>NC_051159.1:18589328-19189328 GCF_013339745.2 Dermacentor silvarum
CTTTGCTGCGCCTGACAGCCCTTGAGCGAGCACGCTCTGCGTCCTCCGACTCTTCTTCGAAACCCACCACGCATTTCAGTTCCTTATCAGCACGGCAGATTGTCGCGCCGAGGGCAGTAAGACGCTGTGCTGCGCCGATAAACCTGTCTCGTAGACGCCCACGCTAACGAGAACGCCTCTTAGGAAACCGAGGTGATTCGCCGCGAGTTATTAGCGTACACTTGGCTCCTACGTCCGGTGTGTGTGAGGGCCCCCTGGCTGAGGGGACGAGCCCGAGTCAAGCCTAGTAGCCAATCAGAGCCGTGCTTCCGGAACACCAGACAGATCAGCGGTAACGGGGCCACCTACGAATTTATGTGTGATGCACGTGATTTCTGTTCATTCACAAACGTTGTGATGAAGCCACATTAGTGTATGACATTTTATTAACGTTACATTTGCCCTACCAAGTAGGCCGCTTGACGAAATGGAGGCTAGTGCAACCAAGGCGTGATCCTTTTTGCTGCGATTATCACCGCGAACATGTGAGCCTTCAGCACCTCGCCTTCAAGGGTACGTGCATGCTTGCAACATTTTATTTTTTCGAGCAAGTGATGTTGATAGACATTGGTAATCTTTAAGCGTGAACAGCAGTTGTTGTAAAAACATTATATATTTACCTACGTCGCCTTTAATGTCACCGTGGCTTTCCGATACATCCAATCGTCCTTTCGCAGTAGCATTTACCACCTCTATCAAAAAGATACAAAATTGAACTAAACTGAATTGGTAGGCGCTGGAAAAAAAATAAGAAAACACAATAATAGTGCCCCATATATAGTTGTCTATAATGCTTGAGCGCTGCGAATCGCTGTGCCCGCAGTTAGTTCTACATTCAATACTGACTGAGCAATGAATGTCATAAGACCTTGTAAATATGTGAGCTGCTATTTGTTTAGAACATAACGTTGTTATTTTCGCCTTCGCTTTCTCTGTGAGTGCTTCGTGCGGTGAACACTTGAGATGAACTTTGGTGCCCTGATTTTTTGTTGATTTGATTAGTGTTGTTGGGCTAACAACACTGTGCTCCGAACCGGAATGCCTCCGGATTGCTCAAAATTGGGCACAGTTTATGTATCTTGCCGGAGCACCAACTTCACAATGAGAACAAAAACATGTATTATTTACCCGCCGTGGTTGCTCAGTGGCTATGGTGTTGGGCTGCTGAGCACGAGGTCGCGGGATCGAATCCCGGCCACGGCGGCCGCATTTCGATGGGGGCGAAATGCGAAAACACCCGTGTACTTAGATTTAGGTGCACGTTAAAGAACCCCAGGTGGTCTAAATTTCCGGAGTCCCCCACTACGGCGTGCCTCATAATCAGAACTGGTTTTGGCACGTAAAACCCCATAATTTTTTTCAGTTTCCAGTTAACGACAACATTAAAGTCAAACATCGAATATAATGTAAGGCTACTAGATTTAACAGGAGCAAGTCAGGTTCCGGTATGCCATATGAAACAGGAATACCGATCCCTGATTAATGGAAGCCCACTATATGATTCCTGGAGCTTCAATGATTACGCCGTTGTGTAGTATGGTATCTTTTTTTTTTGACACATTTTGTTGGCATTTTTCTACCTTTCAATGTTATCCTGAAGTTATATCATGAACGCGGTGCGCTGGAAAGCGTCAATGCGCATATATAGGCTTCATAAGTCTAAGTTTATACAGTGATTACTCGTAAGAGGTAATGTTTATACTCGTAAAAAGTAGTTCGGCATTCAATTCTTCATTAGAACAATACGAGTTTTGTAACATGCGACACGCTCGCTTCGGGAAGATAACGATTATATCACATTTTACTTTTGTTGTCGTAGCCCATAGTAATATTACAAAAAACAGTTTTTAATATAATACCACATAAATTTAATACTACCCGAGTACCCACAAACGAAGCAGTGTTGCAATTTTACGCAAATAATCCAACAAACCCTCCTCATCAAGGGTTTATTTATTGTGTCAATCCGTTTTGTTAAATATAGTACTACCGACACCTCTTGTGTGTGTACTTCTTCAACACACTGTTAGTTAAAAATATTGGCATTATGTTTACACATTTATTAGCGGCATAAAGCAACTATAAATTGAGTTTTGTTTTCTTGTTATGTTGTGCGTTATGTGCTGTTGCATGTTATCTTCCGTATCCTGCTTTTGTGTTGTGTTAAACCATAGGACATTTCACATAGGTATAAATATTATTCAGTATTTATACCACGGATACTTCAAGTTGTAAATAAGCGAAGAATTTGATTTCAGGAGTAAGCCCGGCTGTATATAAAAGTATATTACGGAAAAAGGCGGCATTACTAGAAAACTTACCCTTTCTTGATATGCCACCTTCCGTGCTTCACTGCATTGGCACTTATCTTAGCGACCATGCTCAAATATTAGTTATAAACGGCTGTCAGTCCGAGCGCATCATCAGGTCTTCTCCAAAGCTCTGTTCTGGGGCCCTTGCTTTTATTTGTCCTCATAAACATTACTCCTGGAATAATCAGTAAAATTCTAGATTATGGTGCTGATTATGTAACCTAGCGCGACATAACAATCTTTATGATACAACCATTTTATATCACAACTTCAACGACATTTATCAGTGGATTGAAACGTGAATCATGTATTTCAATGCTTCCTATTGCCAATATTTATCACTTATGCCCAAGAGCCCTCCAGTTATAGCTGCATATAGTTTAGATGAAATGCCACTTATGTGGGCATGTCAGTTTTAAATATCTATTTCTGCATTTTTCTTCTGACCTTACCTAGAACAAGCACATTGAACTTGAATAAATGCAAATGTAGAAAAGCACCAATTTGGGTGAAAGAGATGGTTTATTATACTTACTTCAGACTTCCTGACGCTACTGTGGTCTACTACCCTAAAGCCGGAAATTGACGGGCTATGTTTGAACACGCTCGCTCGAAATAGAGCTGCCACATTTGTTTCAAATGACTTCTGTCGCATTCTTACATCAATTGTTTAAAGTTTTTCCACAGTCATGTAAATTCACCACATTGTTCTTTTCAAGATTAGATTTCATTTTCAGCCCCCTCGAATACTCGACAATATCATGCTCTAAATATTGTTCCGTACAGTTCTCGTTCAGACTTGTTTTTGTACAGTTTTTTCCCTCACACGATTCAGTGCTGGAATGCTTTGCCTGGAAATGTACGCGAGTGCCCTTTAGATTAATTTCTCACTGCTATTTCAAAGTTGTAATGTATATATATAATTCATTGTTTTTTTTCCTACTCCTCCTGCTATAGCCAAAGTTTGGCTGCAGTATGTATAAATAAATAAAAATAAATCAAATCTACTAAGGGACAAAATGCTCGTTCTGTATAAATCATACCTAGAAACATAGCAATACAGAAATCAAACACTTCCTCCTGCCTCCACATTTTGTGTCTTGTATACATGACCATGCCTCGATGGTCCGGGAAGTACAGTGCTGCACCAGTGTGATTAAATACTCGCTTTTCCCACATGTAATTTCTACATGAAACAATCTGCCTAAAGCGGTTGCTGGCTGTGATCCCGAGGGCACGCTACGTGTATTGCTCCTTAAGTACACATTGAATGTCCACACATTTTTGTTGAAGTTGCTTGGTTTTCTTTTTTGGTTGCTTACGATATGTATCATGTACTACCTTGTAATAATGATTAGTTTGCGTTGCAGGAAACTCTTCATGAATATAATAAAATCATGAAGATGGTCGTGCACTGTACCTTCCTAAATGTGAGCGGATATATATTACATGGTTTTGAAAGCGCGTAATATTAAAATGGGTCGATAGTTGGACACGTCAAAAGTGTTACCAAACGTGTACAGAGGAAATGCGTTTTCCCCTAAATGTTCCGGTCATGAAAGGTAACGTGCAGGCGAAACCACTAATGACCTGTCAGCAGATGACTTTACTCTTTTGCTTAAGTTATAAACAAACCTGCCCAAATGTGTATGCTTCTGCACACTCAGCCACGTTTATCGCATCACAGCCGTTCACAGTAGAGGTTGCCAATTATTTCATTCTCTTTGTGACATCTTCTAGGTAATTAAACTTCATGCATCTTCGTGTTGTGCCCAGCAACTTTGTGTCCTCGCAAGGCCCGACCAGCCTTTCTCGGTAGGACTAGTTTCTTCTTTCTTTTCTTTCGATGTACCAACAATAAAGTTCTTACTAATGAGGATTTTACTCCCTTCCAAATTTTCACTGCATAGATGTAAGTTTATGCCTCAAGACATTAGTTCCTGATATGCTATCATAAATTGATTTTCCAGCGATAGCAGTCGGTGCTCGGAGCTGGACGTCCTGTGTATGTTCATGGCGTGAATGCAGTGAAATGCACCGAAGTGTGGGACTATAAGTATTAGATTAGTGGAAAGGGGTATGAACAGTACATTTTTTGAACTTTTTCCGCGAATCACGCACCTGTGCTTCGGTGCCCTGCGCTGCATTCACGCCATGAATTTAATTAGACCAACTTGCCCAAATCTACACCGAAGAAGACGCTGTGAAGTCGTCGTTATTGTTATTGTCGTCGTCAGGCTCCTTATCATCTCAACTTCACCTTCGCCAATACGTGAAGAGAAAGTAAAGTGGAGCCGCCATCGCCTCCCCCCCCCCCCCTCCAATTTCTTTGCAAAGGCTATCCTTGTTCTACCGTGACAGCTGCCCACATCCAAACGTAGATCACTTTGTCCGCATGTTGCCGAGGTCAGCATAAACAATACTATTTGCTTCTATTTTGAAGCAGCCCATTTTCATTTATGCGCTCGTGAAATCGACCAACAATGTCGCTTTCATTTATCATTGGCAATGACACCTTATTTAGGCCACATCACATAACATGACTTTATTTCAAAGTCACAATTGCAAGACACGGACGTTGAGGGTCGCAAACTAAATCTCCCAACGCAGCTTCACGATGCCCTCGGTCCCTTTAGCTTGGCGCCGATGGACAGTAAGTATAGTAGTGTCATCCTATCCTAGTGTCATCCTAGTGACATCTACGCATACACCAGTATTCATGCGGAAGTTCAATTTTGATTATGTTGTTAATATAAAGGCCCAACAAAAGCTTTTTATTGTTATGGCACCACCAAGAGTGGCACCAAAATCAGAAGACGATGATTTGACATGTCGACATTATGCGTAATTACGGTAACAAAGCATCCTGTGTCCTTTTGTTTTTATATAAAAAAGCACTTAGTATGCATACACACAAATGAAAAAACACGACACACCATATGTTGCATTTCTGAAACAAGATAAACATTAAATATTCTTCATTACACTAGTTTCATTAAACTAGTACACAGTTTCATTAAACTGTAGAAACATATATAAAATTCAAAGAGAAGAAACGTATATTTTTCACAGATGTGCACTGCTCAACGAATACAAAAAAATTTCTTAGTGTTTTCTTACTGGTAGATTCAATGAATATTTCATGTTCAATCAAGTAGTTTAAGAGTTTTGGTAGTCTGTAACAGAGCATCTCCTCACTCGTATTTAATCGAGTGTGTGGAATAATCCACTTTTCAGTATTACGGAAAGGGTAAGGGTCAGCTTTTTCCTTAATCAGCTAATGTACGTAATGTTCCATCAGAAAATTTAAGGCATTGTTTGTATCTGAGGGCTAAATTGTATGCGTAGAAGTTGTGAGCAGGAGCTACGCAAAACCGTGTAAATAGCGGTCCTGTGTGTGCTCTGTAGTGTTCTCCAGCTGTATGACGGATAGCTTTCATTTGAAGTACGTGTAATCTATTTATGTTTGTTAGTGACGTAGTGCCCCAAACAAGAAAGCAGTAGCTCATTTGAGAGGAAAATAATGCATGATACAGCAGTATTTTCACACTACTCGGAAGTAAAAGTTGTGATTTTGCGAAGACACCAACGGTTTTGTAAATGCGGGGAACGAGATAGTTGATATGTGTATCCCACGACAATTGTTTATGAAAGTAAACTCCAAGAGTTTTGACAGTGTCAACAATCTCTATAACGGAATTATCCAGAACCTGGGTGTCTGTTAGAGAGAAATTTATTTCGGGTAGTGAAAATACGATAGCTTTTGTTTTGTTTACATCTATTTGTAACGAATTCAAATTACACCACGTGCTAAGACTATTGAGAAAATCGTTTATATCACTAGTTGTATTACCTAAGTTCTGTGAACGAAATAGTAGTGTCATATCATCTGCATATAATACATATTTAGGTGTTTTATTAATACTTGTGATGTCATTTATATAGAGATTGAACAATAAGGGACCTAAAATACTCCCTTGTGGAACCCCTGCATTTACAGGTTTACATGAAGATGAGTATCCATTGATTTCTACGCGTTGCATGCGATTACGGAGGTATGATGCTATGAGATCTTATGGTAAACCGCGAACACCATACAACTGTAGTTTTATTAGCAGTGTTTGATGATTCAGTCGATCGAACGCCTTCGAGAAGTCTATGTAAATGCCTATGACTGATTGCTTTTCCTCGAATGGTCTGAGAATAAAGTCTTTCTGAGTTAAAAGTGCAAGTTCTGTGGAATGGTCACGGCGAAAGCCAAACTGAGCGTCATTAAGTATACTCAATTTATCAGTGAATTTCGTTAACCTTGTCAAAATAATTTTTTTCTGGGCCTTTGGGAAAAATGGGTAATATAGAAATTGGTCGGTAATTAGAAAAGTTATTTTTGTCACCTACTTTAAATATCACAACCACTTTTGATATCTGCATTTTCTTTTTGAAGGACACCTGTACTGAGCGCTAAGTTATAAATATTGCAAAGGTATGGTAAAATGATGTCTATTACATATTTAACTGGTCTTATCTGTATTCCATCTATGTCACAAGCTGCACTATTTTTAAAGGAGTTAAATATACCAAATATTTCATTATCATCTGTAGAACTGAGATATATACTGCAATTGTTTTTATTTGGGTAATGCGTACTGACCACTAAACTCGTAAAAAAATCATTAAAGGAGTCACTCAGTTCTGAACCCTTGACGGGTACATTGTTTAGCATCAATTCTTTAATAGTTTTGGTATGTGAGCGACAAAGCAATTCGTTTATCTTTTTCCACATAACATCGTGCTTGGTCTTTTCATACTGCTGAAATCACCACGAAAATATGCGCGTTTTGTTTTTCGCAGGTAGGCGTTGGTTTTATTCCGATGCTATTTAAATATAGCCCAATAATCTGGGCTGCGTTATGTTAAAAACCTTTGGAAAAGTTTCATTTTTTTCTTACAGTCCTTATGGTAAGCTGCGGAGATTCCGGTATACCGATCGAAGAGGGTTACGGAATCAAGTTCCGAGAGGCTAAACCCGAAAAAGGCTAAACACGACGTCAATTTGCAGGCATACTGCTTGGTTATTTTGACCATTGGCAAGAGCAAACCCGAATGGACAAATGACGCCTTGCAAGACAACGTTGTCTCGGAACAATTTTTGTCCTAATTTTTCAGGCTTTCTTGGCACTTCTTCCGGATAAATTGCTTCAACGTTCCGATAAAGCGCTCCATTAGAACATTCGCTATTTGAAGGTAAGGCGTGGTCGGTAGCTGTTTAAAATACAGCAGACGGATTAACTCTTTCACGAGTTGCGAGGTGAATTGTGTACCTCTGTCGGGTACTATGTTTCGTGGAATTCCGACCCTAGAAAACATTTTAAGCAATGCCTCGGCAATTTTTTCAGTGGTGATTCTTGGCAACGCAACCGCGTCTGGATAACGGTTGCAAAGTCCAGCATACGGACCTTGCTCGCATGGGAAATGGAATGCATAATCAATCAATTCACAAAAACTTACTAATTACGTGTCTAATCAATTTTTTCACGCCACATATTGCATTTTAAGGCATGTAGCCGGTAAGCTTGCATGGCATTTCCACTTGGAGCGAATAGTGAGGGTGTCGTCGGTTTCGAGGTATGCGCCGTCAAACTTGTTGTAAGAACGACTATTGTCCTGCTTAATTTTTATTAAAACGCCATGTTATGCATTGAAGCACACAAGTAACTAGAATGCAAATGCAATATGTCACCACCTTCGGGAATCTTTACCTCGAAATTGGTGTCATCCTGAAAATTCGTTCCAATTGTGAACTCTCCAGCTACAATTCGTAAATCCAATATATACCGTAAATATTTTTAAAAGGTAATTAGTTTATAATTAGTCGAGTATGCATTATGATTTCTTGCGCAAGTAATGTGCGCCTCTTTAAGTAATCCATCTCAATGTGTACAATTCTTCAATCTGCCACAGGCGACTTTCAAAAATTATGCATGATATAAAAAAAGCACCTGGTATGTACAATCGTACAAGAGAGAGGCAACAGGGGAACAAAACCACCATCGCTACATAGAATACTTTTCAGCATAATCATCCGCCACAGTCCGCTACCTCGGCAGGAACAGCATTTTTCTTTATCGGCAATGAAACAGATGGACAGATAACACAATATTTTCGTCTGTTAATATCGAACGCCTCCGCAATCTCCTGAGTATCTTGACCCGTGTATTGGGATATCTCTATCGTTTTATCAAGCAAAAGCTTGCAGCCACAGCACATGCAGTATGCGTCTAGATGACCGGTCATTGCCAGTTTGCTAATATTGTTAGAATGTTCGCATATGCGTTCGTTAAGGCATATTCCCTTCTGTACAATACATTCTTGCCCTCATGACAAATGAATGCAGTAAAGCACTCCTTCCTTGCATGAGAGAAAATGTTCATGGTGTTTTTTTTTTCTTTTTTTGTTAATGCAGCCATCGCACCTCTGTTCAATATTCTGTACGTTCGCACAGAAGCCTGAAAGTTTCAAAGGGGGGGGGGGGGGGAGAAAACAACGTCAACACCAACTCGTTTTTTCAATTTTCTTCAGATTATGGCCTGCTTGGTGCAAATGTGGCATGAAAAACACTTTCCCTCGTTTGGTCAGCGAAGTCTGGATAAACATTATCGCCTTCTCTTAGCATGCTGCCAGCCACAGTTCCAGCAGCTGCAGTGGTCGCCAACGGCGCTGAGGCACGAAACGTGGCTTTCATAGCTTCTTTGCACAAGCTGCTGACAGGAAATTAATAGAGCGTTTTATTGCGATAGCAACTACATAAACACTCCAGGCGAATTCTCGCCGTCGCTGGTTGCATAGCCTGCTCTAAAGCGATCTTGTTCTATTGGTTGACTAAACTGGAGTGTTACTAAAATTCTGCAGCAAATTACCATACCAAATATTTTAGTTTAAAATATTAAAAACAACCTAACGGTATATTTATTTAATTACTCGGTGTTCTACTACCCAAGCATTACTATCATGACGAACTGGTGGGCTACTTGTTTATGCATGTTCATTTGATCACAGCGCACAATAAATTGACAGGGACCGATACAGTAGACACCATCACTGCGCTTTGTGCTGTCTACTCTGTCGGTCCCTGTCAACTGATTGTGCGCTTTGATCAAATAGAATTAGTACCATGTCAGCATTCTTCCAAAGATCTTATACATCTATAGCCACGAAACATTCCGCTTAAAAGCTCGCAAGCTTTAAAAGTGCGACAGATCTACCGTTTTCTATCTGACCGAAGCTTTTTTCAATAAAGCAATCAATCAAGTTTATTATTAATAGCAGTGTTCATGATTCTATAGCGTTAAGACAAAGGTCACTAGAAGCGGCAACTTCACTAGCCTCAATGACCAAGACAAATTAGAAAAAAAGGACAGATTTATGAGACATCTGCAGAAACTACACGCAACAAATAAGCATGAACCATTTAACCTAAAAGTTGAATACAAAAGAAAATGAGAAACAAACAACATTGTCAAGACAATGTGTGCATAGGTTATACAGAGGAAAATATAAAAGAGCACAATAAAATAGTTCACAAAGATTACATGCACCTGAGGAATTAGTAGGTAGCACAACAAGGCTCTATTTATCATTTCAACATCTAATTGTTACGCAAAGCCTAAGGAGTACATTAAGTAGGACTGAAGTGTTCTGCATCAAAAGTGTTCAGCAAGCTGGGAAGTCAGTGATGCATCATTTATTGTCCATAATTTTGTGCGCGTATGGAACACAAGTCATTGTTCCGGGTGGTGGTCATTACAGATTACAAGGTGCCTCTCAAGGCTTGCAAAACTAGATAGAAATGTTATGTTTGGTTTAAATTCCTGCATATAGGCGAATGCTAAAGGTAATTAAAAAAACTGCTAACTTCAGAACACCAAGTTTTGTAATAGTGGTTGCAAGGGGCAATCAAGCGCACGTCACCAATAAGGCAAACATTTTTTTGTGTGACCAACAAAGAGACGGTTATTGTTTGCGGCACTACCTCTGCCACTAGGCAGAGGTAGTGCCGCAAACAAGAAACCAATTATTGAGGTGAGTGACAAAGAAGGTGTTAGAAATGAGCATTTGTGCATGCGGCTAATAACCTGCGACAACTCGCAAACAAATATGCTGGTATGCGTGCTTCATGACATCTAATGATCAAAAAACACGCCTAATATTTAAAACATTTAACTACAGCGGTAGAAGAGCCTATAGCATAATGTCACGTGGCAGGCACGCATTTTTCTTTTTGGAAGAAACAGCAGTACTTTGGTTTTTTCGGTGGTTGTTCTTAAGCCATTTTTCGAAGACCATAGATGTATTTTCTTCACGGAAATAGACTCATGGTATCAGCAAGAATATCTGCACTGTCGCAGGAAAACATGGCCGTTGTATCGTAGGCATACGTTATGAATTTAGCGCGAGATCCAACTTTAATTAAATCATTATTGAAGACGTTGAACAGAAGTGGTCCCAGGATGTTGTATTGAAGGAAACCTCTACTAATTGGAATGATTTCGAATGACTTGCTTTGATTAATAAATCGGGGTAGTTTGCACTAGTGGCGCAAGGCTTAAGACACAGTGGAGCTGATCGGTTCCTAGCTGGTCCTGGCTTTACGAAATGATGCTCAGTTATACGAAGTGTACAAGCATTTCCTCGTGGACCGCGGCATCGGGGAACGCCTCGCGAAGCACTTGCGGTCCGAGCACGTGTAGGGGAAGCGGGGCGAAAGCTATGCACAGTGTACGGGCACCGCGCAGCAGACGAAACGCGGGGATGACGTCAAAGCGCATGCGCAGTAGCGCGCAGCTGGTGGGAGCTCGGCCGAGCCGCCGCCAGAGGCGCCTGCTGCAGTCACGGACACCCTGAGGGTTCGGCGCTAATGCGGGGAAACGGAGAAGCGCGGATGGCGTCGGCAGCACCTCTAAGCTTCGCCTCGTTGGTGCTGCTACAATTTCTTTCTCTCTCTCTCACTCTCATTTTCTTTTTCTTTCTCCTGAGCATAGTGCGCGAGGCGCGCACTCTATCTCGCTCTCATTTTCTCTTTCTCTCTGCCGAGCATAGCGCGCGACGCTCCACGACGTGGTTGCTGGGCAACGCAGTGGCAGGCGGCACACATTACGACCGGCTTAAACAGCTCCACTGTTAAAAACTTCCTGTGGTCTGTGCATCAGATGTGAGCCTATGAGATATAATACCAGGTCACGGATTACGTAGCAAGGTCATTTTATTGCGATAGCAATTATATAGGCACTCTAGGCAAAATTTCGCCGTCGTCGCCGTGAGGTTCCGTATAAAGTCCACGGGCGATAAAATCGTCGCCGCGCGCCATATGCTGTGTGTGCGAGTGAAAGCATGCGAGGGTGAGCTGACAATCGCGGCTGGCGCAAACGAGGGCGGGAAGCGGGAAGGAAGCGCAGTTTTCCAGTCGCGCACTACGCTCTGGAGGGAGGGTATTGAGGTAGATGGGCCGCGCCTTATTGCGAGCGAGCGCTCGCGCATCTCTATCTTGAAAGCCATCGGCGGGGGGGGGGGGGGGGGGGGGGGGGGCAGAGTCCGCCCTCCCTCTGTTTTCGCGCCTAAGATCCTGTTGATGCGACCGTCAGCACGAAGCTCAATGCGCTCGCTGCTGCTGCTGCTGCGCTGACCCACTTCAGCGTTCGACAGCCATTTTCCGTGGTCATCGAGTGAGATGCGTTCATGTTTGCTTTTGGGCGCGTCACACCATGCTTGTTAATTTAGTTAGTATGCCTATGTTTACAAGTTTATACCGCCAATAAAATTAGTATCCTTACTTTGTATAGCTGTCCACTAATTTCTTATAGCAACCGATGCTCCGGCTTTCGGGCGAAATGCCGACTTTTTTTCTTTAGTAAATCATGATTAGCACTATTGAAAGGCTAGCTAAAACAATTAGAACACTAGGAGTGTGTAAGCGGGCCTCAAAGTTGAATGATGAATCCCTTTTGATTTATGAGATCAAGTTGCGTGTATGTATGGTTACGCGAAGCACACAGATTTTCGCTATTAGATTGTACTTTTCAGGAAATCCAGATATACGGTGAAACAATACTTTTTCTAATCGTTTGGAAAGGGTTGGCAGAATACATATTGGCCTTTATTAGATAATGCATATCTATTGCCACTTGTCCTCCCTGCCTTTTCCTTATGACTTTTCTCTCTCTGTCTCCCTATTGCCACTTGTCAATACAGCTGTTCGCACTTTACTCGGAAAAGTGCCCATAGAAAGACTGAGGTTGTACACGTTAGTGCATGAGCTATTAAGTCTAATATATATTTCATTATTTTTATCTGCAGGTTGTTAATGACACACACATTGCTGTTTTTTTAACCAGAATAGGTGCATACAATTTCAGCAGCCGACGTAGGTTCAGGGGAAATGATTTTGGGACAATTGGCAGTAATGGCCGGCGGTATTGTTCGTAGATAACGTATATACGTCAACAAAATAGTCAATAAACGGACCCGGCCATGCTTAATCCGCTATTAGAACGACGTGGTTGGAGAAATGTAACCGTAAAGGTTGGACAAATAAAGGTTGGAGAAATGTAACCCGTAGACCAAGCTAACAACAAGTTTAGATGTTGCCACATTTTTCTGCTATCTTTCGCACATGTTTCAACTATATCATTGTAGCGTGCCTTGGCACACAAGAGTTCACTATTGAGACGAATAAGCAAAGATTGCGTGATGGGACGAATTTGTTGTATGGCGCATTTGTTGCTAGAAGTTTATTCTAAAATTATGACAACATCCACGGCTTGCCTACCTTAGCAGGCGTTCTGTTCGCATAGAGGTGCATACCGCATAGGAAAGGGAGCCTGACAGATATAGCAGAAGATCTGCATAAAAGATTTGTATGCCTTATATGCACCGCCTACGATAAACACGCGCTTCCAATCGACAAGACCTAGATCACGACGAAATTGTGCAAGCCGCGCCGGAGTTACTGAGCTGTTACATGCATGATTAGTTACGTGCTCACAATTTTTAAAATTTTATTTATTAATGCTTATTAAACTTGGCATGTGATCACTGAAGTTGTAAGCGGTCACGCAAGCTTTAATTTTGCACTTTGGAAAGTTGGCAATGAAGCGATTAATACACGTTGTTGTGGCAGTGCTTAATGGCAGAGGTGCCCGGGGGGGGGGGGGGGGGTGAGGCGTGGCCCCCTATTTGTATTGCGATAGCCAATATATGGACACTTCAGACGGATTTCTGCCGTCGCCGTCGTCGTCGCCGTGAGGTTCCCTATAGATAAAATCTTCGTCGCGCGCCGTATGCCCAAGCGGAAGCGTGCGGGGACGCGCGCTATCTCGCAGAGCGAACGCACTCAATCCCCCACGCGCAAGCAAGGAAGCGGGAAACCAGCGCCGGAGGGAGCAGGGGGGGGGGGGGAGGGGGGGGCACTTCTACTCTGCCAACAACCGCGCTCGTCGCTCGTCCGCACCGTCTCTTATCTCCACACGGCTCTGACCTTTATGCGCCGTGCATTCGCCGCTCAGTTTCCGTTGAAGCGATAGACCGCACATACCTTCGCCGCTACGGCGTATGCTCTTGCTGCCAGTGTTTTGACAGTCGTTGTCTGCAGTCATTCAGTGTGATCTATTCATGTTTGTTTGTGCGCGCTCACACCACGCTTGTTCATTCAGTTAGTAATAGTCGGGCCACATTTTCCAACGCACGCTACACATGCAATGCTGCCCGGATCGGCAGTCCAGCACTACAGGTGTGTCCCTTCGCACGCGCGCTGCCCACGGGAAGCGCTTCTCATCAACACCACCGTTTCACACGCGCCTTCTCGTGGTCATCGAGTCTCTCTTCATGTCGGTCTACTTACGCCGCAGCACACCTGCTTACTTAATCAGCGCATGTTTACTACCATTCATATTGCTACCAAAGCCGCTCACCTTACTTCGTATGACATTGCCGTGCTGCTATCGCATTCATTGCGTCGCCCTGAGGGCGAAACTGTGACATTTTTTTTTTATAGAGGGGCTCAGTCCCCCCCCCCCCCCCCCCCCCCCCCCCCGTTCGTTCGGTCAACTGTAGCACTGCGGCACCCATTCTACAAGCAGTGTGGACGATTTTATTGCCCGACGTGCCTTGTGCGGTGCAATTGTAACGCTACAATATTGCGATTCATGGTTTAGTCGGGAATAATCGGTTGATGTGGCAGAAGCAAAATACAGCAAATCAGGCATTGCCGTACCGCTGTTTGCATTTCCCCAAATCCCTGCACATGGCGGACGGTACCCACCCTAGTTCGGCAAGGATTTTTGGCACAGCTAGCATTCTGTTTCATGAGCCACCCGAGCATGAATCTATCTGCTCAGGAATTAGTGAAGGTTCACCTTCGTTTCTTTAGGTTACCAGTTAATTTTAACTCGTTTAATTGTGCATTGAGTGCTCCGTTATACCAAAAACACATGCATTTTGATTGAAGGTAAGTAGGTGTTAAAGAATAAAATGTTTTGAAGTGCCTGAGGTTGCCAATGAAGAGGGCAAATATTGTTCCGTGTTGCACCTAGACTTATTTGCCTCGAGTTCACATATTTTAACCTTTTACATCCCGATTTATTTATGAATCCAAAAACGTTTCCGAAATGCGCATTTTTTTCAGTGCGTCATTAAATCAGCCGAATAAATAAATGCCTGAAATACGGTCATAATATTATATTTATTTACCAGAACGCCCATAAAAATTTATTTAATTCTAGAGAAAGGTGGCGTCGCTACAATAAAGTAAGCAAAAAGTGAACGACCCAAACACAAATTCTGTTGCCGTCGATATGACTTATAAAACTTGGACGCTTAAGTTTCGCCTTTAAGAGTAGAACGCGATAGCGTTATCGGGACCCGTTCGCATCGCATCGTTCGCATACGGCAAGTAGGCTTCATTCACTGTAACATTGAACGTGGGAAAGCCAGCTTACAGACGAAGCTTACAGCGATCCCCTTAACGTCGGCTTCACTGTTAAACTGCAATGCATTGCTGGAAAGACGTTTTTCCAGGGGCAATATAAGTGGTCTTATATTAAAATGTGAAGGCCCTAGCACCTTTTTGTATTATTTTATTACGTGTTTGCTATTGCCCCGACGCCCGCAGGTCCGGTAGAAAAGTTTGAGTTTCCTGGTAGCAGAATTAAGTTTTCTCGTAGATTCAAATTACAATCCGACGCCGATTTGTAAACAATCCGATGGCCAATCCGACGCCGAATGGTACAGTCGTATTTTACCATTTTTCTGATGGATTTCACTGTGAGAAATTCAATTTTTGTTCACCAAAACCTTGCATCACGTGGAGGGCCTGCGCAATCGATGTGGTTGGATGATTTTCTCCGCCGCCCGCCATCCGGCCCCGGATTTTCGGCGACACGGGGCCCTAAACGTATCGCGTTAAAACAGCTACCCATACTTGTTATAGCTGTTTAGTAATCTGCTACTGCAGTCAATGCAGTTTCGCCTTTCGGGCGAAACTGCAATATTTCCCCTATGTGCTTTTTCTCTTTTTTGCCTCCTCTACTAACGCATTCCTTTGGTCCAGTGCTTCACTGTATATATATATATATATATATATATATATATATATATATATATGTGTGTGTGTGTGTGTGTGTGTGTGTGTGTGTGTGTGTGTGTGTATAAGTTGATAGCCGTCGCCGAAGCACAATTGGTAATGCAAAGCTCACGTTATGCGGAGGTTGCTGGTTCAGATCCCACCGGCGGCATTTATTTTTTCGTCCACATTCATTTCCTTTTCTTCATTCTCTTCTAGATTTCGATTGCAACCGCAGTAGCTAATTTCACCTATGTTTTCTTTTGCTTCATTATCTGTTGGCTTTTATTGCGATAGCAATTATATGGACACTCCAAAGCGGATTTCTGCCGTCGGCGTCGTCGTCGCCGTCGCCGTGAGGTTTCGTATGACGTCAACGGCGATGAAATCGTCGTCGCGCTCGGGACGCTGTATGTGCGAGTGAAAGGGCACGAGGACGCGCGCTTTCACGGGGACGAACGCACGTCGGAGAGCAAACGTGCGTTCTGCGCCGTGCTCCCTGAAGGGCTGCAGAATTAACCGTCTCTTTCCTCTTTTACAATCACCATATATAGAGAGCAAACGCGACTTCCTCCTTCGCGCGAAAGGCCGGTGGGGGACGGGAGGGGAGCCGACGCTCAGCTGCGGCACAAAATGCGTATTTATATAAAAAAAATGTGGTTGATCCCTCTTATATAGGAATTGGTATAGAACACGAAAGTGAAACGTGTCTTCACAGAAGTAGTGTAATGTTTATTGCACATTGATATATAATGTCTATTGGTGTTTTGTGGCTAAAGCGCCCTTAGGCGTTGATGCACCCACGCTGACGCCTGGTGGCACGTCTCCTCCATCACGACTACCAACGTCGATGACCATGAGCAACCGTCGTGCATATGGAAGCTGCACTACGCTGCACACGCTAGCACAACGCGAAAGACGAAGCACGTAACTGACACACTAATACAACGCGCAAGACAAAGCACGTAACTGAATCGTCACCGAGTCAAATCAGCGCGTACAGCGCGTCGTAATTGCAGCCTCCGCGATCAACTTCAGAAACATTTTCAGAGCTAATTGCGGAGGCCACGCTCCGCTGTGGATGGATGGATGGATGGATGAGGCTGAACCTTTTAAATCGGGCGGTGGCATACACCACCTAGCCATGGCTATCAACATAATTTGTACTTTGTGGTGGGTGAAATTTCACCCCTGCCTTAATTTTATCCACCAATCAGATAACCTCTGTTTGGTTATCTCTACCCGCTTAAAGTCTATTTTGCCTTCACTGTCCCTAAACCCCAATGCTTTGAAAAAATCAGCCCCGTTGCCTTGCACTGTAGGGTTAAGCCCCTTACAGAAAAGTATGAGGTGTTCAGCCGTTTCCTCTTCTTCTCCACACGCACAGCACAACGTGTCTATACCTTGGTACTTGACTCGGTACATCTTAGTCCGCAATACTCCCGTCCTGGCTTCAAACAACAAAGAGCTTCCCCTAGAATTATCGTAGATATTTTCTTTGGCAATTTCTTGCTTGAAAGTTCGGTATGTTCCCAGTGCTGATTTCGTCTGCATCCCCGTTTTCCACAGACCCCTCTCTGTTTCCTTAACCTTTTTCTTAACCGCTGTTTCCTGGTTTGCACCCCTCCTGCAGTCCAAATATTTGATTGACAGTTTTCTGGTCAGCTTCCTCCATTTTGTATCAACATTCCTCATGTACAAATAACTGAAAACTCTCCTTGCCCACCGCTTTTCTGCCATTTCTCTCAATCGCTCCTCAAATTCTATCTTGCTGCTGGCTTCCCTGCCCTCGAATGACGTCCATCCCATGTCACCCTGTACCCCCTGATTTGGTGTATTTCCGTGTGCTCCCAGAGCCAGTCTACCTACCCCTCGCTGCTTAACTTCCAACCTTGCTCGAACCTCTGATCTCATGCACAGGACCGCATTGCCGAAAGTCAAACTACGGACCATCACCCCTTTCCAAATCCCTCTCACCACTTCGTACCTATTGTAATTCCACAGTGCCCTATTTTTCATCACAGCTGCATTTCTGCTACCTTTATCCGTCACATATTTTTCATGTTCCGTTAGGTACTCAGCCCCATTGTTTATCCACACTCCAAGATATTTGTACTTATCCAGCACCTCCAGCGTAACCTCCTGTATCCTATGCTCGCTGCCCTGATTATCATTAAAAGTCATGACTGCCGATTTTTCTTTACTAAACTTCAAACCTAAGCTATCTCCCTCTTTACCACAGATGTCCATTAATCTCTGCAAGTCTTCCTTGCTGTCAGCCATAAGTACAATGTCATCTGCATACATCAGTCCTGGTAATGACTGTTTAATCCATTCTCCCTGCTTGAAATAGGAAAGGTTGAAGCCAAGTCCGCTCCTCTCTAATTTTTTCTCTAATCCTTGTAAATACAGCATGAACAACAGAGGTGACAGAGGGCACCCCTGCCTAAGCCCCTGCTGTATCTCTATAGGCCCAGATACCTTGTTTTCCCATTTTATAAGCACCCTGTTACTTTTATAGATATCTTTAAAAGATTTCTTACTCCATCTTCCACCTCTAGAGTGCCCAGTATGTCCCACAAATCCTTTTGGATTACACTGTCATAGGCTCCCTTGATATCCAGAAAGGCAAGCCATAGGGGCCTGTGTTCCTTTTCTGCTATTTCAATACATTGTGTCAATGAGAACAGATTATCTTCTAACCTTCTTTGTTTTCGGAACCCATTTTGTAGTTCCCCCAGCACCTCCTCGCCGCTGAGTACGGTGAACGCCACCTGGCGTTGGTAGCGCTTCTTGATGCCAGCGTCCCTTCGAATGCTGGCATCGAGGCGTCGTAGTGCTGAGACCACCGAAGCGTTCACTGTCGGTGCGCGTTAGTGTCATAATGCAGTACTTCTCTTTTCTGCTCGTAGGCGGCGGCACCGCCCCGAGCAAGAGCGCGGGTACACGGAGGAGTGTTAGATATATAAGGCGCGTCTGTGTAGCTCTCTGCAAATGCGTTTGTGGCGCAATGGGTTAAACGCTCGGCGATCTATCGTCGCGGACCGAGAGGTCGTGGGTTCGATTTCCAGATTTTGCATGTTTGTGGAACTTTTTCTTCTGGTTTCTTTCTTTGTATTATGTTCGTGTACATGGTAAGCTGACGTATTTCCGTGACGGAAATACGTCTCCGTGATACGTTTCCGTGACGGAAACCTCCGTTCCGTGACGGAAATACGTCAGTGAAGTCTTGGTGGACCCCGGCATAAAACACTTTCGTGTTAAAACGTTCCGAGGCGAGAAGGTGGGTAAGATCTCTGACGCTGCTCGACGAGTGTCCCATTCTGATCTCGTCGAAAACCTCCGAGCAACCCCTAGAGGCACCGGCAACAGTCACCAACGCCGCACGCGTTCTGTGCGAACGCTTCGCCTTTCGGGTGAAACTGCGACATTTGTTATGGTCGTGATTAAAAAGATTCTAGCCCCTTGAGTTCCCTTCTCCTCGTCCACACACACACACACACACACACATATATATATATATATATATATATATATATATATCACACACGCATATATATATATAAAGAAGTGCAGGTACTCGTACTAAACCAAACAACGAACATTTCATTTACGTATCAGCCGGGGTCCGGCCTTCATCAATTGAAAGCACACAGAGCTCAATTTATAGGTTTTCACTGTAAAAATGAAGAAATGAAAAAAAGAGAGGTTAAGCGTAGATCGCTTACGACTACAAACTTTCTTCCTGTGAAACTGAATAACTCGTGATGTGCGCGTTGGTTTCAAAATTTCCAGATAGCCGAACCTAGCTGAGTAGTGAAAAAAGAAAAATGTGATGGTTAATGTGAATGACACCGCAGTTTTACGTGCAATATGATAGCGCAAGGCTTGTGGTTCCTCTGATAACGTCTGTGGGGTGCACACAAAGGACAGGGGTACGATAAGTATTCCCTCACGCTGCTGGATCGTCGAAAAGCCGTCAGCACACTGCACAAATAACTCCCGCCACTTTCTACCGAGTGTCTAACAATACGCAGCGTCCTGTGCAGACATGTCTTCAGGCCAGTGGACATTTTCAGCATCTCTTGTAGAGATACTGCACTGTTGCACGTAAAACATAAAATTTCCTGATCGCAATTTTCACTGCACAGTTCCTCATCGGAGGCACATCACTGATGTGCCGTCCCTTGTATGAGTCAAGCACGTTGTGCATGCATACACCGCAGGAGGTGGCGAGAGCAAGCATAAATCAGCACTGACAAAGCGGTTCTTCCGAGCGGCCACACATCTCTTTGTAACGACGAGAATCTCAGCCACTTGGAGCCAACCGGATACCCGTGCAAAGGGAGGCCACACAAGCAGCGTTCTGAATGCCCAGCCGGTTTTCTTCCTCCTTTAGTCTGAAAGCTTATTCGGGCATGGTCGACAATTAGCCATGCGTTTGAATAGCCCTCCCGGCTCCTGAGAAAGACAAGCTGCTCATCTGGCTTGAAAAGGTTTCCGCTACAACTGCTCAGCAATAAAAAGTTGCGAAAAGCAATGCCCGTCATTGGTCCGCTGCTTCGCTGCACGAGACGGTATCAGGGAGAAACAAGTGCTCTTCGCGGTTTTATGGCCTGCTTCTATTGTTTTTGACATTGTTTGGGACACGGATCCACCCCTTGCGCACGTCACGTACATAGCTGAAAGGTGCGGTATCGCTATCTCTTTGTTTCAGAACAATCCAGACCTCAGCTCAAACAGCGCACACGGGAGAGTACTATGGTAGACCGCTATCGTTCGATGACTTCCTTGTGGAAAACTGTGCCTAATAAAACAATAAAACGCCTGGAATACATGCCTCGTCTAGCTTCACGTACCACAACCTAGAGGAGGATTATACAGGCCTTACTTGTCGAAACCAAATTTAAAAGCGAGAATTAAACTTGAGCACTTTACTCGTTCGCAAAAAAAGCACTCATGCGTGAATCCTTCAAAAGCTATTCATGCGTCTTTTAGAAGTACGTGCATAAAACTAAGCGCGTGGTTTATGTCGTATTGAATGGATGCACGCAATTAACATGTGTGTTTACCTAAAACTGATAATTCAAATGCGTATAATATTTGTCATAAAGTTGGCTACAGACTTGGTAATTAGGATGCGGGAGCTTTCGCGCATAGCGCCAACGCAGGTTCGGTTAGACGTGAGAAATTTGTCAGGTATTTTTGTTATGTTAAGCTCACAAAACCACCACACACGCGTGATGTACGTATTACGATGAAACCTAATTTCTCTGCTGGGATAGAGCATAAACGTTCGCAGAATACTGAACCAGGCCTAAATTACTTAAAATTCCCGGAAAATGATCATACGTTGTCGCCATCAAAAAATGTTATCTCGAGATGCGATACTGTCTCAAAACCAAGCACACGAATATTACACGGACGTTTGACAGCGAAGTTGGCTAGGATCCTGCGATTTACTTGTGGCTATAGTGAACGGAATAGTGATGAACAGAGGGTCCTTCTGGAACTAGCGATCAAGTTGGACGGTCCTTGACCAGGGGAAAAGCTGATGGAGAAGATGGAATAACAGTAGATTTAATCAAACATGGAGGAGATATCATGCTTGAAAAGCTTGCGGCCCTTTATACGTCACAGCTTCAAGTGTACCAGAGAGCTGGAAGAATGCCAACATTATACTAATCCATAAGAAGGGAGAGGTCAAAGACTTGAAGAATTACAGACCCATTAGCTTGCTTTCAGTATTGTATGACATATTCACCAAGATAATTTCCAATAGAATCAGGGCAACACTTGACTTCAGCCAACCAAGAGAACCGGCTGGCTTCACGAATGGACATTCTACGATGGATCATATCCATGTCGTCAATCAGGTAATTGAAAAATCTGCAGAGTACAATTAACCTCTCTATATGGCTTTCATAGATTATGAAAAGCCATTTGATTCAGTAGAGATACCAGCAGTCATAGAGGCATTGCGTAATCAAGGAGTACAGACGGCAAACGTGGATATCTTAGCAAACATCTACAAGTACTCCACAGCTACGTTGGTTCTGCACAAGAAAAGTAGAAAGTTACCTATCTAGAAAGGGGTCAGGCAAGGAGACACAATCTTCCCAATGATATTCAGTGCATGCTGAGAAGTAATCAAGCTCTTTGACTGGGAAGGCTTAGGAGTGATGATCAACGGCGAATATCTCAGCAACCTTCGGTTTGCAGATGACATTGTCCTATTCAGCAACAATGGAGACGAATTACAGCAAATGATTGAGGACCTTAATAGAGAAAATGTAAGAATTGGGTTGAAGATGAATACGCAGAATACAAAGATAATGTTCAATAGCCTGGCAAGGGAACAAGAATTCAGGATCGCCAGTCAGCCTCTAGAGTATGTAAAGGAGTACGTTTATCTAGGTCAATTACTCACAGGGGACACTGATCACAAGAAAGAAATTTACAGAAGAATAAAATTGGGTTGGAGTGCATACGGCAGGTATTGCCAAATCCTGACTGGGAGCTTACCACTGTCATTGAAAAGAAAGGTGTGCAATCACTGCCTTCTACCGGTGCTAACATATGGGGCACAAACTTGGAGGTTAACAAAGAAGCTCGAGAACAAGTTAAGGACTGCACAAAGAGCGATGGAACGAAAAATCTTAGGACTAACGTTAAGAGACAGGAAGAGAGCGGTATCGATCAGAGAACAAACGGGGATAGCCAATATTCTAGTTGACATTAAGCGGAAGAAATGGAGCTGGGCAGGCCATGTAATGCGTAGGATGGATAACCGGTGGACCATTAGGGTTACCGAATGGATACCAAGAGAAGGGAAGCGCAGGCGAGGTTGGCAGAAAACTAGATGGGATGATGAAGTTAGGAAATTTGCAGGCGCAAGTTGGAATACGCTAGCGCAAGACAGGGGTAATTAGAAATCACAGGGGGAGGCCTTCGTCCTGCATCATCATCATCATCATCATCAGCCTATATTTTATGTCCACTGCAGGACGAAGGCCTATCCCTGCGGTCTCCAATTACCCCTGTCTTGCGCTAGCGTATTGCAACTTGCGCCTGCAAATTTCCTAACCTCATCATCCCATCTGGTGTAGCTTCCCAACCGGAAGCTACACTAGCATGTAAACTTCAGGTCGTAACATTGAACATGGCACCAAAAGTGTAGACTGCAATGCTGATCGACGCGATCAAGAACCACCCCTTGCTCTACGACAAGAGAAGTACTAAAACGTACTGTCAGCAATACTCGCGATAGTATTCAACGTCGCGCGACCGGAGGCGCGGCAACGAAGCCAACGGAGTCGCGTGACCCAACTTCTCGCGCTTTTGCAAAGCCAGGCGAACCCACCACCGCCGTTTCCGAGGTTTTCTTGTCTTCCGTTTATTCATTGTCCATTTCTAGAAAACAAGTAGGTAGAAGTATAAAAGCCATTTCTTCTTCCACTTCCACGACAGACAATAGTTAGGCAGATTCCTCGTTGGCGCTCCATAATTCTCCTCGCACGTGCACGGTATGTTGCAGAAGTCGCGGGGTGCTTTTCTCGTCGCGACGATAGATTGGGAGCGTAGGTCTCACGAAGGACGCGCAGGCTTTGGCGAGCCTCAACACAAAGGGCCAGCCCGGGTTTTAGCTTTGGTGTTCCCGTTGCCACTTTCGTGTCCTGGAGGCGCCGAAAATAATACGAATTGATGAAATGTTATTACAACTTGTAAATAAAAGCTAATAAAGAAATATAATCACGCCTAGGCAGCAACCTGTGACACAGCGCTACCGCGCCCGTGTGAGGAGAATTACAGAACGCCAACGAGGAATTTACCGAAGGTTGCAGATGACACGCGAAATTGCGCAAGATGATCACTTTTGATGACGGGTGGGTCAGTGAATGAACATACCGCTCGAAATAATGCGATAATGAGCGCCACCACGCCGACAAACGTACGCAGACTAGATGGATGTGGACGAAAGCGGCAGCGGCGGCCGCGGTGGTAGCAAAACAAATGTGAACTTGGACATGCGCGGAAAAGATTTTGCGGCCGCTTTGGCCTTTTCGGCCGCTTTGGCCTCTCCACCCGCTTGCCGCTTCCCAACTGTGAACGTAGCCATAGTCTGCAGCGCAGAACGTCTCTCGTTTGCGATTGCGCCCCTACGGAAGGCTGGTAGTTACTGTTGTGTTGCTGAATCCCCAACCAGCAATTGCGAAAGGCTGGTAGTTGCTGTTGTGTTGTGGAATCCCAAACCAGCAATGTGCCCACCAAAGGGTTGATGCCAGCAGTGAAATTCCACCGACTCGCAACAGAATGCACGAAACAGACAGCCGACAAGCATGGATTACATGTGCGCAGTACAGCGTAAGTAAACTCTTGTTGCAGGCACTGACAGTTCTCGTCGGAGTTCACGCGTCCTGAGAAATTGATTATCTGCACTATGCACTGAACAAGACCGGAGTTCATTCCTGCATCACTAGTACACCAATCAGTCGAGATTCTGTGAGATACAAGGCCGCTTCCTGTTTGCACCGGCCTAAGTGAAGCAGAAATGACTCGCACGCACTACTTAAAATGCGTACACATGCCATGACGCAAAGGCAAATGACGGCTGCACGCTCGCACACAGCGGAAGACACAGCAGCCCATGCACTTGCCGCAGGAAATGCAAGGCGACGAAAGCTTCGTAAAAAAATGTCGCAGTTTCACCTGAAAGGCGAAGCATCAATTGCGATAGCAAACTTGTAGAGAGCTTTACGGAGTAATGATATTAGCTTTATCAGCTGTATAAACTTGGACATGCAGCAGCATCGGCAACACGCAGAACTGTTGTCGACGCCATCGGCGTTTTGCCCGCGTTAGCTCAAAATGCGTGCGGCGTTGGTGACTGTTGCCGGAGCCTCTGATATAAATAGGCACTTGGTGCCGCAGCTAAACGTCGCCTCCCTTCCCTCCCCCACGGCCTCTCGCGCGTATGAAGAAGGCGCGTTTGCTCTACATACATGGTGATTGTAAAGGAGAAAAGAGACGCCTACTTCTGCAGCCCTTAAGCGAGCACGGCGCAGAACGCGCGTTTGTTCTCCGCCGTGCGTTCACTCCCCGTGAAAGACGCGCCCCTCGCGCCCTTTCACTCGCACATACAGCGTTCGGCGCGCGGCGACGATTTCATCTCCAAATGACGTCATACGGAACCTCACGGCGACGGCGACAGCGACGGCGACGGCGACGGCGACGGCGACGCCGACGGCAGAAATCTGCTTTTGAGTGTCCATATAATTGCTATCGCAATAAAAAAGCATTACTCGTTTTTGCGCGTATTTAAGTTTTCTAGCGCAAAGACGCAGCGAACAAGCTATTGCTATGGGAGTAGGTATAGCCTGGTAACACGTGCATTTTCACATGTATAGCCGTCCTTGACCTGTGAAACGCACTTCGCCCCGACGAGGACGACGCCATCCACGCTTAACGGAGATTAACAATTAATGATGTCTTCTCCGATCGGGCGGGTCGTCTCAATGATGCGTTTTCGAAGACTGGTCCATTCAGTGGCGCGATGCGAGACGGTTGCTCCAAACGCCCACTGTACCTGTCGTACTTACTGTATTTTACTGAGCTTACATTACTTTTTACTTAATTTCTTCACAAGCACACACTAGAGCACTGCACGGGCCGATTTTTTCAGCCCGGGCCCGTTATTACGTTGGGTGGCCCGCCCGAGCCCGATCAAAACTTTTATGGCGAGACTCGGGCCCGGCCCGGGCCCGGAAATAATCTACGTTACCCGCCCGACCCGGCCCGCCACCCCTTTACCTTAGGCCCGAGCCCGGCCCGAGCCCGACTCTATTAGAAACTGGCCCGAACCCGGCCCGAGACCGAAAAATAATGTTTTTCAGAGTTGAGTCGCCCGAGAATAACTCACTGCACGTTACATGAGTCGCCCGGCCCGGCCCACGGGCCCGGGCTTTCGGGTAAGCCCGAGCCCGTGCAGTGCTCTAGCACACACACACGCGAGGGGGGAGGGGGGGTCCCATGTCTTTGATATACATACATAGAGGGTGCTTAAACTACCGATATTTATTATCGATCACGTCACGTAGAGGAAAGCGGACGCTTGCCCCCCCCCCCCCCCCGGTCGGGCCGATGAACCCCCCCCCCCCCCCCCGAAAAAAATATCTGGCTACGCCCCTGCCACCGGTTATCTATCCTACGCATTATATGGCCTGCCCAGCTCCATTTCTTCCGCTTAATGTCAACTAGAATATCGGCTATCCCCGTTTGTTCTCTGATCCACACCGCTCTCTTCCTGTCTCTTAACGTTAGTCCTAAGATTTTTCGTTCCATCGCTCTTTGTGCGGTCCTTAACTTGTTCTCGAGCTTCTTTGTTAACCTCCAAGTTTCTGCCCCATATGTTAGCACCGGTAGAATGCAATGATTGTACACTTTTCTTTTCAACGACAGTGGTAAGCTCCCAGTCAGGATTTGGTAATGAATGCCGTATGCACTGCAACCCAATTTTATTCTTGTGAAAATTTCTTTCTCGTGATCAGGGAGGGTCCCCTGTGAGTAATTGACCTACAGTGAGTAATTCGTCCTGAGTAATTCGTCCTGCAGTGGCCATAAAATATAGGCTGATGATGATGATAGTGAGCTAGAATACTTCTAGTGGTGCGAGTAGTGAGATGCAGGCGAGCCATTTTCACGTTGACGCCATGAGGTGGCGCCACTGCAACCTTTCATAGGCTCAGGACCTCGCGGCTTTTTTTGAGAATTTTGCTTGTTATTTTGCATTTTTCAGCTTATTTACCGATTCGATTGGGAGATTGCACCTTTCTGGTTAAACACAGCCTGTAAATTCTGATGGCTAGCCTCGCTAAGCATTAAAAATGCGTGTATGAAGGTCACGTCACGGGAAGGATACTGCATTCCGATTTTCGCGTCGTCCGCCAAACCGCGACTTGGAGAGTAATTTTTTGGCGCTTAATGCCACCACAAAACGACGGACCATCATTATGACATGCAGAGCTAACTCTTGGCGTGACCAGTTATAGTAGATTGAAGATCGAGACCGGCAAAAAATGTGGTTTTGAGTCTCTACCGGAGAAGAAGAAGAACGCAAGCGCCAGGGTTCCAACTAAGCTCGTGCTCTCTTGAATGATTTCGGCGACATTGTCTCCTCTATTCTCCAAAATGTTGGTACCAACGCACGCCTAAGGGGAAGCGGATCACATCGTTATCAGAGTTTCTCCGGTGGGTGGCCTCTTTTCCATTTTATGAACGTTGTGTGCTCGGACCATGCCGCTGCCTTGCTGGCCCTAACGACAAGCCTAGCTCGGCGTAGCGCCGATCGGCGCCACCAACTGTTGGTGGATTCAGAGATGTCAGTGACTATGCAGATGACGGTTGAAGGGGAAGACGTTGCTCCTGAAGAATGTTCGGCAGAATTTGGATGGCAGTCGGCAGTCGGCCGTTTCGAAGCGTATGTCCGCCAAGGTGGACTCGGCCAACCGCCCTGGCGGCGGCATATGGGAGAATAGGCCTAACGCCGGCGCCTTATTCAGAAGACCGGACAATGGAGATAAACTCAAGAGCAAGATCATCAGGGCGTCGCCCAAGGAACATGCCAAAATTATCATACGACCCCGCGGAGGGCTGAATATTGCCAAGACCGGACCGACCGTGATCGGTAAGGCGATCGTGGAAGCGTCGGGTCTGACCTCGGCGCATATGAGCGCGGACATCATTTGTCCTAACATACAACAAAACATTATGGTGGCCAGCACACCCAACCGAGATAACGCTTCAAAATACACGAGAATCAGGGCACTTAATGTGGCTGGAAGAATGTTTGAAGTCTGTGCATACGAGGGCGCCCCCACACAACGTGTAAAGGGATAATCAGACACATCGACCTCAACGACCGTCCACCGGATCTGGAACGCAACATCGTCAACGAGAGAAACCCGCTGGCCTTGGCGGTCAAGAGAATTGAGAACACAGGCACAATCATCATAGCTTTCGACGGCCTCAAGGTTCCGAACTTCGTACTGTATGGCCCAATCCTTTTGAAGTGCTTTCTTTATCGCAAACAAGTCGATATCTGCTACGCGTGCGGCAAGCTCGGCCATCGTGCCGAAGTTTGCCCGACTCCCGAAGAGTCCACCTGCAGGGGACGTGGGGCAGTCAACCCGGACGATCAACACCAGTGCGCGCCAAAGTGTGGGTTGTGCGGGGGCCCACACAATACGGCGGACAAAACGTACAAGGAGAGATTCCAGATCCTGTACGTCGTCAGAAGGAGACTATCGAAGAGAGCGATGGTGGAAGCTTGGAGAAATGGGGCTTCGCCACCACCACATAGCAGCGAGATCAAGAATCAGTTGCAGCAACCTCCAGCGCAAGAGCAAAGGGAGCGCTCCCGATCCAGGGGACGCTCTCGCTCCAGAGGGAGCTCCCGGAGATGCTCTCGATCCAGAGGGAGCTCTTGTTCCAGAACCAGGACCAGATCCCGCTCCAGGGGTCTCTCCGGATAACGGCGCCGAGGCAGTCAAGTCCGGTTCAAGTCCTGCTCGAGGTCCTGCTCCAGAAATCGCCGACCCGAGTGCCACCCGACCTGGGCCGACCGAGTTCGAGGAACGCCGGAAAAGGTAACGCGGGACTCACCGCCAGAGCATGATAGAAGTAACGACAGACTAGCACAACTTGAGCGCGAAAATGAGATGATGAAGAACGCAATATCTCGACTCATGACAGAAATTGCCGAGAATAAGAGGGACAGTAATAGGCAACCAGTCATGGCGGACAAGCAGCCCGCCACTGCCCAGCCAATGGAAGTCCCCATGGCTGAGAAGAACGATACGGAGAGACCCGCTAAAAAGAGGGCAATCACTAATGAGCAAGAAAGAGCATCAGGTAGGGCCAAATCGGATATTCGCGAGATGCTCTCCACTCTCAGTGACAGCTTTAAAGAGATAAATTACAAGTTTTCGCTCTTCCAAAGCAACATGGCTTCCATGGATGATCGCACTAATCAGCTCATCAGCAAAATTGAATCCTTCTTGGAAAATGTGGTAGCACCTGCGCTGGTACCTAAAGCTCCAACACCCCCAGCAACAGCATCGACTAGTAACAGCGCGGGGGCGATCGGGCCTCCGAAGGTTAGCCCAGCAACTCAACAGCAATACGATGGCCACTCAAACTAGCTCATTCAGGATGTGGCAATGGAATTGCAGGGGTTTTATTCCCAAAAGGGCTCCGCTGCAACAATATATTCGTTCACATACAGAGAAGCCACATGTTATCCTTATACAAGAAACACTAACACCTAACGTCACGCTGTCCGGCTACAGGCCCGTAGCGAAGCAAGAAGAAGGACGGGGGGTCGCTGTACTGATTAGCCACAAGCTGACCCACATCACTCACGACCTTAGGATGACCGCAAGTAAAGTGAAATATATAATGATAGAAATCATCCGCAGCCCAGCAAACCGCGCAAGTATATTCATCCTAAATGTCTACAGTAGTCCCAAAAACCCAAGCCAACGCTTCATAGCCCTAATTACCAAGGCCACGCAACTAGCGCGCGACTATCCTTTGATCGTAGCTGGTGGCTTCAACGCCCCCTACCACACCTGGGGCTACCCATAAAACACTAACAAGGGGGAGGACCTCTGGCGTGAGGCTCTACACCTAAACATGATGCTAGTCACGGACCCGGCATTCCCCACCAGATGCGGGACATCGTCGAGCTGTGACACGACATCGGATCTCACCTTCGTCAGGAGCATCGCAGCGGTCAAGTGGACGAACCTCGGGGTAGACTTCGGCCACGCACTTCCAGGTCGAGCAGAAGAGATAGCGCATATTCCAGTACACAGACTGGGCCAAGTTTCGCAAGATTAGGGAAGAGGGAACGAAGATTGAGGACAAGCGCCTAGCCTCGAACAATGGGTGGCGCAGGTTAGAGACGACATCAAAGCTACCACCAAAGAGGATTGTACCGATCTCCCGGTGTAAAAGATGGACAGTCGTCTGCCTCACCTGTTGGAGGCCAAGGAAGGGACAAAGGCTTAACCGCAGGCTCAGAAAAAAGATCGCGGAAATAAACAAAACTATAGAGAAACACTGCATAGCCCTCTCTAAACAGCAATGGGATTAGGTGTGCAACTCGATCGACGGGCAGATGCGCAACGGGGGAACCTGGAACCTCCTAAAGCATCTCCTAGACGACACGACCACTAAAACCAACCAACACAACACACTGGCGCGCACCCTACACGCAGCCAAGCGAGAATATTCGAACTAGGAAATTTTATCCAGACTCGTGAAGAAGTACCTATCTTTCGCATCGGGCCCTACACCACCTTGCCCTGACTACGAAGGCTCCTGGAACCCTGAGCTCGACGCAGAATTCGGGATAGAGAACATCAGGCAGCCGCTCCACGCCCTCAACGGCAGATCGACTCCGGGTCCGGACAAGATCACGAACAAAGCTCTATGGAACCTGGACGATAAGTCCATCGAATACCTAAAGCGCATCATTAACCAAGCATGGAGCAGAGGTAAAGTCCCGGAAATGGGGTAATAGGCCAACACCATTCTCATCCCCAAGCCAGGCAAGCCGCCCAGCCTCGATAACCTCCGCCGAATTTCACTCACATCGTGCCTAGGGAAGGTTGGTGAGCGAGCACGCAATCCTAAACAGGCTTTCTCGCTACCTGGAGGACCACGACATTTACCAATACAACATTATCGGCTTCAAGGCCGGACTATCGACGCAGGACGGGATGAAGCTCATCAAGCACCACATTAATGACTCTAATACGCGGGATACAAGAGCCATACTAGGTATAGATCTGGAAAATGCATTTGACAACATTCTTCACTCGTTCGTTTTAGACACAATCTCCAGCCTTAGCCTGGGTAAGCACTTTCATTCCTACACGAGATCTTTCCTGTCAGACAGAGAAGCCACCCTTAAGATCAGGGACCTGACTTCAGACATGATCAAGCTGGGTCTAAGGGTACACCACAAGGGGCAATCATGTCCCCAATCCTTTTTAACCTCGCCATGATTGGTCTACCCAGGAAACTCTCTGCTATCGACGGTATCAGTCATAATATATACGCAGACGACGTTACCATCTGGTGTACGGGAGGTAGTGATGGACAGGTAGAGACGGCCCTACAAGAGGCGATTGATGCTACCGAGAGATACCTCGAGTCCACAGGCCTTCGGTGCTCACCTCACAAGTCGGAACTGCTACTATATCGACCCAAGGGCAGAGGCCCCAAACCAAAGGGATGGAAGCCACTCGCCGAATGCGACATCAAACTACGGAGAAACGACGGAGGCTATATTCCGAGGGTGGATGCCATCCGGATTCTCGGCATGATGGTCGAGACGAGTGGCTCTAACAACCAGACCGTGCTGTGACTCCCTAAGAAGACGCACAATGCCATCAGACTAATAAGAAGAGTGGCCAACCGGCAGCAAGGCCTCAGAGAAGAAAACCTCGTGAGATTGGTACATGCGTTGTTAATGAGCCATTTCACGTACGTCGCGGCCATGCACAACTGGCAAAGATCGGAGCGGGATAAGCTCAACGCATTAATCAGGAAGGCAATCAAGAGAGCTCTCGGCCTCCCCATATAAACGCACACGGAACGCTTACTTCCACTCGGCGTGCATAACGCGCTAGAGGACTTGGCGGAAGCGCAGGAGAGTGCCCAGTTCGTCAGGCTATCTACCACACAAGCTGGGAGACACATCCTATAGGAGCTGGGCGTTCCCCCCACTATAGTCAAAACAAAGTTCTGCAGCATTGCTCGAGAGCAGCGGGACCGCATCACTGTCACCCCGATCCCACGAAACGTCCATCCGTAACACAACGTGGGAGTGACGTCGGGCGCGCGCGAAGACCCTCCTGGAAAAGGCTCTTGAACGGGCTTCGCAGAATATTTTCGTAGACGCAGCGCGCTACGCCGACGGACAGGCCTTCGCTGCGGTTAGTGTAGACCATGAAAGTCAAGTAACGAACGCAATCTCGATTTGGACGACGTCCTCTCAGATCGCAGAGCAGGCTGCAATAGCGATGGCCTTATTGGATGACAAGAGGACATAAATCTACAGTGACTCGAGATCAGCCGTTCGGTCCAAAGGAACCATATCCGAGCTGGCCCAAGGGATATTAGGAAGCAAGCAGATCAAGCCACACACCGTGATCTGGTTTGCAGCCCACATGGGACAGATCGAGGGTGCCCCACCCAACATCAATGAGTCGGCACACAATGCTGCGCGAGGCATTATCAACCACGTAGCTACGAGTACTGACAATCGGGGCTCTCCTTCCTCGTACAACGAAATTACTAAGCACTTTTACCTGGCTCGGAGGATTTACCCCCTCCCGCATTGTAAACTCAATAGACCTCAGGCTTTAACACTAAAGCTTCTACAGACGTGGGCGTACCCAAACCCCCTACTTCTTGACAAAATGTACCTCGAAATTCAGACAACAAATGCATGTGCACTATGCAATGACTTAGCGAGCTTACCTCACATGCTCTAGCGGTGTCCCGCGTTACGCGCCGATGAAAGCAACACTTCTTCACATTGGGATGCGGTTCTACGCAGCCCCAACCTCAAAAAACAGTTATGGGCTGTCCAACCAGCCCGCGACGCGGCGGAGAGGCTCAGCCTCTCTTTCCCGACGTGGGAGCGGCCCGCTGCGCGCAAGCGCGCGCCCTGTAGGACCCTAATAAAGCTTTTCATCCATCCACTGAGTCTATACCTATCATTTCCTATATTATGCACAAGTAAAGTTTTCAAGTCGCCTGCGAGCTTAATTTCATGCAGCATATTGAGCTCGTGTATGGTTTAGTGAAATCAGTGTCCCTATTAATCAACTCTTCATTGCCATGATATGATTTTGGTGTTGCTTTTGATACTCATAATTATCAAAAAATGACGCCGCAGCCATGTACACATGAAACATCACGCATTTATTTACAACTTTCTTCACTGCAAAAATGACAAGGGGAAAAATATTGACTGCGAAAATCGACAGCTTTCATGGCCATATTCATTGTCTCTAATTGTTTCATGTACAATGACATTCTCTCTAATATCTCCGTTTCTATGAGATTGTATGCAGACGATTGTGTGCTGTATGAAAAGATTAATACTACTGAGGATCAAGCCAGGTTAAACAACGATTTTGAAAAAGTAATATTTTGGTGTGACAAATGGCAAATGTGTGTTAATTATGATAAAACCGTGTTCATGCGCATAACACAGAAACGGAAGCCTCTCCCATTTAACTATACTAATAATAATGATCTTTCTGAAGTGAACAGCTACAAGTACCTAGGGCTTCGGATCTGTAAAAACCTCTCCTGGACAGAACATGTGGATAACGTCACCGCTAACGCCCTCCGCAAACTCTTTTTCCTTCGACGTGCTTTGAAGCTCACGCCCCCTAGTGTACGTTCTCTTTTATTCTTTCAATGTTAGAATTTGCCGCCAAAACTGAGATCCCTTCACCGAAACTAACACTGCTAAATTCTCATATGGCCGTTCACCTATCACTCACCTACTTAATCAAAGTGGTTTGCTTCCAGTCTCTCATAGAGACCGAATCTGTCCGTTTAAAATTCTTTTTTCAATTATTCCAAGGTAAATACTGTCTTAACACGTCCAACGTTATATCGTACTCCTCTGGACATAACACAAGACAATGGCATGATTTTACAGTGACACCATTAAACGCTAGAATTAACTCCTATAAGTACTTTTATTTCCCCAGAACGATTACAGATTGGAATAATCTTGATACTGCATCATATGCAGTATCACAGACGTCACTACAAATGTTTGAAAGCTATCTTTAATTTCTTAGCATAGTTTGTACTACATTATATCCTCGTACGAGAAGAAAGGGAACCGAGGGGCCCGATTTTTATTAATCGTATCATAAGAAGCCAACAAACAATGACACCAAGAACAACATAGGGGGAAAAACTTGTACTTACTAATTGAATTAAAGAAATGATAAATTAATGGAGATGAGAACGGACGAAAAAACAACTGTCCGCAGGTGGGGAACGAACCCACGTACTCGCATTACGCGTGCGATGCTCTCTCCATTGAGCTACCGCGGAGCCGTTTTCCCATCCGCTTTCTGGGGTATTTATGTTTTACAACTAGAACTAACCCTGGGAGTGTTAGCAAGCGCTGGCAACATTGATGCCTTTAGGTAGCATATGTGGGTTTATTGACCCGTTGCCATCACCCAAAAAGATCACTTGCTCGTGACGCCTGCGGCAGAAAGGATGTTCCAAATCCGCCCTTATGTTTGTGAGTGGTGGCGCTTCCTAACACTCCCAGGGTTCGTTCTAGTTGTAAAACATAAATATCCCAGAAAGCGGATGTTGAGAGCATCGCACGCGGAATGCTAAGACGTGGGTTCGTTCCCCACCTGCGGACAATGGTTTTTCATCCGTTTACATTTCCATTATTTTTATTATTTCTTTAATTCAATTAGTAAGTACAAGTAATTTCCCCTATGTTGTTCTTGGTGTCATTGTTTGTTGGTTTCTTATTATATCCTTGTGTAGCATTTGTGTCTTATGTTTATGCATTTCTTTTTCTTGATCTTGACTTATGATTCATATATGCATTGATTTATTATTTCTTTTGGAATTATGTTGGCTGTTTCCAACGGCTCTTTACTTGTATATTGTGTGCCCACCCTGCTAAGGTCTTGTATAAGATCGCAGTATCAATAAATAAAAAATAAAAATAAATAAAGTCAGCACCTACTCAACTTCAAGTGCTTTGACGCCTGCCGCCTGTTGTCGATAGCTCGATTAATGTTTTTCGTGAAGAAATGCAGGCGCGTCGTTAAGTAAAATGCAGTTACTTCAGCAGCTATGGTTTCAGCGTGCTCTGGGCATCCAAGTGTGGTTTGCCGATTTTTCTTGACAAGCGCCAAAACATCAAGCACGCTTTCAGAGTGCAGCTATAGAAGGCTAAAGCATGTTGTGAATGACTTTTCGAGGTCAGCCACAAATTTGTACAGCTTGCTTGAAGGATAAAGCAACCCGCCATTGTCCTTTAAACGGACAAGCTCAGCCATATTCAAATTGTCAGTTGCCTGCTTGGTGAGCAAAATAAGGTTAAGGTACCTTTCACAACCAGTTTTTCAGAATGCACTTTCTTGCTACATAACCGGCAATGTAAAAGCTTAGTCGGCAGGCGCTTGATGCCACAACAACAGAAGAATGGTCTGGCGCAGCTTTCGTGAGCAAGGCGTCTGCTGAATCTAAATTTCCTGCATCGAGAAACCTATGAATCAACTTCTGCCTCCCAGTGAAAGTATTCTGCTCACCAGCCTCTGTATTCAAGAGTGAACTGAGAACAGCAGGCTTACAGTTTCCCCTTGAAACAGAGCGCGCAAGGATGCTGAAGCTGAGACAGTTCACTGTAGCAATGAAGTGCTGAGGTGTCGGATGGGTATTGCAGCCCGATGACTCTCTAACGATGCAAATATATGTCTGAAAGGGTCCTGGCTCGCCCTGCTTGTCATTAAATACTTGAAACCTACATTTTCACTCAAATACCTTAACATCGACAAGGTACTGGATAGTGTTACTCGCACTCCAGTTGTTGTAGACTGATTCAGAAAGCCCCGTTGCCCATTTGTGTGGTGTCCCACTCTGATAAGAGTGCAGCTTGTCAGCTGATGGAGAGTTGGGACGCAGTGCTTCAGCTGGAAAGCACGATGTCATGACTTGTATAACACCGTCAATGGTCCTGCAACAGATAATGTTTTAGTGAGCTGCATGTGCAGCAAAGAAAGCTGCAAATAGTTACAGAAATACAACATTAGGATTCAGACATGCAATACTTACTCAAAAAAGTGCATTGTTGCTGCTATGCTACCACGCAGATGCTCTACCCTGGCTTTGTGCAGTTGAAGCCCATGTATTACTTTTTAACTGAAGAGCTGGAATGCCGAGGAGACTCTCATTTTTTTCTAAATTGTTAGGGTTTGTATGGCTGGATGTGATGCCATGCATAGCCTGCAGGGTAACATCGCTGCCATCCAGTTCCAAACCTTGCAAACAGCTCGCATTGTCACCTGCAAATAACCAAAGCAGTAATAAGTCACTGCAAGTTAGAGTGATTCGAACAAAAATTCTGGAAAGCTATTAAACATGTTTTTGGTTAATTAAGGCACTTACTTGGCCTTTCGGTGAAAATGCAAGCTCAACAGCCGGTTTCGAAGGCACTTGAGCAGGTGGGGGAAATCTGACACAAAGTACAGCTGGCGGTGCTTGTCTACAGGAAGTGGTGCGCTGCACTTGATCTCATCCAAGGAGGCCTTGATACCCATTAGTGTCCACATCCGTCTGTTCCAGCTTGAGCCGTCTGATGTGATGAAATCAACCTTCAGGCCAGCTTTTTCTGCCAAAATTATGGCTTCAAGTATGATCCTGGTCAAAGTACCTCCATTGACGTTTCCCATTGTTGCAAATGTTGCAAGAATTTGAGTCCACTTCCCAGCAAACGGCACAAAAATCAGAACCATTCCATGGTCACATGGTGTGTGCTTGTCTTTAGGAGATGTAAACTTGCCTAGATCCACGAAACCATCAATGTGGCCGGCCGTTGTCACAGCTAGAAAGATGCTCAGAAAGCTTCATTTCCTCTACAATGACTCCGCCGTGGCACGCGTATTCCGCCATCGTGGCAGTCTTTTCACTGACCACATTGAAAATATTTAGGCAGAACCTGTTTTGTACTACTTTAACTATTTGCGTAGGGTTGTTTTTACTTGGCAGTGACAGAATATTTTCTTTCGTCGGGTGCTCATAAAGCTTGGCACTCTTCATTTTCATTATGAGACACTCCAAACCCCATTCATTAGAATATCTCATGTCTTTTTGTGCTTTTTCGTGACGCCGATTTAAACATGTGAAGTGTTGCTTCACGCTGTTTTGGAGGAAGGGCTTCTATCCTAGAAGTAAATTCCTCCTCAGAAATGGCTTTGTTTTTAGCTGCCATTGCTTTCAATTGATTGTTCAATGCAGTGGCACTATTCTTCAGACGTTTTGATTTCTGCCTCTGAAGCTTTAGACGGTGAGCAAGGGCTCCTTTCTTGGGCATTGAGCTTTTTGGCTCGACTTTCTGGTCAACACTATCTTTCGATGTGACTTGCACTATGGGCAAATAAGTCCTGTGCATGAAAAACAAAAACAATTGTTTAAATGACCGAATAAAAACATATGGCTCTTGTACATCAAAACACTCGAATGCACTTACCATTAGACGGGAACTTCCCGGAGAAATTTGTGCTGAAGACGCAGAGTCCGTTTCTCGATGTTGCTGCTTGCAGCTTCACCGTCAAGATCGGCAACATTTGCCGATATTCGTTGTCCGACATTGTTCCCTTGTCAACACAAGCTGCTAGGGCATCCTGCAGTACAGCTGCAGCGTCACTAGCAGAGGCAATAGTTTTTAGGGGCGAAGCTCCTTAGGGTCTAGCCTTGTCCGTCCGGCGTCGTCCGTGCTCACATCGACTACCACGCCATCTGTCTGTCATGAATGAAACGTTGCATGCAGTGGCTCAACGTCTATACACGAGATGGTGCTGATGTGTATGGCGTGTTCCTGACCAGAGAATCTTTCTGCCATGGATGAACGCTAGGCGCGGCATGCTGCGGCTCAGAGTCTACGCAGAGAGCAAGCTACTCCGGCGGCGAGGGCGCGGGAAGCATCGGCGAAGCGGCAAAAACGCCAAGCGGACCCGGATTTGAGGGCGTTGGAAGCGGCGCTTCGCCGGCAACGCCGACAGCAAGCTAACCCGGAGGCGAAAGCGAGGGAAGTGGCGGCAAAGCGGCAACGGCGACAACAAGCTGCTCTCTTACGGTGCATCTCTTACGACTACAAGCAACCCACGACCACGAGGGGAACGTGAATAGACCTCGTCTTTGCAAACTTTAGGATGTATCCGCTAGAAGAACCGCTGGCTCTGCATTTCACCGACCATAAAGCAGTAATGCTGAAATCGAAATGCAACCCGGAGCCCAACACGATATATGCGTTATCAGCAATAAAACACATTGTATATACTGTACACCGCGTTGTCACGCATTTACATGCGCGAGTGGGGCAATGTCACGGGTGATTTTACGGTATAACGATCCTCAGTGCTTCGCCCCACTCATCATGATTCATTTCGTGGATATGCGGTGATTTTTTTTCTTTTGTGCATTGTACTCCTTGGTAATAAATCACAGCACGAACTTTGCCTTCGAAAGGCTTGAAAACCACCGCCTGCTCCCGAAAAATCACAAGCCTTTCTTGCTTTTTCAAGGAAGACGTCGGAAAAACCAAGCCGAAACTTTCATCCTCGATGCAGCACCAGCTCGACGTAGGTGCTATTCCGCGGAGCGCCTGCAACGTTAAAGGCGAGGATTCTGTAGCCTCCGACTCTCAAAGCAACTGATCTTCAATGTCAGCGCTGCTGACGTCCTGACCCGGCTTCTTGCTTCGTTGTGGAGTTGCATTGCAAGCATATCTTTTTCTTTCCGTCCTCTGTTTGGGGGTTTTAACAGAGAGGTATCCTGGATACTGCGGTAGCAGCGTTGGTATGACATTTGGAGCTAACGCCGGCTTGCCTCTCGGAATACGCACTTCGACGCCATCAATTACATGAACGTAGTTGCGCAATATACAATGCGCTTCAAAATGGTGCTCACACGCTGCTGATACTTCCGTGAGGCTCTTGTCGGCTCGTCATCGATTTTGCTCCCACTTACTTCGAAGCTCGTCGTCTCTTGGTGCGGCAAACAACGACGCTTTTGGTGCACCCGGATAGCCGGTACGGCAGCCCGGCGCAACACAATGGGAATCTGTTCTTCTTTTCGCCATAGCTACCGTAAATTTCCGGTCGCTGGTAGTCCATAGTTCCGTCTCACTGCTACGACTACTTAACACCAAGTTACGAAGGCTAAAGTCAGGTTAACTTCGTGACAACGCGCGCACTAAACGAGCAAAATCACAGCCCTCACTGCCATGTGCTGCCAAACGCGGCGCCCAAGGCTAGGAAAAGCCGCAGCAGCGCCCTCGCCGGTCGGTAGTGTCATCTCGCTTCACCCGAACCGCCCCCAGCTGCCGTCGGTCGCGCCACTAGAAGGTATTCTAGTTCACAATACTCGTGGTCTAACGTCGACAGAAAACAATGGTGGGCCGATCCCGGTGGCGGTGCAGGGCTGGGCAATCATACCCCCGTAAGGCAGAGGCTACAATCACTGCGCAAAGTGAAGCGAACAGCGCATACATTCTTTCGAATCACGTATACAACATACAGAAAAGCATATGTTTCAATAAGCTCAAAACCAGAACCCGAACCACAGAATTGATGTTAAGGTGCATCTGATAACAATGGGAAGCACGTAGCGCTCCTCACAAACGTTCCCGGTAAAGATTACTGCTGCGCAAGCTGCCGCGGCGACGCCAGCTTGCGACGTGGGGAGTGACAGCCTTTCGTATATAAATTAACTAGCCTATACCAACTGATTTCAATGTTGTTGCAGCACCGCTACTGCCGGCGGCGTGCTTTAAAATTATCATTACTCCCATTACTAGTGTTAACACGGGTTAGTAACCTTTACCATAACGGTTACTCGGTTACTAAAACAACGTGATATTTGTGCTTTTGTTAATTTCCGTCGCGGCTAGAGGTTACATGTGTCGAAGCGTCTATTCTAATGGTATCTGCAACACCAAATGTGTTGTAATCTTTAGATTGCAACCAATAAAAAGAGTTGTAATGCGTGACACAGGGGACCTATTGTATGGATGGGAAGTTAACTGATTATTGTGTCGCATTGGGATCCTGATATGGTGTTTTCAGCCGGGACCAACCTGTACGCTATAACGTGCGGCCAGGGTACTGAGGCAGGTTGGACTAAATTAAGATTTTATTGCTACCAGTCGGAATCTTCGGTTTCGCAATGTAAGAAAAGTGTTAAAATTTTAATTATGGGGTTTTACGTGCCAAAACCACGATCTCATTATGAGGCACGCCGTAGTGGGGGACTCCAGAAACTTGGACCACCTGGGGTTCTTTAACGTGCACCTAAAGTACACGGGTGTTTTCGCATTTCGCCCCCATCGAAATGCGGCCGCCGTGGCCGGGATTCCATCCCGCGACCTCGTGCTCACAATCCCAACACCATAGCCACTGAGCAACCACGGCGGGTCACAAAAAAAAAAAGTGTCGCAGTTTCGCCCGAATGTCGAAGCATCAATTGCGATAGCCAATTAGTAGAGAGCTATTCGGAGTAGAGATAGTAGTTTTATCGGCTGCATAAACTTGGACACATTCGCTTACTAACTGAATTAACAAGCGTGGTGTCAGCGCGCACAAGCAAACATGAATAGATCACACTCGATGACCGCAGACAACCACTGTCAAAACGCTGGCAGCAAGCGCAGCCATCGCAGCGAGCGAAGGTTCGTGCGGTCTATCGCTTCAACGGAAACTGAGCGGCGAATGCACGGCGCATACAAACGTCAGAGCCGTGTGGACATCACTTGCAAGATACGGTGCCCGCGACAACACCAGCAGCCCGTACCGGCGCAAAGTACAAGAACGCATTTGTTGGCAGAGAAGAACCCCCCCCCCCCTTCCTTCCCGCGCTGCCTTCCCATTTTGCTCCCTTCGCGTGGGAGATTGAGTGGCCAGTTCCCTTTGCGCCCCGTTGCCAGATACGCATTTGGTGCCGCAGCACAGCGTCGCCCCCCCCTCCCCTCCCCTCCTTCCCATATCCCCCCGGCCTCTTGCGCGACGGAGCTCGCGCTTGCTCTCCGCCGTCCATTCGCTCTCCGTGATAGCGCGCGTTCCCCGCGCACTTTTACTCGCACATATGGCGCGTGGCGGTTATTATATCGCCCTTGGACTTTACACGGAACTTCACGGCGACGGCGATGAAGACGGCAGAAATCCGCTTGAAGTGTCTATATAATTGCTATCGCAATAAAAGTTTAATCTTGCACGAGCGCATGCGCAAATCAGACCTCAGGAATTCCTTGGGACAATTTACTGCATAGGTGTCATTATAATCGAAACGCAAGCCACAGAAACAGTGAACATACATCGAAGAATATTGTTCTGAGTGATGTTGTGGCATAAATTATTACTACGGTTCAATGTGGTGGAGGGCCCCCGCGACCACTGTAGGCATTTTAGGGTGTGGTATAAAACACAGATTTGTATATCTGAAGGCGGATGCATTATGATGACTGAATAGAAATGTGTACCCAATTATCTTTTTTTTTCCATGTGTATCAATGTTCCCTTTAGTCGCGTTCGTGTCATCTTCTCCGGAAACGCGACACCCACTGACAGCAGGAAGGGCGCACGCTGCAGTACTGTAAAAACTCGATGAACAACACAAGCAGATTCGGTAGGGCGAGAAAGATTCTTTTTAATAAGGCTTACTGTACACTGCAACAGAATGTATCGCCGTTGCGTTTTTCAAGCGAAGCTTCTCATCGTCGTCATCAACCTGTACTTAGGCCTACTGCAGGTGTAAGGCCTCTCCCTGCGATCTCTAATTATCCCTGTCGTGTGCTGATTCCAGCTTGCACCTGCAAATTTCCCAACTTCATCACCCCACCTAGTTTTCTGCCGTCCTCGATTGCGCTTCCCTTCTCTTGGCATCCATTCTGTAACTCTAATGATCCACCGGTTACCCATCCTACGCATTACATGGCCTGCCCAGCACCAGCTTTTATATTGCCTCACAAAATGTCGGTGGCAGTGTCACACTAAAAAACCCGGCTCCTCCCAGAGTAGAGCAGGTGCGGGAAAAGCGAGCCGGCGCCAGATCACGGGGCGCGCGCGACTAGTCAGGGTCGTTTGGTGTGTCGCGGGGAGGGAATGGGAAGGAAAGGGGGTTGGCGCACTCCGCCGGACTTCCCTCGCCTCAGATCGGTCGCGGTGGTCGGATGGGAAGGCCCGCCTGGTGCGTTCCGCCGAGGAGCACGCTGCGTTTGAGCAACAGCGCAACGACCTCGCTCGAGAAAGGGCTTGTCGTCGACGTGCCTATTGTAGCGTGAGGGCTTCCGAAGCCCAGGCCCAACGTCAGCGAAGAGCCGCCGTCCCTATCTGAGTTTAGGGCACACGAAGCAGAACGCCTGCGACAGCGTCGTCTTGCCCTCCAGGAACCCGACAACGGTGGTGCACGCCTCGTAACTACGGGAACGTAGTAGGTCAGGTACAGCACACGACAAGATTCGCTTACCCCCATTTTATCGACTGGGGAAGGGGGGCGATTTTTGGTTAAGACAGCCGTAATTTGTGGTTTGTGGTTCGTATCAAGATACTGCAAAAAATAAAAGAAAGTAATTTTTTTTTGCTGAGGTGGGATTCGAACCCGCGTGCCCACGGTCCCAAGGTGAGCGTCGTAACCACTAGGCTATACAACCTTCTTTTTTATTGCCGGGCTTCGACACAGTACAACAAATGAACACACAATAGACAGTACGCCAGATCGCTCAAGTGGCCAAATCGCCACTGCGGCCAGGAGTTATTTTAAAATTCCTTGAGCACCACCAAAGGTTCCAGCCTTGACAGCCACTCAGGAACATCAGTTTGCGCTTTCAATATCTCCAGAAACCTGTGCACACTTTCGCGGACATACATGCGTGCTGGTCTTGCGTCTGGGTCACAAAAATAGCCAGCCATTGGGGCGCGCCATATAATGTGGAGGCCCATCAGCATAATCTGGTCAAACGGAAAACCATCATCATATCTGTTGGCAGGTACCTGATCCCGTAAGAGTCGAGCGGTAATTCTTTTTAATGGTTCTTTGTAGCATAACCCAAAAATATACCCCTTCCGAGCAATGAAGAAAAACATGGCCTATTCTTTCAAGCTGCTTGCGTATGAGGCAGTGGGAACCCCAAGGTAGAAAGAAACCCCTTTCCTCTAGAAAAGACTTAACAGTTTAAGTTCCAGTGTGTAACATGAAAAAAAAAAACGTTTTGGTTCCCGGCAACAGCTGCATTTTCTTAACTCTTTTTAAAACATTCCCACCTGGGCCTCCAGAGTATATGGCCCTGTACAAGGGCACGGGAAACACCACGTCACAAACATCCTTGTGCAATTTTTTTTTTCATTTTAGCGGTACTCAAATACTCCATCGAAAAACCTTTGCTTAGAAATTTGAGACTTACAACAATTTCTCTGAAGAAACCATGAACGCCACCTAAAAAACATTGCGTCGTCACCACAAAATCAGGCAGTGCTCCCCCGAGTCTTTGTTGACACACCGTACGCAGTAATGGGTCTCTAACATCTCGGAAAAATAAAAACTGTTTACAATCTGCGCACAAACAAATCTCCCAGTCCTAAACCACCCGCCTTCACCTGCCGAAACAACTTCGTACGGCTGCACCTCTCCCAAATGGACGCCCAAACAAACACACCAAAAACACGGTGCATCTTCTGCACATTTACTCGGGAACAATGCAGCTCTTGCATTACGTACCACAACTTGCTGATCAAAAAAAGAAGATTGAACACCGTCTATCAGTCTTCGCAAGAACTAGGCTATACAACCACGCTTGCAGAACATGGATTTATGGGAACCATGTGATTGAATGAATGAATCAATAAACCTTTATTTGAAACAGTGAGTTAGTTGCCAGTCGAGGTGGGAGGGTCCCTTATTCCAGGAACCCTCTGGCTTGGATCGCCCTCCGGGCCCGGGCGACGAGTTCGCGCTGGTCGACTAGGTCCGGCTTGGAGATCGCAGCCTCCCACGTCTCTGCGAGGAGGGTTGGGTCTGCGTCTGCTGCTATTGGTTGTGTCGTTGTAATGCTTGCTCGGGTGTGCTTGCATTGCAGTAGGAGGTGTGCCAAGGTGTCTGGCACGTTGCAGTGTGGACAGGTGTAGCTGTATATCGTCGGGTGGAAATGATGCAGTAAGCTTCCGTGGGTGAAGGTATTGCTCTGGAGTCGCCTGTAGTCGGTACCTTCGTTTCTCGTTAGTTTTGGATGTGGTGGGGGGTATACCCTGCGTCCAAGCCGATAGTGCTGCAGTAGCGCTTGATAAGTTTGCGGTATTGATTCCGTTTCCTCCGCTGATTTGGGTGGGTGGGACATGTCGAAAATCTCGTGCGGGGAGGCCCGGTTGACGCTTGCGCGGGCCGCGGTGTGTGCCGCTTCATTCCCCTCGAGTCCCTCATGTCCCGGAACCCACATGATGCAGGTGTAGGGGGGAGGAGTGTCGCCACGTTTCAGTATGTTTATCGCTTTGACGGAGATCCTGCCCTTCATGTAGTTGCGTGCCGCTGTTTGAGAGTCGGTGAAGACCACTATGGCATCGTCGCTTGTATGGGTGGCGAGTGCTATAGCGGCCTCCTCTGCTGTGTCCGCGTGTTTGGCGAGAATTGTAGCCAACGCCAGTGTCGTTCCCCTGTAGTCTGTGACGCTGATGGCGAAAGCGTTTCGGCCCGGATAGTTGGCTGCGTCCACGTAGCGCGCCTGCGGGTCGTTACGGTGCTTGTGTCTGATGGCGTTTACCCTGGAGAGCCGTCTGCCTCGATGGTGTTCTGGATGCATGTTCCGAGGGATCTGATGAACTTGTAGGCAATCTCGGAGCTTCGACATGATCTTTTCCTTACGTTCGCCATCAAGTTCTAGGTTGATTACGTATCCTGTGCGTCGGAGGACTGCTCGGCCTGTGGTTGTGATCTTGAGTCTCTCGATCTGGTTGATGAGGTGCGCTTCCGCAAGTTCTTCCCAGGAGTTGTGAACTCCCATGCGAAGCAATCGGTCAGTGGAGGCGGATGCTGGCAGTCCTAGGGCGAGTTTCGTGGCCTTTCGTATTAGGAGGTTTAGCTTTTGTTTCTCGGCTGTCTTCAGGTTGAGGTAAGGAGTTCCGTATGTAATTCGGCTGTACAGGAGGGCTTGTATCATTCGCAAGGTGTCGTGCTCTTTGAGGCCATTGCGGCGATTTGCCACGCGTCGTATCAGATGAGTCAGCTGTGCCACAGTGTTCTGTAGTCTAGGGAGTGTGGCCGAGCCGGACCCGTCCTTGTGTATATGAGTCCGAGGATTCGAAGTGAGTCGACCTTCGGTATCGGGACTCCCTGAAGAAGGACTTGTGGGTCCGGTGCGTCGTGGCTTGGGGGCCGGCCCCGGGTGCGTGCCGCGAGTACTAATAGCTCGGATTTATCCGGGGCACAGTGGAGGCCGCAGGTATTCAGGTACCGTTCGATGATGTTGACCGCCTCCTGAAGACGGTCCTCCTGTTCACCCGTGCTCGCGCCTCTCGTCCACGGTGTGATATCATCTGCATATAGAGCATGAAATATCCCTGGGACGGTGTCTAGGAGGCGGGGAAGTTTGAGGAGGGCCACGTTGAAGAGGAGTGGCGAGATTACCGAACCCTGCGGCGTACCCCTGTTAGGTAGGTGAAATGTCTTGCTCCGGAGATTGGCAATTCCCACCGTGGCCGTACGGTTGGTGAGGAAAGCGCGTATGTAGGCGTATGTTTTGGCACCGCAGCCGATATCTTCTAGGTTACGGAGAATGGCTTCATGGCTCACGTTATCGAAGGCGCCCTTTACGTCTAGAGCTAGAATGGATGACTTGCTGTGTTTGCTCAAATGGTCAAGAATATCTTCCTTTAGCTGGAAGAGGACGTCCTGCGTGGAGAGCATCTGGCGGAAGCCGAACATGGTGTGTGGATAGCGATCGTTGTCCTCGAGATGTGTGGTGAGCCGCTCGTTGACCATGTGTTCAAATAGTTTCCCGGCGCAGGACGTAAGGGAGATGGGGCGGAGGTTTGCGATGGAGATGGGTTTGTTCGGCTTGGGTACCATGGTCACCTCCGAGTGTTTCCAGGCTGTTGGTAGCTCGCCCTTAATCCAGCAGTCATTATAGTACCGAAGGAGAGCCGCCAACGCCCGAGGGGGTAGCTGTCGAAGGTGCTTGTTGGTGACTCTGTCTTTGCCCGGGCTCGTATTGCGTGTTAATCTAGAGAGGGCCGCCTGTAACTCTGCCTGTGTGAAAGGCCGGTCTAGCTCTTCGTTGGACGCTCCTTCGTACTCCCTGGTGGTGGAAAGGTTGGTGGCAGTGGTGTGCGGGTTAGCTGAACCGTGTAGCTTCGTCTGAAGTTCTTGGAGAAGCTGATCCTCTGTGCCGCCATAGTTGTGGATTAGCCGGTGAATTGTATGTCTTTGTTGGGTTTTGGTGTGGGTGTCGTCAACCAGTGCTCGAAGTATATGCCAAGTTTTCTTTGTGCTGAGCGTCCCTTGAAGTTGGTCGCAGAAGGATCGCCAGTTCTGGCTCGCTAGCTGTTCAGCGTACTCCTGTGCCTGCGTGCTTAATAGGGCAATTCGGCGCTGGAGCTTGCGGTTGAGCTTTTGCCGTCGCCATCGTTTGAGAAGCGATCGCCGAGCCTCCCATAAGTGCAGTAGGTGATTATCGACCGCTGGATTGTCCTCGTCTAGATGAATCGTCCTAGTGTGGCCGTCAGCCGCACCCACGATACCGTATAGCCAAGCTTCAATGTCTTCAATGTCCGAAACGTCGTCAAGCTCATTCCTATACGCGTTCCAGTCAGTGAGTCGCGCCTTTCCTGTCTTGGGCGCGCGGTGAGATTGTTCAACCTCGATTTGAATTATGTGGTGATCGCTCCCTAGCGTGTCTGGGAGTCGGGTCCACGTGGCCTTTCGCACGTCTCGGCTGAACGTGAGATCAGGATTGGTGTCCCTCGACACGCTGTTGCCCACTCGTGTTGGTTGGAGCAGGTCATTCCATAGCGTAAGGCCGTGCTGTTGTGCGGCGTCGTGAACCCGTGCCCCTTTCTTGGTGGTATTGGGGTAGCCCCAGGCCGCGTGTGGGGCGTTAAAGTCCCCCACTACAACAAGCCGGTTACCGTTAACGCTCTTGCGAAGCTCCCGGACGAAGTGGTCGTAGTGGAGTAGCTGCTCTCGCGGTGGGCTGTAGAGGTTGACCAGGTATAGGCTCTGTTGATTCTTGCGAGTCGGCAACACCTCCACTATGGTGTGTTCGATTCCAGTGTCTTCAATTTCGTGCGGCTGTGCGGTTAGTGTCTTCTTGACAAGAATTGCGGTGCGGGAAGTGTGTGCCACAGTGGTGTAGCCGGGGAGCTTTATTTTCTTGGTGTTGGTTTCCTGTAACGCGATTATATCAGGATTGTTTGTTTTGAGATATTCTTGCAGGTTGGCCGAGCGGGGTCTATAGGATCTGCAATTCCAGTGCCAAATGCGGAGGGTGGGAAGCGACTCGGTGTGTCTACGTTTGAGAGCCGCCATGTTGGTGGTTGTCCTCCACCTGGAGTAGGTGGTTTGGTGGTGTCGAGTTAGAATCCTCTGCGGATTCCACTCGCACTGTCTTCCGTCCTTTGCGTTTGGTTCCCAACTGCTCCGCCAGATGTTCATGAGTCACGAAATTCTTGTAAGCATAGGTCATGAAGTTGTGTTGTTGTGCCATGAAGCCATCCAGTTTGGCGTCGAGTGTGGTGACCGTACGGGTTAGTGGCTCTACCTTTTCCATGATTTTAGTTATCACTGTCTGTATGGTTCTGTCTGCTGATGCGAGAAGCTTCGTAGTGAGGGTTTCCTCGAAGACTTGAAGGCGTCGTTCAACAAGGTCGAGAATCTTCGCTTCATATGCTTGCAGCCGTTCGTCTACCCGCTTCATTATTCTGGTTTCTACCTGTTTTAGTATGCTTTCTTCTACTCTCTTCGCTACTCTGTCCTCGAGTTCTGGCGTGTTGCACTCGGCTACCGGTTGTTGTTGTATCGTCCTCTGTAGATCCTGTACTTTATGTTCGAGGGTCCGTATAGTCGCTGTCTCGTCCGAACTGCTCGTGTTGCGTGAGGAATTCGAGGCACTGCTTCCGTTCGCCGCGGCGACGTAAGTGATTCGCCTAACGGAGCGAGACCGTGACCGAGAGCGGGATGTAGAGCGCGATCTTAGGATGGAGCGAGAGCGTCTACGGCCAGGTCTTTGTTGAGGCGAGAGCCCCTGTGAGCTGTCAGAGGTGGTAACCAGCGCGGGGAAGTCTTCGGTGCTTGAACTCCAGTGATTCTCTCGGGCGCGAGCGTTATCAAGCTGCTGTCTTCTTACTTGGTAGGGGGGCGGGTTGTTACGGAGTTTCTTCTTGCATTCCTTGCCTGCCGTTTCGTGGTCTCCGCCGCAAATCTTGCACTTCGGGTGACAGTCATGTTCTTCCGTGACCCCATCGCGCCCGCATGTGTAGCAGAACTTGGCCCTTGGCTGAGGACAGATATCCTGTCGGTGTCCGATGGCGCCACAGGTTCTGCAGTATTGGACGGATTTTCGGTAGGGCTTGCATCTGTAGTCACCGCTCTGGTACGTTACGTAATAAGGGACGTGCTGTCCGTCGAAGGTGATAACCGCGGCTGTTGAAGATCCTAGCATGCGTGCGCCGAGAACCGTGTATCTTGAGTCCACTCGAAGGCCGGCAACAATCTCCGCGGGACTTGTACCCGGTTCGAGGCCGTATATCACTCCACGGCACACATCGTCTGGGTGTCGAATGTGGGGATTTACTTGATAGACGGTTCCGCCGAGTTGTATGGTGTTGATATGCTGCAGTTTGGAAGCTCGTTCCGTACTTGCCGTGCTCGCGATGATCACATTCTCTAGTTTCTGGACCTGTATACGGACGTTATCGTGGAAGTCTTGCTGGACCAAACCACTAGATCTTCCGATGGCATGTGTCACTGCGATGAGTGTATGTTTCGAGAGGTCAAGTCCTGCTTGAGGGCGGAAGACGATTTTGAAGTCGTCAGTAGGAAAGGGTCGCATCCTCAGAATGCGTTGACGCTGTGGCAGTGGTTGTTGTGCTTGAGGTTTGGGGTCTGGGTTCAGGACTTCTATAGCTCTTTTTTCGGTGGATTCATTGTCTTCTTTGGCTGATCTGCCTTTACGACCAACCTGTAACCACTCGATGTGGGCTTTACCCGTCGTTTTGCCGCTATTGGCGTCGTATGTCCACTGTGGTATGGTATCAGAGTTAGCCCCGGTCAACTCCATTCGCGCCGTAGTCGGCTCTTCTTGTAAAGCGTTCGCCATCTGTGTTTCCAGAAAAGCGTGGGCGTTTCGCCTCAGACGCTGCTTCTGCGTGATTTACTCCTACTGTGCGAGCACCGCGGGCCTGCAGGCGCGAGCCGCTGGTCTCCCGCTCGCGCCACGGTCACAGAATGTTCACAGCGCACGGTCACAGAATGTTCAGAGCTCGATTATTCGAGTAAAGGTCTACTCACTGCGTCGTGGCTGGCGTCAAACGATGCCTTGCAACTTTAGGAATCCGAGGTTACCAAATTCGCTGAGTGTCCAAGCAATGTTCCACACAAAATAGCGAAAAAGCAGGAGCCCATGTGAGGTACGACTGTGCTCCTCGGCCCCCTGGCGGTATCTCCCAACCATGTGATTGCGCAGAAACTGTCATCAGCAATGGCTCGAGCGCCGTCGTCTTCTTCGACAGCTGGCTCATTCGCGCCCCTCGGCGCAGCAACCGCGCGAACGCGCTCGTGCACTGCTCCCGCGTTCGTCGTCGTCGCCTTCTTCCACAGCTGACTTCGTTGCCGCTCATCATGCCAGCGTAGCCGAAGAAGAAAACTTTAAAAAAAAGGGGGGGGGATGCGTAGAGCATTATTGGTGGGGTACTATGTCCAGGGCCCCACCCAGGCCCTGGACACAGGCCACAGGCCGTAAAATTTGTCGGGCGGCCTTAGGAGCCCACCGAATTGCGCTTCTTTTCTGTCGTCGTAAGGGGTAGGCCGCGTTCACGGGGGTATGAGCCATTGCTTAAAGGGGTATGAGCCGTTCATTGTCTCACGTGACGGACAGATTTAATTTTGAAGAACCTCAAGTGGATATACCATCAGTGACGTCATTCTCTCCGTCGCAGCCGAACGTGTCTGTAACCACAAAAGCCAATAATTGAGAAAGACTTTAACAACCGTTGGGATTAACCCAGTGATGAACAGCGGGGCCGCACGTTTCAGCTTCACTGATGAACCACCTGTATGGACTGCATGGATGGTGACCGTTTTTTTTTTTTTTAACGGTCGTGTCGCGCTTTATTTCACCGCGGCAGTAACAACGTTTTCCGGTCTCCGATTTGGTGGCGTGCGCTTACCAAGCGTTTTGTGTGTCTGAGACGCTCGTGACGCTTGGCACAGTTACCAAACCGACTTCTAAAGGTGCGCGAGCGGCTGAAAAGAAGCCATGACGCCGTTGAGCAGGGACGTGTTTGATGTACTGCGGGGCCGTTCCAACGAGACGCATTGACGAAGGCCAATGGTAAAAGCTCTTCGCTTACCCGAGAGTGGTGAGCATTCGGTGTGTTGTGGCTGCTGTAACGAATGCCGAAGATAGCAATAAATGTTACCTTGGTAAGCAATGGCTCTAGGTTCAATTATTCATTTGCTGGTGTGTACCTGCGTCACCGTCAACTCATGCTCACGCTTACGCTACTCAATTTTATTGAAGCGAACTACTTGCGCGCGAATTAGGTTAACAAAGAAGCTCGAGAACAAGTTAAGGATTGCACAAAAAGCGATGGAACGAAACATCTTAGGGTGGTGTGGATCAGAGAGCGAAGGGACAAAGCATATATTCTAGTTGACATTAAGAGAAAGAAATGGAACTGGGCAGGCCATTTATTGCGCACGATGGATAATCGGTGGACAATTAGAGTTACCGAATGGGTGCCAAGAGGAGGGAAGCGTAGTCGAGGACGGCAGAAAACTTGGCGGGGTGATGAAGTTAAAAAATTTGCACGCATAAGTTGGTATCCGCTAGCGCAAGACAGGGGTGGACATATATGTATATATGTATATATATAGGCTGATGATGATGATGCCTATAAGATTGTTACAATACAAAAACAAAATTCGAGGTACGTTGCACTAGTGGTGCAAGGCTAAAGACACAGTGGAGCTAATCGGTATTGTTCGTTCTGGGCGTCTCTCACGTCGGGATGTTCTCGGAGCCGACGCTTTCTCTCCCGTTCCCTAACATTCTCTCGCTGGACGTACTCGTGGTCTCTGGCTCACCGTCGTCGTTTTGCAGCGGCTTCATCAGCTAACCGTGCTGGGTCCAATGAGCATCGAGGCTGGTAGTCTCGCTTAGCAGAGCGCCGCGATTCTTGGTAAGCCGCTTCTTACTCGGCAGTGCGAACCTTCCTTGGTCTCCCCATATCTACGTCTGGCGCGCCGTCGCCGAGCACCGGCTTTCATACGGAACGAAGGAGCGCATGCACCGTTGGCCGTGCCGTCACGTCTGACTCGCGGCGCATGCGCAGTAGTGCGCAGCTGGTGGCGAAGTCGTCGGGGAAACGGGGCGAAAGCTATGTACAGCGTACGGGCGCGAGTGCAGATGCGCTGGGTTGACGTCACAGCGTATGCGCAGTAGCGCGCAGCTAGCGGGAGCTCGGAGGAGCCGTGTCTGTGTCGGGCGAAGCGAGCGCGCACTTGCGCCGGCGGTTACTAAGCAACGCGAGGGGACGTCATAGCTCGGCGCAGTTTTTTCGCGTACGACTAGCGGAGTTACGGATAGCTTAAACAGCTTCGCTATTAAAAAGCCACGTGTACCTATAATAATTAAACGTTACCATATACCTTTATTTATAGGTGCATAAAATTGTGATAATGGGCTCCTTTATTAAACGTTACGGTGTTAGGAGTGTACCATTACTCTAAAGCCTTACAGCATTGCCTAGTCCTCTCAACAGTTGTGGTGGTTTTCACTAGCTTCGCTGGACATGCACTTTCGCAATGCAGGCATGGCGAGCCAACTTTTTCACGTAATGCGTACCAACCAGACGGCGACTCGATGCGCCCATCGTCGCCAACAAGGAATCGCTAGCACAGCTGTCTCCTCGCTAAGGTAAAAATGAACGCGTTGCCTCAATTTATTTCCCTAGCGGAAGACCGCTGACTTTCGTAGTTGGACTGCGCGTGAACGCAACATTACCTCTGCACGAGCGGCGACTGGGTGCAAGGAACGGCGCAAATGTCCTTCTCCTGAAGACTCGCTCCGCCCCCCGCGCGGCATGCCTCATTTGCGCTATACTGTGCCTCGCCGCTGCTGTTGCTGCTGGAGTCACTGGTGTCCACTAGCCGCAATGCTAATTTCGGTTCTTGTCTCGAACACCAGTGGTTGCCAAAAACGCCCATAGGCGTGCTTTTCTGCCTTCCTTATCGACAGGAACGCCCCAGACGCCATTGCGCGGACTCCTGTCGTCGGATCTCTTGGTGGGCGTTGTCATTTCATGCACGGGAAGCATAAAAGAAATAATTCAGCAATCGAAAGAAATGTAACTCGTAGAAAGTGTTCGTGCTCAACTTTAAAAAAAAGACTGCTCTTTTTCATGTAGTCCAGCTTGCCACAAACAGCAATATTGCAGGAACGCATCGTGCACGAACGCATCATGAACGTTATATAGAAGAATGTGCGTGTTTTGTGGTCTAGAGCAATCGGGCCGAGATTCAGAAACTGCTGCTATGCTAATTTAAGCGTTTATTACAGACAAAGTGCGCAGAAATTCGAAGCCACCCACTGTCTTATAGCCCAACCATAACTTCCTAAAGTGAAATTCCACAAAGGAACAGTGTTTACCTATATAATTCAATCTTTCCTTGTGTCCATGCTATGTTCATTGGCGCGAGTGAAGCTTTAAGTATATAAACCACTTGAGAATTCACAAAGCGCTTCAATCTTGAAGACCGCTTTTACATGCATTTTTACCTCGAACCATCTCTGAAGGGAATCGGCTGCAGCCAGAAGCAGCCACTGCTATCACGGATACATCGCGCTTTTGGTCTCTTTTGAATGGCATGCTGAACATTGCTTGATTGTTCTTTGATTTGTACTTAATTTGTTCTTCTGTAGTGGCTTGTTTGTTTGTTTGTTTTTACATTTAGATACGGATTTGTGTGTTTGAGTGTTTGTGTGAATTGAGTGTTTTTTTTTCTCTCAGTCGTTTGATTACAGCTTTGAAATATACTACTGAGAAAGAAAGACACAATTGCTCAAGACAGAGAAGGAGAAAAGATGAAGGCAGGGAAGTTAACCAGAGGGGAAGATCCGGTTTGCTACCCTACGCTGGGGAGAGAGGGGAGGGGGTAAGTGACAGGAAAGTAGAGAGAGAGAAAAAAGGGAGCACAAATACACAATTGTCACCGCATATTATCACCCCGCAGCACAGTAGCAGCTGTAGTACTATAAATATCAGTTCAGGCTACAGCCGCTTGTCCAAGTCTGTTGTCCTTAAAAACTACAACAGTGCCTTCGTCTCCCTCCGCTGTGATGGCTTGTGACGTCGGCCTTCTAAAATAATTTTCTCAATTAAAGGTCTTTGGCCAAAGCGCGCTCTTTGCGATTGCAAGCGATCGTCTCTGTGAATTGTAAAGCGAGGACAGTGTGCAGAGAAGGTGTTGAAGAGACTCCTCGCTACCGCAGTCATCGGCCCATCCTATTCGGAATGCGAAAGACTTAGTAAAGGACACTCCTAGCCATAATCGACGAAGCAAGGTGGCTTCGCCTCCGCAAGTCCAGCTCATATGCGAAGGCTGAGAGAAGAGTCTATGTGGTGCGGCCAGTTGCTTTGAAAACTTCATTTGTTCCACATAAAGAACATGACAACCAGGGTGAACATTCCAAGTTTTCTAACAGCATCTGTCTTTCATAACGGTATCGACTCCTCTTCGTCGCAGTGACTTGGAAGCGACTGAAATATCAGGTGGTATGCTTTCTCAGTCAAGGTATGGATAGTTCACTAATGTCGAATACCAGTCATGTGGACCGCGCCGCAGGGCTGATAGCAGACTGCAGTGCTGCGTTCGAGTCACTGAATATTGACCATCTTCGACGTTTTTCTTGGCTAACAAGACGAAGTGCAGCGCGAAGAGCTGCAAGTCCCCTAGCGGTCGATATCGTTAGGTGACACGTCTTGAAACTGATGGTGGTGGCTATCGCTGGGAAGCCACGTCTCCACAGGAACACTGCTAAGTTGCTGATCCATCAGTATAAAGCCCGGCACACATGGAGCGAACTTTCACGGCGAACTTCGTGTAGCCGGCACCAGAGCGGCGGAACGCCAGCATGCCGCCGCCGTGCTGCATCCACATGCGGCGAAAAACAGGCGGCCGCCGCCGCCACGATTTCATTGTTGCTAGAAACAGCGTGATTGCATTCCTAGTACAGTGCAGTGCAAAAAATATTTTTGTATCTGCAACTGAACCATTACTCTACAACTGAACCATATTGGTCGTGCCTGGACGGCTGTGATCAGTCGCTCATTGTACACGAAGCGCGCAGCTTTTGTCGCCATGTTCGCTCTACGCTCTTTGGCTGGCTAGCCGATTCAAATGCGGTGGCAGGAAGTCGGACGCGACGGCGCCCTGATTGGTCCGCGCTAACAGCCTTCATTCGCCGCTTCCGGCGAGCAGTTGACCGCCTGCTAACATATCTAGCCCGCTTTGATCAAGCGGGGGGCGTTTGCCTCCTCAACATTTTTCCAGAGGGGGCAGGGCCCCCCACGTTTTGGCCATTTACGCCGAAATCAACTTTTTGACAAGAGCTATAGTTAAATTTTCAAACTGGCGGTTGTGTGGTCCAATACTTTCCCGAAAGCCGATGATCAACTGGACCTACAACGGTGGCACGAAGGCCGGTTAAGAATCCACAAGTTAAGGCACGCCACTCAAAAGACCAGTAACCCAACTCTTCATTAAATCACAACTAAGCAAACAGATGCAAAAAACATTACCGGAATATTGACTTGCACACGGTGAGGGAACAACAACACATCGATGGATAATAAACATTTCCCTCATGCCACCGCACTTCCCTACAAAATCATACACAAGCCAGGCAATCACCGGACACTGTATATTTACAAACTATCTCTTAAGATCCAACAAATCTGACCAAAACTTCTTACAAATGCGGAAAACCTGCACAAAAGAACGATTACCAGCTCATAGTCTGCCCCTAACAAGAAAGGAAAGACTACTCCTGGCACGCAAATTTCCACAAACCACAGAATACAAACCTGAAATAATCAAACGCAGGGTACATACCAAGCCGTTGAAGAACTCGTTAAAAAAATCAACCAGATCATCCAGCCAAATCGCGGGACGCTAACCCGAACGCCGCGGCAACGCCTTCGGCACCCCGTAGCCACAAGTCTAGCGGCGCAGCGCTGAAGTCCAAGATTATCAGGGCAAGCCGAATGCCGGTTCTTCCTAAAGAAGACACGAAGATTGTTATTAGACCAAGAGGCGGACTTGATATTTCAGAAACTGGAGCATCTACGGCGGCTGACGCAATATTTGCAGGTGCGGGCATCAGCCACGACGAGCTTTCACAAGACACTCTGTGCCCGAACTTACAGCAAAACATCATGGTGGCCAGCACTCCTAGACGGGAGAATGCCGACAGATATGTCCGCATCAAGGAAATCCGCATCTCAGACAAGGTCCACGAACTCTGCGCGTACGAGACAGCCCCGCACTTCACGAGCAAGGGGATTAGACGTGGCATACCGTTACAAGACAACCCAGCGTCGATAGATGGCAAGATTGTTAACCAGAACAACCCTCTCGCACTGGCAGCCAACAGAATCGCTCAGACCGGGACCATCATCATCGCCTCTGACGGGCACCGGGTACCGAATTTTGTGAGGTACGGAACGCCTTTGATGAAATGTTCCCTATATCGAAAGCAAGTGGACGTATGCCACGCCTGCGGAAGACTCGGGCATCCCACCGATGTCTGTCCAACACCGAGCGACGTCATCTGTCGGGGATGCGGCCTGCAAAACCGCGATGAGCAGCATCAATGCACCCCAAAATGCAAGATCTGCGGCGATCCGCACCTTACCGCGGGTAAAGAATGTGCGTATAGATTTAAGACGCCGTACATCGTTCGCCGACGACGCTTCGAGCGTGCCAGACAGCAAGAGCAGCTCCCCACACCATCGATCGTTCGATCCTCCGATCAGCAAGCCTCATCCAGCCCAAGCCTTAGGCCGAAGACGCTCGCGCTCGAGAGGCCGATCCACAAGTTGACGGGGCTCCAGAAGTCGCTCTGCCTCAAAATCGCAACCCACGTCGCCTTCTCGAGCACACTCCAGCTCCAGAGGCCGCTCCAAGTCCATCTCCGGGAGCCACTCGTCCAACAGGACACGATCCAAGACCCCCACCGGCGGTAAAGGCAAGTCCTCTCTAACGTGGGCTGATAGAGTCCGTGGCAGCCAAACGCACGCGTCCAACTCCCAATACTTGCATGACGCGCGTCTCACGAACGAGCTCGAAGAACTTAGGCGTGCCAATGATAGTCTTAGGAAAGAAAACGCTCAGTTCAAGCAGGAAATCAGTCGGCTAGCCGCCGAGATGGCCGAAATACGAAGATTAGAGCTCACATCGCCGGCTCCTCAGCCCGCCTCATGCTCGTCAGCCATGGACACGGCGGAGCCAGGATTGGTGGTATTCTCAAGAAGGCCGTGCATTTTGCCAGAAAAGTAGAGGCATATGGCACACGGCAACGGAGGAAGATCTTACGCTGGTAACCGATAAAGACTTCCCGACCAGGAGAGGGAACTCTGTGTGCCGAGATACAACTCCGGATCTCACCTTTGTCAAGAACCTGTAAAACGTCAAGTGGACCAACACAGCCATGGACCTCGGTAGTGATCATTGCATCATCGAAGCGGTCATCAAGGTTGCCCGTAACAAGCCGAGGACCTTTAAGTTCACTGACTGGGACTTGTTCTGAGCCAACCGCTCCGAGCGCGTCCTCACGCCTGATACGGACCTAGACTCTTGGTGCGACGGGATAAAAGAAGATGTGGCTAGAGCCGCCAAGGAGCTGACAACCGATCTGGAGGTGGACAGGATGGGCAGTAGGCTCGCGCATCTGTTGGAAGCCAAGCAGGCACTACTCGCACGATGGAAGACTCAGCATCATAACTTAAGACTACGCAAGAAAATTTCTGAAATCAACAAGACGATAGAGGCTCATTGCAAGGTGCTATGCATGCAGCAATGGGATGAGCTGTGCGACTCGGTGGAGGGCCAGCTCAAGACCGGTAAAAGCTGGAGACTTCTCAGGTACCTACTACACGATGGTAACACCAAGTCCAATCAGAAGAGAGCTTTGGCGAAAGCTGTCCATTTGGCCACCGACTCGACTCCAGATGAGGCGGTCATGGAGCAGCTCATAGACATGTACCTGGCGGCCACGGACGATCCGGTGCCCCCCCCCCCATTTTCCCGAGTACGAAGGGCCCGACGCGCCATCGATGGACGAGGATTTTACCGTGGCTGAGGTCAAGCGGGTTCTCGCATCACTCAACGGCAGATCTGCCCCTGGGCCCGACGGGGTCACCAACAGAATGCTCAAGCATCTCGACAAAAACTCAATTGTGTTTCTTACAGACAAGATGAATGAAATCTGGCGCAGCGGCCTCATTCCCAAGAGCTGGAAAGCAGCCTACGCAGTGCTCATACCCAAGCCAGGTAAGGCGCCGAGCATCGACAATCTAAGGCCCATCTCCCTGACGTCGTGTGTCGGGAAGGTGGCCGAACACGTCATGCTTAACCGCCTCACTGACCACCTCGAGTCTAACGAATGCTATGCTAACAACATGATTGGCTTTCGGGCGGGGCTCTCGACTCAGGACGCCATGAGGCTGATCAAGCACCAGATCAACCACCTCCGCGGACACTAAGGCAATTCTCGGCTTGGATTTAGAAAAGGCCTTTGATAACAAATCGCATGCCTTTATTCTCAAAAGCCTGACAGAGCTTGACGTCGGCAAGAGGGTGTACAATTTCGTGCGTTCCTTCCTTTCCTCGAGGTCCACTAGACTCAAGATTGACGAGTTTTTGACCCACGAAATTCAGCTTGGGCCAAAGGAAACACCTCAAGGGGCGGTTATCTCCCCGACGCTGTTCAACATCTCCATGATAAACCTGTCGAGGGCCTTGAACAAGATCCCGAACATTAACCACACGATCTACGCGGACGACATCACCATCTGGTGCCCCAGCGGATGTGAGGGTCAGATCGAGGGTGGTTTGCAACAGGCCATCGATGTGACGGAGCGGTATCTCATCCCCACTGGCCGAAGGTGCTCGCCCACCAAATCCGAGCTCTTACTCTACAAGAAGAGGCCCAGAGGCGGTTCTCACCGGTCCTGGAAGCCAGCAACGGAGAGCCACATTACGTTATTCACTGGTAATGGCTCCCCAGTTCCGCGGGTGGACACTATCAGGGTCCTAGGAATGTTTATCCCATCTAACGGGCCCAATGAAGCCGCCGTCAAACGCATTTGTTCCAAGACCGAAAGTGCCCTCGGACTGATCCGAAGAATCGCCAACAGGTTCCGCGAAATCAGGGAGGACAATCTGATCCGGATTATCCACGCATTTGTGCTATGCCACCTCGCTTATTCGGCGGCCATGAACAACTGGCTCGTGTCGGAGCACAACAAGATCAATGCCCTAATCAGAGGAGTATTCAAGCGTTCCCTTGGCCTTCCTGTCCGAACGCACACAGAAGACCTCCTCAAGTTGGGCATCCACAACACGTTCGAAGAAATTATTGAAGCCCAAGAGTTTTCTCAGTTTGTCGGACTGTCCGGCACCCCAGCCATACTTGGCATGCTGGGACGTAACGCCACGGTCGTCGGTCCCAACGCTGTGAAGCTGCCCAATGACATAAGATCCAAGATGTCCATACACCGGATGCCACGCAATGTGCATCCGACCTACAACGTAGGACGAAGACGAGCCAGGGGTAAAGCTCTGCTCGCCAGTGCTCGCTTGGACAAGGATCGAACATGCTTCGTAGACACTGCTTCGTACGCTCAAGAAGCCTTCTCCTCAGTGGTCATCGACTGTGATTTGAAAATCAGCAGCGGCGCTACCATCCGCACTTCTAGTTCCCGCGTTGCAGAACAGGTTGCCATTGCTCTTGCATTGACGGACGGTGTACATGACACGATTTATTCAGACTCCAAGACCGCTATCAGGGCCTTTCAGATGGGAATGGTGGCTCCCCAGGCCCTAGGTATCATCCAAAACGCTAAAGACCTCAAACATCACTCATTGGCCTGGTTCCTTGCGCACCTTGGAAATATTGAAGGTGCCTCGCTCAAATCCAACGAGGAGGCACACTGGGCTGCACGAGGTATGACTGACCGTGCGCCGGGTAATCCGTCCTCTCCTGGGGGATCTCCTGGAGATCTCTCCTGGGGGATCTCCTGGAGATCTCGTTGTACGAGCCTCTCTGCTCGTACAACGAGATCTGCAAACACAATTACCTGTCAAGAAGACTCCTGCCTCTGCCGCACTCATCGCTGTGCAGGGCCGAGGCAGTCACTCTCAGACTTCTACAAACAAGCACTTACCCGAGCCCTGCGGCACTGCACACAATGTACCCCGAACGGTTACCAAGCCCGGACTGCCCCCTGTGTGGTGGTTATGCGGACTTCGAGCATGTCCTGTGGGGCTGCGCCTCTGCCGGTCCCCCTTTCTCCCAAGAGGAAATGATGACGCTTATTAAGGCCCAAGATCAGACCTCCCAAATCCTGGCAGTCCAGAGGGCCCGCGAGAGGGCCGTCAGGTTTGACCTGATGGTCCCCGAGTGGGCCTAGCCAGGTGACGTCGAGTTTACTCGCGTCTATCGTAGACCCAATAAAGTTCACTCACTCACTCACCAGATCATTGACCAAGCCTACCGGCCCCAATCATGGCTCCACGGCAGCTAGCCTTCGGTAACGCTACTGAACGGAAACCTATCAGTCAGGTACAATAGCGTATCCAGAAGTTCAGCGTTTTCTTCTTCTTTTCTCTTTCTTTTGTTAAAAGCTCTCTTTTCTTTTTATTTTACATTTCCTGTTGATTCTTTTTTTTTCAACTCTTCTTGCCTTTTAGTTACTTATTGACTGATCTATTTTATTTATTTAACCAACAATTTAGTCACACACATATGCCGATTGATAGACGAGCTATAAATCGGCTGCTTGACCGAAAACATTTAAGTATAGGCTTTTAGAGATATCGCGATAGCTTCCACAGCACAATATAACCTGTGCTGGCGGACATCAAAAACATGTGACTAATGTCAACTATAGTTAGCTGGTCAACTAATTCCTGATAATGTAACACTTGAAGGTGCTGTTAATATGCATGGTTTGAGAAATTCACGTGACTATCGTACGACTACGAACGTGACGTCGTGTTTTGCAATTTGTGTGAAACAGCCTTCAAGAAAACAGCATAAAAAACGTTGCAGCAGTGGAACTGTGTTTTATTCACAACGGGTTCAGTAATTGAAAAAAAACAGTATTGAAAAATTTCAGCGCCATTAGAAGAGCCAATTTCACTCCATCTCCGCAAGCCGCCAACTGTCGAGAGAAAAAAGAATGCGCGTAGTGTAGCTATTATTTTAACAGAGCAGCAGACAGCAGGAGGAAGCCAGGCAGGCACTGCGCGCAATCATGAGTGAGGTCGATGCGCTACCTATGCCGCACAGGTCAAGCTTTGCAAATACAAAGCTTGACCTGTCCAGTGGGCTTGGTGGAACCAACAACAACGGGACATTCACAATGCGCTCTGCCTACATATTTCACCGTTATTTATCCTTGTACCTGTAGAGACGATGATAGGTGTCTATTTGTTCTGCCAAGCCCACGCACACTGCTCTCCATCGTATGTGCTTGTATTCATGACTGCAAATTATTGCTGTGTGGGGATGTTGAAGAAAATCCCGGTCCTAGTAGTGCTGAGATGCTCGAAAAGCTGTTAACAGGTCAAGAGGCTAGACGTAGCGACCTGAAGGAAGTGAAATTGAAACTTAGTGAAACTAAAAAGGTTCTGAACAAATTCAGCGCGCGTTTAGAGAAAGTCGAGGATAAACTGAAGGAAGTGAGCGAAAAAGCTGGTACCATTGATAGTCTAAATGATCATGTCATTAGACTTCAAAACACTATCATGCAGCAACAAATTAAGCTTACTGCACTGGAAAACCGAAATTGTTGAAATAACTTGGTTGTCTTTGTAATTACGGAGGGGCCGAATGAATCTGAAGAGGTACTTCGGCACAAAGTTATAAATGAAGTTTTTTGTGATAAACTTGGAATAAATTGTGAATCAGTAGCTCGAATTCACCGGCTTGGAAAATCATCGTCAAACAGCCCGATTATTCTTTATTTTCAGGACTATCTTGAGAAACAGAAGGTGCTCGGCAGATCTGCAAAGTTATAAGGGACAAACATTTTTATACAAAATGATTACTCTTTGGAAACCCTAAGAAAAAGAAAACAGCTATGGCAAATTACGAAACAGGAGAAAACGGGAAAGAAAGTGTCACTCGTAAATGATAAACATCGCATTGGAAAAACGCTTTACGTATGGGATCATGCATCTTCCACACGTGTTCCAGTTCTAGCTGCTGACAGCCAGGCTTTCGAATCATAGCGATCACAGATATCTGAAAATTTTTTACGTATCCTTTCTTTGAATGGCAGGAGCATTCTCAACAAAATAGATAAACTTCGAATTTTGTTACTTACTTACGGCCCTCCGTCGGTGGTTTTGACTAAGACCTGGTTAAATGAAAACATTTGTGATAGTGAAATTATTCCGCCTGGTGTTAGCATCTATCGACGCGATCGTGCTTCACGTGGTGGGGAATTGCAGTGATTGCTTAGTCTGGTATAGATGTTCATGTCATGCAACAAATCGAAGATCATGAGAGCTTGTTTCTAAACATCACAAAAAATGAGTTGTCGTTTGTACTCTGTGCGGTTTACAGGGCATCTGATGCTGATGTGTCTTTTCTTCCTAGATTGTGTGATCAATTGGTAAAGTTTTGCAAGCGAAATATCATCATAACAGGAGACTTCAACTTGCCATCCATAAACTGGAAACATTTGGCGTACGGTGAATGCGCTAATACAGATGCTATTCTTGATATACCGCTTGCTTTGAATGTTGAACAAATTGTATGTGATTTTACTAGAGAGCAAGCACTTCTGGGCCTCTTTTTGTCAGTGAATTTTTTTAATGTACTATTGCTGTTGAGCCGGGTATTTCAGACCATAAATTATTGTTTTTCACCTGGTCATGTCCCAGGGATGCAAGATGCAGTCGGTCTAGTGCGACAAATCATAGAGATATTGAACGAAGTGATGATACCTCAATTATTGATTATTTAGAAAAAACACTAGTTATTGATGCTCATTCTGGGATTGTTCATGACCCATGGTGTCATCTTAAACAAGTAGTGTCATTCTGTACTAAAAGCTTTGTAACTATGAGAAGGGCTACTAAATATCGCAAAAATCTGTGGGTTAGTCGTCGAATCATCCGCATTAAACGTAAACTAAAACTATTGAGGAATAAACAAAATATGTGTAAGAAGACCCTCATGGAACTGAGGAATAAATTGGCAGTAAAGGTGCAACAAGCAAAGCATAATTACTTCACTTTTTCACTTCCAGAATTTCTTATAACTGAACCATCGAAATTTTGGCGTTACCTCGGAAAGACAAATGAGTGTATTCAAAAATTTTCAGTAAATGATCACCTTGTCGATAACGCAGCTGATATAGCTCACGCGTTTAACGTATATTTTCACAGTGTTTTTTCTCCTAATGACAACTACAGCATACACAAGGAACTTTCGAAGACAGATGTACCAGTGATAACAAGTGAGGGGGTTCTAACTATGCTACGTAAATTGAACAAAAAAAAAAAAAAAGCAGCGTGGGTGAGGATGGCATCCCTACTGCGTTCTTGAAGCGCTTTGCAGCGCAGATTGCAGACTACTTGGCAAATCTTTTTAAGCTTTTTTTAGCGACTAATGAGCTTCCTGATGACTGGAAGATAGCACGCGTTGTGCCGATTTTTAAGAAAGGCGACAAGCTTAACATAACAAATTATAGGCCCGTGTCGATTATACTTGTTCGAAACTTATGAAACACGTCATAGCTGCATATATAAGGTCGTTCTTGTCTAATAATAAAGTTTTGTCTCCTTATCAACACGAATTTACCAAGGGAAGATCTACTACGACTCAGTTACTCACCACTGTACATGACTTTATAATGACATTGGACCACTCGTGGCAAATAGATGCATTCTTTATAGATTTTAGCAAGGCGTTTGACAAGGTGTCGCATACGAAACTAATACATAAGCTGAAATTAACCGGCCTTCCCTGCTACTTGTGAAATGGGTTGAAACAAACTTGCATAGCAGAAAAGAATTTGTTGTAGTGGATGAGTGTACGTCTGATATGCTCCCTGTTTCTACTGGTGTGCCCCAGGGCTGTGTACTCGGTCCCTTGCTTTTCGTAGTTTATGTGAATGATCTCGTTTAATGTTTGTCTGATACAGTGTGTATAAAACGTTTTGCTGATGGCTGTACTATATACAAGGAGATATTGTGTGAGAGTGATCACGTTGTATCGCAGGGCCAATTGTTCCAGATTGAGCAGGTGTCGAACTTGGGATATGGAAATTAACGTGCAAAAAACAGTCTTAATAACAGTTACACGTAAATTACAGCCTAGTTCTTATTCCTATACTCTTTGTAACCAATAAATAGCAAAGGTTACAAGCTATAAGTATTTAGGCGTTACACTTATAAATTATTCTGGTCAGGTCACGTTTCAGATATATGTGCATCAGCATTTAAGAAGTTGTGTTTCCTAAGAAGGAAACTAAACAAAGCGCCAGCAAAGCTGAAGTTACTAGCGTACAATACTTACATAAGGTCGAAATTAGAATATGCTTCCGTAATTTGGGATCCCGAAACAAAGCAGGATATATATCAACTTGAGATGTTGCCGACAAAGGCAATCACATTCATTTTTGGTAAATATAAAAGATGTGACTCCCCTACTGAACTTATGCAAAAACACGGGATTACAACATTACAGGTGCGTCGAAAATATGCTCGGATAGTGTTCTTGCATAACATGTTGAAAGGTAAATTTGACATGAATATACCCTCATATGTAAAACCCTTAGACACCGGAAAACTCGACACAATCATGACCATGCACTGAAACCGATATTTGCTAAAGCCAATGGTTTCTTTCCCGAGAAAATTTCTGACTGGAACGCTCTTCCTAAAACCATTTTTGAGGAGGCTGATTTTCAAACGGCACTGGAAAAAATTATTCATTATTCGTTATTCATTTGTAATCCCGATTTATACTAATTATGTTTTGATTTCCCACTCCTGCTTGGGCCTGTCATGGCCTGCAGTATTGTGAAATAAATAAATAAATAAATAAATAAATAAAACAACAAAACAATAAAAACGAAGTATGTAGGAATGACCTTCTTGATCTGCTAGATGAACGATCGCAAGACGTGCCCGCTTTAAAGAAATGGCTGGAGCAGCGAGATAGGTGGCTGAGCAGCGACTTACAGAACGAGCTCATAGATATTATGGCCCACAGCGTTCAGCGGGGCATCATCAAAAACGTCAAAAGCAGTCCATTTTATGGAATCGTCGCTGGCGGTACTACCAACGTAACAGGCCCTCAGCAATTCACATTTTGTGTGCTTTGAGTATACGGGATAACACTGGAAGTTCATGAGGAATTTCTTTGCGTGTACAATGCACCAGGCAGCAGAGCTGAGACTGTCGAAAACGGGAGGAACAACACCGACACCGCGTTCCACCACGTTGCAATTCCGACAACGCGTTCCAGCCGACCCGCTCCGTGAATGCGGCTCTCTCTCACTCTCATTTTCTTTATCTCTCTCCCGAGCATAGCGCGCAAAACCTCCTCTTCACCTCGCAGATCATTGGTACGAGCGCGTGCGAACGCGCCAGCTGCGGGCGAAGACGACAACGCTCGAACGCAAATCCTATGGTTCGCATAAATGCACGTTCGGCGAGCGTGGCTGTATAGCATGGTGGTTACGACACTCGTCTTGGGACCGTAGGTACGCGGCTTCGAATCCCGCATCGGCAAGAAAGTTTATTTTCTTTTAGTTCTTTCTTCATTGTTGATGATGGTAGTTTCTCAATACGAATCACAAATTAAGGCTGGCTTAAACACCTTCGCTGTTAATAAACAAAACATACAAAGACGAAAATACTTGCCTATGTTCACCAGCCGATATCACCTCACGATCACAATCAATATTGTTTGCCTAACAGCTAAAAACGGGCAAACTCATAATTGCTAAACATTTATTCATGGTTTACTCACTTGCGTTGTTTTCTTGCTCACTCGACATTTTTAGTCGACTTAGTAGGTACTTATCGGAAGTGTTGCGTGCATATACGGTTACATGCTTGCACACATGTTTCTATCTTATATATATATATATATATATATATATATATATATATATATAGACAAGGTGTTTCAACGAACACTTTCGAAAATTCTTGAAGGCTGCCTGTGGCAGATAGCACAATTCTAGTTCATGAGCTGGTCTACTCGAAGAGGCGGACATTACTTGCACAAGAAATTGAAATGCATAATGGCATAATTAGCAGACATTCACTAAATAAGTTTTTAACTAATTACCTGAGGGCCATATTGCAATTTACAAATTGTAGCCGTGGAGTTCGCAAGGCGGATCCACCTGGAACGATTTGTCGGGATGACACCAGTTTCGGGATATTAATTACCGAACTTTGCATAGAAATGCATTGGCGTTCCAGTTAGTTGCTTAAGAACACGTCACTTTATGCATTGAAGCACAAAATGGAACGCCAATGCATTTCTCTGCAAATTTCTGGAATTAATTAATGCCAAGTTCACCAAACCTGTGTATCTGGTCTCCGGCAGCATTGCTGCAAATAAAACTCAGCTAAGTTTAGTGCAGTCAACTTAACTGTATCATCTGTACTTCGCCTCATAGTTGAAGAAAGCACCAAGCTTACAAGAGCGAATAATGTGCCAGGTACAACCCGTTCCTCATTGACATTCTCTCTTAAGCGGTCATTTGTGCATCAGCCGGTATATACGCCTAGCGGCTGCCTAACAGAATATCCGATAGAGCAGTCTACAAAATACGTAGCACGCTTTTATTCTCAGCTCTGTCTTCGTTTAATCAATGCACGGTAGCCCGTCATGGATAGTTCACGTACAACCTAGACCCACCTCCTTGAAATTTTCTGTCACTCAGTGACAATGTGATTTGGCTGCCGGTCGTGTCCTTAAATAGAAATAAATAAATTAGCGCAACGAGAAATGTAAGTACCGACACGAAACGCGGAGAGCTAACTCCGACACGCGCCACCCGCAGCAGCGACCGCCGTCGACCGGGAAGTTTGCATCTCGCTCACGGGAGGCGCCACTAGTCGGAGATGCTCTCCTCTTTCTCACCGCCCCCTGTTTCTTTTTTTTCCTCCGCCCGTTTTGCCATTCGCCCGCCCGCGCAGCCAGGGAAAAAGAAAGAATCGCCGGCGCATATCGAGCACGTGCGGCGCAGTTTGCGGCCCCCGCCGGCAGGGGGCAGTGGCGGAGGCCGCGCTCTCTGATTGGGCCCCCTTCGCCCACCCACGCCTTCTCGCCGAAAAAGAGAGGCAGCGGCGGCAGCGTTGTCGCTCGTCGACATAATCAAGTATTGAGTTATATTGTTATCGCGAAGGCCGCCCCCACTCAGCCGGTGCGCGGCCTGCGGAGCGCGCCTCGTTTTGCCACCGGAAGGGACGCCGGCATGAGCGGCCCGGCCCAACCCTCACGTGGAAGGCGCGCGCCGGCGGCGGCTACGACGCACGCGCCGCGCCCAGGACGACGTCTCTCGTGAAGCACAGCCCGTCGCAACAGGGTGAGCCACGTGACCAGTGCTCTCACGATGCCTCTGGCAGTAACCTCCCACAAATTAGACAAGAACAGCGCTCGGCGCGAGTGCATTAAACGGTACGCTGCTGTTTCGAACGCATACATTCAGATAGTAGTCAATATATATATATATATATATATATATATATATATATATATATTCCCTGAATGCAATTCGACGACCCGTCATTGACCTCGCACTCCTCGAGGTTACGTTAGCATTACGTGAGTTGGAAGTGCAACGAGCTATGGATTGCGATTCCTTTTACCCTATGCTTTGACTGTCACCGCGTCGCTGGAGAAACCTACCGCGACGAGCTGTATGCAGACCAACTAAAATGCGCTGTGTCCCGCAACATCTTCATCGATAGATATTCGGGAAAGGCCTCTTGAAGCGAGGATCGCTGGTAGTCTTCGAAAGCAATTATTATGGTATCCCAGTTTTGAGAAAGGCATATTGCGTGAATGTGATACGTGCATTGCGCAATATATTTTTTTACTCACTCGAAACCACCTATACACAATAATAAAAAAAATATCCCTCTCCATCGGCGACCTTCGTCAAATTGGTTCACAGAATCACATGATCGTGATGCGCGATTGGTATAATTTGAACAGAGTTTTCGTTGTTATTTTTTTCCTTACATTTTCTTTTTTTGACGTCGTTTCAGTGCCGGCATGTAAGCTTTTCTTGCGAACACACTCACGTTCCGCCCAGCTGATGAAGGTAGCGTCCGAACGCTGAGTACATCTGCAGTCCTCTCATTCGTAAACCATGCAAGAGCAGGCGTACGACTTCCTTGTTGCAGACATCGCGAACTCACGGCTGTCTATGCAAAGATACACAATTCGCAGTCTTCCTCACCGGTCTACTCTCGCGGACTTGATCACGTTAAGACGCTTCGTTTTCCCTGGCGGGCTTTGTCAAAACGTTTCTCTTGGTGTTCCAGTACCAAGCGGCTTACATGTATTCTCGCCGCTGTGTTCACTTTTCCCCGCATGTAGCAGACAGCTTCCACAGTGAGCGTCCGCTAGTGCTCCGTGTACTCGACTTGCTGCTGGTGCCTCTCGTGTCGGTCTCGAACTTATCGAATTCCTTCTACATCGTTGTGGCTGCTAAACATGTTTCCCTTTCATTGTGTCTGTAAATAGCGTTAATCATTCGTCCCTTGCAGTTCTTACTCTACCAGTAATTACTTAATGCTTCTAGTACCCAGTAAAATTTCTCCATGTCTAGCTTTTCTGTCTTAGCGCGTTGTGCCTTCAAAACGACCACTCTACGCAGATGTGTTCACCTTCAACTAATAAGAAGTTCGTACGAACAGTGTAATTGTGGGCACGTGGTGGCAGGACGAGCACAACAGCTTGCTCTGTCGTGACATGCGTTTGGTCTTAGTGCTGCGATTGTGAAGTATCCACTTTGATACTTGCAGGCTATATATATATATATTTCAGTTAAAGTGGATTACTTGCAAGCAACACCGGTTTCTGCGTTAGCGTTGACAACACGTTCGCTTCAGAAAGTATCAGTCGTCCTCACAATCGCCGCTCGTTTGTGATTGTGCGTCGCCCTTCGTTTACTGATGACCTTGAATGATCACGTCGACTACATTGCGCCAAAATTAGCCACTGTCTCAGGCTTAACCTACAAAGACATTCGGCCTACAAAGATACATAAAGAACCCGCTATTCTATTCATACTTAACCTATTACCGCCAAGTACGGGGAATTATAAGCTCTACAAGCTTACCTAAGCTTTTCTTAATGCAGAAACAAAAATACTCGGAAGCATTTACATTGTTCCCTATGACTATACGTCAGCTCCTCTTTCTCTCAAGTACATTGCAATGAGGGCTCATAATGTCCATTAATATCGCATATAGTTGATTCCTTATCAGGACGAACTCAAAAAGAGTACAACGTTTTTGGCTAACTAAGCTGATATCAAGAGAGCAGCAGCTATATACGAAAGCGCGTGAAACTCACGAATGGCACATCCAATTTTCTAAAACGAGCTATGGATTGCAAACGATAAAACGAACGCTATTACATTTCTTATGCTAGAAAGCAGTTGTCTCTACGAACGACTAGCAAAAGAAACTTACGTTTCTTCTTTTCTTCTTATTTTTTTTTTTTGTAACACCACCTGAGAATATGTACCGTAATATCCCGAGAAATAGCCCACTTAAAATCGAGGGGAAATCGAGTGAAAAAAATGCGGTGGGCTAACTTTCAGTAGGCTCTAAAAGGTTATCTTTCGGGGGTAGGGCATCTTTCGGGATTTTACGGTAAACATTTGTTATTCGCACTAATTCCTTGAGGTTCCTGTGTATTTTCTTACTCCATTAATTTTTGTTACCCACGCGAAGTGTTGTGCACTATGCCATTTAATGTATTTGTAAGAAAAATTTATTTTTATTTTTGGGAGGCAGGAGCGAGTCAAGCTTGTTCTTTCGCGTTTTCTGCTTGCTTCTCCCATCATATTGTAACGAGCATACAAGAAGCAGTTGGGAAGAACAGGAGAACGAAGTGCTTCTAGGCCGGATTGCGCGGTCACCATCATCCATCTCCTGTAAATAAAGTCATTTCTGCACAACTCTCCGTAACAATATCACGCTGGAAATAGAGATAGTATTATTATCTGAGCGCTTTGTCACTTTTCTCATAGCCATGGGGTTCACGTGCAAATTTATTTCTTTCGTGCATGGCATCCGAAATATCGGCACCTTTCGCCGCTGTTCTTCAAGAGCATTTGGGTTTAGGTCAAGAGAAATAAATATAGCATACAAAATATAGAGCAATGACGCACATACTTTAACGTATACTTTTTGTTTTGAAGAATTGATGATAATGAAAAGGGGCCGCCAGGTTGTGTAGTTTCCGCAAGGTGATCTAGTCAGTAATTGCCACGCTTGTTTTGTAACTATGCACTTTAAGCGGAGAGGTATGCAGCCTGGAAAGTAACAGTTTCATTGACGCGTCCAGTGCCGCCCGGGTGTAGCAGACCGCGTGCAGGTGCCTACTGATTATATGGCGTCCGCGCAAAAAGAAAGCGCCGTTCGTTCGCTGTGTTGGCACTGCGCGCACCTTGACTGGCGTGCAAGCTGTACAAAAAGGAAAACAATAAAACAAAACGTCGATGTTGGCTGAAATATTGCCTGAAGTCGTCCAGCGTATTCGGTCATGCAGCAATTAACAACAAAACGAAAAGGGTCAACCTTTTACGCCCTATAGAATACGCTGGAATGCGGCCGGCAAGTGGCAAAGGTCACTTTGTCAACGAAATGCTTTGGGAATTCCGCCCTGGCTTCTTCCACGTTCGGTTTCTGGAAAAGCAACGTCACAAAGCGAAAATGTTGTTGAGTCTAATGGCGTATAGGAAATAATGTTCGGTATACCTGACACTCCAGTTTTTAAAACAGCACGCTTGCGCTGGGACTGAATTGCTTTCCTACGTAAGCGCTCTTCGCCATTGGTCGACTGTATATGTCGAGCATTAGGATTGGTTGAAATTTGCTTTGACAAACAATTGTAGCGTAAAAGGTTTTTCTCAATACGGGCCTGCAGTTTTCCATCCCACGTTAAAAACGAAGTAGCTGACATTATGGCCTGACATGTATACTCACTTGACGCAGGCCAAAATATTCTGTCATTCTAGAGGTATTGTCTTCTATATTGTGAAGCAGTAGTGACGTTTTACCAACGCCTTGTAGATTTCTGTCGCTTGTGAATACAGTGCTGTGTGGAATTGTGTTCGCATGACATGCTGACCTTATACACTTTCAACTGTCCCGCACTACCACTCATGGCTTTCGCAGGCCACACTTCTGTAAGGTGAACATTCAAGAGGATGTCAATATGACAATTATTAATGTCACTTCAGGTAGCAGAACGCTTTAACTGGATGCTGTTTCATGCCTTCAATCCTGAAGGAATGAAAGCGGTCGCTGGTGATGAGTTCATGTGCGGCACTTCTTACTCCGAAGCTTTTTAATTAATGTCACGTGATTTATGCTGAGTGCCCTGGAGAAATGTAGATGAATTCCTAGTATAAACGTTATATACTTTTTAAACCTCCAAGTTTCTCGCCCATATGTTATAGTACTGGTACGATGCGATGATTGTACACCTTTCTCGTGAAGGATAGCGGGAAACTGTCGGTCATGACTTGGTAGCGATTACTATATGTGCACTCCAACCCACTTGATTATTCTGTAGGTTTCCTTCGGATGATCCGGACCCCCTGTCACTAACTGGCTACAGATAAACATGCTCTTGCACAGATTCTAGGGGCTGACTGTCAGTCACGAATTCTCGTTTGCTTGCTTGCTAGGCTCTAAAAAGTAACTTTCTATTCTCTATAATCTTCAACTCCACTCTTCCATTTTGTCGGGTAAGGTCCCCAATCATTTGATACAAATCATCTCTAGCGTTGCTAAACAAAACAATGTTAGATGCAGACCGCAGGTTGCTGAGATATTCGCCGTTAATTCTTACTCGCAGTATTAGCCAGTCCTTCCCTCTCGAATAGCTTGAATACTTCTTCCTTAACAAGCAGCGAATGGCATTGGACAAATTGTGTCTCCTTGCCTGACGCCTTTCTTGTTCAGTATTATCGCGCATTTTTTTTTTTTTTTTTTGAGAAGGAAGGTAGCTTGGCATTCTTTAAACATATTTGTTAACATATTCACGTATGCTTTTTGTACTCCTTGACTGTGCAATTCCTCCATGACTGCCGGTATCTCTACTAAATCAAATGACTTCCCGTAATTTATGAAAGCCGTATGAAGACGTTGGTTTTTATCTCAGTCACCTGATTTATGACATGAGTGCGATCCCCTGTAGAATAGCCATTCCTGAAGCAGTTTTGTTCCCTGGCTTGTCTGAAATTAAGTGTTGCTCTGATTTTATTGAAAGTTACCTTCGCGGATATTTTGTAGAATACTCAAAGCAAGTAATGAGACTGTACCGGCTGTTTCTACGGAGACTTTACCTTATATTTAAAAGCAGCCGTTTTGAAATAAAAGGATGGCTCTTTCGTACAAATACCATCAGTGGTGGTGACCACGGGGTGACGGGTGATACGTGGTAATTAATTGCTGATTAACGAAAATGTGATAATTTAGTTTTATTAATTAAGCTTTAATCTTTTGATTTCGACGGGCTTATCGTAATTGTGAAATTAAACCAAGCTCTCCGTACAAGCCATGTCAACTTTTGGATCTGGAAAAATGCGATTACCCGTGTATCTGTGGCGAAAGCGAAACTGGGAGGCGAGCGCAAAGCCTGATTACGTCACCCAGCAAGCCAGCGCGCTGCGGTTCCGTGATCCTCGTCGTCGCTATACGAGTACAAGAGCGTAAATTATATGAATTATGTTGTATTTCTTTTTAGGTTCTGTTGCCTTCTTTAGACTCTGTTCGCCTATAATTTTTGTGAGGGTGACTTTGGAATTCTTAGGACTACTGCACGCCTCTTCAGGTGCCTTGTGCCCGGAAAGCATTTTTGTGGTGCATGTCGCTGAAGGTGTTGTACGCAAATGCGGAGGTTTCTTATCAAGGCATTTGCGTCAAGGATGGAGATATATAGCCTCAATGCGTCTGTATTAATCGCGCACTATCCACATCGTCACACACATCACTGGATACTGCATTTTATGGACAATAACTTGGGGCATGAGATATTCAGATATCAATTGCAATCTGCAATAAACAAAACATTCATTTCCCACAATAGCTCTTCAAATATTTCTTTATCAGACATTCGAAACTTTCTTATCTTTACCGAATGTTGGCTGTGGCGTTGCCCTCCCAAGGTTAATCACTAAACTAACTACACATTTATTAATTCTGAATAACACCGCCTGACCTAATTTTCCAGTGTCTTTTACACTTAAGCTGCAGTTTTCATGCCTTGTGAGAATCGAAGCGCCACTTCTCGAACCAGAACAAAACCGAAGAACAGACAAGCGCTGTATTTCAACGGCACGCGTTCTTCGTTCCACAAGTTTCGCTGTTGTGCTTTGAATCATGCAGAAACAACTAGCCTTGTCAGAAATGCGGCCTCATTAGTGCATTCATTTACTCCTGTTAGTTTCTTGCCTCTGCTTTATTCGTCTCTCCGGTAGTGCAAACATTCCATCTCGTTGGCCATTGAGGCTCTGAATCCTTTTTGAACACTGGGCAAGAGCCTGTTCAAGCGGATTGTCGCGTCATTCAAGTGTTCCTGCCTGCTCCAGCAACATGTACTGATAGAAAATCAACATGATTATTTTACGCGAAGCATCCTTTCGCTCATCCAAGGCATATATATGTATAGCCCTTGTCAAGCTGCTGGAAAGCAGCATTTTGTTCTAGTCCTGGCATTTTGTGTTCTTTGTAAGAACTGAATGCGAAATAAACTGTCTGTCTGTCAAAGATAGGTCCGTGTCTTGTCTAGCCTAAGGCTTCTTCAAGAAGAACAAAATTGGAGCCTCTGGTGGTTGGACTGAACCTCTCACTTTCAGCACAGCAGCTTGGTGTTTTAGAACCGTTAGGCCATGACCGCACGCACGATTCTCGTGCCAACGCGAACTGTACCGATAGGTCGCAGTCTTCGTTGCCTTTTCAACAAAGTCTACCGCTACAACCCGGTACGTAAGCGGCAACTGTTGGCGCTTCGTGTCTGTGGGACTAATCACATACAAAATATTACTCAGTCGTCGTGTTGCACTAACTTGTATATTATTGATTCCTTTTTGACCCGCACGTGTATTGACCGGAGCCACCCACCTTGCATCCCTCGCTTCCATTCCAGACACACTAGACTTCAAGCCTGCTAGTTACCGCGATAACTGCTCAATCTTCCGTGTTAGTTCATCATTTTTGTCTGTTCTACTAATACTTGCGGTACTGTATAAGCGCCTTCAATAATAATTAAAGAAATACATAACTACATAGATAAACAAATAAACTAGCTGTTTGAAACGCGCGCGCCAGTTTCGACTCAACTACAGGCTTACCACTGTCTCCCGTGCGTCAGGAACGACAGCATGAACGTTTCTTGTATTCTTCTTTACGTGGCACCTAATGCTTTGAGACGATGCAGTATGTTAGACTGCACCTGCCTTCTGGATCGGCTGGCATTCACCATTACTTTTCTCGTAGCAGGAAACGTTACGATAACGCTGTGCAGCAATTGTAACGCCTGTCACATTGGCCCAGATTGTAACAAAGTAAGTTGTAACGTTTCTTTGCCGCGGAGTATCAATAAAAGTGTTATTACATGGTCATCGTTGTCGTCTTAAATCTGTCAGGAGACACGGGTTCGCGCCACACGCCACTGCTCGCTTTAAACAAACGCGTCGTTTCATCTGGTAGAGCTTGCAGAAACCTAAACGGTGCTGGAAAGCTAGCTATAGCGGCAAAATTTGTTGCATAACATCAATTCCCACAGCCCGTTGCATCTGCATATTTTTGTATCATTATTTTAACATGGTGGTTCATTTTCCGTAGCTCCATGCACGAGTCCCTACTACACACGCAATTATAGGTCAGTGACATTGGTTATTATACTCTGTGAGCAGCGTGAGCGTCTGCTGGGCGGAATGTAGCGAAACCTCGGAAGTCTATGCTACTAGTGTATCGATTCCACCGTACACAGTTTCTCCGCCGAGAATTCTCGTTTTGAGAAACTCCTATTGCGCCATCTACGGTCCACTTGCTCAACCCCCGAGTTGCGATCAATACGCCTGAGGTTTCCTTTATGCTACACCAGATGGCGGCATCGTTGGCCCTTCGCAAAGCGGATCCATCTAGCCCAAACGAATTCTCAGGATGACGCCAGTTTCGAGATATTAATTCCTCAACTTTGTGAAAAATTACATTGGTGGTCCAGTTACTTTTGTGCTTCAATGCATAAAATGAAGTCTTGTTAAGATATTATGTGCAATGACAGTGCATTTTTACTGCAAGTTTGATGGCGCATGTGTCGTAAGGGGTGTCCTCCACACAATTCTTTTCAAGTGGATATCCCTTGCAGTCTCACCTGCTAGAATTTGTAAAGTACAACATGTGCCATAAGGTAATTAGCCTCTTCGAGTAGACCAGCCCATGGTCTATAATTGTGCTATCTGCTACCGGCAATATTAAAAAATTGCTGACAGCCTTCGCTGAAACACCTGGTATATTTACATGCAGAAATATTAAGTGTTCTACTTGACCAGGAAACAAACATTCCCCGCAATCATTATAAAATACACTGCTTGTTTATTATCTGACCTACCATTTATAATGCGTGAGCGGGTACTTAGCACGGTATCCGTTTCTCTAATATATTGGGAAGGGTTCAAAAGCGCTGAGCCTTCTTGTTTCATATCGCACTTTTGTGTGTTCCATGACTCGATATTAATTCCTGTTAAATAAACGCTTGCTTGTTCTATTCTGTCAACTTCTCGCTATTACGTCTGGTTCTCGTTACTAGAAATGTAAAATGTTGCGCAATAGGACTGCCTTCATATTGTAGCAGCGCAAATATGTTCAATTCAATAGCGAAGCTTATCTGTATTGCCCACCACTGTTTGGCGTCCTTCGTTAGGTCAGTATCTTGCCGCATGTAATTATGAATATATCGGGTGTTTCTTTTTTTTTTCTTTTTAGGAGGTCCCAAATTCTTTAATATTGCCTGTGGCAGATAGCACAATTCTAACGCTTGATCTAAATTACTCGATGAGGTGGCGATTAGTTTTACGAGAAATCAAAGTGCTTCATGAAATAATTAACATAATTACGCCAATAAACATTTCAAGTAATTACTTTACGGCACATATTTCAATATACAAATTATAGCCGGTAAGTTCGCAAGGCGTAATAACTTGCAGCGAATTCTCAGGACTGCACCAGTTCCGAGATATTCATTGTCGATGTGTCCGACGGAATCACAATCGATTCAGAACCCCCCCCCCCCCCCCCCCCCCCCCGCTAATTTGTCTTGCGGGACTATCCTTACTCACAGATAGCTGCCGTCGATGGCTTCTTGTTATAGAACCTGCAGAACGACTACTTCTTACAATTTTTTTAATCGAATAGCTTTCTTTAGATCTTTCGGTTGTTTTCGTAGTTAGTCGGAGGTTGATGGTCGCGAGTGATTGTCATTATAAGCGAATAACCGGACCCTTATAGAAAGCCATTCGCTTTGTTAGCGGCATGATGTGCGTGAAATCGCATTTTTGTAGCGTAGACGACATTTAGATAGCGTTTGCTGTTTCATAACGTAATTTCATAGAAAACACAGCGCCTCGTTAGCCCTCCCATGCATGCCTCTCCCGAGCGTCACTGCATCTGAGCCTTCAGAGCTCTCGCACAAAGCACGTGCCGGCAGGCCCGCTTACACAGCTGCATGCGATGTTACAAAGGCATCTCTACGGCGGAGTCCAATTCTAACTTTGAAATGTAGCCAATCGGCTATTTTAACAACCTACGCAATAGCTCAGAATATTTAACGAAATTAGGCAATATATTTATTTTACGGTTGAAAATGTCGTATCTAGAACTCATAAGCTTGTGAGAACAACGTTTACAACAAGACCATTTTAATCGTATACATAATATATTCTTAAGTTAATGAAGTTGGAGGCAGGATGAAGAGTGTTCAGTTAGAAAAGGGGCCTCATTTAATTGTGGTCTTAATATTAGCTGTGTTTTGTATCGCATCGCCTGAACAAAATTTATGTATTGAGCCTATGCTATGGCTACAAAGAGAAAAAGGAGAGAATTAATTAGGAGAAGCGCACATAAGTTAGCCTCCAGTCCCGTTGAGGGAAGGAGAGAAGAAGAGGGACGTTATAGAAGGGATCATGAGGAAAGGGTGTCGCAAACACACGTTCGTGACTGAAGGGCTTAAACTGAAAGGCTTGAGTCTAGGCCTGTGTCGACTGAATATTCTGTTTTCAATGGTTTGCTTGGTTTTGCTGTCGCTCAGCGTATAGCTTTGGTAAGGAAATAATTGTAGTTTGGCCTTGGCAATGAAATGGTAACATGCACACCATCATTTAGATCTTTATCTGCTGTTGCATTAAGATTATTCCTGTGCAGTGTCCAGGAATTGACTGGTAAACAATACCGTTGCCTTTTTTTCAGCAATAGGGTTGAGGGTTCATGAGAAATGTACCTGACAGCCTCTCGAGCGGCAGTTGCACGACGTTACCCAATCGTCGGCGGTGTATACGTGCACGCAGTTCCCATAATCCTTCGATGTATGTACTAGTTAAGAGGACCCAGATCGAGGATGGGTGGGGCAATGCAACTATATTTCTTGGGCAAGTTGACGGGTTTTGCTAAACATTGTTTTTGGGCCCTAAATGACACACACACACACACACACACACACGCACACACACCGACCGACTGATAGACACGTTAAGGAAGAGCTGGCTAACGTAGGATTCCAGCCCTATTGCTTTTCATCATTGAACCCTTGCATTCCTTTGGTGTTGTCTTTGCAGGCCTTGGGCTTTGTGCAATAGAGGGGACCAAACCAGGGGACCGGTGCCGCGAGAACAGACGAAAGCCCCACAGATAGCGCGACAGCCCTGGAACCCCGGGAGGCCCTGCGAGTTGGACAGCCTTCTGCTCCTTCTAGACGTTTCACTGCGTGGAATTCGCCCCTTTATCGAAACGACCTTGCTGCAACGGAGTCGCTGAGAAAGCGGCGCCGCTATCGCCTATTCTTTGATCTTGTTGCTTTGTTGGCTGCAAAAGAAACCGTCACTGCAGTATGGATTGCCGCGGAGGGATGCCTTCACCGAAAAACACCCAAGGAAGCTCCAAGCGGAAGGTAAGCCCATGATTGCGTTGGCAGTCTTGAAAAGTCTACAGTTAAGGCGTGTTCTGCTCCTAACGACCATGCTTACATGTCACGCGTACGACGCGCTTGGGAATGACATGAAAACGAGCAAGTGCACATCTTTCTGCGCCTTTGTGCTCCTTCTGAAGTCCCGTTTATTTGTGCTGCTTTTAAAGGACGGAAATGCATCATACGTTTTCTTTTGATTAACGCGCTAGTGCTATAACGGCGACACTTGCGCGGTTATACTATATAAACGCCGTCCATTAAAATGGACGGTTTTGAAAGTGTATGCACGCTGAGATATGCGACTGGGCGTAAGCTTGTGTTCCTTTTCAGAAATTAGTGTCAGAATAGGTCTTGAAGTAAATAACGAAGCGTCGGAGCCGCCTGAAGTAAGCATGTAAGAGTTCCGCACACTAGCATTTACCATCCCATACTCTGGCGTGGCCGTGGTGGGTTCCTGTAGGACTTCGGCTTCTCGTCGCAAATGCCGACGAGGCGCTATTTGATGCCCGACTAAGGCATGCGGTGCCGTTACAGCTGCTGTTGGTCACTCCTTAGAAGTTAACGTAATTAACGCAATTCGACCACACAAGTCATAAGCGAAAGGCAGGGAGGTTAACCAGGCTGAGCCGTATGCAACCCTGCACTGGGGAAGGGGGGAAGGGAATTGAAAGAGGACACGGAAGAGAGAAGTTCACGCTTTGCACTGGTACGCACACAATCAAGCGTTCATCATTGAGTCAGTCACGAGCGGTCACATAGGCTGGTGCATTTCAAGAAACGCAGCAATGCTTTTGTGGCTTTGTACAGTGGCCACCCGATCTTGAACGTTGGATTCATGGGACATTTCCTCATTCACTTCTAGATTTCTTCCATGAATCAAATTTTTTATGTATTTTTGATATGCCTTAATAATATGCTTAAGGGAAAGCTTTCAAAATTAAAGAACAAAACAAGAGAGAACCAAAAGTGTAAACAAGAAGAGCAGTACAGATCAAATACGAATGACTTATCGCTTATACTGCCATGCCGCCCTACCCACAAAACAACAGTTCTCATTGCGATAAATGATCGGATGGTTTTCTTGCACATTCCCGCACCTGCTAAACAGTTTCAGTAATATCGTATGCCCCGCTACCGTCATGTCTGCTGATAATAGTGCTTTGTTCAAACAGGGATGCGCAACCACAGGTTTGACAGTAAGTGGCTAAAACCCATTCTGTGCGATTACGCACTTTGTTATCGTGGTTTCACGATTCCGAGTGACGATTCCACCTGACAGCGCATTTGCCTTTTTCTTTCTTAATGCGTCTTTTTGTTTTGTAAAAAATATGGGAGCTTTGTGGGGCCGGTGCGAATTGCATTCCTTGATGCTCTGTTATCTTCTTTAAACTGGGGGAAACCTGATGCACGTAGGGATTCTGAATACCTGAGTCACCTTTGCGAGCTCGTCCTCACGCATTCCAGGTCTAGTAGATCTTAAATCACCATGGTATGTCTACGTTAGCCTCCTGCATGACGTTGATGGCGTTGCTCCGCACAGAGATGACTGCGGTTGGTAAACCAGCTTGATACAAATGCTTTGTGCTTCGGCAATGTCTTTTGGCCCTGTCAAGCAAAGGGCACCGCATTGAAAGATTCCGATTGCTATTTGTGAGGACACAATTTCCGAAAAACGGGCGATTGCGTGATAGACGATGGGACAAACAAGACTGAAAAATGAAATCGGTTTTCATCCTTGTATATAGATAAAAAACCGCCACAAGAACAGCTCGCGTGGCCATGCGAGGTGTGCATCCGAACTTCCCGCATGCTTTGACCTTACTACTCTAAACATGAACAGCATCTAACACTGCTTCGTACGCTCGCGCAATCCGCAGCCAGCCGCTCGACTACTCGGCAAGAGAGAGAGAGAGAAACCAGGTGGGAAAGGCAGGGAAGTTAACGCGAAAAGATTCCGGTTTGCTACCCTGCAATGGGGAAGGGCAAGGGGGAATGAAAGAGGGAAAGAATTGCGGAGAAAAAAAGCAAAGTCACGTAAAAAATATAAGAAGATTAAAAAAATAGAGGAGGTTGGAAACCACTCGGCAAGTGATTCACACTGTAAGTAGGCTGTTATAGTAACCAAATCTATTTTATTCTTGAGCGGAATCTTCATCCAACAAACGAAGTATCTTGTCCAGTATCTTCAAATAACAATTTGAACTTTTGTCACTTAAAGTAAACAGCTCAACATAATTCCCAAGCGGAACCGTACTCGCTGTTGGAGTCGTCTTATGTTTCGCGAACTACTAATTTCCACTGAACCACAGCTTAGAATTACAGTGTGAATGCTGCAGTAAGGTCATAATCGTGAAACGAATTTTCACAGATGCACAACTGATCTCCGAGGCTGATTGTTGGCCCGAACACACATCGCGCTGCGTGTTCCGTCCGCCTCTACGCCAGCTTTGGTCATGCCGACTTGAATCACTTCAGTGCGCCTCACAGAACCGTTTCCCCCTTCGCCACGTTATACGGAATAGACCGCGCAAGTGCGAAAACACCCACCTGAAACTGTCGCCGAGCGTGTACTGTACCTTGAAGGCAACCCGGCGCTCTCGCCCAAGCCATTTAGGAAAATTATATCTGCACTAAAACGAGAACGAAGTGGACAGGACGATCGCAGACTAACTTATTGGAAAAGTACACCACCCTTTTTGAAACAAACTAAGCGCATGCGCAATGACAAACATGACAAGTTCCAAGACTTCTATCTACTAAAAATGAAATCGCGCTCTTTGCTGGAAAGATACACGGATGAGTCGCTGACGCACTTATCAGGCCCGTGTCTAGCTATCCAAGATGCCTCCAAGATCTCTCTTGCTCTTTGGCTCTTGGCTCGCCCTACCACCTTGGTACTGCTGAAGATGGGCCTGTATCCCTGCACGCATGCGCCACAATGAACTGGTAGATGCCTCCCACTCCCGTCTCCTAATGAATTAGCATGCTCCATCAAACGCATGTTAATACACCTTCCAGTCTGCCCCACATAAACCATTCCACAGGTCTTCAGCAGTACCAAGGTGGTAGGGCGAGCCAAGAGCCAAAGAGCAAGAGAGATCTTGGAGGCATCTTGGATAGCTAGACACGGGCCTGATAAGTGCGTCAGCGACTCATCCGTGTATCTTTCCAGCAAAGAGCGCGATTTCATTTTTAGTAGATAGAAGTCTTGGAACTTGTCATGTTTGTCATTGCGCATGCGCTTAGTTTGTTTCAAAAAGGGTGGCGTACTTTTCCAATAAACCAGTTGTTAGTCTGCGATCGTCCTGTCCACTTCGTGTCTCGTTTTAGTGCAGTTATAGTTTTCCTAAATGTCTTACCAACTAGCCCCCCATCAAACGCTTCTCGCCCAAGCCGACTGTGCATAGATAGCGCCACTGGCTACGCAATGTGACGGCGCCCATGAAAAAAAAAAAAAAAGTAGGGACAAACAAAAATCTACACATTGGAAGCTCAAAATTACTGGAACACCGAGGCATTTTGTCGCAAACTGTCTGAAGGCTTATCTCGACACTGGTGCCATCGTCATAATTCGTTCCATGTGGTTATGATTTTTAAAACTCACCGGCTACAATTTGTTATTTGCAATATGTGGCGTGAAGTAATTAGTTTTAAGGTAATTAGCAAACTTTTACGAATTATTCAAATATTGACTTCCATTTCTTGTGAAAATAATGTCTGCATCTGAGAGTGATGTAGCTTAAATGTAGAATTGGGCTAAATGTCACCGGTGATTTTTAAAAATTCTGTTAAAATAAAACACCATGTATATCCATCATTCACTGCAATGAATCTGAACTATGCAGCCATCTATTGGAATATGTTCATGTGCTTACTTCGACCATTGTCAAGTTTTTCTCCAATAGCGCTGCCTCCTCTGTGATATGCTGTGAAATGATATACTCGGTGAAAATAACAGGGATAGCCAACACATTTAGAGATATCTAAACACATTTAGAGATAACCACTAAATATAGGTATAAATTCTGGGTATAAATTCAAAACAGTTGTTCCTGGATATATTACCTGTGTAATCACGGGTATAACAAAAAACCATATGGCGAGCCATCGTATTTATCGTATTTACTTGGCTATATGCATTATTTCTTCGTTGGCGGGAGTACGTTTTCTTCGACTTTCCTTCGTGTACGTAAAGCGCGTGAATTCTGTTTATGTATCGCCGCTTCAGCTGGTCAAATGTGGACATGATGCAGAATGTTATTTGTAATAAGCTTTGACTCCTAACATGCCAATGCGGTTCGGTATTGGGCCGAACGTGCAAGCTTCTTCCTTCGCGAAGGCCCAGCGATTCCAGCTCGACAGTGCGCGAACAAGCAGATGTCCAATTCAAGCACCCGGTTGCCGAACCACTTTTTGTTTACCTCTGCTGATTCATGCGCAGCCGTCCGCTTTTGAGCGCTGCTCACACCGGCCACCAGAAACCGGTTCAGGGGAGCGCTGGCAGCAGCTTTGTTTCTTTACTTTGTCCGGCTGCTTTCAGGGTGAATAAACAGCAGGTCACACTTACGTCCGTTAATCAAAGAGCCTTCTTAAACGTCGCTTTTGCTTCGCAGTATTTCCTTTTATTCTCCCAGTTTCCTGCTCCAAAGCTTGTGGCGCATCCCCACAGGTGGAGCCACACCGCCGAGCACGCGATGCAAGTTTCGGTTCCCATGGAAACCTTCGAAAGGAGGAGAACGCCCGGATGTGCGGGGAGGGAAAGTTTCGTTGCTTCCAGCTCCCGACAGTCGTGTAAAAAGAGAAAAATGTTCTTCCCCTCCGAGAAATTGTGCCGTTGTGTTGCAGCATTGCTCGTAGTTTTTGTTTATTTCTATCCTGTGTAGCGTCCACAATTATAAACCTTTATGAACAACAGCTAGCGTAAACGGCTGCTTCTCTCCTGTTTTCTATGTCAATTTCTCAAGTAGGCATCCTTTTAAGGAATGACATAAGGTACCAACAGTCAAGTGTTTGAAACGTAACTTTCCCGTCTTTTCCCCCCTCTATTTCTCTGCGTATTTAAAGTTGAATGCTACAAATGGCAGGTATGGAAGCTAAATACCCTTAAGGATGCTCCACATTTATATTACTAAGCATGCTCCACACTGATATTAATTGTTATTTCGGCATATGTTCAGTACATGATGGGGCCACATAATAAAAGCCAACTTGACTTATTCCGTTCCGAATCATTTCACTTAGACAGAGGGAAAAAATGTTCGTATGCGATAATTGTATATTGACACAACTATGCATGTAAAATATAACACTAACACTTAGCTTTAATCAATGTGAGCAGTAGAAGGGTGAGGCGTGCCCGATAAACTCGACACTAATTTCTTAGACATCTTGTAGCGACATCTGTCTTTACCAAATACGCCAGCGGACTGTGTTTTTCACGGCGTTCTGAGATAAAAGCGCGCGGTGATGGCAAATATTCAGCACACTCCACCTTCCTGTTCGAGAGCAGCGCGAGGACAGCTTCCCGACCTTCCCATTTTGCTCTATGAGCCTGCCGACGGTCTCACGTATGCTCACAAGGGCAGATGATTGAGTACGCGTTCATGGCTGCAACACAGCAAATGATGACAATGACTAATTGAATCAATAGTCAATTGAACTTTACTACAGGAAAACGAACAGATCGAATGCTGCCACACAAACTCATGTTTTCTTAATTCACAGGGAAGTAGAAATCATTCACTTACGTGTGATTGATGGTCAGCCAATCGGTATGAAAACAAAAATGTGAAGTAGAAAATTTGGCCGCTGGGCATTTCATCGTGCGCGACAGCAGCGTGCACAACATTCAGTGTGATTACTTTCCCAAAGACATGCGTGTGTGTTGCCTTGCCGTGTGCACTAATTTGTTTAGGCAAATTGTGGTCTTGAGCTTGAACACTGGACTAAATACAAACAGGGGGGGGGGGGGGGGGGGCACCCTGTTTGTCAACAGTTGCAAAAAAAAAAAAAGAAAGCTCAGGGTAAGCACGGAAACAGAAGCACACATTTACTGTTTAGGGTGCCGCAGGTCTGGAAACATCGTTTTGTAGGCTGCACAATATCCGCTCCACGAAGTGCGTTTCTAGATAGTCTGACCCAGAATCCAACCCGGTATGCTGGGGCTCCGGGTAGCTGATGATGTACGTGAGGAAGGCTTCTCTACAAAAAATGATACCTGCAGTACCAGCACGGCAGCTGTTCAGATTTATGCTTGCCGACAAACGAGACATTTGCTCAAGAGAGTCGGATAAATCTGGTCACTGTGATGTCGCTGTCATTGGTAGCCGATCTGCTGCAATCCGTATTTAGCGATCATGATGTAATGCAGTTCTCGCGTTGCCACAGTCGTTGAAGTGTTTCTCCATTTAGAAGTAAGAACCGCTCGAAATACAATAGGTAACATGATCATTACCATTGGTTTACTGTAATTTCCGAACCAGCTAGTTTTTTGACTGTCAATTCCGCAGTTGTAATCAAATAACTTGTGAGAGGCATCGACGTGAACATTCGTATACTCTCCCAAGGAAACAAGCTTTTAATCAGCTTTCTCAGAATATATTGTTAAGGAAAAACGTGGCAATTAGAAAGTATAAAATAGACATTTCTCTATCCAATTAACGGCATAAAGCGCCACAGAAGATCAACGGATGTGCAACAGATCTCACCTGCCATCTTGTTGACCGCTAAAGTCATTGCAAACATTGACTTTATATTTAGCTTCTCTTCACCACATCATCTGCCATAACTACAGATGCCGTGCCTCCAGTCACAACCTATGTCCTTGGCCCGGACAAGGTCATAGGACAAGGCTATCTCGCTTATTGTGGCTATTGGATTCAAGGAATTTACCAACGTTGGCTTGTACAGCCTCTGCTCTCTCAGTAAGCCTGGCGAAAGTCTACTCCATGCTGTCTCACTAACACCCGCATCCCCTGTTAAGAATAGAAGGAAAAAAAAACATTTCGTTGATTCGTTTCTCGTTCTGTCATTCCTTTTTGTTCTTCTATTTTGTTTTCTGAGGTTCCTAAGCTCCAATGCGGTATCGCAACCTGGAGGCACAACAAAATTCTGAAGATTACTCATTATGCTTCACTTGTAGGTGTATCGTTATTATGCCTTGTCACTGTCGCTGTTCTTGGAACCCTGCAGTTTGCCATGTCATCTGTACCTACGGTGGCTTTCGATATTCCTCAACTGGTCATCATTCGACTCTTAAAAATAAACCATGTGTCAACATCAACTGTCACAACATTCTTTCCTCTTTGGGAAGCAGGACCTTTTCTCTCGCGGAGCTGCCTCGGACGTACATGGTATTGTGGGTGGCTAAGTCAGCTCGGCAAGCTATTCTTTGCGTCACGGGCCAAGAAACGTAGTCTTGGCTCTAAAAATTATAGAATTTTTCTACCTTGCACAAATAAACGGCCAATATACTATTCCAATGTTAAATACCTCGTACTCAGGCGTGGTCGGGAATCAGCAAGCAGACACTCAAGCAAAACCAGCTTGTGCATAAGATGCCAGCGGAAAGCGTATTTCTTCTAGAACGAACAACAAAATATGAGCACCCTGCTTCGTTGTGTCATCCGAAACTTTACTTTTGACCACTGGACTGGGTTATGAAGTGTCCACAGTGAACTTGGATTGCTGGGCGGTCGTTGAAGGGCATAGGTGAGGGCAGGAAGGAAGCAGATAGATAGCGCGCTGAAGAACAGCAGGCTCCCTTGACCATCGCGAAGCCTTGTTCCGCGTTCTTAAAATCCTTTTCCATGCTTTAGAAGCATTGTCCCACCCGCCGTGGAGGTTTTGCTGTTGCGCTGCTAAGCCCGAGGGCGTGGGATCAAATCCCGGCAGCGGCGGTTGCAGGGGCGAAATGCAACACCGCCCGTGTACTGTTTATTTTCTGCATGGTAAAGAACGCCAAGTGACGGTGACAAGAACTTTATTTGGTCCTGCGAAACTGCTGTGGCCCGGGAGAGCTCCCTCAGGTCAAGTTGGTGGCTCCGCCCACGATGGCACCGGGAGTCCAAGTGCCGTTCCGATGTCGTGGGCCCTGTGACTGCCTGGAGCTGGATCTGCTGCTTTTCGCTTCTGAGGAATTCCTCTCACCGTTCCTTGGTGGCAAGTGTCGAGTTTTATAAGTTTTCTAAGTCATACTTGTAGAGTTTTTTAAGGCTGGGCACAGCCAGAGCATGTGGTCGAAAGAGCATGAATCGGCTCCGCTTTTGGTGCACGACTGCTGGAAATCTGGGTCTATCATGCTAAGGGACCGTAGAGTGGGGTACGTGCGGGTTTGTAGCATTCTGATTGTGCTAGCTTGTGGTTTGTTTAGTTTTGGGTGGGGAGGAGAGAACTGACCCTTTCCAAGCGGTAGTGTGAGACGATTTCGTGAAAGGTGCACAATGGGTCTTGCCGGATGCAAGCCTCGTTACGAGGATGGCCGTTGTCGGCTGCGTGGGTCGTGAAATCGCGCGCCAGCCGGTGAGCCCGTTCGTTGGGATTGCAGCCGTGTGGTTGGACTGAGTCTCCCAGGTGGGCTGGGAACCATGAAATGTGGAAATACGTTTCCGTGCCGATTTGCCGGAACTTAGTAAGCGTGTTGACGCAATCCCATTTGCCCGTCTCGATACGCGCGCCGCGGAAAAGGATCTAACGGCCGTACGCGAGTCCGAGAAGACGAAGAAGGGAGAATTTGCGCTGTGTACGGCCAGGGCGATAGCCGCCTCCTCCGTCTCGTGAGCCCCAGGTGCTAAAAGTTAAGCCGGAGATGTGCACTACGGCGTGCCTCATAACCATATCCTAGTCCTGGCGCGTAAAACCTGAGAATTTAATTTAAAGAATGTCCAGCGTGGTAGCTGGTGTACATAATCCTTGGGGGAGTAGGAAAGTAAGCGCTTCAGTCGGCCTGAAAAACAAAAGCACCAGAACATAAACACATAGTAGTATCTTTATCAAATTGTTTCTTATGAACAACTGAAGCAACCAATGTGATATATGGAGACCAAAAAAAAAAATTGTCGCAGTTTCACCTGAAAGGCGAAGCATCAATTGCGATAGCAAATTTGTAGAGAGCTATACGGAGTAATGATATTAGCTTTATCAGCTGTATAAACTTGGACATGCAGCAGCACCGGCAACACGCAGAACTGTTGTCGACGCCGTCGGCGTTTTGCCCGCGTTCGCTCAAAATGCGTGCGGCGTTGGTGACTGTTGCCGGAGCCTCTGATATAAATAGGCACTTGGTGCCACAGCTAAACGTCGCCTCCCTTCCCTCCCCCACGGCCTCTCGCGCGTCGGAAGAAGGCGCGTTTGCTCTACATATATCACGGAGGAAGATTATTTAGGAGTAGAAACTCCCGTCAGCGCGGGCGCTCGCGTGCGACCAGATAACGTCACATTATTATGCGCCGACGGGGGCGCATGCAGTGGCGGCGCCTTGCGGCACGTCATGCAAGCAGCAGCGAAAAAAAAAAAGAGCAGCAGCCCGGCGGATCGGTGGTGCCGTTCGGGCGCGTTCTCTTCGGCGGCGCCCGTGTCTCCCGCGCTCAAAGTAGACGACACAGGCGTTCGGCGTTCGCTTCAGCGTGCACGCCGTAGCGTTGTTTTTGTGGGCCTTTAAGTCAAACAGTAACTGTTCTTGTCGGTGTCTGTTCGAGGGCCGTAATACTAACAGCGCTGATACGTGCAGTGTACCCTTGTTCGGAAATTGCTAGCCTAAGATGGGATGCAGGTGGGATGCGTGAGTGCCCTCAGTAGAAGTTGTGAGGCGCGCGACCGAACGGGAGCAACGCGCGCGGCCGCGAACGAGAGAAACACATGTGACCGGTTGCCTTGGCAACCAAGACGGCCGTAATTTCTTTCTCAGCCGCCAGGTGCCGCCAGCATGATAGTGGCTCCGCGGGCTTGTGACATTATCTGGTCGCCGCAACTGGCGGAGTTTCCACTCCTAAAGGTTTCTTGCTCCATGACATATATGGTGATTGTAAAGGAGGAAAGAGACGCCTACTTCTGCAGCCCTTAAGGGAGCACGGCGCAGAACGCGCGTTTGTTCTCCGCCGTGCGTTCACTCCCCGTGAAAGCGCGCGTCCCTCGCGCCCTTTCACTCGCACATACAGCGTTCGGCGGCGCGCGGCGACGATTTCATCTCCATTGACGTCATACGGAACCTCACGGCGACAGCGACGCCGACGGCAGAAATCTGCTTTTGAGTGTCCATATAATTGCTATCGCAATAAAAAAAATCACAGCATATCCACGGGGTGAATGATGATGAGTGGGCGAAGCTCCGGAGGGAATCATCGGATCTCCCGCTTAAGGGGACGCTAGCACAAACGCGTTAGAAACGTGCAGTACTCTCTATTAAGGGGGAGCGGCCACAGCGTCTTACGCAGCCATTTACACATGCCGGAACGTGCACCGCGTTTGCCGACGCCATCACATGACTGCTGAGAGAGTATACCCCCCGCATTCATAAACGCTCCTCGACTTGAACTTGACTTGCCACCGCTTTGGGCAGCGCGTTCGAAACGCGTTGAAGGTAAGGTGGAGAGGCCACAGCGTCTTACACCAGCTTCTTAAACGGGCCGTAACGCGCTAGCACAAACGCGTTAGAAACGCGCTAGAAACGCGGCCTTTCGTTAATGTTGGGTATTTATAGCCATCGTGGTGCGTTTGTCCATGTCCGCTTCGTGGCGTAGTGGGCTAACTCCGCGCGCTCGGAAGCGAGGGGTCCCTGGTTCGATTCCGCGCTACGGACACAACTTCGGAATTTTTTTCTCATTTTTCTCAGACTGGTTACAGACTACTACTACTACTACGACGGGGACGGAACGGATGCCGCTATAAGGAGCTTCGCCCCTAAAACGTAGCCATGTAAGCGGACCTATATAAATAATACACGACAGACACAAGAATATAAATGTGACTGGAAACGTAGGGCCTACAAAGAACTTGTGCAAAAGTGACACCATACGCAAGTAAAAGACAAAACACATTATTCAGCAATTCAATAATTACTCAAATATTATAGCGTAACAAAAAGACACGGACGTGAGAGAAGAACACACCAAGCGCTAAAGTCCGGAGGAATGACCTTCATGCGTAGACGAAAGCGTCCGTGCTTTGCAAACAATTGCGGCTGTGAGGGATACAGCCGACGCCTTCGTCAGTCATTCCAGCCTTTAGCCCCAGCTTCCTCCTTTGTGTGAAAGGGAAAATAAACTTCACTTCACTTCACAGAGGCACAGGGATCACGAAGAACATTTAGGAAAGGGCCGGTCGAACTAGAAATGAACGAGAGCAGCATTTCGTTCAAGTTGGTAATCCATTACTTAAGTATTATTGCGCCACAAAAAAAAAAAAAATCGGGCAAGTTTGCACTCTGTCGCGCAAAGCTTAGGCACAGCGAAACTTACTGGCTGCTACTGCTAGGTATTAACTTGGTTGCTGCTAGGTCTTAACTTGGTTTAATTTAACTACGCATGTCGGAAGGTATTCTCGAGCGATAATTTTCGGAGGTACCTTCCCTTTCGCGACATTTCGCGTGACTAGCACTGGACACGTCGGCGCCTACGAGCGACAGCGCTCCTGGCATGCCACAAACGCAGGCAGGCTAACCAAGGTTGGCACAGTGCCAAGAAGGCTGCTGCTTGCCGACGCCGAACGCATTGGAGGCTAGCCGCTCTATATCAATCGGCCAGCTTCAATGTGTCTTCAGCTTTGCGCGGCCTAGTGCAAACTTTCGCCTTTTTTTTTGTCCTGGCTCAGCGCGCCGCGGAGAGAAGAGAGGCAGGGGTCGGGAAGGCAGGGAGCTGGCGAGGCTCCTCCTCCGGGTGGCCATGGTTACGGCGCGGCAGTTTCTTGGCACGCACCACAAATTACGTCTGGCTTAAACAGTTACGCTGTTAAAAAATACGGACGTCAGAAAAGAACACACAGCAAGCTCAAGTGTGTGGTCTCTCACGTCCGTGTCTTTTTGTTGCGCAATATTACTTGAGTAATGGATTAACAATTTGCCCGGAATGCTGCTCTCATGAAATTCAATAATATACACTGATTCAGGAAGTAAGTACTGGATCGCAAAAAAACGTCTTTACGTTTCTTATAGCAAAAAATACCTTAGCCAACTCTTACCTCTTCTAATCGCCGCTATTGTACATAATTGGACATCAAACTTTCAAAGACACGGGGTTTGGTCCAAGCATTAGTCGACCGGCCTCTGGAAAAAAAGATGTTCACATTGTACAGCGAGAAATATTTCCCCGCAAATCCCTAGTACCTGTTACTAATGAATTCAATGAATATTTTCTGTAAGCCGTGACAAAATTGCAGGATCACAGAAACACTACTATTCTGCAGACAACTTCGCAACCAAAAGAATATTACGACAGAAATCATCTCACGATGATTGTCAAGGGTAATGAGAATCGAGCAATGCAGTGACAGATGTATTCCTGCGTCTATTTAACACGTGTAGTGTTAATTCTGAGCATTCAGTTAATCAACTGACGTCTCAGAATATCTCATTATTATTTCATTATGTGAGGGATATATGTCACATACTCAGGTATCGTCCCACTTTCGCTCACCAAGGTCGCCCATGAACATGGAGGCATGACGACAACTGTATGACTCTGACGCAGTAACCAGGGAATGACGAAAAAATGACATTGATGGTACGGCAAATAACGACAATGGCAGGGCGACAGTGAGATGGCGATTCTTGAATTACGACGATGGTGTAACGACACGAGGACAATGAGATGACGACGGTGTAACGACGAGCAGATGATGAAGTTGGGATGAAGCCGATGGCATGATGACGACTGTGTGATATCTCACGCATTGTCTGACGACGACGCTGGCATGACAACCGCGGCGTAATCACGAATAAATTATAACAGCATGATTGCGATAAAATGAACAACAAGGAATTACGTTGATGGATCGACGACGGTGGTATGACGGCGACGGGGTGATGGTATGACGTTACTGAAGTGATGACGACGACGATGGCTTATGACGAGGTGTCCACGATAGCGACAGCATCACGACGACGGTATGACAACGAATGCATGAGGACGATGGCGTGAGTACGATGGGATCATGGCGAATGTATGATGACAATGTCCTAACGATGGCTGTAACAGGAAACCTTTATGACGACGTTGCCGAGGCAACGACGGCATGATGCGAGTCAGATGACAACACTGGTATGACGACGATGACGCGACATGGCGACTGTCTGACAACGGATGCATGATGCGAACAATAAATGCACTCCGGGAACATGCAAAGGGAGCAGCGCAGCGTTGAAGCACATACGGAAAGGGCGTGACGTGGTCGCGGACGCTACATAGATGGATGTATGGATCCTATGAGCGTCCCTTTGAAACGGGGTGGTGAGTTGCGCTACCAAGCTCTTGTTATTATTTTGCCTAACGACCTACGTTTATTTTTTAGATAACACACAAATACAAACAATTCCAAGTATCAAACTTTTTGAACCATTACTGGGAACTCTGTTTCTGTACGTCGCCGTTGTTTGTGGTCTCCGTACTTGTCTGCCACGAAACCTCCAACCGCCTCTTACTAATCTCTATAGCGGACATGTTTACTTTCCCTCTGCTATCCCTGAACCCAAGGGCTTCAAGGAGGTCAGAGGAGCCTAGACTGGCATCGTTTGCCTAGCTTTACCGCAGCAAGCACATGCGTCTTCGTCCTTGGTGTACCTCGCTTTATTACTACGCGTTCTAAGGCATCCTGATCTCGCTTCGAAAAGTAAGGAACTTCCCTTTGGGGTGTCATGAATTGTTTCTTTTCTGATTTCATTTTTTCCGTTGAGGTAGTTAGTCATAGCAGGTTTCTTTTCCATTGCCGCGACCCGTGGCATTGCCTCAGCCTCTCTCACTTTGCGTTTGACGTTCTTTGTTGCCGTGTTGCCGACCATACCGGTCGCATACTTGCTGGTAAGCTTCCTAGTTCTTTTCCTCCCCTGTGAGTCAATGTTTGCCTGTACAAATACCTGAACACGCTCTTGCACCCCATTTACTTTCTTCCGTATTCGTCAGTCGTTCTTTAAGATTAATTTTACTCTGACCCTCCCTTCAAAATTTATCCACTCCATATCACCGTGCACACTTCATTAGTAGTTTTCCCGTAAGCACCCAATGCGAGGCGTCCCACTGATCCTTGGTTGCGATCGAGTCCTGATTGTATCCCTGACTGGAACCAAACAACAGCATTTCCAAATGTAAGCCCTGGAACCATTACACCTTTCCACATACCCCGGAGCACCTCCACAGCACTCTATGCTACATTGACCACAACAATGCGACGTCTGGTGTGCCACAGGGAAAGCGCATATTGCTACACATGCAGACAGCGAGCACCGCGGCGTCGAAGCACGAACGGAAAAGTGGCGGCAATTCTCTTCTCCTCCTCCGGCGCTCGAGTCCCTCGCCGTGACAAACATAATCCCGCCAATTTGACGGGGCAGCGACGCTTGCGTGTAAGTTATGCACAATGCAAGCCGGGCTCCGCTTCAGTGTGACAACCAGCTATGACCGCTGAATACATGATAACAGATTCCACAAAACACTGCGTCAATTCATACACAACACAGGCCTCACAGCACACATATACTACACATATACACATCAAGAATTATGCCTTAACGGCAAGTGTTTATCGTCATAAAGAAAAGCTACGCTTGCGCGTAGATACGACAAATACTTCCACAACAAAACACAGGAAACATCACGGCACAGACACAGTATGTATATACCTCCTGCCACAGTGCACAATGACTGCTTCAGGTATAGTTTTTTTTTCCAGATCAATTCAGCAGTGGAATTCTTTGCCCGATTCAAGTGTCCAAAGAAAATCAGTTAATGAATTTTTGGAAGCAATACATTGCCTTATGGACCCTGATGCACCCTTATGTTCTGTCTAATATTGTGATATAATATGTCAAAATGTGCTGTGTAATTATATTGTTAACGTGTTTCATATCAGCAGTGCTGCTTCTGTAAAATATCATCATCAAGATACTCGAAGACGAAGAGTAAGAGAACGCCTCCTTGGCGCGAGTGCGCGCTACTTCTATTCTTCAATAAACCGTTCATGTTCGAAGCAGTCACCGGTCTCGATCGTTTTAACAATGGTGCCGGGACCAGGATTACTACCTCCCCGCCCACAAGAAGGGGAACCTGCAAAGGAGCAGCAGAGAAGAAAACGGCTGTGGAGCAGCGGTCAACCTGGATCGAGCGACGAGACCGAAGTGAAAACCAAAAGCATCAGAACGGCTGACTGACAAGTAAGGGGTCATTTTACCGCCTAGCCATGAGCAAAGAAGTAATGACGAAGAAGAGGAAAGCGCTTCGCTCCCAGATAACGCAGCTCATCAACTCAGCAGAATAGCAAATTAATCAAGGAGCTAACAGAGAAGAGTTGATCTCAGCGCACGCGCAGATTAATTAAGGGAACATGCGAAAGCCTCAAGAACGTCAAAGAACAAATGGAGAAATTTTTAACTGAAGATACTGCCGAAGGTGAATTCGAGAGAATAATAAGAGTATGACATGAAAATAACGAAGATCTTGTCTACCATAGAGTTCAGATTGAAAGAGCCTGCACAGTTGGAATTCAATAACGGAACAAGGCAGGCGGAATCAAGCACAGGACAAGACGCAAAGGAACTAGTTAAATTACCTACGCTAGAAATGACAAAGTTTGGCGGAAGTGCTCTGGAGTGGAACCGCTTCTGGGCTCAATACGAGTGAGCAATTCACCTCAGACCTAACATGAGCAAGGTTCAAACGTTGAATTATTTATTAGCATGTCTAACAGTGTCGGCGATAGAAGGGCTTCAGTACTCTGCAGAAGAAAATTATGATGAAGCGATAAAAAATCTGCAAACAACGTTCGGAAATTGTGAGCAATTAGTGGAGATGCACATGACCAAGCTATTGAGCCTAGAGAATGTGAAATCTGCGCAAAAAACTGATGAACTACGCAGGCTAGTTAACAGAGTTCAGGTCAACACATTCGCACTCAAATCATTGAAGGTGGAGACCGAGAGTTTCGCGCCAATGTTATTGACAGCGTTGAAAAGAGCAATTCCACCGGAGTTATCCCTGCAGTGCAAGTCAAAAGAAGCAATGAGAAACAGCTCAAACATGGAAGCTAGCGCACAAAGCAGCACAACATGAAAAGAATGTGAGGAAAAGTTGAACAGGCTTGTGTCATTTCTGCGAGAGCAAATATCGTTTCGGGAAGAAACACAGCGTGAACACGAGAGGCTAACTGAGAAGCCAAGGGATAACGGCAGACAGCTTAGAACAACTTCCAGCTTTTATAGCTCAGAAAACAGAAGTTGCCTGTTCTGCGAACAGAACAACCACGCAACTGAGGACTGTCGTAAGAACATTCCTATGACGAAAAAAAAAGGCAATTCTAACCGAGAATAGAGCATGTTTCAGATGCATCCGGCCAAAACACACCTCACGTATTTGTAGAGCAAGAGTGATATGCAAGCAATGCAAAGGGCGACATGACGTCAACTTGGAAATCAACAAGGACAATGCAATGAAAAGACTCCTCCAACTGACGAAAAGTTTAAAGAAACACGAAGAAATGCGTCGCTACGATCAAGCTATCTCAGAATATATGACCTTGGGAGTCGCGGAAGAGGTTCAGGAATCCGAAGAACCACTGACTACGTTGTGTTACTATAGGCTACATCATGCGGCTATTCGAGAGGACCGAGCGACGACTAAAGTTCGTGTAGTATTCGAGGCCTCTTCACACACGCAGCAAGGCATGTCATTAAACGACAATCTGGAGGCAGGACCTAATTTAAACGAAGGCATGCTGTTGCTGCTAATCAACTTTCGAAATCAAAAGGTGGCCCTAGTAGGAAACGTTGAGAAGGCATTCCTACAAATTTCAATCCATAAAGAGGACAGAGATGCCATGAGATTTCTGTGGTGGAAGCACGACGCTGACGTAAGGCTGCTGAATGTAGTACAAACCTGGCGCATGACTAGAGTTACTTTTGGTACAACACCGAGTACGTTTCTTCTGGCAGCTACAATCAAACACCATTTGAAAGAAGTGGCTGAGCGATTTCCAGCTTCAACAGAAAAACTACAGAAAGCGATTTACGTGGATGATGTAATCACAGGAGCAGCAACGTTTGATGGAGCTGTCAAGCTGTACAAAGAGGCAAAACAAGTGTTCAAAGAGGCGGCGATGAACTTGAGAAAATGGACATCGAATGAAGAGGATTAAACAAAATAATAGATGAAAACGAAAAGGACGACGCTCACATGGAGATTCGATCGAAAGGATACACAATGCTTGCATGATATGGAAGCACCCAGAAGACGTGATATCCTTCCCTGTGGACAAATGGGCGTCCTTACCTGCAACAACGTGCTTAACCAAGAGGACAGTATTGCAAGCAGCAGCAAGAATATTTGATCCGCTTGGTCTGCTGTCATCTTTTACGATACGCGCAAAAATAGGCTTTCAACGACTGTGGAAAACGGACGTCACTTGGGATGATCCACTCCCTAAAGAAGAATGCGATAAGTGGAGGGACCTGATGTCCTTAGCGGAGGAGCTGCGAGTTTTAGAAATTCAGCGATGCTACGCAAGCAAGAATCAAGCAGTACAAGCTGCATGTGTTTGCAGATGCGAGTCCAACAGCAAACGGAGCTGCTGCATACTTGGTACTGGTGTATAACGATGGAACAAAAAAGTCAAGGCTACTGACAGCGAAAAGCAGTGTAGCACTAATCAAAGAGCTAAGTTTAGCAAGACTTGAGCCAATGGCAGCGGTTATAGCATCAAGACTAAGCGACTACATCAAAAGTCACTTCACCGAAAGAATTCGAAAAGCTGCCTGCTGGACCGACTCAATGATTGTACTTCATTGGATCAAAGGAACAAGCAAAAAGGATCTATTTGTTACCAAGAGAGTCGCAGAAATAAGAGAGAAGACACTGCAAACGAGCTGGTCGTTCATTCAAGGTGAAGGCAATCCGGCACATCTACTCACACGGGGTATTAGCGCAAAGACGTTAATGAACTCGAAAATGTGGTGGCATGGACCCGAATGGGTTACCTCCGTGGAGCCGGAAAGAGCAAGCGTAATTCGCATGAATATACAGATGGACGATCAACACGAAGATCAATGTCAAAGCTGCACAGCATCAACAGAGAATGAACCAATCTTGGAAATCAAAAATTATTCATCATACGGGCGACTTCTAAGAGTAACAGCATGGATATTCAGATTCATAAACAACGCTAGAAAAGAACACCACGAGGGGCCGTTAACAGGAAAAGAGATTATTACTGCAGACACCTATTGGATACGACAAACACAAGTACTACTCAGGAAGACAAGTGGCGATGCTAAGTCAAGCACTAAACCCTTTAATATAAATGGACAAGAAGTATACTGTGACGACAAAGGACTCATAAGACAGAAAGGACGCTTGCACTACAGCCAAGAATCAAACCGGCACGTCATCGTACTTCCAAAGGACGAGTATGTCACGGAACTACTGATACATCAGGTTCATAAAATAATATTGCACGGCGGAGTGCAAGCCACGCTAACGCAACTACGGGCTAAGTTCTGGATATTGCAAGGTCGCCAACAGCTTCAAGACGGACAAACAAGACCATACAACGGAGACATGGAAGAAGCATGGCGAAGTAGATGCAAACTAGTGAAAGCTTGGTGGAAGAGATGGCATCACGAAACCCTCACGGAAATAGCAGCTACTGTCAAAGCCAAGACACGACAAGCGAAACCATTGTCCCAAGGCGATGTGGTTTTAATTGCAGACCGGGGTCCAAGAACATTTTGAAAAATGGGCGGAATTGAAAAAAGTTACCCTGGACGCGACGGAGTAACAAGAGCTTGCTTACTTTGGACAGGCAACAACGAATTTCTCAGAAGATCTATGAACAACAGTATACCCTCTTGAAGAGTGCTTCAAATAGCCCGCAAAAGCCTATCTCGGTGCCACTTGGGTGGGCGGGAGCTTGTAAAATATCATCATCAATATACTCGAAGACGAAGAGTAAGAGAACGCTACTTGACTTCTTCAATAAACCGTTCATGTTCGAAGCAGTCACCGGTCTCGATCGTTTTAACAGCTTTATTTTCTTTTTTTTTTCTTTTTTGTGCATTGTTTATGTGCACTAAGGCACTTCTCTGTTTATGTATGTTAAATCCACTCCTGTAATAGCCCTTCATATGGGCTGACAGTATCAATAAATAATAATAATAATAATAATAATAATAATAATAATAATAATAATAATAATAATAATAATAATAATAAGTATGTTTGCACGCTGTAAACAAAAATAACGTGGGAATTGGGAGTAAACCGCTCGTCCCATATCGCATTCCGGTTCCAGAGTTTTTTATACTATGTACCAGCCGGGTTCAAAATTTACTCCCATGCTGACCGTGTTTTGGCCCCTAAAAACGGGAGTATTTTTTTAATCCGTGTGAAGGTTGTTGGGGAGAATTGTCGGACTATTCTTTTACTCCCTTCACGACGTTCTTGCGGCTATTCCTGCGAGTTTCCTGAGAGCTCATCAGTTATGGCGCCAAGTGAGGGGTTTTCGAGAATATGTCGCCTCACCTTGTATCGGTGGAACCATATTTCCTCGTAGCGTAGGAAATGAAAACGAGAAAGCATCGCCATGGCTGGCTTACTACGGTAGCTGGAGTATTCGGCGGAATGCGTGCTGCTTGCATGTACGCGTAAACAAACAAGTACGGGCATGCTACGTAGTACAACAGCTTTCACTACTCAGCTAACTGACAATTATAAATTGTTCAATTGCGCGCCCAACCATGCACTTATGGGATACGCGCTGCCATACGTACTTCTCTTCGACCCCCGCTAAAGTCAACACAGTAATATTTTGGCCATCCGCCGCCACGGCATGCTTCTCGATAGCGTGGCCGTGCCTGTCACCGAGGATAGGCTTAACTGGAAGCGACGGACCTTGTGAGGGCTTGCAGAGTATAATGGTAGTATTTATTCACGTCATTTTGAGCACGGTTCTATATGAAGTGGTTTTAAACTCCCTAAGATGGGTTACATCCTTTTACTATGTTTCTTAGAGGTGGTAGTAAAACGATGTAATGTAGCGCATTTTACTCCATCATGTCAGAGTAATATTTTAGTGCAAGGGAGTTTTCAAAGCACATGAGCGGCGAAAACCCTAATCTCGGCTAATTTTCCCTAACAGTGCACTAAAACAGATCACTGAGTGTATTACAGCGAAGCTCTAAATGGCTACGGCATGTCCGTTGTCCGCGAACAAAAACTAGCGTCATCAGCAATGGTTAGTGCGTCGTCGTCTTCTTCCACAGCTCGTTGGCGCCCCTCGGCGCTACAGCGCGAACGCGCTCGTGCAACTGCTCGCGCGTTCGTCGTCGTCTTCTTCCACAGCTGGCTTCGGTTTACAAAAAAAACTACCATCATCTCATCTGTTTCCATCGCATCGAAGCGCGCTTTAGCTGCCACCTGTGTCCTTGAAACGACATCTGCTCGAACGTATTTCCCCGTATAGCACACGCGGTCTTGTCCGCGATGTCATACGTTCGAGCCGATGATGAAGTTGCAATCTCATTTTAGCTCCGCCTTCGCCATGGGTAAGACCGCGAGTGGTTCGCGCGCCCGAACAACAGCGATTTTACGAGGAACGACGCGCGCGGGCGGAGTTATATGGCAACTCCGCTCCCTCGAGTCGTCCGCGTGAGGAACGACGTAGTCGCCGCCGTCGCGCCGTACGACGTTTCGTCCACCACCCAAGAACTAGAAAGCCCGGCGTGTTGTGCCGACGTGTGCGCTGTAAAGACTGCCGACGGGACGGTCGTTGCCGCCGCGTACGTTCGACCTGCCTCTTACAAGTGCGACGTAGAAGACTTTATGAACGACCGCTTTGGACTTTATGAACGACCGCTTTCGATCCGGCCGACGACGATCAAACTCCAGTCCTTGTCGTTGGTGGCTTCAACGTGGACGCGTCGCGGCCAGATGGCAATTGGCTGCCCTCGTTTATGCGCGAACGGTTCGGGCTACAGTGCTACACCGATCCCAAGGTGCATGCCAACGACCACGAGGCGCTCGGGTTTGGACCTTCGCCAAGAACCTCTCCATCGTCGTCACTGAACCCTTGGCCGTCTACCATAGCGACCACAAAGCAATAGTAACTTGCGTGAAAAAATAAACAAGGTCAAAACATTTATGCATCTCTGTGTTTTACATTTAGATATACAATCTACAAAGCTTCGCTCGTCATCCACCTTCACAGTGTGGAATGGCTCAGGAATTTGCGCTGCTGAGCACGAGATTGCGGGATCGAATCCCGGCCGCGCCGGCCGCATTTCGATGGCGGCTAAATGCAATAACGCCCGTGTGCTTGCGTTGTAGTGCACGTTAAAGAACCCCAGGTGGTCGAAATTCATCCGGAGCCCTCCACTATATGGCCCTCCAGAACTGGTGGTGGCACGTAAAACAGCAGAAAGAAGAAGAAGGAATTTCCTTAATGACTGATCTTTGTCTTGTCTACGTTCACGTCTACCCTTCGCAGTGGCGTAGCCAGAAATTTTGTTAGGGGGGGGGGGGGGGGGGGTCAGGTTGCAGCGCGGCCTCCTCTTTATAGTACTTGTCGAGGGATCAAATACATGAATAATAACTGCATTGCCAATGCCATTGTATATTAGATGATGCAAACGAATTATTGAACGCTACGCACTGTCAAGTAAAATATATATTTTCTCATAAAAGAATATATTCGTATGTCCCAAAAATTGTGGAATAAATAACTGATACCAATGCTGCCGCGTTTTTTTTTGTCTATTTAATAAGTGAAGAAAATATCACACGAGCTTTAGAACTATATCAGTTCGAAACCAGCAATGCAGTGCATGCAGCTGATATGAAAAACGTAAAGGCCATGAAATGAACAAGTTGAGGACAAATATTTTCATGAATCTTTGTCATTCAAGAACCGTGTTTACATTTTTGTATATATGCAACGGCCAAGGAAAAGCCTCAATGACGCTGCCCTTCGTTGCAATAGATTGCGCAGGAGCAGCTGTTACGGGTCGTGTATTGTAATTACACCGAGATTATAATCTCAACAGTGAGGACATATAAAAAGCAGGAGTTCTGCAAAATATACCGGAGAAATGCGAAGATAGAATGTAATATAAAAATGCGAAGGTACGACTTGATAAAGGGCAAACAAAAGTGTCACTGGAAACAAAGTTCACTGCTTCTATACACAAAACCTCGCAACAAGATATTTAAATATGCGTATAAGTCACCGATAAATCTACGTATTTAAGCGAACGCCATTGTAATAATGCGTCACAAAAGACAAATAAACATGCTGCGCAGTCACAGATAGTAAACTTTACGCATAGAAAGACAAACGATGCAGGCAAGAACAAAACTATGATCGCAGAAATCGTGATATGTACTTGGGCCATGCGGCTGTCGCGACAGCACCATATGGGTTGAATAATAGAGGAATAATGCAGAAATCAAAACGAAAATGTGTAATTACTGCTTGCAGAGCGGCAACAAATATTCTGCACCCAAAATTAAAGAAGGGTATTGCTTCGGTTCAAAAAAGTAGCAAAAGCTGGTAGCTAAAAAGGAAAGGCCGAACGAAAACCACAGATGACGCGGCAAGTTGAACTACTCAATATCCGAGTGTGTTTGTTGAGAAATGCCGCGTGGACCGGGCTTTGAGTAAGACTGGTCAAAATTGGTTATTGATGTGCTCGTAATTTTCGTATTCGCATGATAATTTTGATCATGATGCTAACTGCTAGAATAAACCGCTAAAATGTCTGCGGTTTTAAAAGCCAACGAACAGTCATACGTTTTCATAATTATGAGCTTATGGACCTGAAGGAAGCGAGCTTTTTACTTGCATTGATTTTTGCGGCTTCGCTATCTAAAGGACAAGCTGCTCTCGGCGGGGAAGTTGAGCGAAGCGGTCAATGACTTCGGACACGTTGATGCCGACGTCTCTGTGGGTGTATAGAAGCGCCAGCCTAACCATGCGTTCCACAGACATTGTAGAGCACAAGTAGTTTTTTAGTAAACTCTTGTTAAAAAAATATTATCTCTGCGCTGGCAGTGGTCACTGGAAGGGTTTCTAGAATCTGCAGCAGTTTGTACACATTTATATAGAACCTGTAGTCGCAATGAGAGAGAGCATCCATTCCGGTGCTAAAACCTAAAACACTTCCTCGATATCGTTGGCATCCTTGTTTAGGTACCTTGCACAAACAGTAGGCTGTTCGATTCCAGCGATGTCCGTCGTTTCGTCAGGAAGTATGGAGAAGCAGCCTACTTTTGCAACTTTCTTCGATAATTTCACCAGAAATTTCCATAATTTGGTTTTGTGCATCTGGGCTTAAATACGAGGCATTACGTTCTTCAGATACGTATCTCCACAATCAGCTCGCATGCGAAGAAGCACTCTGAAAAACCTGTATTTTCAGCGGGGGCTATGCTTAAATCCATAGGGCCACTGTCCCTGTGGCCACGGAGAGCCAGACCTTGTCGCCCGCAAAAAGAATTTCCTCAATAATAGGCCATTTACTTTCTTCTGTTTTCTCATATTTTACTTTGCCTGCCCTGGTCCAGCTGATCGATCACATTGGGCGCGCTTCCTGAAAATGTTTGCTGAAAATTATCAGCTGCCAGCTGACAGTCACGGTGATATTAAGTATTTTAGTGTGTGTGGAAGATTGCGAGCGCGTGCTTTCATTTCTGGGACGGCTTGGACGCGAGGGTACCAGTGCACGCATGTTGACCCAGATTTATGAGAGCATTAACGCCATAAAGTTACAGAATTGAAAACCTGTGAAAGCACGCCTTTGGAAATGTCAAATGCGCAGATAAGTATAGCTAAGTTGTATAAACTGCGGTACGCTCGTAACAAGACGTGTCACGAAACCAAGTCGCATCTCCTGCCAAACCTCGAAAAAGTGTGAAAATGTACGGGTGTGTAGTGGTTGGGGAGGCGGGGGGGGGGAGGGCGGCTGAAGCCCCATCACCCCCCCCCCTGGCTACGCCCCTGACCCTTCGCGCATAACAGTCACGATTATGAATCACTAACTAGCCCAATCAGCCACACTGCTAAACTGTACAGATTTGACCGTAATGGCCTCCTTTCTTATCTGCAACATTTTGATATCCTTACTACTCTTCATCAATAATTTCTTAGTGTGTTTATATATAAATCTTTTTATATACTGATTTTATTAATCTAACTACGTAGAAAGCTCGCCCTCTTGTTTACACAAAAGTCTGCCGTACTGCGTGTTTAACTAACTTCAGGAAAACAAGCCGCAACTTTTCTTTTTTACACTATTTCAAGTAATTATAATTGGGAAGTGGCTTCATTAGCTTCAGTGAGGCCAGGAAATTTCTATGTTAATCTGGGCTGGTATTTCAATTGAACCGATAATTTTATTTTGTGCAATCATTCTTCATGCTACATTCACTACATTGCATATTGTTGTGGGCTTTGTTGTACTCTTGCCACAGAGTTTGTACGAGCTGTAGCCTGTTCATTGGCTATTTACTGTACCATTATTTGGTTGTTACAATGTGTTTAATAAACAGAATAATATTGATTCTCTTTAGTGATATTCTTGGGATTCATTCAGTATTTTTCCTTACAATATTTATGCAATGATCTTCTGGAGTTATTTCGAAGTAAGGAGTTTCGAATAGCGAAAAACCTATCGGAACAGTAAAAGATACAGTGACGTTATAAGAGATGTCAGGTTTCTGTGCATGGAATCGCTGCTGATCTGGCCCGTACTTCTTGCGTGGAGAGCGCTCAGAGCAGTTTGATGAATTTACTGGATGATATGATAATTACCTGCGCAGGAATGGCGTAATATCTATTTGACAGAAAATAATAAATACGACTGCGCAACCTCACATTCTGTCGCCGTTCAATTTTACCAAAAGCGCGGAAGCCTGATGGTCTGCCCGCAATTTTTTTTCTTCAATGTGTGGGAACGCTCACTCGAAACTTAAGTACGCGCACACATGCGGCCAGCGAGGGCATGGTGGTTGGCGGATGTTCCTGTGCCGTGTAGACAAGCTGCAGTTTCACAAAAAAAAAGAGAGAAAAAGAGTGATCTTGTATATCGCGAACTTCCGGCATGTTGATTCTCAATCTTCAAAGATCCCGCAGCATGAAGAAATCACATCTAAGACCGCTAACATTTCTAAGCGTTAGAAGCGTAACTGAGTACAGCGTCATGTCTGTCTCCTTCATGAGCATTTTTTAGAATGTTGCTCCCAAAAATATTGCATCTCTAGAGTTTATGAACAAGTGTTTTATGCTCTCGGCACCTGGCAACAATGAGTAGTTCTTAGGAAAAAATGAGGGCAGTTTGCAGTAGGGGTGCAAGGCTGAAGAAACAGCGTAGGTGGGGGTCGACCAAGATCTACGAAGTTTTGCTAAGTTTTTGCTATGTATTACTATGATATGCCAAGATTTTACCGAGTTTTGCTATTTATTATGTTATGGTCTTCCCGCAACACTTGCACGGCGACATTGCACTTCTTGAAGTCTCGAACCGAGTTCAGAGTAGACAGGTTGACGTCAAACCACAGCCAATCGCAGACGCGGCAGCCGTGACCAAACTCGACGTTCAAGAACTCTCGCTGAAATCGCCAGCCATGGACTTGGAGCTTTGACGCTGGAAGTTACGCATGACACGAAGCCAGGATCACTTTTTCGGCGCTTGCGATCACTCAGACAAGAGCGTTCCCTGCAAAGGGCGAGGTACTCGGCACCTTCCGCTCTTTGCTGTCGAAGATTCACCAGCATGGTATTCCGGGATTTATCGCAGCCGTTGCATTCGTTCACGAGCAGCGGTGTGACGGGCTTCCCGTCTAGCATCTTCTTCCTCGGGGGTTGCGTACTTCTTCGGCCGACCCATGTTTTTAGGCGGCACAAACGATGTGCTCGGCGCGGAGACACTAGGCAATGTGCCGCGTCGCGGCGTCACGGAGCTTTATACGAAGGCGCGCAGTGACGTCATGGCTTTTTATTGCGATAGCAATTATATGGACACTCCAAGCGCATTTTTGCCGTCGTCGCCGTGAGGTTCCGTATAAAGTTCAACGGCGATAAAATCGTCGCCGCGCGCCGTGTGTGCGAGTGCCAGCGTGCGAGGGTGAGCCGGCAACTGCAGTCTTATCTCGCGCACGCGAGAAAGGAAGGCGGCCGGAAGCGTGCGCGGTCTTCGTTCGCGCGCCAGGCATGGGGAGGAGGCGACGGAGACGGCGGGGCAGAGGGCTCTGCTCTTGCGGCTGCTTCTCAGGGCGCCTATCTTGAAAGCGATGTGCGATGTTGCCGAAGTGTGTTCCCGCGGGTCCTCATCTTCAAAACGATCTGCGATGGAACAAAGTGCATTCGCCGAGTGCCGGTAGCTTCGTATGCGCTGCGCTTTCGACGTTTAGTTCGCGTTGAAGCGAGAGCCAGCGCCAAGGTCAATTTGTTCGCTGCCGCTGGCGCGCTTTATCACTCCAGCGTTTTGACGAGCGAGCTCCCGCGGTCACCGAGCGAGATGTGTTCATGTTTACCTGTGTGCGCCTGGCACCGTGCTTGTTTATTTACTTAGTAAGCGAATGTTTAGAACTATATATGGCCGGTAAAACTACTATCCTTATTTTGTATAGCTGCCTTCTAATTTGCTATCGCAATTGACGCTTCGCCTTTCGGGCGAAACTGCGACTTTTTTTTTTATCCGCCTACACGGCTGTGGCAGCTAGGCGATGTACAGTACAGGAAGCGGTGGTGCTGAGTGGCGCGGCCGGCGCAGACATGCCCGGTGGTTGCTAGGCGACGCATAGTGAGGCCAGAGCTAGGCGCTGGGCGGCGCAGCTAGGAGAAACGATACGGAAGTCGGAGCGGTAACATCACGATACCATTGCGAAGTTCCGCGAAGCCAGACGCAGCAGTGCCAAGCGGTTGCTAGGCAGCGCAGTGACGTCATAGCTCGGCGGAGTTTCGGCCAACGATTTGTAGCCGAACCTCGAGCTTAAACAGCTACACTGTTAAAAGATACTGCGCAAAAATACACAAGCACGAGAGGGTCGAAACACCAACAAGGGCAAACCTTCAACGTTATTTTATCTCAGAGCCGTCAATATCAAGCTGTTACCACACATGCGCAATGAAGCAACACACATTTGTTATAAACAAACACACACACATGCCGGTGAAATATGAGCTAAAAAGATTCATCATCATCATCAGCCTATATTTTTATGTCCACTGCAGGATGAAGGCCTCTCCCTGCGATCTCCAATTACCCCTGTCTTGCGCTAGCGTATTCCAATTTGCGCCTGCAAATTTCCTAACTTCATCATCCCACCTGGTTTTCTGCCGACCTGGATCCACTGCGCTTCCCTTCTCTTCACTGCAACACGTCGCACAAGAACCTCTGCTCATAGACGTTTTGCTTACGCATTCTTTCCATTTGCAGGCGATATAGAAAGCTTCTATTAGCTACCTGGCCGTGCAATCATAGCTTTTGCCTAGAATCTTGAGCCCCCGAAATTGCGGAGAGCTCTACAATGCGCAGACCCAACAATGCGCAGACAAATGCGCAATACTGTTTTTTTTTTCTTATCGAAAGCCCATGCTTCCTTGCACAATGATTAATTCAGCGTCCACTTTGCCCTATATATTACTTCCCAAAAGAGAGCGCAATTTTATTTATTTATTTATTTATTTATTTATTTATTTATTTATTTATTTATTTATTTATTCGGATACCTACACTGACCGCGTGGGCATTACAGTAGGTGGACTACTTGAGCGTTTATACACAAGATAATCCGCAGTGAAATAACAAGGAGTGGAAAGCAATAACTATACAGGAATGATTATAACATGAATTTACGGATACAAATGAAATACACATTACAGTGTACAAACGAGGTGTAACTATGGCTTAAACATAATTATGTAGGGCTATGGAAAACTTGTCGCTGCCGGCAACTTCAATGACGTCATTTGGAATTCGATTCAATCGCTCGTGGGGCGTGGACGACATTTCTTTTACCTTAAACATGTGATCAAACTGATGTGAGATAGGCGTCGGCGGTTTAAAGTAGGCGTCCTGGTTTAGTGCTGCGTGATTCAAGTGTATATCGCTTAAAAGGAAATTCCAGAAAAAAATGCGACGTGACATAAGCCTTGGCCAGCCTAGGGCATTCTTTATCGCAATGACGCTGCTTCGAAAGGTGTATTGTTTGTAACAAAACGTGCTGCCGCTTTTGTAACGCCTCAAGAGCGTTTAATGAGAGTGGATCCCATACGATCGATGCCTATTCCAGAATGCGACGGTAAATAATTTTTTCGTGTGTTCCGGGGCATTTTTTATAGTTCTCTTACTAAACGTTAGCTTGCGTCCAGCTTTAATAGCCACGGCATTTATGTGAAAACCACTCGTAAATGTAATGCCTCAATACTGAGCTTAGGTAACTCGAGTAATAGTTATACAGTACCTTATGTGGACTGCGCATGTGCGAGAAATATATATGTTTACATTTGGCCGTGTGTAACCTCATGTGCCATTGAGCGCACCAGATATAAAATGCGTCTAGATCAGCTTGCAATGCAATGTATTCGGCGTAGCTATCAACCTACTTCTAAAAAACAACGTCGTCTGCATGCAAGCTGATATTACAACTTAAGTCAGACCGAACGATATTAATATATTTAAGGAATAGCAGTGGCCCAAGGACAGATCCTTGGGGTACACTGGATGAGACATCAACTTTGTTTGAATGAGGTCCGTTAATCGTATAATTTTGAGTCCTACCAATAAGATAACAGCGCAGCCAGAAAAGAACGCTAGGATATGATAGCTTGCGTAATGAAATAGTATGACAGACTTTATCGAAGGCTTTCTGAAAATCGTGCAGTAAGCAGTCAGCGCCTTCCTAGTCAAAACAAATCGTAAGAAAATAAACCAACTGGGTAACGCAAGAGGGACCAGATCTAAAACCATGCTAATAGTCGACGAAAAAAGTATTGTTTTGAAGATGGTTAAATGCACTTGTGTACAAAATATGCTCTAACGTCTTGGAGCAAACACTGCTCAGTGAAATAGGACTGCTCGACTTCCTATCTTATGAATTTGCCCATTTTCCAGTACTCCGGTAACGGGGAACGTTGAAGAGGGAGAATAAATTTGAGTGTTAATTATTTCGATATGAAAATTGAGCATGCTTTTTAGAGGTGGTTAGGGATTTCGTCGGGTCCGTTTGCTGATGTCGATAGTAGTTTCATCGTGCCGTTACTGTTACGGTAACTTCTGGCATAGGCTCTAAGATAAAAGGGGAGTAACTTGGAAACTGACTTGGGGTAGTTTATGAAAAAAAAAGTCAATGTAGTCATTAAAGCAATTTGCTTTGTCAACATCACTGAGGATCTGCATAGTGTGGTGAATTAGTGTAGGAATACCTACATTATCTCTGCGATTAGATTTTATCAACATACAAAATTATTTCGGGTTTGTTTTAATTTTGGGGGAGAACTTGAGAAAAATGTTGATTTTATCAACCTTAACAGTCCATTCTGTTTTATCACCTATCTCTGCTAGTGTCTGAAACAAAATAGAGCTCGGCTTATTTCGTGTTGCTTGAAAATGCGCTGTCTTTTCTTTACGAGTGCTTTCATCTCTTTTATGGCTTATTTGATTTTCGTGTTCTCGTTAGTATTTTTAACCGAATGTGAAGATCGACAAGGTCTAAAATAGTCTGTTTGAACAACAACCGTAGCTTCTCAAAGTGTAGCGTAGCGCTGCGAGCTTCAAATAAAGGAAGGAAGTTTTCCAATACTGAGTTGATTTTGTTGCAATCGCCTTTATCAAAATATATACTGTCCGTGGATGAAAAGAATGGTGACAGAGGCGGTCCCACACTAAGCGGGCTATTACTGCGAGATGACCACTTATACCGGAAGCCACAGAAACGGAGTGAACGAGGGATGAGCTGTCTGAAAAGAACGAGTCGAGGATGTTAGAAGAGACAGTAGCGTGTCGCGTGGGGAAATATAAAAGCATTGGTGGTGATAAGATGAAGACACAATTCAGTGATGACCGGGAAGACGCAGCAGGTGACTTATCTTTCTATTTTACGTCGGTCATATTGAAATCGCCGCTGACAAGATACGAGCTAGTCGTCACTCTTTGCAGCAAATTAGAGAGCGTGAGAGTGAGTGAGTGAACATTATTCAGTCCACGAGTAAAGAAAGAACTTAAGACCGACATTGTTGGACGGGTGATAAAAAACCCGAGGTGTTCGCCATTGCTGAGGACTAGCTTGAATCAAGCAGATGCACGAGTTTTGTCAGAGAAATCAGTAGGGCTATGCATGCTTTGACCAAACCAAACCTCCTCCACCGCGCAAGTTTATGTTCTTGCGATACAACACATACTCAGAAGGAAACACTTTAAATGTACATACTAAATCATCTAGCCATGATTGACAACCAAGCACTAAGTCAGGATTGTATCGGGCATGCTCGGTCTGCCCTATCGTGACAGCGCCCGTCTTATCATGTTGGGACGGTGTTACCGTAAGCTGTGCGCTGTTGCCCCATCTATTCTCGTTCATAAGCTGTGCGCGAGCCCCCGGCTATTGCCCCGACCCCATATATAAGGGCGTGCTAATAAACCCTGCTTGTTCTTCTTGTTCCCGTCACCATCTCTGCCTTTAGTTTGACACACATCACGTTACAAGGTTGCAAAGTGCGTAGCTAGCTTCTCGGTATTGTTGTTCACGCTATTAGAATTCTCAACCAGAGCATTAAAATAATGCATCAGCACTAACTTTGTGAATAGAGCAGGGAGAGGTAGCGGGTGCATCAATTTTTTTTTGGTTTTTTTTTACTTCAGAACGGTATCAGTGGCAGCATCATAGAAATGACAACGCCCGTCATCACGAAACTTAAAATGGGAATACTGCGCTTTGGCGTATTCAAGCAATCGCATATCGGAGAATACGTGAGAAGTCCTTTCGTACAAAGACGTCTCTGGCATAATTCTGTTAGTGCTCAGTGCAAAAGCCGAATGCTATTCCGCTAATGACATTATGTAAAACTTGACATGCTCGGCACTCACCTTGAAGTCTGACCGAAAGCATTTGTACGGTTTTGACGTGCATTTAGGCCATGCATTACGAGAAGATGAAACAGCGCTGAACAACAGGACGAACAGACCAACCAGCCCAAATGCGTGGCTATGCAAGTTTCTTTTCTTTTCCTAGTTGGAGTTTTACTTTCTTTTTGGAAAGGTATAGCTGCAACTCAGTCACCATCAGTGCTTGTCTGCACATTCTAAGGACACGAGAACAGCCTGCTTCTGTCACACTTTAAATATAATTTTGTTTGACATATTTGATCACGATTTAATCGTGGCAGCCATTAGACAAACACAAACCGGCAAGGCTCTTAAGAGCGTTGCATAATTCGGTTTTGTTTAATTTGCATAATTCAGTTTTAAACACCGGAGAAATTTTATCGCAATATTCAAATTATTGACCGCACGAATAACAATGTCCTAAGGAGATGTTCTCCAGACTCAGCAGCATGGGCAGGCTTTGCACCAAACGCACCAATGCATAAAATTAGCTTTGCCGCAGTACAGTTGGTTATGCGGTGGAGCATATTAAAAGTGAAAATGTTCAATTACGAAAGAAATAGCACGCGGCCGACTCAACTGTAGACTCAACCAAACCAAACCATTTGCTCCAGCTAATACAACCAGAACAGCTCGTACATGCGCGATGAGCTCACACTGAACGCGCTTGGCGCCCCAGCCAACCATGTGTGACGTCAAATCTGGAGCAAGAGTGTCCGAACTTTAATGCAAAGCGGCTTCTCAAGAGGCGAATTTATCTCATACTTCATAATTCAGTTATACGCAAGCGAATTTGTGACGGAATACTCACGGTTTTGTCGTCTCCATGTGACATTGAATATGACATCGACTGACGTATATTGGTGCCGGCACGGCATGAGAGCTCTGTGTGTAAAAGCGTCGTTTCGATTTCGAAAAATTAGCTTAACAAATTTGGCTCGATCGCGATCTAAATTGCGCCGTGTTACACCCGTATTAGACTCTTGCCCTGAAATGTACTAATTTTTTCATCCTTTGTTTTTCATCCTGTGTTTGATCATGTGCTGACACTCCTGTCTGAGTTGGACACGTTGATTATCCCAAGTTCTCGCTCAAATCATTTGAGAGTGTCCCCGAACTTCCTAGCGTGCGACGCGATCGCTTTGCTGGCAGGTAAACCGTGTCTCCTCGCAACTCAGGCGTCGATCAGTCTCGTATTCATGCAGCCCTTGACTCGACCCTTGCCACGATGATTACCCTGACTGAATTCGCATATGAAGAGTCGTTGCTTCTCCAGTCAAAAGTTATTGTGTGTTGATTCTATAAGAATGCTGGCCACTGGTATAATATATAAAGTTATATAAAGTGAAGTGCAGATGCCTCTCAAGCTTCTTTGAGAGACCTCTGCACGCTGTTAATTGCGAAGCTCGCGACAACCTCGCCATTTACAGTTTGCGCCCTAATTGCACGACGTATAATGCTTTAGGTTTTGCTAACGGAATAACTAAGACGTCAGAACAGTTCACCATGAAGTCGATGAATTAAAAGCGGAAAAGCGATATGTATACCGTTGTGAATTCATTTTCCCATTATCATCATCATTATCAGCCTATATTTATGTCCACTGCAGGACGAAGGCCGCTTTTTCCGCTTAATGTCAACTAGAATACCGGCTATCCCCGTTGGTTCTCTGATCCACATCGCTCTCTTCCCATCTTTTAACGTTAGTCCTAACATTCTTCGTTCCATCGCTCTCTGTGCGGTCCTTAACTTGTTCTCGAGTTTCTTTGTTAATCTCCAAGTTTCTGCCCCATATGTTAGTACCGGTAGAATGCAATGGTTGTACACTTTTCTTTTCAACGACAGTGGTAAGCTCCCAGTCAGGATTTGGCACTCCAACCAATTATAAGCTGAAATAAAAATCTTTCTTTGCTCAGTCGAAATTACAGACGGATGCACTGCAATGAACTCGCTCCTGGTAGACCTTTGCTGTTCTTTATTTTGCAGTCGAACAGATGAAGTTATTGAGGCGTAATCATCCACCATGTCAGCACAACGCTGATCTACAGTAACGTCTGCCCTCGCCACCTGTGTTGCCTCTCGACGCTAAGGGCAATTCGTTCTGTGCATTCCTTTAGTTTAAAACACCCGCGTCTTCAAAGGTCACGTGGACGTTGAATCACGTGACTTCCGGTTTGCTATTGACATTATTTTTCCCTACCTTCTCCTTCCGTCAACCTGAAGTGTGCGCCGAACACCGTCTCCCACTCCCTACGTGCCTCCATGCCCGTGGCGGCAGGCGCCACGGGCACGAATAGCCCGGCAACCATGTGGGCCGAATCCTACAGAGGAGGTTGGCTTGCCGAGGCAAGCGGAATCACATGACGCTCCCTCCTAATTTTTTTTCCCTTCATGTCATGAGCCACAGAAGGGTGGTGTCGCCTGGCGGTGGATTTGGGAGTCGTATGCATTGCTTGATTGGCGTTGCCTGGCGGCGGCCCCAACACGCAAGCTCGAAATGCGCTCGTTGAACACGCTCAGATCACACAACAACAAGGACCATAGAGATTTAAAGGAATGAGAATACAGAAATTAGAAGAGGAAATCTGTTCGAAAACACGAAAGGAAGTGCCTTGCTATTTGAGGCTCGATCCGGTTGGCTAAGGACAAAAACATAGCGGAGCAAATATTCGCAACGAGATGAGGCATGCTGCAGCAAAGATCCGTAGACCACATCCTAATGGAGAGCGTAGGTATTCACATAGTGAGACGCGTAATTAACGTGCACTTTCCAGAAGCGCTTGGAGTGGGTGGAAGCATCAACCTGTCAGCAGTCGAGATAAGCAAGGGACATTTGGAGTATTGGTGGAAATAAAGCAGGGAAGACATTGATGCGACCGAATCCGTTACAGGTAGCGGTACAAGGTAGATAGAGAAGTCTTGAAAAAGGGCAAAAAGATTAAAAAGATGAATACAAAAATGCCGGAATGAAACGCATGTATAGCATATCTATTTCACTCAAGCAGGCTTTGTGACTATTTGTCGCCTCCGCGCTTCAAAGGGGATGCCAAGAAATCATCATCATCACCGCTAGACATTGCTGACCGTCTGAGCTGGGATGACCTCGCGCTTGCATTTGTTATCGCTCCACGATATTTGTTCTCGTAATATAGTGTTTTTTCGTGCAGTTTTTTAATTATTATCTGTGATTTGCCTGCATGGTGATTGTCAGGCTCTACCCTTCAAATCCTCTGTGGCATGGGTAGGTCTGCATATTGTAACTGCTAGTCGCTTAGTGAATATTATTATTATTATTATTATTATTATTATTATTATTATTATTATTATTATTATTATTATTATTATTATTATTATTATTATTATATGTCAACGTTCTATATCCTGCTAATAAATCTGCGTCTTTCTTCGCTTCCGTATCTGTTTTGATTTGCAGCTCGTTAGCTGTGGTAGGGCAGTTACTGAAGCGCAATTACTAATAACGAATTCCAGTCGCTGCATCTAGTTCTCCTGTGTACCATCAGAATTTTTTTCTGTTTCAAGTGCAGATAGATCTAGCGCTGAAGGCAACCGTGTTGCGAAGATTACTGACGAACACCTACATAAATTTGCACACACTCCAGCTGATCCACGCCACGGCATACAGAGACATGTGCCCGTGGTGTGGAGCAACACCAACACTCTTTCACATCACGTGGGAGTGTGCAGAACACGGAGAAGAACACGAAACAAACGGCACGTGGAACGAATGGGAGGCACTGCTGTTTAGCCCGGTCCTGGAAGATCAGTTTCGACTGATCCAACGAGCTGAGCGGATGGCCCGTGCTAGTGGGGCCTTGGAGTAAGGCAACGACCGTATTGGACAAACTTCGTCTTTAGCCTGTCCGGTTTCTGCATATAATAAATTTTTACTACTACTACTAAGTGCAGATACACTAGGCGGTTCAGTAAATATTTGTGCTCGGTTTTCTAGCATATGGCGCGCCTTACAATGGTGTTAAACGCAGTCGCCTCCACAGCCACGTTGTATGTGTACCACTTTTAAGCTCTGTCAAAATATGCGAGGACTATTTTTAATCGAAGAGCTTTCTTTGGCTCTTTCTGCCGTTCTCGTGGTTGGTCAGCGATGGTCTGGGGCCGGCGGTTGATGGCATAGGGGGGAGAATTTGGCCGACAAGAGGCGAGCGACCGCGCCGAGCAAACGGACTCCAGTGCATCCGAGCTGCGAGGAGTGCTCGGATGGAGCGTCGCTCCCTCAAGTTTGTCGCGGGAAGGCGGCCTGTCGGGTAAGCGCGTGGCGAGGAACACCCGGAGGTATATATTTTTTTTATTGAGCCGAATTTATTCTGCAACAATGTTGCGAGGAGGACTCAACGCCTTGTACAGGACCGCATTACATACGCTAGTTATAGCTCAAACAAGTTACAAAAAGAAACATTGCTTCCGATTTCTTCATAATGTTTGTTCACAGTATCACTCAAGCTGTAACTTCTTGTACGTTGAAGTTTTATTTGTCATTTCCAATAGTGACGTTCAAAAGGCAGATACTGTGCATTAAACGTGACGGGAATCTGGCCATCTCATACGCAGTTGGGGGCTGCTCCTTGAGGAGGAGGAAAGGGATACTGCCGCTCGCTCGAGGAAAGGCGCCGATGAAAAGGGTGCGTGCTCACCGGAAATGCAAAGATGTCCGGGAAGGACTGTCTTTCTCTGCGGGTTCCTTCGAGTTATTCGCTTGCAGTGGCAGCCATCGTCGGTGGTTTCTGTATAAATGTTTCTTCGCTTGTTCATTTTGCTTTTCCAGTACGCATTCGCAAAACATCATCACATGTACATCATCACAAATGTGAGAAAAGAAATGCCCGTGACAAATTTCTTCGGCCGTATGAGAGTGCTGCATGGAGTGAAACCAGAATACCAGGTTATGATGCGCTCATATTTCATTTGAACGTTGCTCCACACGGGCAACACTCGCCAGCATAAACAATTTTGCTCAACCTCAAGCATGCTCTTGTATGCGCGGCGCCTGCATAGTTCAGTTTTAGGGGTTGTCGTACGTCGTAACTTCAGCAGCTCCTACCAAAGAAGAATTGCAGGAATGTACAGGCCAAAGTTTACTTACCATCGTTCTTCTCCGCAACATTTAGATATATTTAGATATCAAAAGACGGAATAAAATGCTGCTTGCTCACTTCTACGTGATTCTTAGATAAAGAATCCGAGGACACCTATGCACTCCTGATGATTTGCGAATTGATAAGCATTATAGTCCAACTGAACGCCGCTGCGCGGTCCATCGATTCATGAACTCCTCGCGGGCAAGCGAGCGTGTCGAGGTGCTTGGCGCGTTTTGATTTCGCCATAATGCAAAAAGGTAAGCCCTGCAGACACGGACACAATTGGAGACAAGTAGACAACACGTGATGTCTGCTTCTCTCCCCTTGTGTCCGTGTCTGCACGGCTTACCTTTTTGCATTATGAATCCTTACCAACTAACTTGATTTGGCCTTACTGAGGCGCCAATTCGAATATAGGTGCCGTTTCGCTGCTGCAGACGCCGGCTTTATCGCGCAATGAGCGATTTGACGCTTTTGCATCATAAACGCACTGGCGTACCCTTGACAAGGACGCAGGTGGCCAAAATGTGTTTACGCTCGATGTTGCGCTGCTCGCGCACTCATGTTTTGGTAGTTTCCATATCTCGCAGTGGTGCACCAGTTCTTGTGGCTCGCAAAACTCATACCAATGGGTAACACGATTTTATAGCGCTTCAAAAAGCGATCCGTTAGCCTTTACACTCGCGTGATTGGCCCGAATCGCGTTCTTGCTGACAAAAGTGCGATTCTCCCCAATCACGTGAAGGCAACGCAACGGTTGACTTTATAAGATCACACCCAGCATCAAAGCCGCGTCCGTGTTATGTCCTGGGATGCTGTCGGTTCTGTGGCGTGCGGGCATGTGAAGCCTTGCTTTCACATTCTACGCAAAAAAAAAAAAAAAAAAAACGCAGCGCTGGCTCTCAGTCGCTGTATTACTCACCGACCGCAGTACAGTCGGTGATTCCTCTGAGTACCAGGATGACGCGTGGCCTAATTAGTCGACAACTGGAATCAAAATGACACTGAATATGGCAAATCAGTTCCGCGGAAGCCCGCATGTTGGAAAGAGCTTCGTGCTACAGTCGAGTAGCTGACAACTATACTGTAAAATGTTATCTATTGTTTCGCATTAGCGACATTCAGGTTCACTAAGTGCGTAAACGTGAAACTTTCTTTCGTTTTCCTATGTTCCACTGCTGGGTAATCAACATGGCGTCACTCTCGGTACGATTCGATTACTGTCCCCGTGCAAATCGCATTCCGCCCGTTTTCTTATATAGGTCATATGTACACATGCCTCCGAACGCATTCAGTATATGAGACTGTGAAGGTCCTTATTTGGTAGGCCGCATCGATGAAGGGCTCTTGATGCGGAGAGGGCAATGAGTGCCGCAATTTTGGCGAACAGACATTTTTCGCGTGCGCACGAGTTTGGTGCTGTGTCGATAGCTGATTTGGCGTCGCCCAGGGAGATGGTGCATGCAGACGCGGTTACAAAACACAGAGGTCGTTTACGAGCCCAGCGGCGCTCATCTTTAATGTGCGTCCGAAGCTAAGCCGGGTCTAAAAGATTAGCGAGCCGCCGGTTGCCAGGCGCCTGAGCGGCCAAGTAAGCGCACTCGACAAATGGGGGCAGTAAGAGGGAAAACAAGAACAACGAGGCCCGAACAACGGTATCGTCATCGCCGGGCGCATGCGCCTTACTTTCTTAGCGACCCCTGGATCGGCTTTTCTTCTTCTCGCTGCCGGCTTGCGCGCAGCGCCAAATTTTCGCCTCGTCCTAATCGCTTTAATTACTTTGGCGCGCGCTGGGACTGGTGGCCGCGCGGTGCAGCGCCGCACCAGAGCCTTTTATAGCCACCCTTATTTAGTTTATGGCGCCCGGCTTAGACCTCGCAAGTTTGCCTCCGTCCAAGCCTGTTTGTTCGCTGGAGCAGCCATTAGCAGCTCCTCGCCCGCTCTCAGCGCTGAACGTATATATATTCTTTTTTTTTTTCGGGGAAACGCGCGCACTGTTTGCTTTTGGCGACGCTACTTGGCGGCGTAGGCGGGGCGTGTGTTCCCACCTCCATGGCTGCCACGGAAAAGAGCCGCTCTCAAGACTCTTCGGAGTGCCGCGAAATTTATGCAAGAGGCATCTATTCTTGTGCCTTATTTCAACGTGATACGCTCAAATCTGCCCGGCGTAGTAATTTTTTATTTTGGTTCAGAGTTGAATATCCGCCATGCTGCCTGTTAAGGTCACCTGCAAGACATGCGCTGCACCTAATATGCGGTAGCCCGAAGGTGAGACACAATAAGCGAAGACAGCGTGCGGCCTTCCTTTTAGGTGATGTATACTGCTTATTCCTCCTATCATTAATTCGCCATATTATGTGCCGACGTAAACTCAGTTTCCCTTCCATTACATTGGCAAACGCAATATTAACATAGTAAACCACGCCTTACCTGTATTGTGATTTGAGTGAGCTGCCTTGCGCGTTTTCTTATCTTGTTCACTATACTGTTTTCTCTTTACACCGCACTACCATATTTCAATGTCCCAACATTGTGCATATATAATCCCATCACATTTTCTCGCTGCCGTCTAAACACTCGTCTCGCGCACTGCGTCCATTGAAACTACAAATGTGCAAAAGGCACATTTCAACACGTTTGATTCAAATCCACGCATAAATCGTTGTTTAAAAATATATCAGGTGTCCTTTGTCACATTGCTCGCGACTGTACGTCCTCGACTATTACTAAAGAATTTTCATTTTTGCGGGTTTAGTCTTGAATCCTACTTTTTAGTGTCTATGTCTTCTTGATCCGGTGCCAGGAATCTCGCCAGGTCTTTAGCAGTTAACACTCTCTATATTTCGCAGTTGGCATTGTTATTTGCTAACTACAGCTCGCCAAAACATTTCTCGAGTGGCGCCTACCAGCACTTCTTCCATGTCCAGCGTATTGATTACCTTTTGCAACTGGCGTAAGTAAAAACTGAGTAACGGCACTGCTTGTATTACGTGCCAATGTTTTCAAAGCGCACCGCACTTATGGCGGCTGTGGCTGCGACGGCCAGGGTCGGCTTGCAGGCTCCATTTTCGCGACTGTGTGCTGACGTACCAATAAAAAGAAAGGCACCACGCTTTGTTCCGTGACTGGTAACGTGGATGCATCCTATAAACGGAAGCACAGCTCTTTCCGGCAGGCATTACAACCTGCGGTCACGCAAATGCCAAGAGGAGTGCGCCAACCGAAGATATTAATTCAACCGACAGCCGACAAAGCGAAAACCCTGCCTTCCAGATGTGCCGCGTCGCGTGACCCGGCGTCGTCCTCGAGGGGGCGTTTAGCGTGTGGTTCACCGCCGTGTCGGGAATCCAAGGAGCGGCAATCTCGCCCGGCGGATGACCGCAATTGAAACGTCAGGAAGGTCGACAGGTGGCGCGTCGTCTCACTGAGTGCTCCAATTATGTCCGGCCCTAAGTGCTCCTAACGAGCGCAGCGCAGATGGACGCTTTGCTTTTTGCGTGTCCAACCGGCCGCATTAATTCTCTTCGAAATGCGGTGTCGCTCGCCGTCACTTCGCGTAAGCCCGGCCGTTTATTGCTCCGGCTGCTGGAATTCGGTCGCTCGCTGCCGCTAGTCCTGACGCATCTTGCAGGAATTGTCAGAGCCCCGTATTTTGCGCCAACGCGTAAGTCAGCGCCGAGTTTCAGCAACCGCCGTTTTCCTGCCAATTTGTCGCAATGAGGCGCATTAGGGCAACAGCCGCTAAGCGATATTTGCTCTTTCAGATGAGTCGTTCGCTTTAGCACTCGGAAACAGCACGCCGCAAGCTGCTGCATCAGCGAAATGGCACGCTGCGCGCTATAGCACGGACGTCCTGAAGGCATCGCGCGGAATACGGATGCTTTTTAGTGCCCAGTGGACTGTCTCGCAATATGCGGGAGTTTCGCTGTCTTAGCTTCTGAGCCCGACACTGTCGTTGGGGTGTTCACAGTGTTTCTTGCCTTTAATTAACGGGTTATTTTATACCGACAACAGGAGAAAGACTATGTGCCACAAACAAACACTGCGAGTTAAGAGCGTGTTCGTTTGGGCTAGTTGGTACGTCTTGTTAAAGAACAGAAGTTTGAACAGCGGGACGCAGATGAAAGAAAAATAGGCACAGGACACGCAGAAAATGTTCTCCTGTGCCTCTTCGTCCTGTATCACGCTCATAAAAGATGTGCTGTTAAACACTATAACGTGCCGGCTTCTCCAAGAATTTCGGTGCTGTTGCAGGAGCACCTATAGTATATATTAAATACGCTTTTGCAGGTATCAACATGAAAGGCATAAAACAATACAAGCAACACAACATGACGGTTACGTATTTTGCCCAATATGTGCAATATGCACGTAATATAAGAAGATGCACAATATGCATCTGCTTTACTGTACTGCACTACTTGCACTGTATGTGTGACGCGGATCACGTTGCCATGTAAAGTATATTCCGTAACGGTGGACAATTTTATGACTGATGCGAAGTTCTTCAGTGTTTCTGTTCTTGAAGCCTGGGCGAGTTGGTTGCTCGTATTATGGAGCACCGCTAAAGAAGACCAGTCCTGCAGTTTGTCTATAGTTTGTTTCTTCCATTTCTTAGGGGGGGGGGGGGGGGGGCTCTGTTAACATGTTTTTTGATAGCTCTTTGGTCACATCCGTTACGGTGAGATTGTTGCGATATGGAAATGAGTGTCCTCCATGTGCACGGCAGTGTTTCTGCAAAATGAGTCATGGCTTTAATCGTGTATATTAAGCATGGGCGGTGGGGGTCGTTTGGAGAAAGCATCGCTGCATATACTCAACTTCAAAAAGACCTAGAGCCGGGTACATGGTCTTGAACGAAGGGTGCGCTTACCGTAAATATGAAACAACACACTGAGAGGACACACAGAGCAAAGCAGGTGAAAATCAACTTATGCGCCATCTCAGTGTGTTTCTCCAAATTTGCGTTCAACATGCCCTTCGCTTATGCCCGGAAAGCCCACACAGCTTTCGACATCAAGGAGAATTAGAACGTGTGAATCACCTTTATTTGTGGCCCTGATGAGTATATTCGCAAAAAAAAATCATTGATAGACCGTTTGATGGGCGAGGACGAACGTAGCCTCGAACCAGCTCTCCATTCTCGCGTTTCTCCCAGAGGCAGCTTGGAACGGCAGCGGTGTAATCGCGAATAAGTGCCATTCTAACGTGTTCCGTCCATGATTGCTGCAGATGACTCAAGGTCTGCCACAGTGCTGTATTCGGCTTCAAAATTAACTTTGAGAAGCGAACGTCGAGAGCAGCCGCGGCGACTCCGCTGCTGCGGTGACATACTTGCGTCCGCTTTGGATTGTCAGCATAAGCTGAAAGCACTTGACGCCATCAGCTCCGTCGCGTGTATGTTCTGGAGATTTTGTTTGCAGTGAGCGCACCGTGACGAACTCGGCACCCATCTAATTGGGATAGACACGAAAGGTGCGTATTCGAGTCGCCAGTTATGGGGAATGGACAGCTATTTCTTGGTGCACGCACGTTTAAGCTATTCTGTTCTAATATTGTCGTGCTTGGCAACCAATGTTCTAGTGGAAGTTGCCCGAGACCCGTCGCGGTGGCTTCGCGGTTATGGCGTTGCGCTGCTAAACAAATCCCGGCTGCGGCGGCCGCATTTAGATGCGGACGAAATGCAAGAACGTCTGTGTCCCGTGCATTGATGATGATTGATTGGAATCCCCTTTGCAACGCAGCCTGCTTGAGTTACTGAGGTATGCTATGCATGTTTTTCATTCCCGCATTTTTCTGTAGATATATATTTCTCTTTCTCAAACCTTCACTATCTACCTTAATTGTGCCGCTACCTTTGCCTATAACGGATCCGGTCGTATCAAAATCTCTCCCCTGCCTTTTTTCCACCAATACTCCGAATGTCTGGGGCCACGTTAAAGATCACCTGGTGGTCAAAGTTAATCCGGAGTCCCCCAGTACGGCGTGCCTCATAATCAAGTAGTGGTTTTGGCGCGTAAAACCCCATAATCCGCCTTTTGCATGTGCCGAGTGCGCATGCGCTGTACCCTAGCGGCGAGCGCCGAAAACGTTTTGTACGGCGTCGGTGGTTCGTGCAGCTCACGACGCACGAGTATGCAGCATAGCCGTCGAGGACGCGAACTCTATATTGTCAGTGCTGTGCCGTTCGACGACGCGGTATTTGCGCTGTGTTTCGGTAGAAACTTCAGCTGTTCACAGGGATATTCGGTTAACGTCCGGTACATCACAATGTATGCCGACACGACACCGATGACGGTCAGAAGTCGACCTCACGCCGGCGCCAACGCTCGGCCGGCTGTAGCTGTGATACTGTGCCAGTGGGAGACCTATATTGACATACAAGTATGACGAAGAAGCGACGGACGACGCGACTGACGACAGCGAGTAATCGTAGTGTGATAAGCTTTCGTGCCGAAGACGCTGACAAAACCAGTGTGCTGATCGCCGTGCGAGCGGCCGCCGAGTGAGAACATCGCACCGACAACGTGAATATAGCCGCAAATGCGCTCGTGTATGTATTTATTGACGCTCAAATTGAGTCGAAACGTGCTTCCGACGCTGATATGCACGATTTCCACGCCTTTAAAGCCCTCCACATCAAGTTTGAGGTGGTGTCGATCTCGTTCAGGCAGCTTCATCAGGCCTAACACAGCCTACGAGTTCGTCCGCTGCCGGCGGACCTGAAATATAGGATAAGCAAGTACGACGAAGGAAACTGCTTATATAGTTCGGTACTGACCTTACCGACTTGAAGTGAACCACTCTTAGCATAGTACGATGCAAACACAGAGGGGGAAGCGGCGACACGGCGCAGTGATAATACCGCGGTACAGGCACCGTTCTTGAACGAAGGCTGTCGGTCGCAGTCGCCGGCGCTTCCATGAACGAAGTGCAACTACAGAGAGTGTATTTTTATGCTGCCAGATTTAGTAGCTATCGAAAACACAGTTTGCCTCTTATGTTAAACAGGCAACAAGTGATGGCCCTTTTGATACTGCATCGTAAGCAACAACACCGCTCGTTGCCACGCGAGTACGGCGGGCATCGGCATTTTCGCGTGCCAGGGCGGCTAGGTGATCGTTATCGCCGTTTTCGATGTGCCCGGGAGGTTCATGCCTTCTCGTCTCAGTGTGATCGCTTCTGATATGTGCATGAGAAGTGTTCATATATATTTTGAACATTTCCTCATTATTTCGTTTGAGCGGTGCATGGTTTCTACTGTACTTGAAGCGAACAGCGAGCGGTGGCCGTACGCGTGCCGATGTAAACAAATGCGCCGTTCCTGCGTTGCATAAATACTCTGGGCGCAGTGTCGCCCCTTCAAAGAGCTATGGCCACTGCGGTCAAGACTCAGCTATAAAAGCAATTTTTATCATTCTATTTGCGTACGTTCAGTGCAGGTCTAACACTGGCAAATGCATGAACTCTGCTGCTATATACGATACGGCTAACCTCCGCTGAGCGGAATCGACCACAGCTTAAACTTGATGTGGGCGGCTGGCGAGTGCTCGCGTTCGTGCATTTCAACTTCCGAAGCATGTTTGGACTCATATTCGGTACGAATAAATATGAATAACAGGACTACAAGCGTAGCCGGTGTGTCAATCGCGTTGCGGTGCGATGTATTCGTTCAGAGGCACATCGCACGGTGACTGGTTTTGTCAGCGTAGCTGCATGAAATCCCGTCATCATATTTCGACGACTTGCGGTTGTAAGTTGCACCAGAGTCATTGCCGGCCTAGGCATCCTGTCCAACAAGCGGCCACTCGCACAAAACGAAAATTACAACGACAGACAAATGCACAAACACACTTCAACTCTCCGCGTCCCGCGGGGCCCCGACGCCGTACGTATTGTTTCTCGCGGAGCCCGCTAAGGTGGCGCCACAGCGCAATGCAAAAGGCGGATTCATATCAATTCAAGTTGACCGCGGATGTATTATTAAAGCAGTACGTGCCGACTGAGAAAATGAAGGTGCGTTAATTTTCGCTCTTTCGGCACGCGCCTATCGCGTGTGCCGGTTGCCCCATGGGCTCTCCCGTGCTTCCGAATCTCGCCGGCAAGCTGTCTGGCCTGCGTTGCGCATCGCGCGCTGTACTACTTGAGAAAGTAAAGTTGTTCTTGCAAAGAGTAGCCGTTCGTTTTTCATCTCTCTCGAGTCGGCCCTTGCACAGGCACCACTCGAGCACTAACAGTGCGCATATTCCTGCGTCTCGTTGATGGTGGCATATTCGCGGCCACTGTCGCCAGGTTTTCCATCGTCAATTGCCGGTGTTTGCGCCCCCCTTCCCCATATGGCTCACTCACCACAAGAAGTGGATGTCCCTCTCCGCGCCTTGCAGCACATCGAGCAGCGGGGGTTTTTGAAGCTTTTCTGTCAACGAGCGTCTCGCATCCGAACTACTGTACTTGTCTGTGCTTCTCGGCGCGTAATTTCTGTAAATACGGCACAGTGCACAACTACAGATACAGGCTGTTTTATTTTATTAACAGAATATTTTATAATCACCCGTGACATGTTGCCTAATTTTACTTCTTGAGCTAGATACTCTCAGAGGCAGACAACAATCACAAGATATCGAAAGTAATAGTTGACTAATTAACAAGTCTGTGTTAATTAACTACAAGTCTAAGCACTACGGGGAACAGCGCAAAAAATAATGTGACAGGAAAGAAAAGCTGGACAGGCGCTGTAATTACCTTACGGCACACATTGCAATTTACAAATTGTAGGCAGTGACTTCTAAGGTCATGTTCACTTAGAACGAATTCTGAGGAGGACACCAGATTCGAGATCATCATCATCAGCCTTTATTTATGTCCGCTGCAGGAGGAAGGCCTCTCCCTGAGATCTCCAATTACCCCTGTCTCGCGCTAGCTGATTCCAATTTGCGTCTGCTAATTGTCTACATTCATCACCCCACCTAGTTTTCTGCCGTCCTCGACTGCGCTTCCCTTCTCTTGGTATCCATTCTGTAGCCCTAATGGTTCACCGGTTACCCATCCTACGCATTACATGGCCTGCCCAGCTCCATTTTTTCCGCTTAATGTCAACTACAATACCGCTATCCCCGTTTGCTTGCGGTGAAATGCATTGGTGTCCCAGTAATTTTAGAGCACAGCCCTTCGGTGCCCGTTCCAGCACTGAGCGTCGGCGTCCCTCGTAACCCGAGCGAACGAGCACAGCGAAAGATGAAAGCGAACGCGGAGCGCAGCGGGAGATGAAAGAACGCACGAGGCGGAAAGCGGAGGGGAGACGGCCTGTGCATGCGCTGAGTTGCCGCCGCGTGGTCGATCTCATCTGGGCTTCCCAGGGGGGGCAGGGTGGCGTGAGGTAAGGAGGGCTATGCTCGTCTGCGGCGTCAGCCGCTGAGGTCAGCCCGCGGTACCAGCATGTGTGACGGGGATCACTGTTCCTGCAAGGGGCGATGACGAGCGGCTACGATGTGACGCTCCCTTCGGTGTTGTCGCCGCTGACACTGGCGGCACGATTTCTAAGAGCATCCTATTCCAATGTGTATTGTGGAAACTTTTTTTAAAATTATTTGATTTCCCCGTGACGAAGAGCTGCTCTCGTTGTTGGTGGAACCGAAAGCGTGCGAAGAAAAGCGTCGTGCCGTATATCGTAGTGCGGCGATGACACGATGGTGGTTCTGAGTAGCGCGCGCGTCGTCTGTATGGAAACAAGGCGCTGCTTCAGCGGAGGTCTGTCTGCGGCAACTGCTGTGAATCGCGCCCACGCGTCACCCATGCGCTGCCTCTCGCGATATCCACACTTCGCTCCGTTTGTATATGTATGTGCCACACGATACAGATTGCCCGCGCCAGCTACGCTACCTACAGCGTTTTCTTCCTGATATAAACCGTCTACCTATATTGACACGTATACATGTTTATCTTTCACCGGTGGCCGCTTTCCACCGGCTAACAAATGTTAAATGTTATCGCTCGGCGCAGGATGCGCCTGTATCGGAAGTTTCTAGAACGTTATCGATGCTTCTTTCCGTTGCCTGTTTTCACCGACGCTTATGTTATCTGATTGTATGACCGGCGCGAATTGTCTAGAACTTTCTGGAAGACACGCGGGCATCAGGGATTAATCTGGAACCTTCGATGACTCAGGTATAAAAGCCGACGCGCTTCGCCGCTGATCAGATTTCGACGATCGCCGACTGTGTTCGCCGCTATCGTTGTGCTTCAAGTGTAACTTGCTTTTGTGGGCACAGGTTCGCCCAATAAAGAATCAGTTTCGTCATTCCCAGTTTTACGACTGTTTGCTTCGTCGTCACTACTACGTGACATCTGGTGGAGGTGCTTTTATGTCCTTGTACCGGACCCCCCCCCCCCCCCCGTCCAGCCGTGAGCCAAGCCCACACCGTCTAGAAGACGTCGACGCCTACCCCGACCAGCGAGCTAGTCGCAGGCTACTGAACCTGCCACCGGAGTACGAACCCCTACCTGAGAAGACCAAGAGGACAAAAGTCATGACCTCGGCAGCAGCTACCATGACAGCCCCTGTGCCAACATCTGCGGTCGTGATGCAACAATCCAGGGAGCCGCCGACTTTCCGCGGTTCGCCATGTGAAGACGCCGAAAGCTGGCTGGAGGCATACGACCGGGTCGCTACGTTCAACAAGTGGGACTGCGACGAAAAGCTGCGCCATGTTTACTTCTCTCTTGAAGATGGCGCCAGAACCTGGTTCGAGAATAGGGAACGTTCACTAACAACCTGGGACCTCTTCCGAGCCGCCTTCCTGGACACCTTCACGAGCGTCGTCCGTAAAGAAAGAGCTGCAGCCTTGCTGGAAAACCGTGTACAGCTCCCGAATGAGGGCATCGGTATGTACACTGAAGAAATGACTCGATTGTTCCGGCACGCCGATCCAGCTATGCCCGAAGACAAGAAAGTTGATTGCTCATGCGGGGAGTTAAGCAGGAGCTATTCGCCGGACTGGTACGGAATCCACCAACAACAGTCCAAGACTTTCTCTCGGAGGCTACGACGATCGAGAAAGCACTGGACATGCGCAACCGGCAATACAATCGCCGTTCGACGCCACACTACGCCGAAGTCCAAGGACTTTCCGACGACCTACGAGACACCATCAGGGCGATAGTACGCGAAGAGCTGCGGAAGTTGCTACCGTCGTCGCAGCCTCAAGTTGCTTCCATCGCCGATATCGTGCGGGAGGAAATCCAGCAATCGCTAGGACTTCCCGAATCGCCGCAACCCCAGCCGGAAGCGATGACATACGCCGCCGTCGCCCGTCGTCAAGGCCCCCCTCCGCGCTCACGTCAGGGCCCCGTAACGCCGCAATTCCGTCGCCCAGCGCCGCTGCCGCAGCCAGCACGCCCGCCCGTCGCCCAGCGCAGCTACCCGAGAAAAACGGACATTTGGCGCGCCCCCGACCACCGCCCGCTCTGCTATCACTGCGGGGAAGCCGGCCATGTCTACCGCCGATGCCCATACCGCGAGATGGGCCTACGAGGGTTCGCCGTCAACGCGCCACGTCCACAGCTTGGCGAGCGACCACGTGACATCGCCGACTACCTCGCCGGAGCTCAGTGGCAACCACGACGACCCTCACGCTCGCTGTCACCAGGCCGCTACATCTCGCCCCATCGCCGTCAGTACACCGGTCCCACTCGGGGCCGATCTCCCAGTCCTTACCCGGGAAACTAAAGGCAGCAACCGATCGAGGTGCGGTTGCTGTACGACGCAATACCGAAGATCCTCCGCCGCCGACGAAGAAGATTCGCGAATCACCACGACGAGGTATCAGCACACCGCCTGGCAAGAGCCCTAACGACAACACTTCGCCGCCGAAAGAAGACCTACCGACGCGACGTAGCAGCAGCAGAGCAAGCCGACGCAGCCGTGATCCGACGCCACGACTTAACCGCAACGCCAGACGACGGTCTACCGACTTAGACGTGCTAATCGATGGTCATCACGTCACTGCTCTCGTCGACACTGGAGCCGACTATTCCGTCTTCAGTGGCCCGTTCGCCGCCAAGTTGAAGAAGGTGAAGACTGCCTGGCAAGGACCCGATATCCGTACAGCGGGAGGCCACCTAATAACGCCGGCTGGAATCTGCACAGCACGAGTCACTGTGAAAAACCGCACTTACCCGGCGAGCTTCGTAATCCTGCAGCACTGCTCCAGGGATGTCATCCTAGGCATGGACTTTCTAAACCAACACGGTGCAGTCATCGACTTAAGGTCCAAGTCGGTAACGCTTTCAACGCACAACGCGATACCACCGGATACAGACATCAGTTACCATGCCTTGAATGTGCTAGAAGAACAAGTCACCGTTCCGCCTCGCTCCAGCGTAATGATTTCCGTCGGTACCGAAGTGCCTGCAGACATGGAGGGCGTCATCGAGGGCGATCATCACTTACTGCTCGACCGTGAAATTTGCGTCGCTAGAGGCATAGCTGAGCTACGTGCAGGGAAAGCAAGGGTGATGCTCACGAACTTCAGCCCCGAATACAAGCACATTAACAAAGGCACCACGGTCGCCTACATCGACGAAATAGTACAAGCCAGCAGTGCTTTCGCCTTCACGGATTCCAGTGCACCTGCAACGACGACTATAGTACCTGAACCAACTTTCGACGTCAATCAGAACCTTCCCAGGCATAGGAAAGAACAACTAAAAGCTCTGCTCCTGCAATACAAGGACTGCTTCTCGTCGTCGTCAAAAGTTCGACAAACCCCTGTCGCCAAGCACCGCATCATAACCGACGAAAATGTCCGCCCACTCCGTCAGAGCCCGTACCGAGTTTCGGCGCGCGAACGCGAGGCCATAAGGCAACAAGTCGACGAAATGCTACGCGACGACATCATCCAGCCGTCCAAGAGTCCGTGGGCGTCCCCCGTGGTGTTAGTGAAGAAGAAGGATGGAACCCTACGTTTCTGCGTCGATTATCGTCGCCTCAACAAGATCACGAAGAAGGACGTATACCCCCTCCCACGGATTGACGACGCCTTGGATCGACTGTACAACGCAAAGTATTTTTCGTCGATGGACCTCAAAACCGGCTACTGGCAAATCGAAGTCGACGAGAGGGACCGGGAGAAGACTGCCTTTATAACACCAGACGGACTGTTCGAGTTCAAGGTCATGCCGTTTGGTCTTTGCTCGGCACCTGCGACTTTCCAACGCGTCATGGACTGGCAGGCTTGAAGTGGCAGACTTGCCTCGTGTATTTGGACGACGTCGTTGTGTTTGCCTCAAGCTTCGAAGAACACCTGCGGCGCCTTGAAACAGTTCTTCAAGCTATCAAGACCTCCGGACTCACGTTGAAGCCAGAAAAGTGCCGCTTCGCATACGAGGAGCTCTTGTTTTTGGGCCATGTCATCAACAAGTCTGGAGTGTGCCCTGACCCACAGAAAACGGCGGCCATCACTGACTTTCCTCCGCCCGCCGACAAGAAGGCAATGCGTACATTTCTTGGACTGTGCGCCTATTACAGGCGCTCAGTCGAGAACTTTTCACAGATCGCCGAGCCATTGACGTATCTCACAAAGGCCGACGTCGAGTTCAAGTGGGAGACGCCGCAAATCGAAGCATTTGAAGAACTGAAGCGACGCCTACAATCGCCGCCCATCCTTGCGCATTTCGACGAAAACGCCGATACCGAAGTCCACACCGACGCAAGCAGCGTAGGACTCGGCGCCGTGCTTGTGCAGAGGACTGACGGACTAGAAAGGGTTGTAAGTTACGCTAGCCGGTCGCTATCGAAGGCGGAATCAAATTATTCCACAACAGAAAAGGAGTGCCTCGACATCATCTGGGCTACATCAAAGTTTCGCCCCTACCTCTATGGCAGGCCCTTCAAAGTTGTGAGCGACCACCACGCCTTGTGTTGGCTAGCTAACTTGAAGGATCCTTCAGGTCGCCTCGCACGATGGAGTCTGAGACTTCAAGCATTCGACATCACCGTCGTTTACAAGTCCGGGCGAAAGCACTCTCACGCCGACTGCTTGTCTCGCGCCCCCGTCGAACCGCCGCCACAGGATGACCAGGATGACGACACTTTCTTGGGACCCATCAGTGCCGACGAATTCGCCGAACAACAGCGAGCCGACCCGGAACTAAGGAACCTTGTAGATTACCTGGAAGGCAAGACCGTCACTGTGCCGAAGGTGTTCAGGCGAGGATTGGCGTCGTTTTTCTTGCAAAACGACATTCTCCTAAAGAAGAACTTCTCGCCTCTCCGAGCCAACTACCTCCTCGTGGTACCCGCAGCATTGCGTCCAGAGGTTCTGCAAGCTCTCCATGACGACCCAACGGCTGGACACCTCGGTTTTTTCCGCACGCTCGCGAGGATACAAGAAAAATACTACTGGCCTCGCCTCTCTGCCGACGTCGCCCATTACGTAAGGACATGCCGAGACTGTCAGCGACGCAAAACACCGCCGACAAGGCCAGCCGGACTTCTACAGCCGATCGAGCCACCTCGCCGACCGTTCCAGCACATTGGGATGGACTTACTGGGGCCTTTTCCGACGTCGACGTCCGGGAATAAATGGATCGTCGTAGCTACGGACTACCTCACCCGCTACGCCGAAACAAAAGCCTTGCCCAAAGGGAGTGCTGCCAAGGTAGCCCGATTCTTCGTTGAGAACATCCTCCTGCGTCACGGTGCCCCGGAAGTCCTCATCACCGACAGAGGTACGGCCTTCACGGCTGAACTAACTCAAGCCATCCTGCGATACAGCCACACAAGCCATCGCCGGACCACCGCCTACCACCCGCAGACGAATGGCCTCACCGAGCGCCTAAATAAGACCATCGCCGACATGCTGGCAATGTACGTCGACGTCGAACACAAGACGTGGGATGCCATCCTTCCGTACGTGACCTTCGCATACAACACGGCCGTGCAAGAAACGACGCACATGGCGCCGTTCAACCTGGTCTACGGAAGGAACCCGGCAACGACGCTTGACGCCATGCTACCGGACGTCACCGACGAAGAAAATCTCGACGTTGCCACCTATTTGCAGCGTGCCGAAGAAGGTCGACAGCTCGCCCGACTGCGCATCAAGAACCAGCAGAGGACCGACAGCCGACACTACAACCTTCGACGACGCTACGTCGAGTACCAGCCCGGTGACCGTGTTTGGGTCTGGACTCCGATACGCCGACGAGGACTTAGCGAGAAGCTGTTACGTCGCTATTTCGGACTATATAAGATCACCCGACGTATTGGCGCACTGGACTATGAGGTCGTGCCAGACGGCATTTCGCAATCACAGCGGCGCCGGGCACGACCTGAAGTCATCCACGTGGTGCGTCTTTAGCCTTTCTACGCCCGCTGACAAACATTAGGTACTTTGTTACTTTGTTATTGTTTTTTGTTATTTTGTTTATTACGCAAGGTTTTGTTTTCGCTTTCGTGTTTGTAGCATCGGGCCGATGCTTTTTAAGGGGAGGGTATTGACACGTATACATGTTTATCTTTCACCGGTGGCCGCTTTCCACCGGCTAACAAATGTTAAACGTTATCGCTCGGCGCAGGACGCGCCTGTATCGGAAGTTTCTAGAACGTTATCGATGCTTCTTTCCGTTGCCTGTTTTCACCGACGCTTATGTTATCTGATTGTATGACCGGCGCGAATTGTCTAGAACTTTCTGGAAGACACGCGGGCATCAGGGATTAATCTGGAACCTTCGATGACTCAGGTATAAAAGCCGACGCGCTTCGCCGCTGATCAGATTTCGACGATCGCCGACTGTGTTCGCCGCTATCGTTGTGCTTCAAGTGTAACTTGCTTTTGTGGGCACAGGTTCGCCCAATAAAGAATCAGTTTCGTCATTCCCAGTTTTACGACTGTTTGCTTCATCGTCACTACTACGTGACAATATAATCATATTGACTCGCGAAATGAAAACACGTATACAGCTGCATTTCTACCCCAAGTTTGACTGCGCCCATCTCAAGTTGCTAGTTTCGCGGTTCGTTCCAAATGTATGTGTCTTGTGAAATCACTGGCTTCAATTCGTCTAATGCAGTGGGTGCGCTAGAATATAATTAGTTAACGAAGTTGGGCAGTGTAATTGTCTCAAGTAGTGAATTATGCATATTAATTTCCAGTGGAAATAATGCCGACCTCTTCGAGTAACTTATCTCTATAAATAGACTTCTGCTACATGCCAAAGGTCATTTTTAAAAATTCTGTTGACGTTAAAATGAAACACCCGGCATATACGTGAGCCTCGATCCGGTGTCCATGAGAGAGTTAACCGCGGCGTGTAAAGTTTGCCTTCTTGCGTAAACGTACTTACTACATCCGAAGCAATATTGCTGTGTCTGTGAAAATACCATTCGTCTTCACCTGATCACAACTGAACCGTCTGTCTCCCAGCTTTTCTCGTGCGAAGCTGGGGCCTGATGTACTAAAGTTTCCTGCACGCTGACGCCGGAGGAAAATGGGGTGATTCTTAACACAAAACCGTTAAGGGCCCCGTGTCGCAGAAAATCCGGTGTCGGCGTCCGCGGCGCCGGAGCCGGCGTCGGGGTCCTGTGAGCGAAAAATATTCTATATAGCACTAAATACTTCTTCTACCACGAAAATTGCTCACAGTTTGTCTCACATTCTTTACAAAGATATTCCTCGAAAATTTGAGAATGACAGCCCACAAACAAATTTCTTGAAACAAATTTCTTGAAACAAAACACCGACAGCGCATGCCTTTTATGTTAAATCTTCTCAGACTGAAATATGAAAAGTGCGAAACGATAACAAAAGATCGGCCCACGCAAGTGGCCGCGTTTCTACCATAAAGTTCGCCTTCGTGCATAGCGTTCGCCGCCATCGTTTGCAGGTAAACATTACGGTTACATAAGCTGCATTTGTCGGGAAGCGTGAGAAGCAGTCAGGGATCTTTGAATGCTATTGCGTTCTATACTCTTAAAGGCGAAGATTAAGCGTCTCGCAACGCCAAATGGCGAAATTGTGCGGCTCCATTTCTGTGCATTCTGTCAGGCCTGGACAAAAAGCGGTCGCAATACTTTCGCGTGCAGCCTCCTGTAGGCACCTGGTGACCTCGCGAAGAGGCGCCGACTCGTCGGCGGAGATCCGCCGCTGTACGAGGCCGCCGCATGGTTGGCACCGTGTGTTTGCCTTCTGTACGTGTAAGGCGTAGCACATCTAACAGAAGTGCGCAATCTGTGCGGGCGATCACCACCCCAGCTGCCGCCGTTTTGTTGAGAGACCAGTCATTAGGGCCTACCTCCTTATCGCTCGTCAGAGGGGAGGAGGATATGCGGGCTCTGTTTCGTCTGCCTGCGCGCGTGAAACGTCGCAACCCAGCGAGCTCCTCCGGCCATGTTTCTCCGCCTGCAGCAGATTGATGGAAGCGTTGAAATTATGCGTTGGCAAATTGATTCATGGGCCTAGCGTTTCATCTGCCTAAGTGAAAATACCAGCGATGGCTTTTATCCAAAAAGAAACAAACAACTTAACGTGCGCTTTGACAATTGTGTGCCACATTATGAGGAGGAACAACGGCATTCATATTTTGGGACATCTGTCCTAGTGAAAAAAAAAAATTATGGCTCCTTTTGCAGTGATGCGTAGCGAGACTTTCTCTACGCTCGAGATCCGCTTCACTGTCTGCATGCCCATGTTCTTCACTCGTGCACATCTCGGAAGATGCTGTGAGACGTGAGCAGCAAACAAAAACCAAACTGCTGCTGCGTTTGCTCGCAGTGAGTTTCCCAGATGTTGCGGAATAGCTTAGCGGACGTGATGCGTTGACCACTTATGGCCCGCTTTGCCAGGGAGGTGCTATATGCCGCGTCTTGCGTATGCCCACGTGAATCCCCGAGCATGCGGTGCATGAACGCACAAGCGCCATGCCTGCCAACAACACTTTAACTGATAGGAAAAATAAATCCTTAGGATGAGGTCGCATTATCTGATGACTTTATTCCATAATCTTTTGAATGGAATAAGCTGTTACGGTCGTGTTGTTTTCTGAATAGCCTCAAGCTGGTGCTTGTTTTTCTGCCTTGCCCTGCTACGCCACTGCTGTGTTTTTGAGCACCGAAAGTTGGGCGATTTGGAGTGCATTCTGTGTTGGAAAGCGATTGGCAGGAATGCGGACCGAGGGGCAGACTGCATACAGACATGAGAAGCGCTGCACTGCAGTTTTTTGCAGCAACAATTAACTAATGTGCAAAAGGATGGCTTAAGGGGGGGGGGGGGGGCAGTTATCATATCAGCAATTCACTGTGCAGAGTCCGGAAACTGGAAAAAATCGCCCCCTCATCTACCCCAAATGTTAAATTACCAGGGCAAGAAATAAATGCACCGGACATAAAGTACTCAGATTACATCACCAACTGAAATTCTTTGCGCACGAGTGTAACCGACGCCTGGCTGATGCAAACGCCATAGCATAGCAATATGACACGCTTGTCTCCTTATCAGAATGACAATTTATACGTGGCAGTATAAGAAAAAAAATATAAATGGGGTGCAGCCGCATTTTTTGCAGGGAGCCGGCAAACGGCCGTACGAAGATTTCAGCGAATATTCTCGTTCTGTCAACCTCTGATTGACACACCTCCCCGTTAGCCCATTGTGCACTGCTCCATAAGCCAAGAATAAACTTTTAAGCGATACCATTGAGCCATTCAACACTGCCATTTAACTCAGACTCCATGACAACTACAACCTATCCTAACCTAACGTAACCTGTTTCTAACCGATGGTTCGCATTCGCTGCGGTGTGTTGGACATTTTTGGAATAAGTGCAGTACTCCATTTGGCTCCATGACCTGATTGAAATATACGTCAGTGTACTGGTACACCTCAAAAATGATTTTCTCGTTTCTCTGGTGCAATTTCCACCGCTGGTGCGTTTTGTAAAAAACGTGCGCGGGATATTGCGCGCAAGTTTTGAGGCACTCTGTCTGACCATGGCATAAAGCGTACGACACGCCGCAAGGTACAAGGGGATGTGAGAAATAAAGCGCAACCGAGAAAGAAACCGGCTCATTCTCATTAGTATGTGGCGCTCTTTCGCTTTGTTCTGGTAGCAGTCGTTATCGTTCGAGCATTTGCTTCCCGTGCGGCTCCCGTGTCTGGCTCCCGCTGCAGAGAGCCACAGTGGCGCCACTGTTTTCCGCGTGCCTCTCGCACCGTCGAGGTGCCGCTGTAGCAGCCTGCTAGAGCTGATCAGGCCATCTATCTATGCCGCCGTATTATATAAAGTAAGAATGTAACACTGGGTGAGTTGGTTGAGCATATTCTGAAGAGCGAGGCGCGAATACGACGACGGACAAAGCTGGAGAAAGCGCCCGTGTGTGTGTTTTCTCCCGCTTTGTCCGTCGTCGTCTGCCGCGTCTCGCTCTTCAGAATACGTATTATATCCATTCGCAACTCCCGAATCCGCTACTTGTTCTGGCCACACTGCCAAAATTAACAATGATGGCTGCGATATCCAGGGTCATGGCGGCTCTTTCACTTGATGCTTTGCTCCAGTTTTTAACAGCGACGCTGTTTAAGCTCGAGGTAGTCCGGTGGCGTACGCAGAAAACTCCGCCTGTCGATGACGTCACGGGCGTCGCCTAGCAACGGAGCGCCACCTTACTACTACTTCGCCGAGCTGGGGGAGAGAGAGAGTGAAAGCAGAGTATAAAAATAGCATCGCGCAGCATAGTGGATTTGAGGTTGAGAGGAGTGAGGCAGGTCGTAGTGGGACGCGTAGAACTGCTGCCGACGCAGACGGCGTTTCCCCGCGTTCGTGCCGAACGCGCCCGGTGTCCGCGACTGCAGCCGATGGCTCCAGCGTTGCTAGATTACCTCTTTCGAAAGAGGTAATCTAGGAACGTTGGATGTCTCTGGCGGCGGCTCGGCAGGTTTCGACCAGAGAACTAGACACTCGTCGCTTCCGAAAGACTGAAGCGAGAGCTAAGGAAGCTGAAAGCAAGCGTCTTGCCTTAACTCCGCAGCAGCGCCGCTCGCTCCTCCGCCGTTAGCCTCTCCCCACAGTCGTGCGGGGGCGAAGCTAGGCAATGACGTCACTCCAGAATGCATAGCTCCGCGTCGCCGAGGCGCGGAGACACACTTTGTCTCGGGAGTTGGCGCCGAGCGCATGGGTGCTCCGAAGAAGTTCGTCACGCCCGAAGAAGACGAGGAGCGGCGCGAAGACTTCGCACCGATCCAGAGTTTCCCCAGCACAGCCACCTAGAAAATCCCAGCTAATAGAAAGGCCAAGTTGAAGCTAAGAGAGAAACAAGTTAAAGCTAATGAAAAGCCAAGTTAAAGCTGGGGAAGGGCCACCAGCTTTGCTGTTTGCTCAGACTTCGCTTCACTAGTGTGAAGCTGCCCACATTTTTTTATTGCGATAGCAATTATATGGACACTCTAACCGGATTTCAGCCGTCGCCGTGAGGTTCCGTATAAAGTCCAAGGGCGATAAAATCGTCGCCGCGCGCCGTATTTCCCCCGCGCGCTATCACGGAGAGTGAATGCACGGCGGAAAGCAAACGCGACCGTTGCGCGAAAGGCCGTGGGGGTACGGGAGGGAGGAAGGCGAACGCACGGCGGAAAGCAAACGCGACCGTCGCGCGAAATACCGTGGGGGTATGGAAGGGAGGGAGGCGGGGCGACGCTGTACTGCGGCACGAAATGCGTATCTTGCAACCGTGCGAAAGGGGAACTGGCCACTCAATCTCCCACGCGAAAGCAAGAAAGCGGGAAGGCAGCGCGGGAGGGAGGGAGGGGCGGGGCAGTTCCTACTCTGCCAACAACTACGTTTGTACTTTGCCCGGCTGTGGCGGTCGCCCGCACGGTCTGTTATCTCCACACGACTCTGACCTTTGTATGCGCTGTGCATTCGCCGCTCAGTTTCCGTTGAAGCGATAGACCGCACGAACCTTCGCCCGCTGCGGCGGCTGCGCTTGCTGCCAGCGTTCTGACAGTCGTTGTCTGCGGTCATTCAGTGTGATCCATTCATGTTTGCTTGTGCGCGCTGATACCACGCTTGTTAATTCAGATAGTAAGCGAATGTGTCCAAAGTTTATGCAGCCGATAAAACTGCTATCCCTACTCCGAATAGCTTCTTCTTGTTTCTTGGGTTTTACGTGCCAAACCCTGCTAATCTCTACTAATTTGCTATCGCAATTGATGCTTCGCCTTTCGGACAAAACTGCGACATTTTTTTTATTGTGGCGTCGAATCAAGGTGTTTCGTCGAAGCCGAGAGGGTCCTTAATGCTGGTCAACTTATTTGGATCGGTCTCCAGGATTTCAGCGATGAAACGACAGAAATAGTGGCGCTGTGCGCGGGAACGTTCGGCTAGCTCGGCTAGCAGCATTAGATTTTTTAAAGGCAAGGAGTCTTTCAAACAAGCCGCACACTGAAGAAAGCAATTGTTCGTACGTAGCGGGCCAGAGGTGCAAGCACGTTGCGTGGCGTTGCTCCTCCACTGCTACAGCTAACATACACTTGACCTTTTCGACCTTCATAGGCTACTCAGCACTGCGACTTGTGTTGCAGTGCATCCCACGTAGCATCCCCGAATATATAAACAGTAAGATTTATCGTCCTTTCAGGAGCTAATGCGCATATTGTGCACTGATAAAACGAGGCTAAAGACCTATAAAGTTATCTTGTCCGTGTCTATTGGGATGAAAACAAGTGACAGCTCCATCTGTGAGTCGGGGGACACCTTTCTCATTCGTTTCGCCGATACGTGTCTTAGGGCCGTCTGCGTTTGATGACTAGCGCTTGTTCGTGCTCACAGTTCACAGTGTGTGAAGTAGGGCCCAGGTTAGGGAACACAGCAGACACCGGCCGCCCATCTGAAACCCCGGAGAAACGCTCAGAACGTCTTATGGGAATGACAACCGATCGGACCAAGTTGCTCTTTTTCCCAGCGGGTCTCTGAAAGTTATCGAGGGTTTATATTAATACAACTAAATTGTATTAGTGTAATGCATGACATCTAAACAGATTGATCAATTTGTAATGGAGTTTAGCTACATGCACAGAGTCTGAAAGCAAACTAGCGGCGCTGTGTGCAGGTCGAAGGCTCCAAAGCTTGAACGAGTGCTGTTTGCAGTTGCTCCTCAATTTCTTGCGAGCGAATAAGCTGACAACTCACCACGTTGAGTGAGAGAACAGAATATTCTCCCTACACCTCTTAACTAAAGTGTGCTATCAAAAAATTGGAGGACGCTTAAGCTTCGCCTTTAAAGGTGGAACGCGATAGCGTTATCGGGCCCCGTTCGCATCACATTTTTCTCTATGAGTAGGCTTCACTGCAAGACAGAACGTGGAAAAGCCAGCTTACAAATACCACGCTTACACCGATCCCCTTAAAGTCGGCTTCACTTTTAAACAGAAATGCATTGCTGGAAGACGTTTTTCCAGGGGCAGTATAAGCCGTGTTATATTAAAATAGGAAGGCCCTAGGACCTTCTTGTTATTTTATTAATTGTTTGCTATTGCCACCCGCTAGGGTGGCTCAGTCAGCTAAGGCGTTGCGCTGCTGAGCACGAGATCGCGGGATTGAATCCCGGCCGTGGCGGCCGCATTTCGATGGAGGCGAAATGCAGAAACACCCGTGTGCTTGCGTTGTAGTGCACGTTAAAGAACCCCAGGTGGTCAAAATCAATCCGGAGCCCTCCACTACGGTGTGCCTCATAATCAGAACTGGTTTTGGCACGTAAAACCCCAGAAAGAATAAGTTTGCTTTTGAACCGACGCGCGCGCTTGTTCCAAAACCCATTAGGCAGGCTAAGTCCCAATTTCACCTGCCGAGGATGTGAGCGCCATCTGGATAGGATTTTCGCAATTAACATACCCGAGTTCCGATACTAAAACCGGGTAAAACTCCTTTATCGTTAGATTCTTTCCGCCCTGTAAGCCTGACAAGTTGCGTTTGTAAACTTATGGAAAAGATGATTGATGCTAGGCTTCAATGGTGGACAGAATGCACCAACGCACTCCCCGAAAATATGGCGGGCTTCCGCAGGCGCCGGTGTACGATGGATGCGATTTTAGATCTCGTTACATACGTAGATCATGAGAGGAGCTCTGGAAAAATCACCGTTGCAGTTTTTCTAGACATAAAGCGTGCATTTGACACAGCCAGCCACACTCACGTACTGCATGGGTTAATTCAGTTGGGCATAGTTGGCCGAACACTGAGATGGATTGCGGAATTCTTAAGAGACAGGAAAATCTATATTGAAACGGCTGATGGCAAAAGCACAGAGCATAAAGTGAATCAAGGCGTTCCACAAGGTAGTGTACTCAGTCCATTTTTATTTAACTGTGTTATGGCTGAATTACCCCATATCTTGCCTGCTACCTTGAATTATTCACTATATGCAGACGACTTGTGCATATGGACTTCTGACACGAGTACTCAAGCCGTTCAGCAAACGTTACAAGCTGGCCTAACAGTGATTAATGATTTTTTGAAAAGTAGAGGTATGATTATTTCACTTGAGAAAACTGCTGTACTTCCTTTTACAAGGAAATGCCTCAAGAGATTCCAACTTGTGCTAGACTCTCAGCGTTTGCAACTTGTGTGACAACACAAGTTCTTAGGTATTATTATAGACAGACGGTTATCATGGGCTCCCCAAATAAAAGCATTAGAGGAGAAAGTCAACTTCCTAATCAACATTCTTCGTCGATTTGTTGGAGTGAGATGGGGTAGTTCAACCTCTTCTTTATTACGCATTCACTCGGCGATCATTAGACAAAGAATAGCATACTCTGCTCCTGTACTACATGGAATATCCCGTAATCTAGAGGAAAGCATTCAAAGATTAATGGCCAGAAGCCTTCGCTTATGTCTTGGTGTTCCCCGTGCATCTGCCAGTGCTTTGGTAATTGCTGAGTCCCGCCAACCAACTTTTCATGCACTAAGATTTACGGAAACTTGTCGTCACTTTTTTCGTTTAGCAACACAACACGCTAATCATCCATTATGCCAAAACCTTCAAGGTAGAACCGCTGCACGCATACATGATGAAATACGGCGGTGCAAAAACTTACTACCTGCTTACGAATACTGGCCTGCATGCGCAACTCATCCCCCATGGCGACTTACAATTCCAGAAATAGTCACTTCAATTCCTGGAGTAGGTCGTAAATGTGATATGCCCGTAGTTGCGATAAAGCAATTAACTTTATCACATCTTTACACTAACTACGTAGATCGCATTCACGTATATACCGATGGATCATGCTGGAAACAAAGCTCTACATCAGCGTTTTATATACCTACATACCAAGAGAAAAGATCTTATAAGCTTTGCCAATTTACAACGTCCACAACGGCAGAACTTTACGCAATACTTTCTGCTTTACGTTACATATGTCAGCATTCAGGACCTCTTCGCTGGGTAATTCTGAGTGATTCGCAACCCTCATTGCTGAGCCTAAATGAAATCAGCTTAAGAAAAAGAAACAGCACATTGGCATATGAAATACAGAAGACATATGCCATAGCGAAAGATCTGCAACATGACATAGCTTTCCAGTGGATTCCAAGTCACTGTGAAATCATAGGAAATGTAACGGCTGATCAAATGGCACGTGAGGCTCATCAAAAGAATGAATTATCACCAGTTCCTCTAACAATGAGTGACGCGCGTTATTTATTGAACAAACTATGCGGTAAATTGTCCAAGGAAACTTGGTTCATAAATGATGCGCAGAACTCTCGATTATATAATATTGATCCTGGAATAGAATTCAATATTCCGTTTAAAATTAACCGATCGGTTGAAACAACAGTACATAGGCTTCGTGTAGGCACTGCCTATACTAAAAGCTTCCTGTATAGGATAAGAAAAACTAATAGTGCTACATGCTCATGTGGAGAGGCTGAAGAAGACATAGAACACCTTCTTCTACGCTGCAAAAAACATGACGCTTCCCGTAAGAAGCTTTCAGAAAAACTACGTGGCTTGGACAGACGACCACTATCCATTGGAAAAATTTTGGGTCCATGACCTACAGAAAAACAACAAAACATCGCTGCGCGCGCCTTGGTACAATTTTTGCAGGAATCAAAAATATCACAAGAATACTGAGTCGGATATTAGTTATTGCAGGTATTGTTATTATTAGCAGACACTCTTGATTACATGTTTACTGTGTCCTCGTGTTCATGTGGCATTTGTGTCTGCGCACAAGACTGTTGTATTTAGAGCACGGCATTCAAGAGGGACCTAATTCACAAGTGCCCAACATCATCTTTGTGAACTTGGTTTTGAGAACATTTATGCTTTGTGAACTCATGTGTTGTGTGTGAACACTTCAGTTTTGTGAGTATTTATGTTATGTGAACTCTTTTGTAGTGCGAACATTTATTTATATTTCAGTTAGGATTTTCTACGTGAACGTTCGTACATGTGGTTATTAGTCCAGTTTTGTGAGTTTTGACAACATTATGAGGACAACTATCATGCAAGAGAAGAGGAGTAGCCGGCGCCACATATAGGCACCAACCTCTCCTTAAATACATTTAATTAAAAAAAAAACATACCCGAGCTCGCCGCTCTTTGTATGCTAGAAATGCTGGAAAGGGGGTTTGTGTTTGAGTATCCTCGTAACAGAATTATGTTTTCTCGTACATTCAAATTACAATGCGACGCCACCGTGTCTGTAGGTTGTGGTTAAGTCGTACTTTACCATTTTTCTGACGCAATTTACTGTGAGAAATTCAATTTTGCTCACTAACACCTTGCGCCACGTCCAGGGCCTATACGCGGTCGGGCTGGTTCGGGATGATTTTCTTCACCACGGACGCTGGCGCTTACGCTCACACCGATGCCAACGCGGATTTTCTGCGACACGGGGCGTCAAAACGATACGTCGCCTGACGGTGTATAACATGTGTCATGATAAAGTTAACACCTTCCGAGCTAGTTATCGCTCCCGCTACCATACCCGCAGACAAAACTAGATTATCGAGGATATTCTTGTTGCTATAAGTATTAGTAGCACTAATGGTGGGGCAGAAAACTAGGCTAACTAGACCAAATCAAGCTTGAGCGTCCATTATTGTACTTTTTTAAAGCGCCTGCCTAAACGAAAGTAGACTCCGCGCTTTGAAATGACCGCAATAATATTTAAAATATATAAAAGGAAAGCAATGACTCGCTGGGGAGAAAGAAGTCGTCCCGGTTGAAATGTTTCGAACCAACCAGTATAGCGTCAGTCACCTTTGCCTAATGTGTTAAGTTTCTTATGCTTATGAGCGGCTACTTATGGGCGTTTCTTAAGGGCGTCTTGTGCTTTATTTGGGAAACGATGAAGTGACACATTGCTGTCTTTCCACGGCTATGACACGCCGTAATGGTACACAGCAAAAGTGTTTGGACATACAGCTTTTTTTTTTTTCCTTCCTATTTCGGGTTTGTGCGCGGTTGCATCACGACAATTTGAGAACTGCGAGGCAAGTGCATGCCGTAAAGGAGAACCTCTTTCGCTTCAAGCCTGAACCTGGATCGGCTGGTGTTTGCCGCGGCCGCTAGATGGCAAGCGATCACGTGAGGGAATACCTCGGGTAAAAGAATACCTTGGGGTATGGGCAGACGAAGGCATTCGATACGCGGAGAGACAGGAAAAAATGTCACAGTTTCGCCGTAAGGGCGAAGCAATGAATGCGATAGCAACACAGCAATGTCATACGAAGTAAGGTGAGCGGCTTTGGTAGAAATATGAATTGTAGTAAACATGAGCTGATTAAGTAAGCAGATGTGCTGCGGCGTAAGTAGACCGACATGAAGAGAGACTCGATGACCACGAGAAGGCGCGTGTGAAACGGTGGTGTTGATGAGAAGCGCTGCCCGTGGGCAGCGCGTGCGAAGGGACACACCGGTAGCGCTGCACTGCCGATCCGGGCAGCATTGCATGTGTAGCGTGCGTTGGAAAATGTCGCCAGACTATTACTAACTGAATGAACAAGCGTGGTGTGAGCGCGCACAAACAAACATGAATAGATCACACTGAATGACTGCAGACAACGACTGTCAAAACGCTGGCAGCAAGCGCATATACGCCACAGCGGGCGAAGGTACATACGTGCGGTCTATCGCTTCAACGGAAACTGAGCGGCGAATGCACAGCAAATGTCAGAGCCGTGTGGAAATAAGAGATGGTGCGCGGACGAGCGACGAGCGCGGTTGTTGGCAGAGTAGAAGTGCGCCCCCCCCCCCCCCCCCCCCCCGGCTCCCTCCGGCGCTGCCTTCGCTTTCTTGTTTTTACGTGGAAGATTAAGCGGCAAGTTCCCCGTGCGCCCGGTTGCAAGATAGGCCTTTGGTGCCGGAGCGCAGCGTCGCCCCGCTTACTTCCCTCCCTCCCATACCCCTACGGCCTTTCGCGCGACCATCGCGTTTGCTTTCCGCCGTGCGTTCGCTCTCCGTGATAGCGCGCGTCCCCCGCACGCTTCCGCTCGGGCATACGGCGCGCGGCCAAGATATTATCTATAGGGAACCTCACGGCGACGGCGACGGCAGAAATCCGGTTTAAGTGTCCATATAATTGCTATCGCAATAAAAAACAATATCAAAGGGCAAGAGTAATGCTGTCATAATGAAACAGAGAGCGCTACGGAGATAAAATAGGTACGAGGTGCTCCGGGGTATGTGGAAAGGTGTAATGGTTCCAAGGTTTACAGTTGAAAATGCGTTTGTTTGCTCGAACTCACCGGTACAATCAGGACTGGACCGCAACCAAAGGTCAGTGGGACACCTCGCATTGGGCGCTCACAGGAAGACTATAATTGAAGCGGTGCATGGTGGTATTGGCTGGACAAGCTTTGAAGTAAGCAAAGCTCAGAGTAAAACTGATTTAGAAGAACGACTGAGCAATATGAAGAGAAAACGAATGGGTTGCGAGAGCTTTCCAGCACATGTACAGAATAAGTATGGACTCACAATGGAGAAAAAGAACTAGAAAACTTGCTAGAAAGTATGCGACCGGTGTAACAAGCAACATGGCAACAAAGAACGTCAACCGCCAAGTCAGACAGGTTGAGACAGTCTCCTGGGTGGTGGCAATGTAAAATAAACTTGCTATGAGTAAATACCTGAGAGGTAAAAACGAAATCAGGAAGGATACAGTTAATGATAACTAAAAGGGAAGCGCTTTACTTTTCCAAGTGGGATCAGGATGCCTTAGAAAGCGTAGTTATAATGCGAGGTACACCAAGGAAGAAGCATGTGCTTGCTGCAGCAAAACTACGGAAACGATGGAACATGTTTTATTAGAATGTGAAGATATCTTCCCAGCGGTCGGTTGCTCCTCTGGCCTCCTTGAAGTTCAGGGACAGCAGGGGGAAAGTACATGTCCGCACTGGAGGCGACTGGAGGTTTGATGGCAGTAAATAGTGAGACCAGCAACAATGGAGGCGCGCAAAAACAATGTTCCCAATAGTGCTTCAGAAAGTTTGATGCTGGGAATTATTTGTGTTTGTTCGTTTTTTTTTTAAATAAAAAAGGTAGGTAAGACATTAGGCAAAATAAGAACAAGAGCTTGGTGGCGCAGCCCATCGCCCCGTTTCAAGGGCGGCGCTCATAGCATCGATCCATTCATCCAACTTATGAATGACGCGCACTTGCGATTGAAACGCTACATATAAAACTACTACCCTTACATTGCATAGCTACTCACCAATTTGCTATCGCAATCGATGCTTCACCTTTCGGGTGACACTGCTACTTGTTTGATCCAAGCACGTCACTGCAGATGTTGCTGAATTCAAAGTGCCGTGAAAACTTTGTGAAGTGCATCTTTTTTTTTTTTTTTTCGCGCAGTGAATCTTTGAGGCATGCCGCTTCAAAGTCCGAGTGTATCTCCTTACTGCATGGATCTCGTAACATGGGTGAAGTAGGCGCGACCGACATTGTATACTAGACGTATACAAGGCTATGTTGAAAGCGTTGTGAGGCAGGACAATGCGTTAGCGTAGGCATTTCCTTTTTTTTTATTGATATATGATATAAGGAGCAGTTGACGCACAAATAAGGCGCCGGTTACTCCTTAGCTCTTGAATGGATCTAACATACAGGCTTCAAGATTATATGTCAAACAACCTTCTCATGGAAACACCAGAACATAAAAGAAATACTTGTCAATTAAGCAACGTTTTCACAGTAACACTTATGCATACACGAGGATGCGATTCAGCTTTTATTATGAAACGCTTGATCTAAGAAGAGAGACACATCAGCACTATGTATTGCGTTGTGAATTGAGGAATTCACACCATTTAGCTGCCGAGAACCTTGGTCACGTGCTTGCTTAATAAAACAGCCATTCTCTGAATATGGTATTCCATGCTAAAATCGAAGACACGCCGACGCTGTTACCTTGTGCCAGCTCGGGTGTTTCATTTTCAGTGATTTTGTTTGGACGTAGGCATGAGAACTAGGCACGTTAATGCGATGTACAGTGCTCTTCACAATGCCCTGAAAATACAAGAATAATAAAGACAAACAGCTGCGCTGCTTGCAGCCCCACCATAGCGAGCGTGGCTCCGGGGCGTGCGATAAGCGCCTTTCCGGCACGACAAGATGGCAGACCTTTGCGCAAACCTAGGGGAACGATATACGGGGATACTAAGCTTCTTATTCAGAAATATGTCTTAACTTGAAGCCCATGCTTGACTTGACCAAAATCACGCCTGGCGTGAACGTGCCCAAAGATGCTCATAGCGTTTCCTTCGGCGCGTTGACGTCCGACGTCGTCTAGATCAAGCCAAGCATGCGCTTCAAATTAAGACCCATTTCTGAATACGGGGGCAAGTGTAGAACGCCCCTAAATAGCTACTGCGAGATAAACAACGCGCGTGGCAGGGAAGCCGTGCGCAGGCTACTTATGTTAACCTGACAGAATAAACTGGCAATGCTCGACAATGGGGAAGGACGTTTCTTCTCCGGGCCTCGATGCGGACCTCAGCCGAGTCAAGGAATCCCTATAAGTTCTTCGCAGGCGGACGTAAACGCCTGACGTTCGCCGAGTAGTACTCCATGCGTATGCTAAGTACGCTATTTGGTTTCAGTGGCTTACATATGCCATGTTAACGCACGCTGCTTGGCGAGTCTAACGTACCCAATGTTTGTGTATATTAAGAAGTAGTGTCGTGAAACATGGAAGCACCCATGTCAGCTGCTTAAGTACGAATTGCCCTTAAAGCTGCACGTATTCTCGCCCTATAGCTGATTGCCAATACACGGTGAATTGAGCTGTTGCTTCCTATCAACTCACCCGAGTGTCGAGTTACGAGTGGCTACCGTGCCAATTTCCTAGATCGTTCGGTGATCGCGCTACGCCCGACGAGACATAAAAAGGACAGCAAGCGGGGAGGAAGGAAAGGTCCTTGCAAGTGTGGATGCGTCGAAGAAAGTGGGGTGGAAGTATTTTTCGCAAATTTGCACTAGTACTGGTGGTCCAAACAGCGACGTTGTCATAGCAACTGTGCCTCGGTTCGCCGTCCGGAAATTGAGACGTCGGTAAGCAGACAACCTTCGGCGTTGTGCATTAAAAAAACAACGAAAAACGAAAAAAAAAAAACGCGAGAGCCAGGGTCTCATCATTCTGGCAGCGAAGGCATTTGCCGGCAGAGTCTTTGAGGTCTATGCACACATGATAATCTCAGCTTGAGTGTATATATGAGCGAGTTGTTCTTGCGCGAACAGGCGCTGTCATACACTGGGTTTCAGGGGAAGGTCGCTGGCGATCCAAATCAAAGACTGAGGCGAACTGGTGGGTCGTTGAGAAAAGGGGTGAGGTAGGAAGAGGTTGAGGGGAGGGCGGCCCGCCAAAGCGGTAGACATCTGGATTCACAAAAATGACGTGAAGGCATTTCACATATTGTTTTGTGTGCCTCCATGGCAAGCAGTCTGCAAATGAATTGTCTTGGCTAGGCAGGTTTGGCACGTTGCACCAGATGGTGCCATGTTATCTAAGTATTTCTTTATATTTTCGTTCGCGCACGTTAAACTATTAGTCTTAAAACAAAGCACGCCATATGTCTCCACAAAGAATTGAAAGGTTGCAAACTTGTCATTTAAGAGCAAGTAATATCGCTGGTCAGGTTATGTAATGCATAGAATGAATGACCTGTGGAATGATAAGAAAGAGTTCGGAGGCAGAGAAGAAATTTCAAGCAGCTTCATGGAGCTGATGGCATTGAATTCATATTATGCAACGCCAGCTCGCCTAAAAAGTTGTTCACGTGATTCATCTCCATTGCTTATCATCTGAGTGAAGTTGAATGCGTGAGACGCCGCAAAAATACATTTCTAAGAATAGTTGCTGTGCGAACAATTGAAGGTGAAAGGAAAATAAGAGACAGCAGAAAGGGAATCAGAGATAGCACACTTGGGCTGCGCAATTACAGCTCAAATTTCACCTAAGCCGTATCTTTGGAGCAGTTGCAATAATAAGTTCAGTTGCTTATAATTAAACCACATATTTTAAAACGTCGCTCGCATATGACTCACGCGTTTAAAACGTTGGTTTCAGCTAACGCTTTCTTGCATTTGCTAGAAGAATTTCTTGCAAAACCTAAATCATACACACGCGCTTAACTTCGCATGCACATCGTCTGCAACCTGCTCTGCCGATTTTTGACGAAATGTGATTTCAGTGGCAGCAAAAGTTCTCCAACAAAATTGGGATGAATTGCGGCGTCGTGCAAAACAAATATATAACACCAGTATCGAGATAACATTTCCCGAAGTGTGTAGCGAAATACATGGGCGTTCCAGTTACTTTTTTGCTTCAATGCATAAAGAGATACAAGAGAATTTTGTTAAAAAAGTAAGTGGAAGAACGGGGAATTTTTACGGCTAGTTTGATGGCGCATACCTCCAAACTGGCGTCATTATGGAAATTCACTCCAAGTGGATACGCCTTGCAAACTCACCAGCTACAATTCGTAAATTGCAATTTGTGCGGTGAAGTTGATCATTCAAAACATAATAAGTGGATTTTTGTTAATTAGTTCAGTATGGTGTTTCGATTTTTTGAAGTAATGTCTGCCTGTCTGAATAATACAGCTCAAGGACTAGAATTATCTGCAACAGGCTATAATTAAAAATTCTATAGAACTTAGAAATGGTCAGTATGTATAGAATGACAATGCAAGCCATAAAATTAGAACTGTCGAAGTGGGTAGAGATAACTGATATACTGGGGGAGTTACAGAATGGGTTCAGGACAGGCAGACGCTTAGATGATAATATGTTTGTACGAGGGTGATTCAGAAAGTAATGCCTGCAGGCCCACTACTTTGCCAATAGTACGGCAAACATTTGATTTGATTTTGATTTACTTTATTTGTCTTTTCAAGAAAGAAAGGAGCAGTCACAAAAAGCTACTGCAATGAGTAGCTTGACGGGGTGACAGCCCCCTTAGAATGACAGCAACGGACAGTGCGTAGGACAAAAAATATATATAAAAAATGAATAAGACCGGAGAAAATGATGAACAATATATACACAGGAATAACTATACATGTCGGTAGAAGATTGTTAAACTCTTTATCATTAATGCACTGATGTTTAACCTACAGAATGTCACTTGCCACACCTTTCTATCTCTTCTCGTTCCAGAGTAATAGAGCAATATATGGCATCCAGTGGTGACGTCCGGTTGAAACAGCGGGCTGTAATTGAATTTCTGAGTGTGGAAGGTTGCTCACTCATCAACATTCATCGCTGTCTGGCTGCTGTTTACGGGGATGCCTATGTTGACGTCAGCACTGTCTCAAAGTCTCAAGGACTTTGAGAGACGAAAATCCAGCCGCATCAAATCACACAAGCTACAATCTTCCGCAGTCAGAAATTCAATGACAGCCCGCTGTTTTAACGGGACGTCACCACTAGAGGCCATAGATTGCTTGATTACTCTGGAACAAGAAGAGATAGGAAGGTAAGGCAAGTGACATTCTATAGCTTAAACATCAGTGCATTAATGATTAAAAATTAAGTTGTGGGGTTTTACGTGCCAAAACCACGATCTGATTATGAGGCACGCCGTAGTGGGGGACTCCGGAAATTTGGACCACCGGGGTTCTTTAACGTGCACCTAAATCTAAGTACACGGGTGTTTTCGCTTTTCGCCCCCATCGAAATTCGGCCGCCGTGGCCGGGATTCGATCCCGCGACCTCGTGCTCAGCAGCCCAACACGAGGTCGCGGTATCGAATCCCAGCCATGCATTAATGATGAAAAATTGGAAATGTTTGCAGTAGTATTGGCAAAGTAGTGGGCTTGGAGGCATAGAAATTTCAGTAGCTCAGAATAAACCTGTATCGATAACATTTTCAGCTAAAAAGGGAGGCCATGACAACGTAGACAAGGAGTTGTTATGGCATATTCTTAGACATGATGGTGTAGAGGAGTGGCTATGGTGTAGGGCTGCTACGTGTAAGCACGATGTCGCGGGATCAAATCTCGGCCACGGCGGCCGCATTTCGATGGGGGCGAAATGCGAAGACGCCCGTGTACTTATATCTAGGTGCACTCTAAGGAACCCCAGGTGGTTCAAATTTTTCCGGAGTCTACCACTACGTAAAACCCCATAATTTAATTTTTTTATTGTTTCGTGGAGCTGCCGAGGGAGATATATAGAGACAACCGGGTACAAGTTGTATGGGAAGGTCGGAAAGGAAGTTGTGGGAATTCAGCAAGGATTGAAGCAAGGATGTCCTCTGTCTCCATTGTTGTATGTTAAGGGCATATAAAGACGACTGGCGAACAGCGAATTAGGGTTTGATTTATCCGACATGTGTGACAAATTGTGCAACAGTTTCCCCGACTGATGTATGGGACGACATAGTGTTATACTAGCGGACAATACTAGAGATTTACAGACACTTGCGAATATCTGTGGCAACGCAATCACAAATATAGGCCTTAAGTTCAGTACAGAGAAATCAGGAATTATTATCTTTAATAAAGAGTAATGATGATGATGATGATTTCATCCTCATCATCATCACCCTGTATTTATGTTCACTGCAGGACGAAGGCTTCTCCCTGCGATCTCCAATTACCTCTGTCTTGCGTTAGCTTATTCCAACTTGCGCCTGCAAATTTCCAAACTTCATCACCCCACCTGGTTTTCTGCCGTCCTCGATTGCGCTTCCCTTATCTTGGTATTCATTCTCTTTGTGCGGTCCTTAACTTGTTCTCGAGCTTCTTCGTTAACCTCCAAAGTTTTGCCCCGTATGTTAGCACCGGGAGAATGCAATGACTTTACACTTTTCTTTTCAACGACAGTGGTAAACTTCCAGTCAGGATTTGGCAATGCCTCCCGTATGCACTCCAACCCAATTTTATTCTTATGTAAATTTATTTCTCGGGATCAGGGTCCCCTGTTAGTAATTCAACAGCAAGTCATACCCATAGTCAAGCAATATAAATACATCGGCGTGTACATAAACGAAGGAAAGACTTACTCAAGCACCCACCAAGATACTGTGAAAATAAAGGGGAAGTGGAATGGAGCAATAATAAAACACCGAGCACTGTGGGGCCACAATAAGTATGAGTTGGTGCGTGAAATCTGGAAAGGAGTAATGGTGCCAGCGCTAACATTCACAAATGCCATTCTACGCTTAAAATCGGATATGTTGTCGGGGTTGGAAGTTAACCGAAGATCAGTAGGCCGGTTGGCTTTGGGAGTCCGCGGTAAAACCACAAATGAGGCAGGACAGGGTGACATGAGTTGGGCCTCTTTTGAAGTCAGAGAAGCGCAGAGAGTTTTGAAGAAAGGCTGAGGAACATAGATTAAAATAAATGGGCGGTTAAAGGGCACATGTATCTGTACCTGAAAAGCGTGGACACTGATTAGAGGAACAGGTCAAGAAACTTGGTAACCATGTACAAGGTAACTGAAAGTGTAAATAGACAACCAGGAGTTTTTAAAGAGAAAGTGAGAGAAACAGAGACGGCGAATTGGATGCAAATAATGGAAACAAAGAAGACCATGGATATTTACAAAACTCAGAAGAGAAAATCTTTACGATAACCCGGAGGGAAGTGCCTTGCTATTTGAGGCTCGAGCCGGTTCCCTAAGGACAAAAACATACCGGAGGAATTGTTCGGAACTAGATGAGACATGTGTATGCTGCAGCAAAATCCCGAGAACACCCAGCACATCCTATTGGAAAGCGAAGGGATTCCCCCTGTGAGACCCATAGCTATTGTACACCTTCCAGAAACGCTTCGAGTTAAAGCGGACGGAAGCATCAACCGGTCAGCAGTCGAGAAGAGACGGTTATAGTATTGGTGGAGGTAAAGCAGGGAAGAGATTGATACGACCGGATCCGTTACAGGCATAGCTGACGGTACAAGGTCGATAGAGAAGTAAAGTTTTGAGGAAGAGAAGAAAGGTTAAGGGGATGTATACAAAGATTCTAGAATGAAAAAACATGTACAGTATACCTGATTAAATCAAGCAGGCTAGGCGACTATTTGTCACCGCCGTCTTTCAAAGGGGATGCCAACAAATCATCATCATCGTCAGGTCACCGTTTCTTTAAAGCGACATGACCCAGAGTGTTTTGTGCCACTTTGCAGCTACAGCAAGAAAGCTAGACGCATTCTGTCTTTCTCCCATTCTTTTAATGTCTAAACTGTCTGCGGGAAATGCGAAGCGAATTGTACACAGAAGCGAGGATATTGTAACTCTGTGGTCGACCGTCTTCTGCACTCAAATCCATCGGAACCCACCTGGGTTTCATTAACCTTTCAGGCACCGCCCGCCAGTTTTAGAGAAAAAACAACATATTTTAATGAATAAAACCAGCTAGTCCAAAGCCAATTTATGCCAGTGGCCAAGAAAGAAAATTATATTGTTGATTTTTTTGCGGGCATATGCACAATTGTGTATACAGTGTTTCGTGGCTGTCACAAAATTAAACCATGCACCTCAGGCCTCAAAACCGCATAGATGCAGTTGCTGCGATTTCTCGAGCAGTGCGCGGCACTGAATCGATTGTCATCTGCATCCCGCCAATCTAGACGGCTCCACATTATCTAGAGTTTCTGGCTGCGGTCTTCACAGCTTTCGTTCAGGTTCGATGTGACGTTGACAGGTGTCTTCCCTTCTTCTGCTGATTTTAACTTCTTTTTTTCGGCGTTTACCGTGCGGGACGTCAGTCCCCCGCCAGCAGCGATAGAAGTCGACGCAGTCCGCCGTTCTCCAGACCTGGCCTCGCGTTCCGCGGTGCCGTCGCGGAAGCGTAACAATGAGCTGGACGATACCGCTAGTGACCGCACGGAACTCTACTCGGTCAGCGGAGAGCACTCCGAAGACGGTTTCGAATCAGTGCGAAGCCGCAAGCGAAGCGGAGGAGCCTCAGGACACCTTCGCCTTCAAGTACGTCTACAGTGCAGAACAGGAGCCGTCCTCGATCCCCCACCATACTCTTAATACCGGTGATTTCCTAGGACAGTCTGTGTCATCTGAATAGGCAAGCTGTCTCCACCTTCCTAGAAAGATTAGTACCAAATGAAATCATCGATATAAGAATTAACACTCACAAGAACATTCTCGCCGCAGACCTCGTGCATTTAAACGCGTTTGACACCTTGCGTACAGTAACCGATTTGAACGGGATCGCTCCCACATTGCTGTCGACAATGATACAGCAACAGTTGTCATCTATGACGTAGATGTTGCAATACCGAATGAAGACTTGCCTATCCTTGTCAAGACAGCCACTCCTGATGCTATCATCATGCATGTATCTCGGATTGGCAATTCACGCTGTGTGAAGACAGTCTTCAAGGGTGACGCCATAGCATCTAATGTCAACGTGGGCCATTTTCGCCACCCCATAAAGCCGTTCACTACGAAACCTTTGCAGTGCCACAAGTGCCTTCGGTTGGGTCACGTCAGAGGTGTTCGCAACAACGCTGAAGTATGTGCACGCTGCGCTAAGTCCCGCACCACGGAATCATGCCAAGTGCAGAAACTGCAAAGGATCACATGAAGCCACATCGAGAAATGGCCCCCGAATCAAGAAGGAGTGGAGTATACTTAAAAGAGATGATAAGAGAAGGCTCTACGCACCGGGAAGCAGCCGATTCTGTGAAACATTCGGCCGCGCAACTCTTGAAACAGCGAAGCTGGGCGATCTATCCCAGCATTTTCCCGAATTGTGCGCGAGCTTTTCATCTTATTACTCATGATGATGATCATTTCTTTTCACGCGTCTCCGACTCACGGCCTTCACTGCGCATTGCATAGCTCAGCTTGCAACACCGACACCGCGTTCCAATGCTGACACCGCGTTCCAGGAGACCCGTTTTGTGAATGTGTCTCTCTCTCGCTCTCATACCGCGCAAAACCTCTTCACCTCGCAGAGCACGAGCGTACGAACGCGCCAGCTGTGGACGACGACGCTCGAACGCAATCATATGATTCGCATAAATGCATCTTCAGCGCGCGTGGCTGTATAGCCTAGTGGTTACGACGCTCGCCTTGGGACCGGGGGTACGCGTGCTCGAATCCCGCCTCGGCAAGAAAGTTTATTTTCTTTTCGTTCTTGGTGGATTCTTGATACGCACCACAAATTACGGCTGGCTTAAGCAGCTTTGCTGTTAAAAACGACGCCGCCGCCGACGTTCCCCAAAGAACGCGAAAGGACCCCGACAGCGCCAACCTTGTCCAGCAGCATCATCACCTCGAATTAGGATACAGCAGTCCTTTCGCGAGACCAGACGCAACGTAATGAATGACACAGAAGCCCAGAAAAGTGCTTAAGGCGTTGCCTGGCCTGTAGTGCCAAATACACGCCCACCTGCTGAGCTTGAGCGGCGTAAATCGCCTTTGACAGGTTGCCTGAACAGGTGGTCATTTTGCTCAAGCCATTAATGGCTGCGATTCGGATATTTTTGGGAAATGCACAAACTTCGACTGCTCGATGCGCTTTACAAGTACTGGATGCTCTCGCTCCTGTGCTTGAAGGCTTGCATCAGAAACATGGCTCACCCACGTCTGCAGTGGGTGACAGTGAATGACTGTAGCTGCGTGCACAGGAATCCAAAAACTTCAAAATGGGCTAGACGGCTTTTCTGGTATATTTAAGGGCACCGGAAAACTGCCAGGAGTATATTTCATACAGTTGAAGGAAGGAGTAACTCACCCAGTGTCAGCCCCACAGCGTGTACCCAGCGCATTAGAGCACAAAGTCAAGGCAGCACTGGAATGAGTGGAACAGAATGGAATCATCACGGAAGGGACAGAGCATTACGAGTGGATCCATCCGTTTGTGTTCACCAACGAAAAAGACGGCAGTATCCGACTGTCACCTGAGCTCTTCCAGCAAGCCAGTGAGAGGTTCTTCGAACGGTACCTCACCGCCAAGACTTACTTCGATGACGTTCTAGTGGCATCACAATACCTTGAAGGACACTCGGAAGACCATAGGAAGTTCTAAGTAGCACGCGCCAACAACTTTAACTACATCAAGGACAAGCTCCAGCTAAGCTCGGCAGCAACCATGTACCAGGGTCTTCAATCACACCTCAAGAGATCGCTCCTTATCCAGGAAAAGCAACGACCACCGAAACGACACCACTTCCGTCAATCAGACAGACCATCCAAACAGCTAGTTCAGTGAAAGAAAAGACAATAGAGGAAGGTAAGGACCTCGCAGTAGTGCTATTTAACTATCACTCAATGCAACCACAGGAGGACCACCCCCAGCTGAGCTCTAAATTGGTCGAAAGCTGCACACATTCCCACTTACCCTAACAAGCCTCCTGAAACAAAGCTTCCCAACCGCACCTCACCATACGCTACTCCACCAAAGACAAAAGGAACAGCACAAACATGGTGACTGCGACACAAAAAAATATCCCGCCACTGATCCCAGGTCAGCCTGTGAGGCTTCGTCACAATCAAAAGTGGCAAAAAACCACGGTTGTCAACATCAGCCCAGAAACTCGTAGATACGCCGTAAAGACGGACACTGGAGGCACCTTCTTCAAAAACCGTGTCCATCTACGACTAAGAGCTGTGGAACAGTCTTTTACCGAAGCTTCACCAGAGGACTACAACACAGCTGAGCCAAGTAGTTCAGCGTACAGCCAAGGGCATCCACCAGTTCCAGCTCAGCAGACTCAACCTCGGCCACGTCCAACTCAATGTACTCGTTCTTGAAGAAGGATCAAGCCTTCCGCCCGATACCATAACTTGAGCAGCGACTTCACGTAACTAGGGTAAACATTTGAAGTAAACTAGAATAAATATACTGGAAACCAACTATCCCAACTGACCGCCCTCGTCACTTGAAACGTCACTTAAAATTTTCCTACCTTGCGACCACTTTCAAATCGGCTTTATGTAAACAACATTTATTAGCTACAAAACCGATTCTCATTACAAAGAAGAGCGTGTTAAATATGCGCATCGCTTCCTCTTCTAGTGACATCTATATGCGACGTCTTTCAATTTGACCGACAGCTCACGCCACCTTTGTAACGCGTCCTGAATCTCTACATCCTGAATAAACCAAATTCAACTGCTGCTCTTGGCTTGCTGGTCCCGCTCCAGCAACAACACAACGTAACAAAAATAACGGTACAATACAATGTGACTGACAAGAAATTTGCAATATAAACAAGTGCCCTGAAAGGTGTAACAAAGGACCTAATTAATTAATCGTTGCTAAATCTTTTTCTTAAACTCACCTTATCTAGGCAAAGTCTGTCCGCTTTCGCGTAGGAACACCTCTGCAAAAACGCCACGTTCACTGCGCTCATGGCCTTTAAAAAAATTGTATAGTCTAAAATAAGAAAAGTGCCCTGTATGAGTGTTGTCCTCCTTTGTGCGCTCTTTGGCAAGAGCAAAGCCGCCGCCACGATCGGCAAAGCCACTAAAGCGGCGCTCTATTTATTGCAACATTTTTCTTGGTTTCACAGGTGAACCTGTAAATATTACGTCTTGCCCTTTCTGCAGTACTGCTGTATGTTGGGCGTGTTGGTACTGTGTTTCGAACAGCACTATTGTCAACGCCTTCCGTCCTCGTCCGATGGCGTTAAAACTATTTTTCACTTTCTCTTCATCTGCGTCATCAATACAAACACAACTATCGAAGTTGCAACATCTGCCTCCTCTTCGTCGCCGGAATCGACGTCCGAGATGTTTCCCGGATGCAATCTTCTCCGGGAGCTTGTGCTCACATTGGTTGGTCGAATCGTCAAGTTTTTCATGAAGAAGGCAGCGCAAGGACACCTGCAAAGAGAAATCCGACCAGTTGACCTGAGTGAGCCCCTGTCCACGATTCGCGCAGAGCGTGCCTATATAGTACAAAGCGTGCCGCTTTGCACACGCTTGTGGCCATATATAAATTTCGCTTGTGAATTTCGCTTGTGAGCATATATGACACGTGGGGCGCGCATGCGCGCGCTGTTTTGACTTCATCAGCAGACACTTACAAGATAAGAACATTAGCCGGTCATTATGGAATGCCGACACAGAGAACAAGTGAGAAACTTGTCTTCCTTGACGAAGCCGAACCTCCACGCTGATTATTTTGGACACCGGTATACGCTGTATGGCGCAGAAATCTCCACACTTTGGGTGTGTTACTTTCTTGAATGAAACTAATCAAAGCGTACGTGCATTGTGAGCATGCAGAGCCACAGCAATGCGTCAAAGCGATATCCTTGAGGGTTGGAAAAAACACAGCGCAAAAAAAAAAGACAGGGACACGAGAGAGCGACACGCACACAGTGCTGGCTGTGTGCGCATCACTCTCTCGTGTTCCTGTCTTTTTTTGCACTGTGTTTTTTCCAATGAATCACCAACATGCCCAAGGTTCCACGCTAAATCCTTGAGGTTTTTGTTTACTTTTTTTCACACACTTGATTGATTTAACCGTTACGTGAAAGGTATGTCAATTACAATTATAGTGTTGTTCTGCTGTTGGCCAGGAACTGCCGCTCATGCCCTATGCTGCTTTAGAAGGCCTGATTTGTACACGGTTCCCTAGTTACCCTGTGCAATCAAGTATTATTATTATTGTTAATTTCATTAAAGAAAGTCTATTTTTGTTCGCGGTTCCCGGCTTCTGTCTTACTTCTTTTTTTTTTATTACGGTAAAATGGGCAGCGGCAAGCGTTTTTCTACAAGTACTGTACGTCTGCATTAGTGCACAATCAAGGGTGTGAAGAGGGCCCTGTAACGTTGTGCATGAAGTGCGAGTGTCCCAATGTGTAAGAAAAAAAAAATCACAGACGATTGCGATACTCTCTAATTTTGAGCGCAGCTCGTTTTCATTTCTCGATATATTGGCTGGCGTGGACAATCTGTCTCGCGCGGCACGTTGCAAACAGAGCGAAGTGTGGCGCGAATGACTCGCTAATCTGGAGATCGCGAGAGCAATCGCGTGCGTGGGCGCGATTCATAGCAGCCGCCATCGACCTGCCAGACGACACGCGCTACTCTGGCGCCATCTCGTAGCGATCGTCGCCGCACTCTTCTCGCGCTTTCGCCATACCCTCCTCACCGCTTTCCTCCTCGCGTCTTTCATCCTTCATCTTAAGCTGCGCTTGGTTACGCCGATGCTCGCCGCAGAAACGCGCGCGCTGCGCTCTAAAAAGCGCAATTTTCGCCTTTAGGTGAGGCGGATTTTATCTGCCGGGGTTGTCTGCTATGTTTTCGGCTAGACCGTCTATAAGAGGAGACAAAACAGCTTGCCGAGCGATTGCGCAACATAAATACTGAACACCAACTAGTCCAGCATGCCCACTCTTAAATAACCAGCCACCTTCCGGAAGCACTGGGCTTTAATTCACGGGGGCGTCAGTGGTGAAGGGCAATACTATGCAGGGTGTCCCACGTACCATGCACCACGATTTAAAAACATGCAAATGCCACGTAGCTGGACAGAACCAAGATAATATTGTTTGCCGTCGCTTGGAGATTTTGCTTGGATTATTTTTTGCATTCCGCCTAATCATATAATTAGTCATAATTAATAATCAACTTCTCGAATATTATAATTTGGTGAAAAGTGTCAATGAGAAAATTGTAGAGTAACATGAACTCCCGATACAGATTTCTGTCGCTCTATACGTGCTACATAAAAGTGCTTTTCCGAACGTTAAAGAAGCCCGCGAGTACAGGCAAAATGTTTATTGCTGTTGTTGTTGTTGTTGTTATTATTATTATTATTATTATTATTATTATTATTATTATTATTATTATTATTATTATTATTATTATTATTATTATTATTATTATTATTATTACTGCACTTCATACATAAAAAAATGCAGGAAACAGGGACAAAAAGCTTCGTCAATCGACAAGCTTGACGGGATCCCTGTACTCTTACGGACAGTCAATGACAGCGCGGCAGTGGTTGCTATCAATATAGCTTTGCGCAGAGGCGGTGTCGTAACCAATGAAGTGGTAGAGCATAATACAAAATTGATGAAAACTTAGGTTCTCGCGAGAATGCAAAACATCACCGCTTGTGGACTGCAAAAAAATATGAACAGGCAAAGGACATACATACATACAGTGAAGTACAAAAGACAGAAGGACGTACCACATTTAACAAATTCAGAACAAATCAATATAGATACGTGATAATGTATTAACAGGACGGCCAATAACTGCTTAGAAAATAAAATGTAAAATCACTATGCCTCATCTCGAGCACATTTAGACCACAAGAAATTATTTCATTAAAATATCTGCTTAATTGATGCTCTATGCTGTTAAAGACATGATTTGTCCTACAGAAAGGTACTAGCCAGATTGTCTTGCTCCGGAAACTGTACGCTTTGTCTGGAGCGCTCCTTAGGTGGACATAAATGGCGTGTTCTGCTTTAAACTCATTTTTTAACGGACCCGCCACGGTGGCTCAGTCAGCTATAAGGTGTTGCGCTGCTGAGCACGAGATCGCGGGATCGAATTTCGATGGAGGCGAAATGCAAGAACACCCGTCTGCTTGCGTTGTAGTGCACGTTAAAGAACCCCAGGTGATCATCCGGAGCCCTCCACTACCGAGTGCCTCATAATCAGAACTGGTTTTGGCATGAAAAACCCCAGAAAAGAAGACATTTTTTAACGGAGCAGTAATAGGTACTTGTATAAATACTGTTTTTTTTTTTTTTTTGACAAGAGTTCCAATTGCTATCTGTAGATACATTGTGCGACTACCTGTTGGTTGGACGAGGTTTCCGCCCACGAATCAAATACTTTCTTTTTTTAAACAGCATACCGCTCAGTGTGACCTCACTTGCCGAGCCGGCTGCGGACTGCGCGAACATAGGCATATATAGCATATCGTGATTTCAGGTCTACTAGACTTGAAGTGCGTGAGAACGATGGCGCAAATATTTTATAACGGCTGGCGCTTGGATGTTTCGGTGTTGCATTAGGTTGGCCGTACACGAACACTCCTGTGTTTTTGTTTCTATGCCAAGCGATCAGATATAGTGAGAAGATTTTCCAATCAAGGATGGCAATTCAGAGTAGAGCACTGCACGGGCTCGGGCTTACCCGAAAGCCCGTGCCCGGGCCCGGCCCGGCCCGTGGTGCCGGGCCGTGCCTTGTATGGCAGTTTTTTCACGGGCCCGCGGGCCGGGCTCGGGCACGGCATGTGCTTTTTCACCCGGGCCCAGGCCAGGCTCGGGTTTGTTGACGCGGGTTTGGGTCGGGCTCGGACTTTCTGGTGGTGTGCATGTAACGTGCAGCGAGTTATCCTCGCGCGTCTCGACTCTGAAAAACATGTCTTTTTTCGGTCTCGGGCCGGGCTCGGGCCGGTTTCGAGCCGGGCTCAGGCCTAAGGTAAGGGGTGGCGGGCCAGGCGGGTAACGTAGATTATTTCCGGGCCCGGGCCGGGCCCGGGTCTCGCAATAAAACTTTTGGTCGGGCTCGGGCGGGCAGCCAGAGCCCTATATCGCAACTTCTGTTGTAAACAGCCCGGCAACTACACGCTCAAGGAAGCTAAAATTTGGACAAATTAGAGTTCAAGGAATTAGGATTTAGGACGAAAAATTTCATTCATGTACCTCTTAGTTTTAAACCACAACTTCGCAGCTTTAGTACCTTCCCGCTAAAATCGGCAAAAGTAGGACCAGAATTCTAAATATTGCTTAATTTTGGTCGCATTATTAGGAAAATTTCAAAAGCAAATTATCCAAAAAGTAAAAATTTAACATTATTTTGCTGCGTCTAGGAAATGGATAAATATGTCCTAAAGCCACAGAGCGAGCCGCAATGCAGTAAATGCGGTAGTTTATTCTAAATATGTTCACAACTGAGACAGTTCGCAAAAACCATGTATCTCATACTTGTCCTTGAACATTTATTTCTAAATCACAATAATCAATTTCTTATTATATATTATTATATATAGTTGGAATCTACAAGAATTAAGCTTTTTACGGTATTTACGACTACTTTATATCCTAAGTAGAAGAGCCGCCACGGTTGCTCCAAAAGTACTGAAAACGGGGGCCTCGTGCCGCCGGAGTGGGACCGCCACCTTATGAATAAGGGAATGGGCACGTACACGTGGCTGATGGTAACTGCACACGAATATTTGAAGCTACGTTTCGTGACGGTCCATAGATTAAGCGAGTGACCAGTGATAATATGTCTGTCCTTCAAGCTAGTACAAAATACAGGGCATCTGGGTTCGAAACCCTTCTGCGCAGCAAGAACAAATCTATCGCAGCCGAGCCCACCCGCGCGTGATTAGGCAGAAAATAATCAAACCGTTACCGGCGCCGAAGAACTTTACTGAGTTCAGAAACAGGGCAAGCCACTGCTTAAAGGGACTTGCCAAATAAAAACGAAGAGTAAAACACACTGATCATAATTTAATTGATAAGCGAAGAGTATGGACAGCTTGGAATACAATTCTAGCGCCACTTTTTAGTGCGAGCCCTGTGTACTCTTCTATACTCACGCCGTTTGGACAAGGCGTAATGAGCTCCTAAATGTAATCTGAAGCTGTGGCCAAAGCTTCGTGCCGTCCATCCGGTCACCGCCCACGATATTCGCCGAAACAGAGGTTTGCTAAGCCGCACCGGCGTCATGCTCATCCATTTGTAAACACGGAGGCAGGTGAGGCAAGCAATACACGCATCACCACGTGATCAAGCTTGGCGGCACCCACGCGATTGCCGCGAAAACGGTCTGTATTCCACAGATTGCTCAATTACTTGATTGATGACCTGGTTATTATTCATTGTGGAATACCCCATTCTGAAGCCAGCACGTTCTCTTGGTTGATTGAAGTCGTGTTGCCCTGATTGTATTCGAAATCACCATGGTGACTATTTACACAATACTGAAAGCAAGCTAATGTACCTATCTTGCATGTTGTTGACCAAATTTTAGCGCCATGAGTTCGAAGCCCGCCCCTTCCACTCCGTGAAGATGGTCGAACAGCGAAGCTGTGTTAGTTAAACCGAGTGTTACGAGTGTTACATGTGGATGTGTTGCACGTGATGCAATTGCGTAAACACAAGTAAACACGGAGTAACAGGAACTTATATGGAAAAGTTGCGAGGCCAGAAGAGGCAGCGACTTCTGACGCTACTCGACAATTGTCCAGTTCTCTGGTCGAAACCTGCCGAGCTGCCGCCAGAGGCATCGGCTGCAGTCGTGGACACCGCGCGCCTTTGGCGCGAACGCGAGGAGATGAGGACGGTGTCGGCAGCAGCTTGCGCGTGGCCTCGTTGGTGCTGCTACATATTTGGTCTGTGTGTGCGCTGTGTGTACTCCCTATGTTTACGTAGGTTGTTATTCCCGCTGTTATTCCCTTTCGCGCTTCGTCAGTATTCCGAGCGTTGCTCCGCCCGTGTTATAAACGCGATCAGCCGGCCGTGAACGGTGGCCGATAAGAGTGGCAATCGAGTAGAAGGCATCCCACAAAATCTTGTCTTAGTTAAACCCGGTTCCTTGAATTTATTAATTTAATGTTTCATTTATTTACCTATTTTTTTGTTTGTTTGTTTGTATTACCCTGAATGCCAGAGGCACATACTGAAAAACACACGATACAGGCTTTGTTCTGTTAACAGTGTTAGCTAAAACAATGAGGAAGTATCAGTATATATGCTGACACAATAAAAAAATCAGGCAATTAACCAATAATAACATAGTCACACAGTAATACATTTGTATCTGAAATCCGTAAGAAAGCCTATCGGGATTGTTTTTTGAAAACATCCGTAACGCCCACTATGCTTAGGGCGCGCACGTTGTTTTGCATTTGATCGAGATTGCCCACAGTTCGCAAGCCTAGTCGCATCCATCGCTTGCCTGGAGTCACAGGCAAGCGTCTTCTGCCTCTCAAAACCATGTTGGTTTTGAGAGGCAGAAACCGGTGCTCCCATGCATGTGGGATGAAAGCTTCTTCATTTCAGGATGAACGTGGCTCCCTTAACAGATCACTCCCTCTTCTTAGAGAGCAGCAACAGGATGTGGACCTGGAAAAGCCCTATAATGGGAAACAGGAATGCAGGTTGTTTTTTTAGACAGAATAAACTTACAGGCCGCAATACACCTGTCGTCTTCGCATACGAGCTATACCGCGAGGCGTAAATAATTTGCCTTTGCTAATTAGCGTGGTGGGCGTCATTCATGAAATTCCGTCGAGCTGTGGGAAGCTTACATAGGCCGCCAAGGGAACTCGTATTATCGATTAACAATAGTGTGGGTTCACACCTGCCGTTCCAATGTGCTTCATGCGACCACGGTTTGGGGACATGCGTGTGATAGGAAGGAACAGAGCACGCGAAGTGCTGGAAGCTTTTCATATTAAGAATCAGTGTCGTATTGCTCTACAAGAGTAAATGTTTATTTTTAGATTGCGCTGCGAGATGTTTGCACGTGCAAACTCCCTTTGCATGAGCGCATCCTTGTATTGGGGCGGTGTGCAGAGAATAAACTACCTGCAAGTCTGGCGCCATGTCCTGTCCGTCGTGTGTTTGCTGTCACTATACTTTGCGCCACAAATGTTTCTTTAATACTTATTAACAAAAATTTAATAATTACGATTTTTATTAGTGCCTCAGGGGCAGTTGTATAAAGGGTTAACTTGAAGGCATTCGCATTTTATTGCACCCTCATTTGTTAAGCATCTGAAATCTGGCACCTAATTCGAGATAGAACTTGTTGCTGGGCGAGTTGGTTGACATCTGAGGAAAGCATGGTAGCGCGAACAGGAAAAGAAAGGCTTGGAAAGAAAAGTAGGAAACGACACGTTTATTTGTGACCGAATTTCTGCGGTAAAACCAGGCATTATCGAAACCGAACACCACGGGAGAGCAGAAAAGGCTGTCCTATCAGACCGAAATGCCCCGTGACGACAAGCGCGAGTAAAGGTACGTTCAGACTACGTACGTAATGTGCAGATATTTCGCAAGAAACGGAAGCGCAAACGCAAAAAGCGCAACTAAATTGTTCAGACTACAATCGTATGAAGCGTTAAGAGCGCACCAGTCGTCACGCACGTGAGCGTAATTGTTGGAAGGCCTGCTACTTTTACGTTTCATACAGATACGACAGTTACGGCGTGGCCAGTAAGCGCCGCAGTTTCAATTTTAAATTTCCGGTGACGCGACTACCGGCATCCCCAGTTAGAGCAACGGCTCAACGGACATGGCTGTGTGTGTGCGTAGTAGCTTGTGTGCGTAGTTCGAGTAGTGTGCGTAGTTGTGTGCGTAGTCTGTTTACAGGCGCCATGTTGAAATCCACTGAGACGCAACTGACAATGTGAACGACCAGCATTGTTAACGATCTTAACGCTTGTAACGCGCGATACGGTTTTTATGACAGATGCTCACTTTGCTAACGTTACGACCGCAGTCTGAACATACCTTAAGTTTGAAACCGAACGTCTCGGCCAGTTACGGCACCTGTACTGATACAGCAGATGTTTGCCTGGCAGGCATGTGCCCGTGTGTGTCGGGTCCGGATTTGCCGAGCCAGGCTATCATTGACCCCGTACTTCTTTACGGGGCGTTGCCGTTTGATGCGCAGCGGCATGCGCTCAGTTTCGATATTGCCTGGACTTAAAAAAATGAATTATGAGGTTTTACGTGACAAAACCAACATATGATTGTGAGGCACGCCGTAGTGGGGTACTCCTGATTAATTTGGACCACCTGGGGTTCTTCAAGGAGAACCTAAATGTAGGTACACTGGTGTTTCCTGCATTTCGCCCCCATCGAAATGCGGCCGCCGTGGCCGGGATTCGATCCCGCGACCTCGTGCTCAGTAGCCCAACACCATAACCACTGAGCAAGCGTGGCTTTGGCCTTCAAGCTTTCTTGATCAATATCTCAGATTACGTGTCACTTTTTCTTTATTTCTAAAAATGTGCATGTCATAAATTGCGACGGCCTACAAACTTTCTATATAAACAACTGCCCTCAAGTAAATAATAATGAAGTGAATTACCAAGAGTGCCACAGTATTTCCGCCTAGCCGCATAGAGCTCGTGTGCGAAGACGACAGCGTCTTTATAAAAAAAAACGTATTGTCTGAAAAACAAAAACAAACAATGAAACATTGTCAACAAACGTCAGTTTCTAAATATTTCATATTCTCATCTTAGTCGGCGCCCGTTCTTCTTTGCCATGACTCTACAAGGCCAGACGAGATTTCGCCAGACTTCAACCTCTGCATATGGTTCGTGCGACGACGAGCGCATACTTCGTCATGGCTGCATTAAGGAGGAAACACGACGTCGTGGTCTTCCCGTTATCTATATAGTTCAGTGTTGCGTACTGATCGTCTTCATGCATTGCCCGCCACATGGAGGTCCTCGTATCACCTGTACTCCTCGACTGTCCCAAACAGGTTCCACATCGCACCTCGAACAAGAACTCCGTTCACTTAAAACGATATATTGTATAGCGCGAAGGCACACTCACTAAGAAGACACACCTATGAAGACACACCAAAGAAGACAAACCAAAGAAGAACACACAACGTGTGCTCTTTGTGCCAGTGTCTTCGCACTACACGGTGTCGTTAAGCAAACAAGAGGTCGTAGGATCGAATCGCGGCCGCATTTCAATTGGGGGCGAAATTCAAGGTCGCCTGTGTCCCGTGCATTGGGGTCACGTTAAAGGACCCCAGGCGGTCAAAATTACCCCGGATTCCCCCACTATGGCATGCCTCGTAATCAGGTCGTCGTTTCGGCACGTAAAACACCAGAATTTCATTAATTAAGCAAACACCAACGAGCCCAACAACAAGCCCGTTTTTTTGCTCATCGTTATATTGCGCCGTGGCAGCCCCGCAGACGAAGTTAGCGGAACACACGAGCCAAGTGATGTGCACGCTTTGCGCCTCACTTGGCTCGTGTGTTCCGCTAACTTTGTGTGTGCAGCGCAAGATAACGATGAAGCAACGCCATCTTGACCCTTCTCAAGCTTTCTCACTTGGCCGAGTCTTAGGAATCAAAACTACTGCATCGCAAAGCAACGAAAGCACTTGAAAGCTTCTTTGACGCAGCGAGCTTTTCTTGAACGATAACTTTTGCAGAGATATTTTTAGTCATAGTGTCGATAGATGTACCGTTCCGATTACCTAACGCAAGAATATTGTACTTTTTTGTTTCTTTATGCTAAATAATATTATTAAGCAAGTTAAAATGGGCAGCTATTTGGTAATAGCTACCCAATCGTGGACTCATGTATTTAATTTCATCTCAAAAAAAGATACCAAAACGTCAGCTATGCGTAGAATGTGCGCTTATTATGTTTGAAACCTTGAAGAAGACAAACAAAATTGCAACTTTGGCGGCACTTCACGTCGCTGACGACGGCTCCTGCGCAGGTTGTGCCCATGGTGCTTCGCTTTACGTTCTTCTTTACAAATTGGCATAGACAAAAAAAAATGTCGCAGTTTCACCCGAAAGGCGAAGCATTAGTTGCGACAGCAACTTAGTAGACAGCTATACGGATTAAGGATAGCAGTTTTATCAGCTGTGTAAACTTTGACATGCAGCAGCACCAGCAACGCGCAGGACTGTTGTCGACGCCGTCGCCGTTTTGCCCGCGGTCGCACCGAACGCGCCCTGCGCGTTTGGTGCCGCAGCTAAACATCGCCTCCCCTCCCTCCCTTCCCCCCACGGCCTTTCGCGCGACGGAAGAAGTCGCGTTTGCTCTCTCTCTCTCTCTCTCTCTCTCTATATATATATATATATATATATATATATATATATATATGGGGATTGTAAAGGAGGAAAGAGATGCCTAATTCTGCAGCCCTTCGGGAGCACGGCTAGAGCACTGCACGGGCTCGGGCTTACCCGAAAGTCCAGGCCCGGCCCGGCCCGTGGGCCGGGCCGGGCCGGGTAGAGGAGTTTTTTCACGGGCTTGGGCCGGGCTCGGGCACGGCGTGTGCTTTTTGACACGGGCCCCGGCCGGGCTCGGGTTTTTTGACGCGGGCCCGGGCCGGGCTGGGGCTTTCTGCGAGTTATTCTCGGGCTTCTCAACTCTGAAAAACATGTATTTTTCGGTCTCGGGCCGGGTTCGGGCCGGTTTCGAGTCGGGCTCGGGCCGGGCTCGGGCTTAAGGTAGAGGGGTGGCGGGCCGGGCCGGGCGGGTAACGTAGATTATTTCCGGGCCCGGGCCGGGCCCGGGTCTTGCCATAAATGTTTTGATCGGGCTCGGGCGGGCCGCCCAATGTAAAAACGGGCCCGGGCCGGGCCCGGGCCGCAAAAATCGGCCCGTGCAGTGCTCTAAGCACGGCGCAGAACGCGCGTTTGCTCTCCGCAGTGCGTTCGCTCCCCGTGATAGCGTGCGTCCCTCGCGGACTTTCACTCGCACATACAGCGTCCGGCGCGCGGCAACGATTGCATCGCCGTTGACGTCATACGGAACCTCACGGCGACGGCGACGCCGACGGCAGAAATCCTCTTTGACTGTCCATATAATTGCTATCGCAATAAAATAATCTGCCTCCGTTACACCATGTCAAAGTGGATGTGCGTCACACAAGCACGACAGCAAGCGACGTACGTCACGCGCGCACGCACGTGTGCAGGAAGTGCAGCATACATCCTCATTCCTCTAGGCTCTGCGCCCTAGCGCAAGTGCTTTTTGAAATAATTAAATTTCTCAAAGCCAACTGCATCGGGCAATTCGTAAAGTACGATTTACACACAAGCTCCAGACACTGGAGCTCGTGATTGTAATTCCAATATCCGAGAATAACGGCATCGTCACGTGGCAAGATCGCCTGATGACGTAACCTGATGACGTCATCACGTCAAACATGACCTCACGCGATGACGTATTCGTCAAGTGATGAGGTCACCTGATGTCGTCATGTGATGCCTTTGGAGAAGCAGCACAGTGTGCTGCTTCTCCAAAGGCTGGGCCTCTTCGATTATCCGTCTCTGACAGTCCCGGACTACCGAAAGACTGTACACGCAATGCTCATTGGCTGAAAGCACCGTCTCGGGCAGTCCGGCAGGAACGGATAATCGAAGAGGCTCACTGTCTCCGGGATCGGCCCACTCGAAAAAATCCCGATCAACTAGAGGCTGTAAAACAAATTACATTACTTTATTTTTATTTATTTATTCAATAATGTAGGCCTATTCATGCCTATACAGGATAGAGCATACAAGTTACAGAGGCTTCCATATTAATGGAGAACAAAAAATAATATAGGCATAAACACATTGTAAGCATGGACGACAACAACAAAAGAATAAGTGGACTATACTTTTGAAATATTTCAGTGGGCATACCAGTATCTGTAAAGATGTGTAGGATAAATAAGGATGTGATAGTAGAAGGTTATGCACTGTGTGAAAGCCGTAATATAGAGACAACACAAAGAAGAAAAAGTAAAGATCGTTTGAATAGAACGTGTCGATACATGCGCGATGCATAGTTTTCGCTTCTCTTTGCGCACCGAACACTAGCGACTGAAAGCACTAAGTAAAAATAAGATTATGCAAGTGCATAGGCGTATCTACCGGGGGGGGGGGGGGGGGAGGGCACTTGCCCCCCCCCCCCCTCTGTCAATAGTGGGGGGGGGGGAAATTTGCCATTTGCCCCCCCACTTTTGAAAGCGGGCCCTTTCGGCAGCATGCTGGAAAGTCCAACAAAACTACAGCTGAAGCTAAATTTTTTTTCGTAATAGAGTGCCCATGCAAGTAATGCTTTTCTTTACTACGTATCCCCTGCTTGGGCAGCGAGGATTGTCTTTTGTGTCTCCGCGGGACTTGCTGTAGCGGACGACACGCGGGATACTACGTACACACTCGCGTTGCGGAGAAGGCCTGGCGCTGGGCAGTTGTAGAACTAACAAATGTCAGCTTCCGCTACTTGCATCATGCCCAGTGTTTCGGGATCACTATATCCCTATTTGAAAACACAATCAGCTTATTTAACCTGCAGGCGAGGGGGAGGTCAGGATAACGTATTATAATCAGCCGCGCTCAACGACTGGTGTAGTTTACGGCATGAAATCGATAGATTTTCAAATGCTGGAACTATTTAATCTCTGTCTGGAGACATGCTACATAGCGTTGCAGTCTCAGTATCTTATCACCATCAAAAAGTCTAATCAAACCTCTTACAGGTATAACTATCGAGTTTCACTGTCTAATCACGACCTTTTGTAGATATGTTTGTGAAAATGACCTTAGTCGAACGTGCAGAGCCATTTAAACACCCATAGAATATTAATTAATTTTTTTTCTAAAGGCACGGTCTAATCGACGCGGTCGCTTCTCACCGGGTCGATTTCATTTTCAGGCTGTTTCTAAATAATAGCTACACTGTTACTTGTATCCCAGCAGGATCAAGAACAGCAGATGTTTTATATTTTGAAAAAATGGCGGCCACTTTTTGGTGGTGTGTATCGAAATGTGCACTGTGTAGGTTGCTTATGTGCTCCGAAAACAGTTACTGAATAGTCTCTTTCTCCCAATTTTTATGCGTTATACACGGCATTTAGTTGTTTTCACCCGGTATCCTCGGTGAACTATGCGGGGCAGGGTGTTTTTATTTATTTGAAGTACGAACAAATGTTCTTAGTAACGAGCGATAAGTGTTTATCCTGTGTAGGTTCATGTAGAAAATTCATGTAGAAAATGTAGGTTCATGTAGAAAATGTAGAATGTTTACCCTGTGTAGGCCTTTGTAGAAAATTATTCATTGGAGCGTTCCAGGGAGTCATACTGCCGCTAATCGAAATGTTTCCCACACTCCTAAAGCAACTGCATGAGAGAAAGTTTAAATGCCGTGAAAATAGAGATAATTTGAGCGCGATGCGTTGCGAAACATTCACTTTCCTGCTTTTACTGTAAGTGTTGTAGATAATTACTAAACCCTAAAAATTAAATTATGGGGTTTTACGTGCCAAAACCACGATCTGATTATGAGGCACGCCGTAATGGGGGACTTCGGAAATTTGGACCACCTGGGGTTCTTTAACGTGAACCTAAATCTAAGTACACGGGTGTTTTCGCATTTCGCCCCCATCGAAATGCAGCCGCTGTGGCCGGGATTCGATCCTGCGACCTCGTGCTCAGCAGCCCAACACCATAGCCACTAAGAAACCACGGCGGGTGAATCGCTAAACCCTAGTTTTCCCATGTGTTTTCGTGCATCATGTGAGATTCGTAGTTGGTTTCTCCGGTGTCGAGCTCTCTGAGCTAAACAGGGCATTTTGTTTATATCTGGGGATAATTAAGCGCATGATATGGGTAATCTGTAGGCAATGCTCCGGATGGGTGTGTTAAATGAGCATTTTCCAGTAGAATACGTGTGCAAGTGGTCCTTTGTGTTGTTAGTCTGTTTTACGAGCGGTGTAAAACTTAGACGGCTGCGCTGGCATAATTACAAGTATAACTGAGGTGAAATTTTGCGAAGGGAACCAATACGCCAAGTTTATTTGCGATGGTAAATGCCTTTTGATCAAAAGAGGGTAAAAAAAGTATAACCAATTGTTCGAAAGTATCACGCTGCTGCTATAGGTTTCCCTATGTCGCAAGAGAACTCTGGGTTTCAGATATTCTATACTTGGAAGGAATAGACAGATTTTAAGTGCAATGTGTCGAGTAGTTTTAACGTTTCAGGCTTCTTCAGAAGGGAAACCACTAAATATTGAACCCTCATATTTTATTTATTTTTATTTTTTCCTGCATGATAGACAGGTTCCTGCAGGTTCGCCTGGCGTCCTCACTGAACTAAAGGAGGCAGCTTCGTTTTGTTTGGTGACTGTAAAGACAAGTTAATAGGTGATGTGTAGGTGAAGTTCAGATTAGATGGGTAATTGGACCTTTCGCAATAAATTACGTATGCAAGCACTCTAGAATGTTATGACCGTGTCTAACGAGCGGGGAAAATTGAGCCCACTGCCGTGGCAGAAGCCACCAAGACCACCAAGACCAAATTTAGCGAAAATTGGTGGAATGCTATGAAAACTCTCTGTGGGAAGTTAAATGTGGCTGGATCATACACAGCCTTTGTAAAATGATTCTTATTCAAGTGTTATAGCCTGTGCTATGGCAGATGTCAGCTATGCTTCCCAGTGCCCCGACATAGCGGTAGGTTACAACAGGTTCATATTTTGTGGATTGGGGAGGGGGGACATGGTAACTGCAATGTGCGACAAACGTTTTACGTTCGTGATGCAACTAGAAGCGTTGCAAATAATTTTTGAGCCGTTGTTTTGCTGTCCCTATTTTAAGGCGTCACAACACATTCAGACTTCGTTTCGGCGATGTCCTCGGTGAACTAAGCAAGATATTTTGTTTATATTTGGAGAAGATAATGGGCATTTTATGGACAATATGTAGGTAAACTATAAGGACAGGCGACTATAATTATGACATTTGCCGTAAATTACGCATGCAATCTATCCAGAGCTTTATGAATGTGTTTTGCGAACAAAAGATTCATACCGTTGCTCTGGCAGAACTGTGAACTCAACCGATGTCAAAACTAGCGGAAATTGAGTAAGGAGGGCGAGGGGGAGGGAGGACACCATGGTAAATGTTATGGCGAAGTAACATGTGTGTTGAAGAATTACTGGCTTTTAAAAAATTCCCAACAAGAAGTGCTCCAAAGGATTACATGCGGGCAAAGTTTCAAATGGTACAGTCATTTACGGTGAACTTTTTAATGTATACGATATAATTACATGAAATTGAAAGTTTTATTGCAACTGTTCGAAAGAAACAGCTTCGCTGGAAATCGGGTTGTTGCACACATCTGCTGTAACTTTTTGTAGTGGATGTTGCAAGTAATTTTTATTTATTGTACTACGTTGCGTAAAACCGTAGACAATACTATTACCTCAATTAGCGATACATTTAGGCTGTAGACTAAAATGCCAAGTACAATTGTTTGTTTAACTATTATGAGTGTTTGTAGCAAATGTACATTGTTTCTGTGCGCTGTGCTGCTGCTTATGGGCGGAACCCGAGACCTCTGTGAGACACTCAATATATATATATATATATATATATATATATATATATGTATATAAAGAGAGAGAGAGAGAAGGAGAGAGGTCAGATATTTTGCGGTATGTCTCCCCCCCCCCCCCCCCCCCCTTCCACACTCGAGAAACAGTTGGTACGCCACTGTGCAAGTGACAAAAATGTATCAACTGATTCAGAAATGACAACCTGATTCGGCAGGTCATTCCACATTTCGATAGCTAAAGGAAAGAATGAATACTTAAACGGGGTACAGCGTGGGAGGAAGGGGCGTATACATTTCTCGTGGTTATTTCTACTCGAGTGACGGTTCGGAGATTTCAAGTACTCGTCCTTATTTATATTTACTAAATTGTATGAAACAAGATAAGCAACGCTGGCTAGCCAGAGTTGCGATATTATTATTTGATTTGAAAACATATATACGTTTAGATAGGCAAATACACTTATCTATTTCGACGCTATTTGTTACGTATCTTTACGGAAACTTAAAAATTCAGCACGACTGGTGCACACTTTCGTTCGCACTATTCACGAGTGACACTTGCAATCCAACCTGGGGCCAAATTAACGCGATAGCCTTTAGGGCCACGTGTCGCAGAAAATCCGTCGTCGGCGTCCGATAAGCGAACATTTTCGTATATATTATTGCGATAGCAATTATATGGACAATTCCACCGGATTTCTGCCGTCGCCGTCGCCGTCGTCGTCGCCGTGAGGTTCCGTATAGATAAAATCTTCGCCGCGCGCCGTATGCCCGAGCGGAAGCGTGCGGGGACACACGCTGTCACGGAGAGCGAACGCACTCAATCTTCCACGCGCAAGCAAGGAAGCGGGAAGCGAGCGCCGGAGGGAGCGGGGGGGGGGGGGGGGCGCACTTCTGCTCTGCCAACAACCGCGCTCGTCGCTCGCTCACACCGTCTCTTATCTCCACACGGCTCTGACCTTTATGCACTGTGCATTCGCCGCTCAGTTTCCGTTGAAGCGATAGACCGCACGTACCTTCGCCCGCTGCGGCGTATATGCGCTTGCTGCCAGCGTTTTGACAGTCGTTGTCTGCAGTCATTCAGTGTGATCTACTCATGTTTGTTTGTGCGCGCTCACACCACAGTTAGTAATAGTCGGGCCACATTTTCCAACGCACGCTACACATGCAATGCTGCCCGGATCGGCAGTGCAGCGCTACAGGTGTGTCCCTTCGCACGCGCTGCCCACGGGCAGCGCTTCTCATCAACACCACCGTTTCACACGCGCCTTCTCGTGGTCATCGAGTCTCTCTTCATGTCGGTCTACTACGCCGCAGCACACCTGCTTACTTAATCAGCTCATGTTTACTACAATTCATATTGCTACCAAAGCCGCTCACCTTACTTCGTATGACATTGCTGTGTTGCTATCGCATTCATTGCTTCGCCCTTAGGGCGAAACTGTGACATTTTTAGGTACATGTATATGCCACGTTTTTTGTTTTTGTTTTTTGCTATATGACATGCGGTATATGTGGGTTATATTGTCAGAGAGTTTCTCATACCTTGTCTTACATTCTTGACAAAGTTCTTCCTCGGTATTTTGAGAATGACAGCCTGCAAACAAATGTTACGGAACATAACACCGACGGCGCATGCTTCTTATGTTAAATCTTCCCAGTGTGAAATATTAAAAACGGGAAAGAATAACAGAAAGCTGAAAATTATGTTATTTTTCTGGCGCGGCTGTGTACTACCTCAGGGGTCGGCCCACGCAAGAGGCCGCATTTCTGCCACAAAGCTTGCCTTCGTGCATAGCGTTCGCCGCCAGAGTTTCCCGGTAAACGTTACGGTTACATAAGCTGCAGCGTCCTCCAAGTTTTCTTTACAAAGATTATCTTCTTTTCCATTCTTTCTGTCCTCTTCACTGGCTGCGTGAAGGCAAGTGTGCGTTATTGCCAACATCAGCCACTTGCTGTGATCGCTCCGAAAAAAATTAAGAAAAACGAAGGACAATAATTCTTACCTAATACAGCCCGCTGATCGTTTAGCTATTGAACATGTGTTTTCTAAATTTTTGTTGCGTCGATTGCGCAATATTTCGGAATGAAAGGAAAAAAAGTGTCGTCCATTCGAGTGCTGCACGAAACTACAGAGAAACCGGGTTTCTCAAAGAATTTCGCAGTTGAAGAAATTCTCTTTTTTTTCACCTTATTTTTGCCGGTACACTTTTGCTACTTCAAGAACTATTCTTCCCTTACTTGGAAGCTACTGATGATTCTTTTTTTTTTCTTTTACTGATATCTTAGTACTTGGTTCGTAATGCGTATACGTATATAGGATGTCACTTCTTTTCAACCTTTCGTATCTCGAATCCTTTGCTTAATTAATGGGGCGTAAATTCAATCTCGGTGACTGTATGTTATTCGCAGTGTTGATTTTCTTTGCCGCACTGCGTTCTTAATGTTGTATTATATAGCGCATGATAATATCGACATATTCTATTTTTCATCGTTGCAGGGTACAACTTTTGCATTCTAGTGTTCCTATCGTCTCTATCGAGCTGGCCGTATTCAAAATGAATAGTAACTTTAAAGCGAAGTTCTAAAATACGAACTCACTCGCGCAAACTTTAGCAAACGTGATTGCACATTTGCTCGGCCTGCTGAAGATCTCAAACAGCAATTGATTAGCCCCTGTCATTCAACCTTCTTTGAGCATGTGCGGCCTACGGAAAGCGCGTTGCCAGGGAAGACTGACCACAATTTTTTGCTGAGAGAAAGCTGCTGTGCACCCTCGATCCCGTCTCGTTCCAGACCGCTTGCGCCGTGTTCGTACTTTTTCAAGTTCGCAATAATGCCGGACGAACAGCAACGCGATACATCGTTTAACGTCTCCCGGTCGAAGTCATTTGCATCAGCGGCGGCGCGCTGCCATGGCCAAGCCGAGCGAAGCACAACAAACTGGCTCCTTGTTGTTCGTTCACCTCCCCGATCGATCGGCGGCCTCGTCGTGTTGCTCTTCTTGCACGCCCCTCCCCACTTCCGGACAATGCGCCCCAATCAGACGCAGCATCAGCGGCGCACGTCACGATGCCCCGCCTCGTCTTTTGCTCTTGGCGCCAAAGCCGGGGCCCCGCCTGTGTTGCTTTTGTGCGCACAGCCTCCTCGCCCCAAATCGATTTCCTCCGCGCTCTGCTGCTGCTGCTTTGTGCGTTATCTGTGCTGGCGCACCTGCTCTCGTTTTTGCTGGGCTCTTTCCGCGGGGAGAGCGGCGCATAATACATTCCCCCCAATCGCAGCGCTCTCCTTTTGCTTGCTTCGTGCATCAACGTTTTTCCTTCGAGCCGAGAAACAAGCATGGAGTCGCTGAACGCAGGTTGCCCCTTTCTCGGCGCGCCATGTTGGTTTCTTCCTCAGTCGCTTCGTTTCTAAGCAGAAGTCGCCTATGTTATTTTCGCACGGCGATGGAATCAAGAAGGAGGCTCTCGATAGTCGTTGCTACGACCGATATAGGTTCGTCGTCTCACGTATTGCTTCACGCAGCTTGAGCACCCGGTTACGCTAAATATCGATGTCAGACATGCGCAATATCTTACACAGATGCAGCACAACATTGTTGCGAGCCTTCCACACACTCGAATGCAAGTGATTCCGTTCAAGTGCTATTCGTTTTCAAGCTTCGTCACTGCCTTGAGCGTCACTCCGCTTTCCAGGTTTTCGATGGGGGCCCCTTCATAAACCGACCCTCAAAATGCTGTCTTAGCGCGATAATAAGTTGAGCGGTTGAACAAATTTGGTGGTCCGCCATTTTTATTCCCCAGTCAGCTAGAAGGAATTCTTGCCTGTTTTCCTACTCGCTGTCATGTGCCAATAATGGCCTGTGATTAATCAAATTCCATTATTTTATTAATTAACTATGTTACAATGCGTTCATTATGTAATCTCATACACCTTCAATATATACGTTGCTGTTTTATTGCGATAGCAATTATGTGGACACTTCGACGGGATTTCTGCCGTCGGCGTCGTCGTCGCCGTCGCCGTCAGGTTCCGTATAGATTCCAAGGGCGATAAAATCGTCGCGGCGCGCTGTACGAGTAAAAGCGCGCGGGGGACGCGCGCTATCACGGAGAGCCAACGCACGGCGGAAAGCAAACGCGATTGTCGCCCAAAAGGCCGTGGGGGTATGGGGGGGAGGGAGGCGGGGCGACGCTGTGCTACGGCACCACATGCTTATCTTGCAACCCAGCGCAAGGAGAACTGGCAAAGCAATCTCCCACGCGAAAACAAAAAAAAAAAAAAAAAAGCGGGGAGGCAGCGCGGGAGGGACGGGGGGAGCAGCTTCTACTCTGCCAACAAATACGCTTGCACTGGCTGTGGTAGCCGTCGCCCGCACCGTCTCTTTATGTCCACCACGGCCGGGCTCGACTGGCGCGCGCACTCGCTTCTTAAGAAGCGAGCGAGCGCGCCCGCCAGTCGAGCCCGGCCGTGTCTCCACAAGGCTCTGACCTTTATGCGCTGTCCATTCGCCGCTCAGTTTCCGTTGTAGCGATAGACCGCACGATTCCCCGCCCGCTGCAGCGGCCGCGCCAGCGTTTTGACAGTCGTCTGCGGTCATTCAGTGGTCATTCAGTTAGAAAGCGAATGTGTCCAAGTTTATGCGGCCGATAAAACTACGCTACTATCCCTACTCCGAATAGCTCTCTACCAATTTGCTATCGCAATCGATGCTTCGCCTTTCAGGCGAAACTGCGACATTTTTTTTTCTTTTTGAACATAGTGAGTTTTGTGTTGACATTTGCGTCTCACACGAAACACGGAAAGCAACAAATTCTACGACATGGTGGCAAGCGCTTGATAGCATCACCTAGCATCAAGAACGTCCGCCGCACTAAGCTCTCTTTTTGCTCTCGCACTTCAGTCAAAGAACTTTTTGAAAGGTCCTGCGAGTTTGTGGGACGGGAAAAATGTCCCGCCTAGGTGATGGCCACTTGAGTCCTGGCGGCTTCCTCGCCCCGCTGGACAGCCCAAAGTTGATCTTCAAGGGCAGAGCTGGGCCGGTATTTTGTAGCGATGCCTTATGCCTTATTCTATACTACTCTTATCATCCACCGCTCACGGCCGGCTGATCCCGTTGATAACGAGTGCAGACCGTCGCTCTGACCACTGACCAAGCGCGAAAAGGCATCGGAAAGATGTCGCTACAAAATACCGACCCTGAGTCTCCCAGCGCGCGCGCAGGCAATCGCGAGAGGCTGAGCTCAACCATATTCATCACTCTAGCCGGTTGAAACGGTGGCACAGTGGTTAGCGCGCTAGGCTATACGGAGCTTGGCGTGGACACGTTTTTCTTAGTTGAATGAACGTGACGCAATTTGTGTGCCGTTTTTATGCCACGGCTTTCTGTTGACGGTGGGGTGGCACAATGAGCCAAGTAATGCTATCGCCTTAATAAAGCCACACTTTCCTATCTAAAGCAAACAATGCTCGTCCTAAATGAACGAACGTCGCGACGAGAAATGGCGCTATGGTGACAACTGCATCAGGCAATTTTTATTCCAGTCCCTCACTCTCTTGGGGATGAAATAATGTTAATATAGATTAATATACGGCACGTGCACACTTGTGCTTTTGGCGGATGATGCATCCTGGGTGATATAGAACATATATTCCTTGCACACATACGTACATGTCCTTGCACGAGCCAGTCGTTCCTGTGTAGCTATTGAAGGAGCTGTAATATTAGCGTCAGTTCTTGAGGAGCCGCCATCCTAAGTGAAGACCTATTTGTGATGAGCCCCGAGTGAAATCAGATAGATCGAGTAAGGTCTTGATGAGGGCTACTTGGTTCATGTTTACAACTCAGGTTTGAACAGCGCGATTAAAACAAATTAAACACGAATGAACAAATACTACAGACAAGCGCTGACTGCCAACTGAAAGTTTATTTGAAATTCTTCAGCCATTTATACTTTTTCCAGCATAGGCATGCGTACACCAGTCACATAAACGTCTGCAAAATCACCAACATAATAATCTTTTATGCAAAAAGCTATTTCTTTCTCCGACAAAGCGAGAGAGGGAAAAGTTACACATTTGTCACCTTCCTTTCGAATGTGATATGCCTCTATTATTTCTCTTTCCTTCTAACTTTTTCCTTTCCCTATCAATTTAAATTTTTGTCTTTTGAAAAATAGGCATGCGTGGACACTTTTTGCAATGTCCCGCTAAATGACTTCCAAAGCCATTCTTCACGTTATTGTTGCGTTGACGAGCTCTATCAATGAAACACTGTCCTGTTTGTCCAATATAAATTCTGCCAAAGCGCAGCGGTGTCTGATAGATGACGTTGCGCGTGCAGTCAGTGAAACGAGATTTAGGATCGACGGTGCACAGGCGCTTGTTGAGCGTTTTCATATACGATTGCATATCGAGGAAAGCTTGCACGGGGCACTGAAAAGTAAATTAACATTACGTCTGTTAGAAACTTTCTTTAGATTGAGCGACAACTTATGCAAGTACGGCACCACATGCACTGGTCTCGTGTCATTTTTCTTTGTGTACTGGTTCCAAACTTTTTTCTTTTTTTCTTTCTGCAAAATGGCTTCGAATACTGAAGTGATGACAGAATGAGGATAACCTGCGTTCTGTAATCGCGCTGTCCGATTTAAAAAATTTCGCTCACACTCGTGCTCACACGCCTTATTTAGTGCTACCTTAATGCATGTGGTTGCTATGCACCTCTTAATCAGTTTTGAGTGTGCACTGTCATAGAGTAATAAGGTTTTCTTAGATCTGGGATGATATGCCCAGCAAATATGCTCATCCGAAGAAAAACAAAAATTAATATCGATAAACTGAATTCGGTTCTTAATTGGCAGTTCGTGCGTAACTTAAGACCCCTTACAAAAACAATTGGAGACTTGCTGCAGAAATCTTACAGAACCTGAGTCACCCGGGATGCAGAATACATGCAGACAGGTGACAGAATTTCTGTCACCTCCCAGCGGGCAATTGGTACACCTTTCTGCAGAAAGTCTGCTCAGCCTGTGTATCCGCAGGATGCAGCATGTCTGCAGAAAGTCTGTCGAGACAGTGGTCACAGGATGCAGCAAATAAGCAGGCATTTGATAGAATCTGTGCAGCCCACCTATCGGGAACTGGCATGCATGCACGCATGCAAACAAATAACAGACGCCATAGTATTCTTTGCACTCTTCATTTGTCTGACTTCTTCATGCCTCCTGGTTCGAACCAAAAATATATCTTCCCAGGAATGAAGTAGTGAGTATGAAGTAAGCAAAGCTTAAAAAGGCTCTATTTTAGCTTCATCGTTTGTTGTGCTGTGACACGCGAAGTTAGTGGAAGCTAAAACACGACAAGTGAAGCGCAAGCAGTCAGTCGAGTTTAATGAATAAGGATTTATACTCATAGCCGCTAGCTTTAGCTGGATGTTACATGCACTACTAATGCAGAGGAAAGATATTAAGAATGAATCAGAACCGACAAGGAGACCCGTTTAAATTATATCGAGGCGATATTATGTTAGAAACTGAGTTTGACGATGAGAGAGAGAGACAAAGATGGCCCACTCACGCAGGCTTCAGCAGCAGCCGCAACCACGCAAAATGCTTCTCGTATCTCTCTAATAAATTTGCGCGCTTGCTTCTGAGCAGGATTTTCGTGTGCTTTCAAAAGACGGTGTGCAACCGCATCTCGTGCAGTGCGCAGCCAAGTTGACTGGGGCATTTACTAGGCTGAGAGTATATCTGTGCTCCCCGAGCACAGCCCATTTATCCTACGTAAGCATGGTTGCATGTGAGCGGTATCTTGTAAACAACTGCCTCTTCGCACATGACAAATTTGACCACGTGTTGCGTGCGAAGCGAGAGTCATTTACAAAGTACCGCTTACATGCAACTGCGCTTACGTTACGCACCGGTGCTGGAATGAGAAGCTCTGGCCTCACAGATACGCTCCCAGCCTATAGTAAATGCACAGGCAACTTGGCTGTGCACTGCACGATATGCGGTTGCACACCATCTTTTCACTGCGCACCTCCCCAGAAGCAAGGGCAAAGTGACGAGAGAGATATGGAAATCCTTTTGCCCAGTTGTGGCTGGTGCTGAAGCCTGCGTTTGTATCTCTACCTCATCATAACACTCAATTTCCAACACAATAGCGCCTCGATATGATTCAAGTGGGTCGCCTTGTCAGTTCTGATTCATTCTGACTATCTTATATCTGCCTTTTTAGCAGATATAACCCGTAGCTGATGATAGTGGCTCCGGAAATATGCGTAAGTTCTTCCTTCTTGTTCACCAAACTCTGTTGACAGCTCGCGCTTCACTGGTCGTGCATTTTTGTTTCCACTAAATTTGTGTGTCACAGCGCCTGCCCCAGCACAACGAACGATGAAGTAGTGAGTCAGAATATCTACTGGCAACCTTGGAAGAGGAGTCGCTCTTGGGCCCCATTTTCTGCAGCATGGAGCCTATGCCCTCTTTAGTTTGAGGCCTGCGCACTTGAGCTTGTTGCATTTGTATTCTGTAAAAGAATGAAAATAATTGTAGAGACGTACTTTAGGGACATATCTTGGAAAGTACAACCCTGAAACAATATCAAGAACAATGTCTTGCCGTATATTGGCAAAATACAACGGTCACGCAGCTTGAACAATTTCCTGAATTTTTGGTAAGTCAACAGAGATGACCCGGAATAGACATGAATTGGAATCCAGAGTGCCGTATTACGGAATGTTGAATTCCGGGCTTCCAACACTTTTAAACCACCTTTTGTGGCTTTTTGTTCTGAGGTTTCATTCTCTGTAGTATTATGGGAATCAATACCCACCGCCCCTACTACCCACCAAAAAAATGTGAAAGAAACTGTTTTACACAATTTTGACTACTTAGGGAAATATGATTAAGAACACAGAATCTGTGCAGGCACGGATGTTAGAAGTCTACAAAAAATTGTAACAATAAAGGTAACCAAACCCCTCCTGCTTTTGTCGGGCAACTCAGGAGAGTTATTGGGTATGAATTATACCAACAAAACCTGCAGCTCGTGTAAGTGGCAGTGACCGTTTTGTACACACCTTGTCGCAGCATGCAGATCAGGTGCTTTACCGTGTTGTCAGGTTGCAGAAGTGCCGGAGGTTCGTATGATGTGTAGAGATGCCTCTGGTTCAGAATATCGTGACATTCCTAAACAATAAAAATTTTCAGCTTACTGTAATCTGTGTTTGAACTGCAAACTTGTGATTTAAGAAGATGATGTTACATTGTGAGAAGTCTCGTACAACCAGCTCCAGGAAGCTGCATCTGGTACAAAATGTCCGATTATTACATCACAGGCGGTTATTTAACTTGTAAATGGCACTGCATCCAAACATGCATCTACTATCAAAAGATTCACACAAACGCACATCTGTAGTAAGTGAAAAGTGAATTGTACTATGAAGAAAATTCTTTAGCACATGAAAAGCGTTCCAAAACCTAATTTCTTTATGCTGTGCAACAAAGCACTGTCTGAAAGGACGATGCGCTGAAAAAGAACAGACCCCCTCCTTTTCAGGAGAAAGAAAAAAAAAGATATTTCGTTTAAAAAGAAACATTGCTGTTGAAATCTCAGCGTCTTAGTAAAATCAGAAGCCTTTACAAATACACGAGAACACACAGGACACCCAACATAAGAAATGCAGACTGCCTGACGACATTCTATAAATACAACACTTTGGATATAAGCTAAAATCTTGCAATGCGTCAGACACAGCAATCGGGTGCCGTCTCGCGCAGTCGTTAGCTGTGAAAACGATACATCGACGTACTTCTAGAAATACGTCTACAATTTCTCGCTGAAAAATTACGGACATAAATGGTAACTTTTCCTGCTTGAATTTTTGTGCCCATTCAGATCAAACAATCGCCGGCGCTAGCACACCTCATAGTAGAAAGCAACTAAACGATAAAGCTTCTGGCAACTTCAACACGTTTCAGGGCAATTTCCATGAAACTGCATGCTATATGTGCACTGCTTCAAAACAATGAACATTCGGAAAGCAAACCTATCATTTTTGTCGCTTTACTAGTCATCTTGCGATCCGTATAACAATGTACACTTCATGACTACAAGAATGCGCCAAAGCGCCGGACTTATACCTTTCAGGCGTACTCGGCAAACGCTACTTCGTGTCACAGGTTCCGCGGCATCGTACAGGTGCCGCGGCAAGAACTGTCGGTGCACGGCCCTTCCAGCGTAAACACAATAGAATTGTGGATGAACGTGATAGCACAACTTTCAACAAATTCTTCCGTGCAATGTGATCCGATGCGAGCGCAGCGAGAGTACCTGAGGCTTTTCACGAGCCGGGAACAAAGAAAGTGTGATCGGGCCTAACTACGATAATCATCGGCGTAGCGCACGAAAGATACTGCACGCTACATTACGCGGTCCCAGGGGTTTTGGATCATTGATGCACACAAAAAGCACCCCACTTTCTGTCGGCACAGCGTACACACGAATCTATGTCAAGCGAAGCTAAAGTGAAGCGGTAAACTAAATGCTTTACAACTAACGACAATGCGTACAATTTGGTAATGGCAGGCGTAGGCGCAGAAAAATAAGTACGACACGTATCCAGCAACATTTAAGGCTGATTCACACTATGCCTCACGGCACTGATTTTGGTCTGCCGACTGTTGGCGACAGCGTTTTCCGTCCTGTAAACTACTGTCGTCATCAGTCGGCAGACCAAAATCTTTGTCGTGTCGGCGTAGTGTAAATCAGCCTTTACGAATACTGAACCTCTTGTGTGACAGTGGGACATACCCATTCTGCAAGACTGGCCGAGAACAGGCACAATATCACATATACTGAATTTCTAAAACAAGGATAGTAAAGTAAATCAAATGATCAGAAATTTAATTCATAATTCCATTACCAGGTCTGTGTGCTTTAGCCGACGTTATATGTGCAGGTGTTATGCATATACTTGAGTAGCATACAAGGCTTATTCAGCCACATTGCGGGTACTTTCATTTACCCTTTGAATTTAAATCCACAAATTTACCTGCCGAGATAGGGACCGACTCAGCATCCATGCGAAACCCGGCAAAGTAGCTAGATAATGAAAGCTTCGTTTAAATAGGCTAGAGAAGGAATTCGTTATTACTTACTGCCGCAATTGTCTATAGCATAGGCTGCTGACACCTGAACCGTAGTTAGGAGTGCATCGTAAAGAGTAAAATCATGTAAAAAGACAGGCAGAGAATAGCAGAGAGGATATAGTAAATAACTGTTTACATACATGCATTTTATTCACAACGACCTTGAGATAGAACTACCACTAAAGGGGAGAAAAGGCAGTGGAAAACAGACCTTTGAACCGAAGGTAGGAAATAGCCCAAAAATATCCAAATAGCTAACTCCAAGAAATGTAGCCAAATTTGGCTATTTATAGGCCAACCTGGCAACCCTGGTAATTTTAACGCGTACTGCGAGCGGCCAAACTGCAAGTGGTTCCTGGCGCACGCGGGCGACGCGTCGGAGCGCAACGAGAACCACAACGAGACGGCACACGCAGCGGCGCGAGTGCTAACCGACCGCGCCCCGGCGACAGACCGTCCGACGTGGTTTGAAGCCAAGAACCGCATGACCGATTACAACGACATCCCGAAGGCCTACCGCCTGGCTCGCAGGACTCTCCCACCCCCGCACCCGATGCTGAGTCGAGCGGAGGCGGTACTACTGAGACAGCTACAGACCAGATCGCTACCGAGCCCGGGACTGATGCATCGCATGTACCCCGAGACATACCCGACCGATGAGTGTAGGGTCTGCCGGAAGGGACGGCAGATGACACGCTCATCTTGTGGGACTGCATCAAAAATCCAGAGGAAGCAAGAATGATCGCGCCGCGACTCGAGGCAGCCGCGAAGAGCTACGACCAATAACAGCTCTGGGCCGTTCAAGGTGCTCGGGGCGCTCGAAAGACCCAGCGAGCCAGCAACGGCGAGCGGAGACCCGCGCCGAGTAATGGCAACCTCGTAAGACGACGTAAGCCCTCGTCGGGGCGCGCGAGCGCCCAACTGCAGACACAAATAAAGTTTGCTCCAATCCAATTCGGAGCTTCTTACCACAAAAGGGTCCTTTATCTGCAACATCTTCAGATGGCCTTGTAAAACTTTTCCTACATGGCACTGCCATGTCTTCTTCTCGGACACGATAACTTGTAACACGAGGCTTGTGGGTTTTGCAAGTGAAGAAAACTTCAAGAAACTCAGTATCAGCTTTGTTCACAAGCTTCCGTAACGAATCCAGATGCAGGTCTTTGAGTAGCTTTAGGGCGGCCTTCTTTTCCTTTTTCGGTTTGAAAGGAACAGCTTTAAAATTCTTCATTATAGCTTGCTTGGATTTTTTGTTAAACAGGTTTGTAGGCAGAACGACAAATCCACCTTCTCTATCTACCTGCAATATTTCCAGCGTATCATTCTTCGTGCTCATTACAATATTCTTTAGGGGTGGGTTACCTGATTTTTCACTTGGTGCATGCTTTATAATGCAGACCACTGTTTCACCGACTACTCGTTCACGGTCCTGATGCTCAGCTCTGTCTCCTATGCGGATCTACCCATGGCTAGGAGCTGTGGAGCGGTCAACTTAGGCTCAAAACTATATTTTGGGCCTTTTTCCAGGGTCCTCCTAAGTTGGTCTGGAATTGTGTCCTGCGCAAGCGTGGCCTATGCAGAGGACCACACCTGACGGCCGATAAAGCCTGCAAGCAATGTTTTCAGATACCATACGTGGTCGGAAGACGAAGAAGAGAACGAGTCAACGAGGAAGCAAGATTGCAACAAATTGGCAGCACGCCCACCAACCCGCAACCAGCGGCGGAAAGGCGCCCTAGATCCAGAGGACGCTCCCGTTCCAGGAGTCGTTCCAGAACCAGAGGCCGCTCGAGATACAGGAGCACATACAGGAGCAGATTCCAAAGCTAGGGCACTCCTTTTCTCCAACGGGGCGCAGGTGTGCTTCGAATCGCCTCGAGTACCGTCAAACCCCAGTCAGTCAACCTGGGCCGATCGAGTCCGAGGAGGAGCGCAGGGAACACAGGTAACGCGCGAGCGAACGCCAGAGCATGAGCATAACAGAGTAGAAAATGATGGGATAGCGCAACTAGATAGATAAAATGATAAGATCAGAACCATGATAGAAAAGCCCATTACGGAGATGGCCGAAATTAGAAGAAGCTCTCAGATAGCCGTGAGAAATCAGCCATCCTCTGCTAGCAGCGGGAGCAAGCAATCGGAAATCCCTCGACCCATGGATGTAACCATTGAGGAGGGGGACAAGGAGAAAACAAGAAGTGGGCGATAATAACATGTGAACAAGTGCCTACCAGGGCGAAATCTGAAATCAGAGATATGCTCACAACGCTCAGTGAGAGCGTCAAGCAGATAAACGAAAGGCTGACGCAATTCCAGTCAGGTATTGCAGCCATGGAAGCGCGCACTAACCAGAGATTCCTCAAGATCGAAGCATATCTTAACGATACGGTGGTCCCAGCTCTGGATCCAAAGGCCCCTAATCCTCTCGTACAACGCACGAAGTCCAACAGTCTCACTACACTAAATAATACACCCCAGCCCAAGCAAGATGGTTGCTCAAAATAGTCAGTTCAACATGTTGCAATGGAACTGCAGGGGCTATCATCATAAAAGGGCGCCCCTGCAGCAATTTATTCGAACCCACCCTGAGAAACCGCACGTTATCCTACTCCTAAGAAACGCTCACCCCCAACGTCACTTTGCCCGGGTATCGCTCGGAGATGAACAGTAACGAGGGGGGAGAGGTATCGCCGCCCTAGTTAGTAACAGGGCTACGCACACCAGGCAGGTTCTAAAGATTACTGGCAACAAGATTGAATACATTATGATGGAAATCATTCCAAACTCTTCACTTGGCAATCAGAGCAGCATCTTTATTTTCAATGTCTACAGCAGACCTGAAGACCTGAAGCAAAGATTCGAGTCCCTACTCACCAAAGCCGTCAAGCTAGCTCGAGACTCACCGTTAATCGTTGCCGGAGACTTTAACGCCCCCTACCACGCTTGGGGTTACCGCTATAATACGAACAAAGGGGAAAGTCTATGGCGCGAAGCGACGGACCTAGAATTTACGCTCATCACGGACCCGGCATTCGCAACTAGATGCGGCACACCGACATGTAGAGACACGACTCCTGACCTCACTTTTGTTCGCAACACTTTTGTTCGCTAACTTGAACCAAGACTGGGGTAGTGATCGTAATATATTAATTATCAACAAGGACCACCTCCTCACGTACAACGAGCTAACCAAGCACTTCTACCTACAACGCAGGGTCTTCCTCCCTCCGCACAGTAAACTAAATAGACCTCAGGCCATTACGCTAAGGCTCTTACAAACGAGGTCTTACCCGAACCCTCTATTAATCAACGTGATCTATCCGGAGATCTCTACTCCTACAACATAAATGTAATGACATCATAGATCTTAGTCATATGCTCTGGCGTTGCTCCGCGTTACGCAGCGACAAGGACAACATTGAAGAGCGGTGGGACGCAGCTCTACGCAGTCTCACATTAGATGAACATCTATGGGCAGTCGAACGAGTCCGCGAAGCGGCCGATGGCTAGGCCTTTCGGTCCCAACGTGGGAGCGGCCCGCTTCGGGCTAGGAAACTAGCGCAACCCAATGGACCATAATGAAGTTTTTCCGTCCATCCATCCATACATGCTGACCGTGTTTTTGCATGTAAAAACGTGAGTTTTTTTTTTTTTTTCATTTGTGTGAAGGTTGTTTGGGAGGATAGACCCACTATTCTTTTACTCCCTTCACGAAGTTTTCATTTCATTTATTTTCTTAAAGACCCCTTAGTAGGGGTATTACATAAGGGGTGGGAATACAACATATACAAACAATTCTTACAATGCTTTCAATTCGTTAGATAAAAACGTTGTTACATCTTGAACGAATCGTGATGAACAGGTGACCGCAGCGACTTCATGAGGAAGGGCATTCCAGTCTTTATATGCTCGGTAGAAAAACGAGGCTGAAAATGTATTTGTGCGTGAGTTTGGTTGTGCTACCTGCAGGGGATGGCCAATGCGTCGCCGCTATTCCTAAGATCTCATCGGTTATGGCGCCAAGTGTCGTGTTTTTTCGAGAATATGTCGCCTCACCTTGTATCGGGGGAACCATATTTCTTCGTAGAATATAGGAAGTAAAGACGACAAAACATGGCGATGGCTGGCTTATTACGGCAGCTGTAGCTTCGGCGGAAGTGAAACAGGCGTACTGCATGCTTGGACTTGCAAACAAATACGGCCATGCTACGTACACAGCTTTCACTACTCAGCCAACTCACAATTATCAATTGTTCAATTGTGCGCCCAAGCACGCACTTACGGGAGCCGCGCGGCTGTACGTACTTCTCTTCGACCACTGCTAAAGTCAACACAGCAACATTTTGGCATGGTGTCCCCATGGCATGTTTTCCGATAGCGTGGCCGTGCTTATCGCCGGGTATAGGAAGCGGCGGAGCTTGTGAGAGCTTGCGGGGTGTAATGGTAGTATTTAATCACGTTATCTTGAGCAAGGTTCTAGATCACGTGGTTTTCAACTCCCTCTGGATGGTTTCTATTCATTGACCTAACTGTCTGTACGTCCTAAAGTCGGCTAATGACACCCTTTTACTACATTCCTTAGAGGGGGTAGGAAAACGATGTAATGTAGCGTGTTTTACTCCAGCATTCCAGAGTCAATTATTAGTGCAAGGGGGATTTCAAAGCGCATGAGCGGCGAAAACTCCCATCTCGGCTAATTTTTGCTAACAATGTACCGGGTGCGAGAGGTATTTCAGAAAACAATGTTGGCTTCAGGCAGAGAAGAATATTTCCAGCAAGAATAGACATATTTTTACCAAACTTCGGGAAATATTTCTCTTATGGTTTATTTCCACAATTACTCAATGAATCCGCCATCCACAGCAATAACCGATTCAATTCGGCTTCGGAAACGGCTGCATGCACGGGTCAGGTTGTCAGCAATGGCGGCCTTCAGTTAGTTTTTTGTATTACGTGGTTGTCTCTTTCAACGACGCGCCAGACATAGTAGTCGAGTGGATATAAATCTGGAGAATTAGGAATCCACAAGTTGGGAGGGACGTGGTCGTACAAGTTGTAGGCCAATCACTCCTGGGTGACACAGGTGGTGTGGGCGGGAGCCGATTCTTGTTGAAAGTCATCAGGTCTTCCTTTGGAAACGGTCTCTATCCAGGGCTTTACAACGGTGGCAAGCACCTCCATGTACGCGGCAGCATTAACGTGGAGTCCTTCTTCAATAAAGTGTGGCGGCATGACGTCACCGTCGTTGCTGACGACGGCTAACACCATCACAGACGACGGAAATTTTGTGTGCATCACTGTAGGCACCAGCGCTTGCGCAAAGCCACCTGTCGTTACGGCTGTTTAATTTCTTGGTCTTGGCTTAAAGATCTTTTCATCTGAAAAAAAAAAAAACAAGAGCATTCCAGGCTCCTCGTGTCTCTTCAGCTTGCTTAGAAAGCGCTTGGACCGGAGCAGATGACTCTCCCGAGTTTTATCGGACATGAATTGCCCCCTCCTCATGACATAGGAATGGTACCTCAAGTTCTCGTGCACAGCGAGCCTGACAGTCGACTCTGCGACTTGGAGCTCCTTTGCAATGGCCCGCACTGACTTCCCTGGGTCGTCGCGCACGATGACTTGCAGCCCCTGGCGAAAAGCAAGGGTTCTGACGACGTCTGACCGCTAACTGCACTTTTTTCCTTTTCCCCATAGATGCCACGTAACCGACAGAACAGGTGAGTTCTGTCCGCACCTTGTAAACGAAAGACTTCGCTACGTTCAGAAAGGTGGCAATTTCCAAGGCGCTATGGTGTGCGGCAAAGGCCGACGCGGACTGCATGGTGTTGCCCTTCCTGCGTTAACCTGTAAGCTTCAATCTTTGAACAAACTGCGCAATATGAATGATAAGGGGTCAACCAACAATAAGCCGCACGCCTAGATATAATATGATGCCTGCTGGTGTCTATAACGATATGGAATAGTGTTCTCAAATACCTCACGCACCCGGCGACTCTAGCTTTAAGCATTGTAGAGTGTCTAATTTCTAATTTTTTACCAAACATTATAGTGATAATATGAGAGAACACAATAAAAATGTGACGCGACATCATGACGGCCAGCGGACTGGGATAACCGTGGACACATTCACGAAAAGTAAAATCATCGCCTTGCAAAAAGGAAGATATACGTGCGACAAAATTAGTTTTATCAGGAGGACCAGATTTGCTGGGCTGAGAAATCGATGTCTTGAATGCAACCGAAGCATGAGTAATGCGAACCGCACGCAGTTGTCAAGACGTGCAGGGATTTTCACGCCGTTTCTTATTGATGGCGTGAGTTGTGAGTTAATGTGAGTTACGTCTCAATCTGCTTGTACCTCCTTTAGCACTTATGGTCAGACGTATACTTTGCAATAAGATACACAAGACGTTTACATTTAAAAAAATGTTTTTTAACTGGCTACAATTTTTTTTTTTTATGGAAGGTTTGTGTGAAATAATTTCACCTGAGGATTCGTGCTCAACCTGTAATATCAAGCTGTTGGGGAGTCATTGAGCCTCATTGCTGTCTTGGCCGTGAAAGTGTTTGCTAACGCAATTTGTTGTGATTATTGATTCATGTATTTGTTTTTACACATTGTGCATCTATGCTACGTGTGTGACGTATGTAATGTATTTCTTTTCTATTTCAAAATCAAGGGTCACATTATCCGTGTGTTTTTTTACTAGTGGCTTCAAGAAGTTACTACATTCATAGCATCTTGTTTAAAAATGGGAAGTCATAAAAACTGAATGGGGAAGTTGCACATTGTTAGTTATAGAGTTATACACCATCACTGTAGTTTTGTGTTTTATTAGCAAGTGTAGGAGCACGATTCGGTATTTGCGAAAGAGTGGTTTAGTAGAAGTCGCATAATTTGAGTTTGACATAAAATGAATTGCACGTTTTTACAGGACAACGAGTGGTTTTATGTGAGAACCGTATCATATGCAATAAAATAGTTGACTATCTCAATGTCGCTACATCACAGAAATGGCGTCATTTGAAAAGCGTAAAGCAGACAGTGCGAAGTTTTTTGCCGAGACAGTCAATATGCATTTTTCCTGTTGAAATGTTGGTCATACACTTAATTAAGTATTTTAGGTTACTGACTCGTTATTGATTACTCTTATATTAGTGCTAGATTGCTGACTCTACTCACTCTATTGACTCATGTGGAAAGAAAATCGTCGTATCTTACAATCTCAGATTGCTATCGTATTATCGTCACTTGAATGTTGTACGAGAACTTGAGATGTTTATTTTTTCTTTGTTTTCGGCTCTAGCACACTTTCTTTTGTTCTCTCTCAAACTGTCGTGGCCAAAAACAGACAGACTTGAATGGTGTTGCATCTGCTCCAGTGTGGACATGACACGCGTTGTTGTGAAGGACAAAGTCGCGGTGCAATGATACGCTGCACTCGATAAAGAAAGTTTTGCCATTTTACGATCATTCGAGCAGGGTTAATGTATCCAAGGTAAAGCTAATTCTCCTTTGCGTAATATTTTTTTGAAGGCCAACCTCTGGACAGAACCAGGGGAGGACAACGGTGATAGTGCCTTCTGTTTGCAACTGTCAGGAATTCGACACATCACAAGATCAGCAGGCACGCGTGACGTATGACTCATTTTCCTGTGTGCGACAAAGCGATGTCATCGGTAGTGCATTACTTTATGTGGAAACTGCGCGGCGTACATTCGCCCCGCCCCTTCTCTTGCTTCCTCTTTTTGTCGTTTGCCTTCCTTTCTCTTTTTCGCGTTTGCTCTTTGTCGGGGGCGCCAGCCATCTTGGAGCCGAGGAGGCCCGCACGTCACCTTGGCAACGGTCCGCCCTCTCCCTCGCTGCAACAAAAGGCTCCGGCAGCAGCAGCAGCGCGCTCCCGTAATGAGATGTTGTTCGAGCCGGCTGCGTGCCCTGCTTCCGATATTCTTTTCTTTCTCTAACGCCCCGCAGTGACGCTGGGGTTTAATAAACGGTAATTAGTTTAATTATGCGCGAAGGCAGGACACGAGAAAGCCCGAGGCGAATTCCCTCTCCGCACGAGAAAGAACACGAGAGCGCTAGTGGCGTCGTCCACGAGCGCAGCAAGAAAAGCCGGACTCGTCGCGAGCATGCCGTGAGGGCTACGCATGCGCAGATAAGAAGGAGGAGGAGATAGCTGATGAGTTGGGTTTCTTTTTTTCGCGCCCTCACCTCAGTGTCCCGCTATAGCCGGCGCCGCTGGCTCTTTACGCCTGAAAAACGCTAATGAGATCGACAATGTAAGCAGTCGGGGAGCGCGCGATGCGCCGAGCCTTTTCTTGCACATAGGAGGCGTGCTGTGCCTTGTTTTACTGCCTCTTCGAACGAAACAAAAGCGCCCGTGCTGCACCTTATTTGTTGCAGAGCGGCTCAACACCACAAATGCATAATGCGGGCGTTGCGCGAGAATCTCCGCATCAAAGATCAATTTCGGGTTGAGGTTCACGACTGACGCTCGCTTGCATGCACTCGTGATGTGCCTTTATAATGGTCAACCAACGAAAAAAAAATATCGCCAGCAGCATCAACCCTACTTTGGCGGCTTTGTGCGCATTACCACAAGAAGATTGCAGTCACGAATGTGCCCCTCAGCCATTGCACGGTGGACCTCGCAGTCAAAGTGGCACTTTTACTCAGCATGTGCTGTCGCCTTTCGTTAGGAGTTGCCTTCACAAAGGGATACTCTACATTAATTGGAGTGACCGACAGTGCAGCATGCGAGGTCTGCGGCACCGAAGAAATTATCGACAACCTGCGGTTCCCCTGTCCACGATATGCCTCAGAAAGACAACAACTTGCTAACGCGCTACCAAAACGGGACAATCGGCCGCTTTCCGTGCAGGTACTGCTGGAACACCGCCCCCACAAAGCGGTGGAGGCACTTTTCTGCTTCTTGTTGACGACGGGCTTGTGTGAACGTCTTTGCCTGATAGTGCAATACAACACGCATCAGGGAATTCACCGCTCATTTCCCTTCTTTCCTTCCCTCCTCTCTCTCCTTCTCATCTTTGTGTTGCCCTTTCCCATTCCCCCGGCGTAGGGTAGCCAACCGGACGTTATTCTGGTGAACCTCCCTGTCTTCTGTCTTTCTCTTTCTTCCTCCTTCCTACTCACCATTGAAATGTGTTCAATCACAGCCACGACATTTATTTATTTATTTATTTATTTATTTATTTATTTATTTATTTATTTATACTGCAATCCCCTCTCTAGGGAATAAATTTAGCAGGGTGGTTTACAAAATACAATAGTCAACAAACTTTGCAGAAACACTCAAACAATACAGGTTTCACGTAAACCTCATAACGTGACAAAATATCCAATGCAGTCACTCTAAACTAGCTACAGATGATGATGTGTGCGTTGGCGCCAGCACAGAATGATCAGTTAGGTTATTCCACTCGGTAACTGTTCTCAGAAAAAGGGAATATTTAGAATAATTACTTCTAATAGTGAATGGAGTTATTAAAACCATGGCGTTGCCTAGGGGCATATCCACATAATAAATGAATCAATCCTGTCCTGTCGATGTTATAATGCCCTTTAATTAATTGATAAAGAAACTTCAAACGTGAACAGCGGTTTATGCGTATGCGTATCTTGCAACCGGGCACAAGGGGAACTGGCGATGCAATCTCCCACGCGAAAGGAGGAAAACGGGAAGGCAGCGCGGGAGGGAGCTTCTACTCTGCCAACAAATGCGTTGTACTTTGCGCCAGTGCGGACTGTCGGTGTTGTCGAGCGCACCGTATCTTCCAAGCGATCTCCACGCGGCTCTGACCTTTGTATGCGCCGTGCATTCGCGGCTCAGTTACCGTTGAAGCGATAGACCTCACGAATCTTCGCTCGCTGCGGCGGCTGCGCTTGCTGCTAAAGTCCCTATATAGTAAAAGTACCGCCATCTACTCTTTCCTCCGCCGTTTCCTCTCCTACAGCGCTTGCTTTTTTTTTTTCTTTAATTTTATTGCAATAGCAATTATATGGACACTCCAAAGCGGATTTCTGCCGTCGGCGTCGCCGTCGCCGTTGCCGTGAGGTTCCGTATAACGTCAACGGCGATGAAATCATCGCCGCGCTCCTTACGCTGTATGTGTGAGTGAAAGGGCGCGAGGGACACACGCTTTTACGGGGAGCAAACGCACGTCGGAGATGGTGGTGGTGGTTAAAACTTATTTATTGTCCTTAAAATTGCTGCGAAGAGACTCCGGCTGGTCGGAGGTTCTTGGCTTGCAGTGGGGGGCCCTCAGTCCAGGGCTCCGCTTGCGGCTGCCGTTCTGCGGGCCCGGTCAATCAGACTTAGCTGATCGTCCAGGCTCTCGCTGGCCAGCAGCTCTTCCCATCGCTCCGCTGTGGGGTGTTGTATGGGGGGTACGGCAGTGATAGCCTGACATGCCCACGTGACATGATATAAGGTTGCTTTATCTGAGCACCATGGGCCGCGAGAAGGGTATGCCGTAGGATGTATTTTACTGAGGATATGCAAATTGGGATACATGCCAGCTTGGATTTGTCTCCAACTGACCGATTCCTCTTTATTTAGTGTTCGGTGTGGTGGGGAATAGGTTTTCCTAAGTCCTCTATAGTGGTTTAGAATGGCCGAGTAGTCGCACGGGACGGGAACGGGTGGGGAAACACGCGTTCTGCGCCGTGCTCTAGAAGGGCTGCGTCTCTTTCCTCCATTACAATCACCATATATAGAGAGCAAATGCGACTTCTGCCGTGGCGCGAAATGCCGGGTGGGGTGAGGGGGACGGGAGGGAGGGAGGGGGGACGGGAGGAAAGGAGGGGAGGCGACGTTTAGCTGCGGCACCAAATGCGTATTTATATAAAAACGTTGCGAGGCGAGAAGGTAGGTAAGATTTCCGACGCTGCTCGACGAGTGTCCCATTCTGATCTCGTCGAAAACCTCCGAGCCGCCCCCAGAGGCACCGGCAACAGTCAACAACGCCACGCGCGTTCGGTGCGAACGCGGATAAAACGCCGACGGCGTCGACAACAGTTCTGCGCGTTGCTGGTGCTGCTGCATGTCCAAGTTTATACAGCTGATAAAAACACTATCCTTAATCCGTATAGCTCTCTACTAATTTCCTATCGCAATTGATGCTTCGCCTTTTGGGTGAAACTGCGACTTTTTTTTTTTTTTTGCCTACGAAAGCAAGTCGACGGTGGCGGCCCTAGAAAGTCCACGTTAAAGCTTTCAGGCCGGGCGCGCGCCAGTGCCGCCGCCGGAGATTGCGGCTGCACAGAGTGACTTTCAACATGGTCCTGAGGCGGAAAAAAAAAAATTGTCGCAGTTTCACCTGAAAGGCGAAGCATCAATTGCGATAGCAAATTTGTAGAGAGCTATACGGAGTAATGATAGTAGCTTTATCAGCTGTATAAATTTGGACATGCAGCAGCACCGGCAACACACAGAACTGTTGTCGACGCCGTCGGCGTTTTGCCCGCGTTCGCACAAAATGCGTGCGGCGTTGGTGACTGTTGCCGGAGCCTCTGATATAAATAGGCACCTGGTGCCGCAGCTACACGTCGCCTCCCTTCCCTCCCCCTCCCCCCTACGGCCTTTCGTGCGTCAGAAGAAGGCGCGTTTGCTCTACATATATGGTGATTGTAAAGGAGGAAAGAGACGCCTACTTCTGCAGCCCTTAAAGGAGCACGGCACAGAACGCGCGTTTGTTCTCCGCCGTTCGGTCACTCCCCGTGAAAGCGCGCGTCCCTCGCGCCCTTTCACTCGCACATCCAGCGTTCGGCGGCGCGCGGCGACTATTTAATCTCCATTGACGTCATACGGAACCTCACGGCGACGGCGACGGCGACAGCGACGGCGACGGCGACGCCGACGGCAGAAATCTGCTTTGGAGTGTCCATATAATTGCTATCGCAATAAAACAATATATAAAGTAGTCAAAGCGCGCGCTATCATCGTCCACTCGGAGATACAGGAGAGAGCGAAGCGGCGTTATCAAAGTACTTTTCTTATATAGGGACTTTACTTGCTGACAGCGTTTCGACAGTGCTTGTCTGCGGTCATCGAGGGTGATCTATTCATGTTTGCTTGTGCGCGCTGACACCACGCTTGTTAATTGAGTTAGTAAGCGAATGTGTCCAAGTTTATGCAGCCAATAAAACTACTATCCCTACTCCGAATAGCTCTCTACTAATTTGCTATCGCAATTGGTGCTTCGCCTTTCGGGCGAAACTGTGACATTTTTTTTTCACTCTGTCCAGTTTGCGAATATTTGTTGTTGTGCATGGGTCCCAAATAATCGCACCATAGTCAAGTGTTGGTACAATAACTGTCTTGTATGCGAACAGACGGACTTGAGGTGCACAGAGATTAAGTGCTCTTCGAAGGAATAACAGCTTACGGCATGCACTGCTAGTTGCTAGATTGACATGCTTGGTCTAATTAAGGGCATTGCTAATCAAAACACCTAAATACAATGCGCACTTCAGAGAAGTGCGCATTGTTACTGGAATAGACGAAGATATCAGGGTTCTCCTTTTTTCTGTAATTTTCATAGACTGTTTTGTTAAAGTTAATGGATATTTTCCAGACTTCACACCATGCACGAACGTTTTGAAAGCCCCGGTTGACTATTTATTCGTTACTTGGCAGAAGATTTGACTGGAGTACAGCACACAGTCATCGGCGAACAGTTTTGTGTTAACGGGGATAACGCGTACAATGTCTTTAATAAATATTAAGAAAACCAACGATCCAATTAAGCACCCTGGGACGCCAGAGTCAACTGGAAGATGGCTTGACTGGTGATACTTGAAGACGGCATATTGCTGCCTATTTCTAAGATAAGCGTTCAGCCAAGTTAGAAGTTTTTTGGTTTGTCGTGTTTTTTCGAGCTTAAAAACTATTTTAAAAGCGAAACTTTGTCGAAAGCATTTTCGAAGCCCATAAGAGTTGTATCAATTTGGTGTTCATTGTTTATTGAGTTGGCAAATTATGCAGCGTTTCCACAAGATGCGTTTCCACAAGAGTTCAAACTTCCTTCGGAAGCCATGCTGCTACTCACTTAGTATTTTATGTTTTTCACGAACCTCCGATATGTGCTAATAAATGATGTGGTCGAGTAGTTTACAAACAATGGACTTTATTGAGATTGGACGGTAGTGAGTAATGACGTAATAGTTAAGCGGAAATCCACTAGGTGGAGATAAGTAATTAAAGGGAAACTGAGACATCCACCCAAATGTAGCAATTTGCTACGATGGAAACCCAACCGGGTTCCTCGAAATAAAGCCTCGCAGTTGAAGAAAAAAAATTCGTCCTGGTCCGGGACCACCGCCTTTCCGGGGCAGCCGCTCTACCATCTTAGCTAACCAGGCGGCTAGCAGATGGCAGGGCGAAGTGGAATTTGTCGACAATTCGAAGCAAAAGCAAGTGTATGACGTAATAGTTCAGCGGAAATCCGCTAGGTGGAGATAAGTAATTAAAGGGAAACAGACATCCACCCAAATGTAGCAATTTGCTACAATGGAAACCCAACCGGGTTCCTCGAAAGAAAGCCTCGCAGTTGAAGAAAAAATCGTCCTGGTCCAGGACTCGAACCCGGGACCACCGCCTTTCCGGGGCAGCTGCTCTACCATCTGAGCTAACCAGGCGGCTAGCAGATGGCAGGGCGAAGTCGAATTTGTCGACAACTCGAAGCAAAGGCAAGTGTATGACGTAATAGTTCAGTGGAAATCCGCTAGGTGGACATAATTAATTAAAGGGAAACTGAGACGGAGAAAAGAATAGGCACCGGCTGTGACAAACATTGACAATGACACGGGTGGAATAGTCACTGCAGCACATGCGAACGCCTTTGTAAAACAATTGGGCCGACATTGAAAAAGCTTGAAAAGGATGGCGTGGTTCACTCCAAGAAATGCTTTTGCTAAAACATTGCAAAGTGGTCACAATGGTATGAACATCCCACTGTGACCACTTTGCAGTGCTTCAGATCAGTACACTGAAGAGCTGTCCGGACTAGGTGTAAGTTGGTTTCGTTGGAACGGTCTTTCAATGGACACGTCCGTCTGGTGAAGTCCGATAAGGCCAGTGCATACTGGAGTCGATAAGATAAGACTTTTGCATACATTTTGTTTCGACATTCGTCAGTATAATGTGTCTACAGCATTCTACAGCCCGTAATTTCTCTTTGTGACTACCTTTATAGATTAAGATGCTGTTTGGTAAATTTGGATTTTGGTGAATGATCGTGGTAGGCGATTTTCATCAGCAGAAAGAACTTTAAGTGACACCGCGCTTAATATACACCTAAAGGCCTTTTAAGATTCTCCTAAGATTGCATGAGGAAGTGGTGTTTTGGATAGTGGTTACCGATCGTGAAACTGGGCTTAATATACACCTTGTAGTGGGGAAGAGAGTCACGAACTATTGAGAGAGGACGACGAGGTCCGGTAGCCGGGAAAGCGCGAGATATACGTGCCAGTATATCCCAAAGGTTCTACATCTACATCTACATTTACAGCGACCGACGCTCTTGGGCCAAGGTTGTTGTTACGTAGCCCTGCTTGTCAATAAACCCCCTTACAGTTTGGTTGAAAGGTGCTGGGCAGTCTCCTAACCTGGAACTGCGAAGCCGCACCCTGCCTCCAGCACCAGCGATGCCGGAAGAAACCACCACCCAAGGCCCCTCTCGGACTCAACCCACCGCCTGTCCCGGCATGCTGCCTCAGCGTCACTCACCGATATTCAGCGGGACTGACGACCAAGACGTCGAGGACTGCTTGGCAACTTACCAGAGGGTGTGCGCAGTCAACAAATATGACGATGCGACTAGGCTGACCAATGTCATATTTTACTTGACCGGCGTCGCCAGTCTTCGGTTCCGAAATCACGAAGCGGAGATTAATAACTTGGCGTCGTTCAAGACAACGTTTTCGGAAGTCTTCGGCCGCCCCACGGTACGCAAGCTCCGCGCAGAACAGCGACTTCGTAAACACGCTCAACAACCCGGTGAGAACTTCACCACTTATATTGAAGATGTCGTCGACTTGTGTAAGAGTATAAACCCGTCGATGCACGAGTCGGATAAGATCAAGCAAACCCTCAAAGGAATAGCCGATGAGGCATTTCAAATCTTATTCTCCAAAGACCCACAAACTGTCGCAGATGTTCTCAGCTTGTGCCAGAGTTTCGACTAATTGCGTAAGCAACGCGCCCAAACTCGACGCCCTCTGGAACAGAACGCCTCCATCGCGCACTTGACTCTGGGCGACCAGAATGCACTGTTGATCCAGATCAAGCAGTTCGCGCGTGAGGAGATCGCCCGAGAACTCTCCATTTTTTTGAGCACGCCCGAGCCAGCACAGACACATCTGGCCCCAGTCATCCATGAATAGGTCACTGATGCTTTGCCTCTCGCTCGTCCGCCACCTCCGGAGTCTGCGCCCTTGAGGTGCGCGCAAGTCGTCGCTGCCAGGTCGCCTCATCAGCCACCTTACAACCCCTTACACCCCCTTGCAACCCAAATGCCCTATAAGATTCTCCTGAGATTCGATGAGGAACTTGTGTTTTGGATAGTGGTAATTGATCAAGTGGCAACCTTCGGTTTGCAGAATACATTGTCCTATTGAGCAACAATGGAGAGGAATTACAACAAATGATTGAGGACCTTCATCGAGAAAGTGCAAGAATTGGGTTGAAGATGAATATGCAGAAGACAAAGATAATGTTCAATAGCCTGGCAAGGGAACAAGAATTCAGGATCGCCAGTCAGCCTCTAGAGTCTGTAAAGGAATATGTTTATCTAGATCAATTACTCACAGGGGACCCTGATCATGAGAAAGAAATTTACAGAAGAATAAAATTGGGTTGGAGTGCATACGGCAGGCATTGCCAAATCCTGACTGGGAGCTTACCACTGTCGTTGAAAATAAAAGTGTACAATCATTGCATTCTACCGGTGCTAACATATGGGGCAGAAACTTGGAGGTTAACAAAGAAGCTCGAGAACAAGTTAAGGACCGCACAAAGAGCGGTCCTTAACCATCAATCTCATGGTTGAAAAACCAGGTCTTCACCACACCGGTCAGGTAGAACGAGACATGGCGGAGCTTGTGGGGATCATCCCACCGATTAGCAGAGCTTACGCGCTCTAATCATCCAGCCAGTCCTCAGCATCCTCACCGCGAAGACCGGCGAACAGATGGGGATCACGCTGGTGGCCGCTGATGATCACAGAAGGTGCGGCTTGTGAAGGCGGGATGGTTAGGGGAGAAGCACCAGGCTGCTCGTCCTGCGACGTGCTTACGGACAGTGGGCACAAGCGGCGACCCGAACGAAGCTCCAGGGAGTAGGCCAGGGGTGTAGAGGATGGGGAATCAAGAAGCACCTCCACCACTTGTGACGTCACAGTAAGGGCGGACCTTTATTGAGCCCGAGAGACGACACCGCGAAAAAGGGCGGCGTCCGCAACCAGCCTCAACAGCCTTCGACACAGTCCACGCTGATGATGATGCGCCCGCACGCGCGATGAAGATGAGGGGCACACGCATGATGATGATAATGTACAGGTGATGAAGAAGTGCACAATAAATGCCCACAATATATATATATATATATATATATATATATATATTTAGTGACGGCAGCTTCTTTTACAGTGAAGCTTGGTGCCTTTGTATCGCACATCCACCGGGCAACCGCCAACGACGACCGTACACGAATAAAAGAGGTGAATGAGCTATTGCTAATGAGCTAATGAGGTACTCGGTGTCGTCCCACTCGACCGTATTCTACTGATAGTAACCACAAAAGGAAGAGTTGCTTGCATAAGGTAAGTTTTCACGCTCGAGCCTCAAATGTTGTCAAAAGGATTGTGCTGAATGCCAAAAGTTCACGTTTTCACACGCAGCCTCGCATGCCCGCGAACTCTCGCCTGTTGGCGTACACCGAAATAGAAGTACACGAGTCTTTTTCCATTTCGTTCCCATCGAATTCCGCGACCTGGATAGAACCCGCAAGCTCCAGTTTAGCAGCACAACGCCGCATCCACTATACAGCCAATAATTAGGCTACCGCGCAAGCTTTCTTTCTTTTCTTTTTTTCTTTCTTTTTTGAAGTATCGACTGGAAAGAAATTCCACATACGGCTTACGGCCAAAGATTAGCATATAGACTGATAGACTATAACCGTTTCGGCGCTCGAAGTCCGACCGCCATAAATGACCCCGTATCAATTACTCCGCATTCTGTTACGCGAGGAAGGCGGAAACTTGAATGAAATGTTGCGCTGCCGTTTACTCTTATTTTTTAACTATAACAATGCTTCCCGTAAGTCTGAGTACAAGGTGCCGGATAGGGCAGATATGCTTTACTTGTTTGAAGCGGCAAGCAGGAAGGTTGCATATGTTTCTTCGTCTGCGTTTCGCAAGACCTACTGATGGAAAACTATATGCGCAACAATACACACGAGAGATACATGTTGTTTGATGAACGAGAAATATATTTGTTCTCCAAAGGGAATCGTTCAGTAACATAGTAGAATGAAAGCCAATACTGCGGCCGCAATACACGTCCAATCACCGAGCTGCATTTACAAATAAAATAAGGAAGAGAAAGAAAGGAATTTATTCTTAAGGCATAGATACATGTCATATGCAATTATGAACACCTATTTGAGTGGTCTGAACGCAAATACCAGCGCACGATGTAGTACGAATGACCCTGCCGAGCAATATCGCCAGCAGTTTCCAACGGCGTGACTTTGATGCGGCCCAATCCCCTTGGATCGCAGCGCCGCCACAGTATTTGTCCACGTCGGGCGCCTCACTGCAAAGCATGCGCCGCCCCAGCCGCTCGTCTCACTCGACCGTATTCTAGTACACTCTACTACGGACGATTACAAGTTACCCTCCTCCATAACCATGCTTTTTCTCCTCAAATGGGGCTAAGCTCCGCCTTCTCTGGCTCTGTGTCAACATGGGACTTCCGGTTGTCTCGGAGCCTCTCCAACCTCTCCGCCAGCCGCCTGGCAGTCGATCCCATGCAGCTTCGAAGTAGCGAGCATTCAGTCGCAGCGCCGAGCGTGTCCGCAGTAAGCACAGGCGAGCTGGGCAATTTGACGGATGGGTGGAGGCGTCAACTAAAGCCCCTCCGCACTACTATTCCTGTGATGAAGGAGTTTCAGCGCAAACATAAATGAGCGGCCTGATCGGTCTGCATGGTCCAGCCACCTGGTGACGCAGAGCTTAAGCAGCCAAACAAACACCTAATATTGCTGTAACCAAGTGTAAAGCATTTTAAACATCTAGAAAAACAACGTGTTCACGATTGCGCTCCTGCGAAAAATTTACACCGGCAGCGAAGTAGAATACACTTGATTACTGCTATATATATTCTATGTTTGGTTGAGCTCTGTGCCATCAGGTGGCTGCACTGTCCAGGCCGTTCGCGCCTCCGCTCATCTCGCAAAACGTCCAGGAGCAGTCCGCTTGCGTTTACTGCGTTTGCTGCCCACAACGCAAGAGCGAACCAAGGTGCTCGCGAAAAGGCAGATCGAAAGAAACACAGGCCGCGCAGCTCGCGTAAACACGAAGCACGTTGTAACACAAGCAGACGACACTTGTGAGCCGGAAGTGCTTTCAAGAGTGTAGTGATAGATTGTGCTTGTGCATTCTCTTTCTGTTACTTTCTTTTATTGCGATAGCAATTATATGGACACTTCAACGGGATTTCTGCCGTCGGCGTCGCCATCGTCGTCGCCGTCGCCGTCAGGTTCCGTATAGATTCCAAGGGCGATAAAATCGTCGCCGCGCGCCGTACGAGTAAAAGCGCGCGGGGGACGCGCGCTATCACGGAGAGCCAACGCACGTCGGAAAGCAAACGCGATTGTCGCCCAAAAGGCCGTGGGGGATTGGGGGGGGGGGGGGGGGGGGGGAGGCGGGGCGACGCTGTGCTACGGCACCAAATGCTTATCTTGCAACCCAGCGCAAGGAGAACTGGCAACGCAATCTCCCACGCGAAAGCAAAAAAAAAAAAAGTGGGGAGGCAGCGCGGGAGGGACGCCCCCGAGAGCAGCTTCTACTCTGCCAACATATACGCTTGCACTGGCTGTGGTGGCCGTCGCCCGCACCGTCTCTTTATCTCCACCACGACCGGGCTCGACTGGCGCGCGCACTCGCTTCTTAAGAAGCGAGCGAGCGCGCGCGCCAGTCGAGCCCGGCCGGGTCTCCACACGGCTCTGACCTTTATGCGCTGTCCATTCGCCGCTCAGTTTCCGTTGAAGCGATATACCGCACGATTCTTCGCCCGCTGCAGCGGCCGCGCCAGCGTTTTGACAGTCGTTGTCTGCGGTCATTCAGTGTGATCTATTCATGTTTGCTTGTGCGCGATGACACCACGCTTGTCAATTCAGTTAGAAAGCGAATGTGTCCAAGTTTATGCGGCCGATAAAACTACTCTACTATCCCTACTCCGAATAGCTCTCTACCAATTTTCTATCGCAATTGATGCTTCGCCTTTCGGGCGAAACTGCGACATTTTTTATAAAAACAAATTAACCAACCTTTCAACTATTACGAGCAACATTTGCTCACCATAATGCTTGAAATATTATCGATACGCGCCCTGGGCAGCCAATCGGAAAGCTCGCCCTACTGACGTCGTATGCACAAATCGCGTCACCTGCTCATGGGCGGCTGAAAACTCAAAATATTGGGCAAGCGAGCAAAGCTCATGTACGTTTGAACATAGCACTTGTGAATGTGGGGCCCCGATGAAAGAAAATGATGCTAGCTTTTTTTTTTTTTTCATCCCGAAATGAAGTGCTGAACGTATGTACATATCAAGAGAAGGTGCCTTGTATTTATTCCTAGTATTTTAGAGGAGGACACCGATCGGCCTGCTGACAGCTACAACTGCTGATTAGTAGCAACGATTAGTACTAATTATCGAATTGATTGAGTGAATAATTAAAAATTCGAGGAGCACTTAGTTATCTACGCGGATGAATGCGAAAGCATTGCCACCACCAAACGGTCGTGGGTTCGAGTGCCTTAATTAACTCCATATTAATTAACTGGGCTTCAAATAAATTCGCCTTAATTACCGCTAACGGTTGTGGTTTAGACTTCCACCAATGGTCGTGCGTTCGAGTGCCTTAATTAAATTACTAAATAACATCACCTTAATTAACGCCAGAGGTCCTGGTTGCAACTCCCACCAAAGGTCTTTAGCTCGAGTGCCTTAACTGTGTCCTAATTAACTTGGCCTTAATTAACTGCGCCCTAATTAACACCAGCGTTCGTGGGTTCGACTTCCACCAATGGTCGTGGGAACGAGTACATTAATTAGCTAAATTAAAATTAACTGTGTCTTAATTAACTGCGGCTTAATCCACTTTGCTTTAATGAACTTTCCCTAAATAATTTTGCTTAAATGGGGTCATCAACTGCCTCGATTGGCCCATTTGGGCTCCCTTGACTTTTGGGACCATTGCGGGGTGACACCAACGCCGCCTACGCCGGATTTTCCGCCTCATGAGCCATATAATCTCTTCGCATTAATAATTAATTAGTACTAATCAGCAACAACTGATATCAGTGGAGAGCAGCGGAGGGCTAGGGCTATTGGGGACCTGGACTAAGGACTCCAACAGCGCACACCGTAGGAGCGCAGCGGCATTTTCACAGCTCAGTAAAGTCTTTCAATCAATCTGCTATACGCGAGGCTATACAAGCATTAAAAAAGGCATCGGTGAAAACACGTGTTGCGATAGAAAGTTGCGAAGTCGGAGGACCCGAGCGCTTTCGCTAACGCAGAGCTTCATCCGCGTAGAGCATGGATGGATGGATGCTATGAGCGTCCCCTTTGAAACGGGGTGGTGGGTTGCGCCACCAAGCTTTTATTATTTTTCCTAATGCCCTACCTTTATTTTTGAGAAACACACAAATACAAAGAATTCCAGGAATCAACTTTTTTGATTCATTACTGGGAACTCTGTTTCTATACGTCTCCGTTGTTTGTGGTCTCCCTACTTTTCTGCCACCAAACCTCCAACCGCCTCTTACTAATCTCTAGAGCTGACATGTTTACTTTGCCGGTGCTATCCCTGAACCCAATGACTTCAAGGAGGTCAGAGGAACCTAGACTTGCAGCTGGGTAGATTTCTTCGCATTCCAATAAAACATGTTCCACCGTTTCTCTAGCGTTACTATACAGCAAGCACATGCGGTGTCGTCCTTGGTGTACTTTGCTTTATAACTGTGCGTTCTAAGGCACCCTGATCTCGCTTCGAAAAGTAAGGAGCTTCCCTTTGAGTTATCATAAATTGTTTCTTACCTGATTTCCCTTTTTCCTTTGAGGTAGTTAGCCATAGCGGGTTTCTTTTCCATTGCCGCCACCCATAACCTTGTCTCAGCCTCTCTCACTTCGCGTTTGACGTTCTTTGTTGCCATGTTGCTGGCAATACCGGTCGCATATTTGTTGGTAAGCTTCCTAGTTCTTTTCCTCCACTGTGAGTCAATGTTTTGCCTGTACATATACCTCAATACTCTTGCACCCCATCTACTTTCTTCCATTTTCCTCAGTCGTTCTTCAAAATCAATTTCACTTTGAGCCTGCCTTGCTTCAAAATTTGTCTAGCCCATATCACCCTGCACAGCTTCATTAGTAGTCTTCCCGTAGGCGCCCAACGCGAGGCGTCCCACTGACCTTTGCTTGCCATCGAGTCCTGATTGTACTCCTGACTTCAAGCAAAGAACTGCATTTCCAAATGTAAGCCCTGGAACCATTACACCTTTCCACATACCCCGGAGCACCTCGTACCTATTGTATCCCCATAGCGTCCTGTGGTTCATTATGGCCGCATTTCTCTTCCCTTTTGCGGTTGTTGTTTTCTCCGGTCTCCAGATATCGATCGCCTTCGTTTATAAATATACCAAGGTATTTGTATTCTTTTACCCGAGGTATTTCCAGGCCCTGAATCAACACTGTCTGTTGACTGTTTTCATTGAATACCATAAAACCTGATTTTTTAACGCTAAATTTTAATCCTAACTTCTCACATTCTTCTCCACAGATATCAGCCAGACGTTGCATATCACTTTGCTTGTTAGCAAGCAACACAATGTCGTCCGCATAAAATAAACCTGGAAGCTGCTGCTGAACTGTTGTGCCGGCTTGTTTGTATTAGAGGTTAAACCCGATATTGATTCCTTCTAGCGCTCTTTCCATCTTTACCACGTACATCATAAACAGCAGCGGGGATAAAGGGCAGCCCTGTCTCAGTCCATTGTTGATATCAACTTTATTCTCGCTAGTCATCCCTTTCCATTCAACGCAAACAGTATTTTCTCGGTAAATCTCCCTCAATAGCTCTATACAGTCGTTGCCTATACCTTCCCCTTCTAGAATATGCCATAAAATGCTGCGATCTACGTTGTCATACGCTCCGGTAATGTCTAGAAAAGTCACATATAATGGTCTCCTTTCTTTTCTGGATATTTCAATGCACTGAGTAAGGACAAATAAGTTATCATCGAGCCGCCTACCGATTCTGAAACCATTCTGAAGTTCTCCCAATATGCCATTATTCTCTGCCCATGCTTGCAGCTTCAGTTTCACTGCCTGCATTGCTAACCTGTATATTACCGATGTAATGGTCAGCGGTCGATAAGAGTGAATTTTACTTTTTCCCCCTTAACTTTATAAATTAATTTCATCCTACTTTGTCTCCAACTGTCTGGTTTGTCTATGTTGTAAGCATTTTGCTACTGCTTTCAACAGAGCTCCCTTACTTTTTGTTCCTAGCTCATTAATCAGTCTAACGGGAACCTCGTCTAAACCTGTGGCTGTGCGCTAAGGAATTTTCTCTTCAGCTTTCTTCCAGTTGAAATTACTCAGCACCAACTCCTTTTCGGTCTGGTTTTCGTTCATTCTATTTGTTTTCTCAGAAACAACCTCGCCATTGCCCTGAAATGATTCGGATGTTATTTTTCGAACACACTTTAATGCCGCGTCCCCTTCCAGTATATTTCCATCTTCGTCAAGGACATGTTGCTGCACTGTTCCCAACTTCCTGCCTTATACGTTAATGTGGTTCCAAAATATTCTAGGTGCGGCTTTTTTTTTTCGCACTTATTTCTGACAACCAACATTCACTTTCACTTTTAATCTTTGCTTGAACTAATAGTTGAACCATGTTTTTTTTTCCGCGGTATATTTCCCATTTTCTGCCTATTTCATCCTGCGGCAACTGTGAATTTTTTGCCTGCCTGTGTTCTCGTGATGCTTTCTTTCGTTCGTCGATCGCCTCCCGTATCTCCCTGTTCCACCAGTTTTTCGGCTTACTTTTTCCCTTCCAACAAGTATGTTGCTTCTCTTTCCTCATTTCTTTCGTCATTACAATTACAAGCTCACCATAGTCCCACTCCTTGCTTGGCCATTTGTCAAGTTCTGTCTCGACTCTTGTGGCAATATTTGCTAATTGTTCATCGTTCAAATTTGGACTGGTCATTCTTCGTTCCTGGCTCTCTTTCCCTGCTACATATCCCATTTTCAAAATGATGCGTTTATGGTGTACTCCCTATCCTGCTATCCCCTTCCTCGTCAATGACCATTTCTTTCAACTTATCATAAATTCCTTCTGTCATCAGACAGTAATCGATGGCCGATTGTCTATTTCCGCCTTCCCATGTGATCTGGCCGTCACATTTTGGCCCCGTGTCCACGATAACGAGGGCATGTTGCTCACAGAGATCTAGCACTAACCTCCCGTTGTTGTCGGTATAACCATCTAGATCCTGTATGTGGGCATTCATGTCATCCAACAGGATAATTTCGACCTCCACTCCGAAACTCTTAATATCCGCACTTAGGCATTTCACTAAATCTTCATTCTTTTCTTTGCAATTTTTCTCTGTCCATAAATACGTCACTCCCAGCCATGTTTTCTTTCCACTGACTGTGCCTGATAGCCAAAGGTGCTCTTGACACTTTGAATTTACTCTTTCCCACTTGGCCCCCTGATGTATGAGCATTCCAACTCCCCCTCCCTTTCTTTCCAATTTGGTTCGGTTACAGCCTTCCCAAACGTAATTCTCAATCATTGGTGGCTCTTCTAAGTCTCTAAGGTGCGTTTCTGTAAACGGGTACGCACCTATTTGTTCTCTATTCAACTGCTCCTCAATCTCTAACCACTTTTCTTTTCTCCTACCACCCTGCATGTTTATATAACCTATTGCACAGCGAGCTCTTTTCTTTCTCGTTTTTCTCTTGCTACCGGTGCTGTTAGTCAGAGATTCCCCTAAGGGACCTTCTTCATTACTACTTTCCCTGGCCTCCTTAGTCCCCGTGGGCCTCCCAAAAAGCAATTGCACGACCAGCGAGTCGCCAGCCCACTCCACGTCCAAGCCTGTGATCGAAGTGGATTCCGTCTCTTTAAAAGCCACGATACCTTCTCACTTCCCTGTTGACTTCCACAACCTCGAAACGTTTCTCTCGACTCATTTGCCAAATCGCCTCATAAAAAATCACATGCAGCGCTCCCGCCCTCTGGCGGCAAGCCAAGGCAGGAGTGTGCCCCCGATGTATAACGCCTTCGGGGAATTCAACAACTGAACCTAGTCTAGTAACGTCGGCCCGAGAGACGAGTTAGACTTCCTTCGGTCTAGCCAAGGAGGTTTAAAAAAAAGCTTCTTGGTTAGACCATGGTGTAAGATTGTGAGTCGACGGAGGCTGCCGGCTTGGCGGATTAACGCTCGGTTTCTAGGTTTACGCGGCAGATGGCGCTAGCGCACTGCGGGCCATGGCTTCGGGATGTGAGTTAGGAGGTGAAAGGGCGGCGCTGGTGCCAGGGGTTGAAGAATAAACATTTTCTAGTGGACAGAGCCGTTGATCATTCGTGCATATAGGCAGAAAAGAAACAGTGCTATGCGCGTTACGAACTAAACATTTCAACATTTCTGTGCTTTTTGGGACGTAAAGCGGCTGTACTGTAAGGCGACATCAGTCGCGATGTGCCCTGTTCGCACAGCAATGCAAGGATAGGATTCCAACTCAAGTACGTTAGCGTTGCGGTTGTTAACGTCTCCAGAACGTATTGGAGCTTAGTAGAAAAATCAAAACCAAGGCAACCCGTCATTATCGTTGGCTGAAGCGAGATATCATTGGTATGCACTTTCGTGGCATGTTTTCGTCACATAAAGTAGGGTAATCTGGTTGCTTATTGTTGCTGTCCCAGTACAATTTCAGAAGTAGTTTAAACAAACGAAAACTATTTTTATTTGAAATACACACAGCAGTGGGATCAGATAAATGGCAATACTTAGAATAGTCTAAAGCAGAGGGAACGAAACCGAAGGTATGAAACAGACATGGGAAATATCTGCTGAAATGTGGCAAACCATGAACCACTTTGGTAAATGTCTCATATGCAATATTGAAAGATGCTTTTAAATTATAATGCAAACACAACTAAGAAGTGTGTTTTTTTAATACTTTCCTACACGAGAAAAGTCCCGGCACATATCGGAAATGTCTCTAGCTTTGTTTTGCATTTTCAGTGTTTGGATGCAGTCACCCAATTCATCCCCTAATGCACAATAAAACACACATAAAAATACCCAAAGGCCAGTGAATACTGTGCAGCCATGGAAATTCTGCTCATCCCAGGCATAATATTACAACAACCTGTATTTGGTTGTAGATCAGCGGCTACAGTGTTGGGCTGCTAATTAAGCTCGAAGACGTGGGTTTGATTCCTGGCCATGGCGGCTGCATTTAGATGGGGGTGTGCACGGTTTAGGTGCACGGTAAAGAACCACAAGTGGTCAAAATTACCAGAGTCTCTCACTAGGGTGTGCCTCATAATCATATCGTGGTTCTGGCATGTAAAACCACAGACATTATTACAGCAAAAGCTTTATATGGCTAGGCGAAACGAAAAACACTTCGTCCTATGTTTCACTAAACGTCTGCCTTCAGTTACGTCGTTCTCTACGCCGCACCGAATCGCGCGCGCCATTGGCAGTGCCGTTAGTGAAGTCGTTAGTGAACGCGTTCCGACCATTGCCACGTGGACGCTGTTCTCCTCGCCGTTGCCGCAGGCGTTCGATATCTCGAGTTAGCTCGGCGTCGTGGTTAGCAGCACCCGCCCGCCATTGGCGCATGCGTTTCACTAGAAACACAACGATGTAACCAATAATTGAGAAATTATTTTATACAGCGTCGGTATTAACCCACTGCTAAGCACCGGGGCCACACGTTTCCGTCTGTACGGAGGGCTTGTGCGGTGTTTTTCCTTTATTACTTCTATTTGGAGTGCTGTTCTCCCTGGCACAATATATATATGTCATGTACTTGCATTTGAAATACTGCTTATCCCTGCTACAATGAGTCATCTCTGCGAAAATTGCACATTCGACCAGCTTAGACTGTTTTCTCAGCTCTCGTGATTTTTGTTTTCTTTTTTGCCTTCTGACGCGTTTTTCGCTGTCAGTATTGCCTCATTCTCATGCCTGCCAGATCCGTATGTTTGCCGATGACTGCGTCATTTACCGCGCAGTCAATAACATCACTGACCAAACAGCTCTTCAAAGTGACCACGTACAAGAATGGTGTGATCATTGGCTGATGACACTCAACTAATAAATGCAAACTTGTTTCATTTACCCGACGTCATTACCCCCTTCGCTTTTCTTATCGGATTAGTAACGTCTCTGTTGAATTGGCAGAGTCCTACAAATACTTAGGTGTCACCTGGGCTAATGACCTAACCTGGAATGTGCATGTTACTAATGTAATTTCATCGGCTAACAAAACATTGGGATTTCTAAAACGCCACCTTCGCTTCGCTCCATTGCGTGTAAAGCTGTTAGCCTATAAATCTTTAGTAAGAACGAAACTTGAATACGCATCTTCCATCTGGGATCCGCATCAAGCATATCTCGCCAAAGCCCTTGAGGCAGTTCAAAATCGCGCCACCAGGTATATTCATTCTACATACTCCTACGACGTCAGCATATCATACTTGAAAAAAGAATCTTCCTTATCGCTTCTATCCTTTCGTCGCCGCGTTGCCACCCTCTCCCTCTTCCATAGGTTCTACTATTCGACGCTTAAAGGCCAGCCTCCATGCAGCAAACTTTCGCGACGAATTTCACGTGACGAAAAATCCAGAGCGAAGCGCCGTCGCGAATTCGTCACACCACACTCCATGCAAGCAGGAGCCGGCGAACACCGCCAACCATGCGGTCGACGCAGCCCGCGAGGAATCATTGCGGCCAGACGAGATAGGATACGAAAGCGACGTTGGCGAATGAAAGCAGAAGGCAAAACAGCGCCTAAATCAATGTTTTTACCCGTAAAATAAGGCACCTGACCTGAACAAGTGCGTACAGTAAGTGTTCGCTGTTAGCCGGAATCTATTTAGACTAACTTTTGTGTGTATGTGTGTGTGTGTGTGTGTGTGTGCGTGTGCGTGTGCGTGTGCGTGTGCGTGTGCGTGTGTGTGTGTGTGTGTGTGTGTGTGTGTGTGTGTGTGTGTGTGTGTGTGTGTGTGTGTGTGTGTGTGTGTGTGTGTGTGTGTGAATACGCGGCACGTGGGTATTTCGCAAATACTAATTCCTCGTCTGTCACCCTGCGTTTGTTTACAGCTCTCTCCGCTCGCGCGCAGCTGAGTTTTTCTCCCGTCAGCTTCCGCCTTCGAGCCTGCCCTGCTGTCGAGGAAACACGGAAAGTTATTAGACAGTTTTAGTATGGCGTACGCAACTAATAGCGTACACTATACGCTATAGTACAGCGTACGCTATACGCTATAGTACAGCGTATGCTAAGCAGCGCATGTTTATTACAGCTTTAGTTGGCCTGCGAGATCTTCCGATCTCAAAGGCCATATGCCATCGTCACGCGTATCTCTCGATTTCACCGATGTGACGCTGACATATCGAAGGTTTCCCTCGTTAGGCTTCGTTTCGTTTGAAACGAGAAGCGATCTCGAAAACGCCACAAGGTTATCCGTAATATACTGTCGTTGAAGCGGCCTGAGACTAAGCGAAAGCCGTTTAAGCAGTCGTTTGCTACGAACGAAGCGAATTGTACAAAAGCCACGCCAAATTCAATTCCAAGCGGGCAGTGGGGCCCGCGGCCATGTTACAGTAGCCATGTTTTACGTACGTGGCTTGCGAGAAGGCTCTTTTGTCGCTTAAAGTAGCGAGCCGCCCATGTGCCGCACCTACGCGATGCTTCAGATCGCGTTTTTCTCGGATGTGCCAGTGAACTACGCCCTGCAAACGTCAATCAAACGTCTTGCCAAAATACGGCGACACGCAAGGCATCATGTTGCGGGTATGCATGGGCAGAGAATCATCGGGAAGCGAAGCCTCTAACTACATAGACTACACAAAATAAGCAGCGACCACATATTATTAACTAGAACATTGAGGCAGAACAACCAACAAGGAGGTGAAACAGCGCTGGAAAACAAGCGTTTGAAACGAAGGTAGGAAATAGCCGAACAGTAGCCAAGCGTCAACAACCGAAACTCCCGTCGACGGGCGACCGACGGAAGTCAACCTCTGCGTTGTGGTCCGATTGGTCCACGCTCTCCGTCGCGCGCGACGACTTCCGGCGGCGGCGGTTCGCTGGGCGGCGAATATCTGGAGAGAGTGGATCGGCGGCGAACAGTCATTTTTCTGACGTCGGGCGGCGGGCGGCCGTCGCCGACCGGCCGCCGCCAAAAGTTCGTCGCCTTTTCGCTCCATGGAGGTTGGCCTTAATCGTCCACCATACATTGCCCCCCATCACGCCGGTCACAACGCATTGGCCATCCCCTGCAGGTAGCCCAACCAAACTGACGCACAAATACATTTTCAGCCTCGTTTTTCTACCGAGCATCTAAAGACTGGAATGCCCTTCCTCATCAAGTCGCTGCGGTCACCTGTTCATCCCAATTCATTCAAGATGTAACAACGTTTTTATCTAACGAATTGAAAGCATTGTAACACTTGTTTGTATTGTTGTATTCCCACCCCTTGTGTAATACCCCTACTACGGGGTCCTTAAGGAAATGAAATGAAATTGAGATATAGTAGTGCAAGACCTGGGCTGTAATGTCAAGCTCACTCATGGGTGGCGCAGGGGACCGAGAAATGAAAGGTGTCCATGACCTCATCCGGAGTTTGCTCGTAAGCAAACTTGCTTTCATAGTGCTTCTGAAAGCAAGTTTCTGTAGCAGAAACGAGATTAAATACATTGGTAGTGGGAGGCAGCAGTTTTCCACGGGTCTTGCGGTTTACAAAGGTCGACGCAGGCTTTTCTGAGAACTGCGTCGGTGAGACAAGCCCCTGCGTGCACGTGTGCCTCAGGAGTTTTCTGCACAAAAGGACGTTGCCGTTGTACTCATCAGTCCAGGTCTTCGAGACAAAACGAGGCTCGAAATGTCTCTGGCAGACATGATCCGACGGTTCAAGGATCCGATCCTTCCGTGGAATGGCATACCTCCACAGTTTCAGGCGTGCTTCGTCTTTCGGGGCCGAAAATAGCGAAAACTTTTGCTGCCATGATTTGTAGCCAGCGTTACAACGCGGCACAAAGCACTTTCTTCCTATTCTTTGAAGACACCCTCGCTGAACAACCGAGAACACGACACCATGCTCATACAGTTTGCAACTAATTGAGGTTAACGAAATAGGCCGGTAGTTACTGAACACAGTAATATCACCACTTTTAGGTATTGGCAGAACATGACCTATCTTCCATTCTTCCGGTACACGTCCAGAATGAAGTGATTGTTGGAATATTATGGAAAGTACAACTGATTAGAAATGGCTTCTTAGTTTTAAAAGTTTAGCACTGATGCCATCGGACCCTGGGCTGGTCTTGAAAGGCAAACTATCAATAGCGCATTTTACGCCATGAGCACTGATGATAATGGGTGGAAAGCGAAATGATATGGTTATCTGCGGGAGGATTAGGGAATTATTAATAGGATCTTCATCTGTGTATACCCCGGCAAAGTAACTAATAAATTGCTCGGCACACTTATCTAGTGTTAGCACGTTGCCTTCTGTACCTAACATGGACGGTACCAACTGATTTGGTTGGGGTTTACTACGTTCCAGAACTTTTTTGGATCAGTTTTTGAGAGGTTGGGTAGAGTTCAATTGAAATATTTGTTTCTTGCTTCAATAACTGTATTTTCGGTTTGTTTCGAGATTTCCTTGTAATTTTGCCAGTCTTCAGGCACATTTGACCGACTTGCTTTCCGATACGCCCTTTTCTTCCGGTTTAGGAGCCTGTTCACATCGCGGGTAAACCATGGATCATTTACACGTGATGTTATAGAAAGTTTAAGCACACACGAATCTTCTATATGTTTTAGGTGATCGCGAAATAAACACCAGCTGTCGTTAGTTGTACGGCTTGCGAAGCTTGACTGAAACTCAACTAAGAAGCGTTCTAACATGCAATTCATTTTTTCCATATCTACCTGCGCATAGTTGAGTATTTGTTGTGTTATTTTTCGTTTGTCGAGGCGTGGTAGAGTGAACGAACAATGCACGGCCCTGTGATCACTTATTTCTTCCAGGATTTGAGTATATGCTTGATCCGGATTGTTTGTCAGAATGAGATCTAGTGTATGATTACCGCGAGTGGGTTTGTGAACTATCTGGGTTTTCCTGTCATGTGGCACTATATATATGTATATATATATATATATATATATATATATATATATATATATTGTGATGAAGAAGACGTGCAACATGCTCTGCAGATGATGCCCACCACCAGCAGTAGCAGCATCGTGATCGCTCCGCAAAGTGACCGCTAAGAGCGCTGCCCGACGTAACTGTTTAGCCGCCCGTTCTGTGGTTCTGTGTCAGTATATCCGAAGGATCTACATCTACGTTTTTCGGCTGGTTTCAGCCTTATTTTCCTATGCAACCTTTTGGCCGCTCCGCTCACATTGCTCCGTGGCCAGTGTCTCGGCCATGTCCAAGCCATTCAGTCCCTGCACATCGTCGACGTGCCCGATGCTACTTCTCGCGACGACCTTACTGACATCTGCACTCTTTCTGCTTCCGACAAGTCTTGCATCGACATCTTTAGCCCATCCATCGCTGACGGCCTTACACCAGAGCAGCGTTCGGAGCTTATCGCAGTCCTGTACCATTTTTGATCTTCTTTCGACGCTATTCAGCCTTCCCTTGGACGCATGTCCACTGTCACGCACCACATCGACACGGGCTCACATTCACCACTGCGGCAACGACCATACCGTGTGTCACCTACGGAGCGCCGTGTGATTAGTGAGCACGTCGACGACATGCTTCGCCGCAACATTGTTCAGCCCTCTCACGGTCCCTGGGCCTCGCCGGTCGTTCTCGTTAAGAAGAAGGATGACTCTATCCGCTTCTGTGTTGACTTTCGCCGCCTAAATAAGATCACCCGCAAGGACGTGTACCCTCTACCGAGAATAGATGATGCCCTTGACTGTTTACAGGGGTCTGAATTCTTCTCTTCACTCGAGTTGCGATCAGGGTATTGGCAGGTTCCCATGGCCGCCGCTGACAAGCCCAAAACTGCATTTGTTACCCCTGATGGACTTTATGAGTTCAACGGGATGCCCTTTGGCCTCTGTAATGCCCCCGCAACGTTCGAGCGAATGATGGACACTGTTTTGCGTGGATTGAAATGGCAAACGTGTCTGTGTTACCTCGACGATATTGTCGTCTTCGCTCCGGATTTTACGACACATCTTCACCGCCTCAGGTGCGTTCTGACGTGTCTTACCAACGCTGGACTCGAACTTAATCTCAAAAAATGCCACTTTGCCGCTCGAAAGTTAACCATTCTTGGCCACGTCGTGTCTAAGCACGGCGTCCAACCTGATCCCGCGAAATTGCGTGCCGTTACTGACTTTCCCAGACCGACAAATCTCAAAGAACTTCGCAGTTTCGTCGGCTTATGTTCATACTTTCGACGTTTCATTCGCAACTTCGCGTCTATAATACGCCCTCTGACACAGCTTCTGGGTAGCTCCGGCGACCTGTCATCATGGTCTCCAGCCTGCGACGAGGCGTTCACTACTTTACGCCGTCTTCTCGCTTCACCTCCTATTCTGCGTCACTTCGATCCTGCAGCTTCGACGGAAGTACACACAGACGCCAGCGGAATAGGTCTCGGCGCCGTGCTAGCACAACGAAAACCCGGTCACCCTGAATACGTTGTTGCTTATGCCAGCCGTACCCTCACCAAAGCGGAGACCAACTATACTGTGACTAAAAAAGAATGCTTAGCCATCGTATGGGCCCTTAACAAGTTCCGCCCTTACTTGTACGGCCGCCCGTTTGACGTCGTCACGAACCATCACGCCCTTTGTTGGCTATCAAATTTGAAAGACCCATGTGGCCGCCTTGCCCGATGGGCTCTTCGACTTCAAGAGTTCGATATCAACGTTGTCTACCGCTCTGGCCGCAAGCACTCGGATGCTGATGCTCTGTCACGGTCTCCTCTGCCTACCGGCCTTAGTTGCCTGTCAACACTAACACCCATCGTCTCGCCTCTCACCATCGACAGAATTGCTTCAGAGCAGCGCCTCGACCCCTGGATAGCGGCCCTCCTCTACCTACTTTCTGACACGTCCACGCTGCCAGCCTCTCGCGCACTTCGCCGCCAAGCTGTTCACTTCACCATTCGTGACGACCTTCTGCACCGACGCAACTACGCATCTGACGGCCGTAAATGGCTACTCGTCATACCGCGCAGTCTGCGCTCCACTATCTGCGCATACTTTCACGTTGACCCGCAGTGCGCCCACGCTGGAGTCTTCAAAACATATGAACGACTTCGTCAGCGCTACTACTGGCCAGGAATGTTTACATACGTCCGCAAATTCGTTCGCTCATGTACGGACTGCCAACGTCGGAAATCTGCGCCTTGCCATTCAGCTGGAGCTTTGCAGCCCCTTCCCTGTCCCGCCCGACCATTTGATCGAGTGGGCATTAATCTCTATGGTCCGCTTCCTATGACACCCGCCGGTAACCGCTGGATCATCGTCGCCGTCGACCATCTTACGCGATATGCTGAAACTGCCGCACTACCTGCCGCCACTGCGCGCGACGTCGCCTCCTTCCTGCTCCGCTGTTTCATCCTCCGTCACGGCCCACCTCGTGAACTTCTCAGCGACAGAGGGCGCGTCTTTTTGTCTGAGGTTGTCGAAGCTCTTCTGGCTCAGTGCCACGTTATTCATAGGACAACCACCGCCTACCACCCCCAGACGAATGGACTCACGGAACGTTTCAACCGCACCCTGGGTGACATGCTGGCCATGTACGTCGCATCTGCCCACACAGATCGGGACCTTATCCTACCATTTGTTACGTTCGCCTACAACACTGCAACCCAGACTACCACTGGATTTTCTCCCTACTTTTTGCTCTACGGCCGTCATCGATCCCACACCGTGGACACCTTGCTACCCTACCAGCCCGATGCTTCTGAGTGTGTGCCCGTTTCGGCTGCAGCACGTCATGCCGAGAAGTGTCGCAAGTTAGCGCGCCACCTCACCACCGCTGCGCAACAGCGCCAGAAAAGGCTCCATGACGCTCTCTGTGAGCAACCTGTCTTCTCTCCCGGCGACCTCGTCTGGCTGTCAGTACCTGCGCATGCTCCTGGCCTCTCTTCAAAATTTCTTCCCCGCTTCGATGGACCTTATCGCATTGTTCAGCGCACGTCTGCGGTGAATTACCTAATTGAACCACTGACACCCCCCCCCCCCCTACCTCCGTTGTCGCGGACGTGACATTGTTCACGTCGATCGCCTTAAGCTTTACCGTGAGCCGCTCGTAATCACTACTGTTTGAGCCGTCAGGATGGCTGCTTTTTCTCCCGGGGGTGATTGTGATGAAGAAGACGTGCAACATGCTCTGCAGATGATGCACACCACCAGCAGTAGCAGCATCGTGATCGCTCCGCAAAAAACGACGCCAAAGTGACCGCTAAGAGCGTTGCCCGACGTAACTGTTTAGCCGCCCGTTCAGTGGTTCTGTGTCAGTATATCCGAAGGATCTACATTTACGCTTGCATCAATAAACCTCATTTCAATATATATATATATATATATATATATATATATATATATATATATATATATATATATATTTACAGAAGAATAAAATTGGGTTGGAGTGCATACGGCAGGCATTGCCAAATCCTGACTGGGAGCTTACCACTGTCGTTGAAAAGAAAAGTGTACAATCATTGCATTCTACCGGTGCTAACATATGGGGCAGAAACTTGGAGGTTAACAAAGAAGCTCGAGAACAAGTTAAGGACCGCACAAAGAGCGATGGAACGAAAAATCTTAGGACTAACGTTAAGAGACAGAAAGAGAGCGGTGTGGATCAGAGAACAAACGGGGGTAGCCGATATTCTAGTTGACATTAAGCGGAAGAAATGGAGCTGGGCAGGCCATGTAATGCGTAGGATGGATAACCGGTGGACCATTAGGGTTACAGAATGGATACCAAGAGAAGGGAAGCGCAGTCGAGGACGGCAGAAAGTCAGGTGGGATGATGAGGTTAGGAAATTCGCAGGCGCAAGTTGAAATACGCTAGCGCAAGACAGGGGTAATTGGAGATCGCAGGGAGAGGCCTTCGTCCTGCAGTGGACATAAATATAGGCTGATGATATATATATATATATATATATATATATATATATATATATACGAAGGAATATCAGCCACTATGATTGCAACAAGTTTGTAAGAAAGTACTTTTAGGCCTTTTCGGTTTCGGAACCAAACTTACAGCAGTTAGCCATGACTCTTTGATGCCCGACATTTTTCTTCAGATTTGTTAGTCCATTGCCGGTGCCTGATGTGAATGAAAGTATTTTTTCTGTTTTGTTGCTCTTTTCCCCCTCTCAGTTTTTCTATTGTGTATGCAGGGTAAGAAAAGGATGATGATGATGATGATGAAGTAAACTTTAATTTTCGAGACAGTGTTCTCGAGCGTTTGAGCTGTGGATCACTCTAGGTGGGAGGGTCCCTCATTCCAGGAATCCGCGATAGCATCCCGGGATCTGGCGACAAGAAGTCGTTGGTCGTCCAGGGCCGGGGTGGAGATTTTGGCCTCCCACGTCTCGGCGAGGAGGTTCACGTCTTCGGTCGTTGTATGCTTGGGGGTGTCTTCGGGGTGCCACGGGCACTCGAGTAGAAAATGAGCCAGAGGGTCTGGCACGCCGCAGATCGGGCAGCTGTAGGTGTCTTGTGTCGGGTGGATGGGATGCCTGAGGATCCCATTGGTGTACGTGTTGCTCTGCAGTCTTCGGAATGCGGTACTTTCCTCTTTGGTCCGTTTCGGGTGAGGTGGCGGCTACACCCTGCGTCCCAGTCGGTAGTGTTGGAGGATGGCGCTATACCTGGTGGGGTGTTGTCTCCGCTTCCGCTGCGTCACCAGGCGGTTGGGGGTCTCTCGAAGAGGCGAGAGAAGCCAGGTTGACGTGATCGCGGGCCGCGGCATGTGCCGCTTCGTTTCCCTCGAGCCCCTCGTGCCCTGGTACCCACGTGACCCAGGTGTAAGGGAGCGGAGTGCTTCTTTTCTTGAGGATTAAAAAAAAATAAGAGCAGACTACATAAGGTTGGTGAGTGCCACAGGGACAGTCGCACAAGACGCGTGAGAAAAGTTCGCGGTCGGCGATTCGGAATGTGGGTGTGAAAGTGGCAAAGCTGTCCTTTTCTTCAAAAGGGGACACTTAATAGAAAAATGATTTGAACTGCGTCAGTGAATCCACGATACTCCTACATCGAGGCGACGATTGGTGAGAAGCAATACCAAACGATCCTTGGCGACACCGCCCTAAAAATGCCGTGACGTCATAAATTTGACGCCGTTGGCTCTGGCCTAGTTAAGTTTTTATTGGTAAGCATTAACTGCATTGGATTAGAGTAGAGCCAAAGAGTGAAACTTGGAATTTCTAAGAGTATTCGCTCAACCACAAAGGCCGAAATGCTCAAAAATGGTTTCCAGCAATCTGTGACGTCACACTGACATTTATACCATCCTTGAGTTGGTGGTGCGAAATTCGAAAAAAAAATATATTTTCTCTTCTAATTTATTAGCGCGAAATCAACGAAAGTCTGTAGTTATTCAAGAATGCTTGCTCAATCTAAGCTGATTCACTGCTTCTCTTTCATCACCATCATCACCATCATCAGCTTATATTTATGTCCACCGCAGGACAAAGGCCTCTCCCTGTGATCTCCAATTACCCCTGTCTTGCGCTAGCTGATTCCAACTTCCGCCTGCAAATTGTCTAACTTCATCACTCCGCCTAGTTTTCTGCCGTCCACGACTGCGCTTCCCTTCTCTTGGTATCCATTCTGTAACCCTAATGGTCCACCGGTTATCCATCCTACGCATTACATGACCTGCCCAGATGCATTTTTTTCTCTTAATGTCAACTAGAATATCGGCTTTCCCCGTTTGCTCTCTCATCCACACTGCTCTCTTCCTGTTTCTTAACGTTAGGCCTAACATTTTTCGGTCCATCGCTCTTCGTGCGGTTCTCGGAGCTTCTTTGTTAACCTCCAAGTGTAGCCTGCACCCAAATCAAGGCACATACCAGCCGCGGAGGCGTAGCGACATTGACTTTCCGCTGCTAAGCCCGAGGGTGCGGGGTCGCATCCCGGCCGTGGCGACCGCATTTCCATGGGGGCAAAATCGAAAATTTCCCGTTGTACCGCGCATTGGAGGCACGTTAAAGAACCCCAGGGTCTCAAAATTAATCCGGAGTCCTCCACTACACCGTGCCTCATAATCACATCGTGGTTTTGGCACGTAAAAGAAGCCAAAAATTAAATAAAGATTTGAGGCACACAGATTGTGTACTATACCACCATCGAAATGGAGCTGCCGCATCCGTTGCCGAGGTGGGATAAGTGAAAGCACCACTCACTTCCCGTGGGAAAACAGATCGCTACGCGATTGGCCTGAAGCGGACCAGCCAACGTTACTAAAGGCTAGGTTCAGTTTTCAAACTTCCGTGGCTGCGTGGGACCCTCTCGCATCTCGTGGCGCTGCTGTAGCGCTAATTTGCTGGTCGGTCACTACGGCGCTGCGGAGAAGCACTGTCCGCGGCTGTTCACGTGGTTTGGCGGTGTGTGTGCTTGCGTGTTTTGCTGCAGTCTCGGTGCTTTTTGCCACACTCTTGTGCGTGCCGTGTGCATTTTGATGAGTTCACGGCCCGTATCATCAAAAGTGATTCTTATGCGCTGTTCCTGCAGCGAGAACGTGCCTTGAATGTGCAGGTAAAGTCAAAGCTCATGTACAGTCAACCACAAAAGTTTGCGGACCACGCGAGCGCGTGGCCAAGAGCCTCTTCGCGACACTTCCGCTACGTCACCAGCGATCGACAGCAGCGCTACGTTGAAGACGCATCCCTCCTTAAATCTATGGCCTGTCTATTTTCGCACTGTGCGCAAATATTTTCTACCTATCTCTTTCAACGTGACGCTCTCTTTGTTAGCCAGGGCTACTTGCTTATATTTTGAGAGCAGAATATCAGTACAAGTAATCAGACAGCGTATTCTTCGGCTGTTATCAGTTCTATTTTCGCGTAGCCACGCTGTTTTTTTTTTTTTTTTTTTCGTGAGTGCGTGAGTGAGCGGTGAGGCAGCCATAGGGACACAGATGCTTAGTCAGTAGGCAGAATTTTTCCGTTCCTCCCCCATCGCTAAGTGACAGTAGCGGCCGGGATTTGATCGCCTGCGCCCAGGTTTTGCTGCGCAAAGCCCGAACCACCGCGCTGCTATAGTGGTTACATTTAGAAAAATAAGAAATAATCGGGTGCGATGACTCTTTTTGTAACCCTTTGCGACACGGCGTCCTCGTTTGGGGACTCGAACTTCGGAGGCGCGTCCCACGCCACGTGTTTCTTCAAATGACCTAAAACTCAGTGTGCACATTCGTGTCCGCTTCCTGATGGGACAACTAGCGGTCAGTTAACTTCATTGTCCTGCGTATTGCTGCAGATGATCACTTTGCTGGAGACACTACCATGTTAGACAATCGTTCGACGTGCCGCGTTCCAAGACCAACGTCAAGAGTATTTTTTTTCTCCGGTCGACACTAATACAACCGAAAAAGCAAGTGTGCATGCGTTTCGGGACTAATAGTTGATTCTTTTTATGCAAGCATTGAAGCTGACGGATTTCAGAATAATTAGATAATGAGTTATACGCTAATTAATTTTTTTTACTGAAACTCGCACAAAACAGCACATTGCTTCGTCTTCTTTCTTGGAATGTAATAGTGAGCGTCTTGAAATGATGCCATGCGCATTTGACGCATTTGCAGACAGTGCATCATAATTCGTGTCTGAAGGGGATGAATTTATTCACAATACATTTACAGAAGTGTCATGAAACATAGGTCTCTCAATGATCTAGTAGGAAGTGAAATGTCCGCCGTTTTCTAACACCTTATTGATGCGTGTGGGCATCGACTCGTACAAAGATTCAGTAATCTCCGGTCGACCGCGCAGGCTTTCCCATTCTTGTGCGATCGCTTGCCACAGCGTATCGGCCGTGCGGCCGCGGTTGGCTCGTGTGGACAGCCGTTTCTTCAACATGCCCCAGACATTTTCTATGGGATTCAAGTCGGCGCCACATGGAGGCCACTCAAGCTGGCAAACAGCATGTTCTTCTAGCAATGACTGGACGATACGTGCTTTATGGATCGGGCTGCGGTCGTGTTGAAAAAAATAGCAGCCGTCGCTGAAGGGACCGTCCAGCGCATACGGAACGAGGTGTCTAGTGATGACGTCGCAGTACCGTGACGCAGTGAAGGGCCCTTCCAGACGCACAAGGGGACCAAGGCCATCTTTGCTGATTGCTCCCCACACGCTCACGGAACACCGTCCACTGGATAGAACACTCTGTGTGTAATTAGGCAGATATCTGCAAGAAATAGCATACAATTGGGTTCCAGCGGCGCGTCTAAAAATGTTGTGATTCCTCTTGCGTATGAACTTTATAATGCTGTTATAGAGTTGCAATAGAAAACGTGCAAACATCATTAGATAGTACTGAAAGACCCACTGGCAGCTTTTAATTAGCCTCAGAGTAAGTAGTACTATGAAACAATCGTTAATGTTTTCAACATAATACCACTACAGAAAAATCTCGTAATGTCCAAAAGCTCATTTTACGTGAAACATGTTGTGATGCAGAATTAGCTTCGTGAATTAACTGCCAATACACTGTAAACACACCTGCAGTTTAGTGGACGCCAAACCCGCTTCCGTTGGTCCCAGCGCGTGGAAAAAGTTGACTCGTCGCTAAAGATGACATCGCCCCATTTCTCTGTTGTCCAATCTTTCATTGCTGTAGCGAACATGAGTCGTTCTTGTAGCTGGCTGTCTGAGAGGCAGGGCTTCTGTGCTGCTACGAAAGACTGCAGGCCAAGCTCACTCAGCCTTCTTCTTACAGTCTCAGACGATACCGTGAGCGAGAGCGCTTCTCGGATATCCTCTGCACTTTGAAAAGGATCAGCCTCGTTGGCGGCCGTAATCAGGCGGTCCTCTTCCTCAGTCGTGGCCCTTGGACGCCCACTGCGCTCCATATCTGTGAATCTGTCATCGTCGCGGAAAGCTTGAATAATCCTATTTACGGCAGTCCGGCTCCTGTTGGTTCGGCGGCAGATTTCGCGCTGAGGTCTTCCCTCTATAAATAAACGCACAATGTGCCTTCTTTCGACAAGTGGAACACGCAGCGGCATCTTTCCAAATAGGCAATCACCACGTGGCCTGAAGCAAGTCTACTACGTTTTCAGCGACTGATGCGAAGATGCGCCTATGTGTGAAACAAAATTTTCTATGCATCCGCTTTTTCTTTATTTTTGATGACAGTGAAACACCTCCCTACCCTTTCTCTCAAGACGCAGAAGCAGCAACACTCATTGGACCAAGATGCTGCCAACCAAAGTGCGCCAGTAAACGTCGCGTAAAAAAATCGTCGCAGCGCTTCGTGAAACTTATCTACCCACTGGCACACCAGTCGACAAAGGTTGCAGTGATTGCTCCGATACTGCTATCAAGCCAGATATGTGGCGGTCTTATCGCAGACAGCGCTCTGCGTCAACACAACGAACTAACAATGTCATGCACGGGAATAAAAAATTAACAGGCAGGCGAGTACCAAGAGGGCTCATATCCGGGAGAGCGCCCCTGTCGCCGCTAGGTGGCGTACCGCTAGGTGGCGCGGATAGGCAGTCTGGCACGCGCTCGCGTGGTCCGCAAACTTTTGTGGTTGACTGTACGTTTGCACATTGCAGTTGTGAATGTGGGGCCCCGATGAAAGAAAATAATGCTCGCTTCATTTTCATCCCGAAATGAAGTGCTGAGCGTGTCTACACATCGAGAGAAGGTGCCTTGTATTTATTCCTAGTATTTTAGAGGAGGACACCGATCGGCCTGCTGACAGCTACAACTGCTGATTAGTAGCAACGATTAGCACTAATTAAAATTGATTGAGTGAATAAGTAAAAATTCAAGGGGCACTTAGTTATCTACGGGGATGAACGCGAAAGCATTGCGACCACCAAAGGTCGTGGGTTCGAGTGCCTTAATTAACTCCAGCTTTATTAACTGGGCCTCCAATAAACTTGCCTTAATTACCACTAACGGTCGTGGTTTAGACTACCACCAATGGTCGTGCGTTCGAGTGCCTTAATGAAATGTCTCAATTAACTGTGATTTAATTACCGTCGCCTTAATTAACACCAGAGGTCCTGGTTTCAACTCCCACCGAATGTCTTTGGCTAGAGTGCCTTAACTCCGTACTAATTACCTTGCCCTTAATTAACTGCGCGTTAATTACCTCCAGCGTTCGTAAGGTTCGACTTCCACCAATGGTCGTGGGAACGAGTGCATTAGTTAGGTAAATCATGATTAACTGTGTCCTAATTTAATGCGTCTTAATCCACTTTGCGTTTTTGAACTTTCCCTAAATAACTTTGCTTAAATGGGGTCAACAACCGCCTTGATTGACCTATTTGGGCTCCCTTGACATTTTTGACCCTTCCGTAGTCACGCCAACGCCGCCTACGCCGTTCCGCCTCATGAGCCCTATAATTTCTTCGCATTAATAATTTATTAGTACCAATCAGCAACAGCTGATATCAGTGGAGCGCAGCGGACGGCTAGGGCTATTGGGGACCTGGACTAAGGACTCCAACAGCGCACACCGTAGGAGCGCAGCAGCATTTGCACAGCTCAGTAAAGTCTTTCAACCAATCTGCTAAACCTGAGGCTATGCAATCATTTAAAAAACGCATAGGTGAAAACACGGGTTGCAATCGTAAACGCCGAGAGTGGCGATGTGGGCTTGTTGGTCTGTCATCATGGAATGGTAATTCGGAAGCACATAAAAACAAGGACACGAGAAGAAACGAAGATTGTCTTCGTGTTCGTTTTTTCTCGTGTCCGTGTTTTTTATGCGCTTCCAGATTACCATTCCATGCAATCGTAAGTTGCGAAGTCGGAGGGCCAGAGCGCCTTCGCTATACGCTTAGCTGCACCCGGGTAGAGCTACCTGCGACGCTCCCGGCCTCTGGCGGCAAGCCGAGGCAGGAGGGCACCCGCGATGTACAGCGCCTACGGAGAGTTCAACAACTGAACCTAGTCTAGTAACGTTGGGACAAGCTGCATCGGAGCCGCCATTTCGGTGTATGACGTTTTCTCCATTGCGTCACAATATCGGAAGCGTGGGGGAGGCCTAAGATAACCGATTCTGCGGTAAAATGAGGTAACCTAGTTTTGAACCAGCCGTAGTTTTAATAACGGTGCGAGAAAAAAAAAACGCGATGACAGAAGTATAGGCATATATAGATCCTAGCTTTTATTCTTCTATATTAAGTCACCTTATTCGTTTATCATATCATAAGAAGCCTACAAACAAAGAGACCAAGGAAAACATAGGTGAACTTGAGAACCCACTACTTGTGCTTGCTAGTTGAATAAAGAAATGATAGATTAATGAAAATGAAAGGGGATGAAAAAACAACTTGCCGTAGGTGAGGAACGATCCCACGTCTCCGCATTATGCCGGCAATGCTCTTACTACTTCAGCTACCGCGGTGCCGTTTTCCCATTCACTTTCTAAGGTATTTATATCTTACTACTACAACTAACCCTGGGAGTGTTAGCCAGCGCCACCAATCACAAACCTTGGCGGCGGATGTGGAACATCCTTTCTGCCGCAGGCATCACGAGTACGTGACGCTTGAGTTATGTACTTGTCATGTAATGAACGAGAAGAAAGAGAACCGAGGGACCGATTAATGAAAATAGCGCCCCTAGGTTCGCTTTCTTCTCGCTTATTCGTTTATAGAAGTTATGAAATTTTCGCGTCCGTGGCAAAGCACAGGATTTTTGTAGTTCTTACCTGTCATCGGCATGTTGTCATGTGCACCGCCAAGCCTTCTCCGCAAATAATGAGTGCTCGCATTCCCAGGGAAGCGTGCTTATTCACAATTTATGTTAATGATAGTGAGCAGGGCGTAAATGCGGCCTTAATAGTAGCATACGGGGACGATGCCACATTTCGCCTTGCTGATTTATGTGAATTAGCCCGCAAAGAAGAGGTGGCGCTTGGTAAACTACAAGCACGGGCATGGCAAAATTTATTAAATATAATCCGGAGAATCATTAATTTTACGCGGTGTTATACACACGAAAAACACACACACACACACACACACAAAGCCAGGTAATGGGTACCGAGGGAATGAAATTACTTCGTTTGTAAAGTCGGTAAAAAATTTTCGTGTAATTTTCTGGAACCAACTAAACTTGAATGAACATATCGAGCATCTCCAGCTAGTACGTATAAACGTTTGTTTCTTTGTGTGCGTGTCTTCAATTTTGCGCGGCGAATATTAATTAAGATTATAATTATGACGACGATACCGGCTCGCCTTAATTCCGCCAGACGCACACACGCTCCGAATAATGAGAAGGCCTTATACATCCGCTACGACTCCAGTGAGCTTCCAAAGGCTCTGACTCCCTAAAAGTTTGACTAGCGTGCACTTGCACTTACTCAGCCGCACGGGTTCTTTCAAGTCTGATTTACTCTTATTCAGTCCATCCAAGAACCACCCAGAACGCCGTAGCTAACAGCTTCGGATAAGTTTTCACCAATTCCAGCTATCAAGAATTCTCCGAAAATTCATGTGCACGATATTTTTTTTCTTTTCATTCCGCCCCCATCTCGCCTCTTTTCTGCCTCTCTCGTGTGCCTCAAATGATCCCATACAACTGCCCCTGAAAAGAAAACTTTCCCTGCACGACGTGTTTTCTGGTACCTTTTGTCACCAATAGGTGGCGCGACGTGTTCACCTTGCGCGTCGCACATCGTATCCTGTAAGTTCTCTTAGCCGCGCTGCTGTTTGGAGGGAAAGTAAAACGGCGAGGCAAGCGCTTTGTGGGAAAGCATCGCGCTGCCGATGCCGTCACCACAAAGGCCGCTGATGCGCTTTTCATTTGTTTCCTTGAACTGCCTCGCGCGTAACTTCCCCAGGCCGTCGGAAAGGTCTCCGCTGTTATGTTCAATTGTATATTCCACAATGCATTCTTTTTGCGTATAATATTCTTTTCGTTCATTCATTCGTATTTATTAATTCATATGGCCGCTTTGATTTATTTGTTAAAGTGCCTTGTCACTGAACAAGTTAGTGCGGTATACTATACATTTTTAGTATACTATACTAAACTATACGTTTACTAACACACACCACGCAGACAACAGGACACACACGAGCGCTTGTCTATATCGGGCTCACTGTAGAACGTTTGTCTTTCGCGCCTTACAACAGAATTTATTTTTTTACATCCACCTTTAAATCATCTTTCCCTGCCGCGTGTCCAGAAATTTCGGGAATTTCGGAAGGCCTTCTTACTGTGATCCAGTTTTACAGTTGAGACTTGGAAACTTCTCCACAATAAATATTCATGCTTAACTCCCCGAGAAATATTTGGTATAATGATTAAAAATGTATAGCCGAGTAACCTGCTGCTTGCAGGTAGCCCTGTTCTGTTTGTCAGCATCTAAGTTGACTTGACTACGGACATGAACCGGCAAAGTCAATATTGTAGGTGTTTTGTTCAATAACCTCGCGAGGGGCAGCAACAGCTGTAGCTTTGTGGTGGCACGTGCGTCTTTGTCAACCGTTTAATTATTTGAGTTCGCAGACAAATAAAAATGTGGTGCAGCCTATATGACAGATTTTATGGTGTGATGGACGGCAGCTTATAGTATATACATATTTTTTCTGTCTTCGTGGTCTGTGATGAATCCTGTTTCGATGTTTTTACCAGTGCTTGTGTAAAACTTTTGATACCCCTCCTGAATGGGCCCATGCTTGGGCATGCAGTATTTTATAAATAAATAAATAAATAAATAAATAAATAAATAAATAAATAAATAAATAAATAAATAAATAAATAAATAAATAAACTTGCCGACGTCCTTGAAAAAAATTGTCTCGCCATCCCGACCCTGCGAAAGTCCAGCGAAGCTGTTGAACACTATACATATACAGATGCTTTCCTTCACCCCATTGGGAACAGTGCTTCCGTAGCGAAGCCGAAACGTTCTTTATCCATTTTCAGCATTTCTTTTGGTCGGCGTTTGTCGTTTCATTGCTTCCTGTTGAAAACCAGCGCTACAACTGCTGAGGGGGTATGTAATGCTTTGGAGTAATGCTAGTATTGCCGTTTTAGAGTTATGCTCGTAATGGGAGTAACGGTAATTTTGACAGCCCGTCGCCGCCCCTAGCGGTGCTGCAACAACATTGAAATCATTTGATAGGCTGGTTGCTTTATATACGAAAGGCCAGGTACGTCACTCCCTACGTCGCAAGCTGCCGTCGCCGCGGTAGCTTGCGCGACAGTAATCTTTAGCGGGAAGTGCATGCGGGGAGCGCTACCCAGCTGCTTAGAATGGCATGTAGGCGCAGGAGCGCCTTATCATCAATTATGTTGTTCAGATGCTTGTTTTGAGCTTGTTCTTTATTGAAGCGTGTGCGGTTCAATATGTCGTATGCGCGATTCCAAAGAATGTACGCACTCTTCGCTTCAATCTGCTCAGTGCCTTACGAGCCATTGTTTTTTGTCGACGTTACGCCATGCTCCTAGCCATAGGCAGCTTCGCCGTAAAATATCTAGCCGCACAAGCGCGAGAAATGCCTTGGCACCTCTTTTCCATGATTTAAACCGAGCTCACCACATTGCACAATGATCTTCAGAAGCTCACTTCCTGTCACTTCGAGGAGCGACTGACGGTGGTCCGGCGTCAGTTGTACATTCACTAGACTGTATACGCACACACGCTTTGCCATCCCTTCGATACGGGCTTCCCACACTTTGTTTCCTCCGCTTTGATAATGCATTCAGATGGAACGCGGGTGTAAGTAAGAAGCCAAAGAGGACGCAACCGAGTAGAAAAGGCAGACAGCGGCCGTACACGTGGCACCCGCGCATCCCCGTAGCTGTCCCGTTCGTGTAACGCTTAGACCTGCAGTGGGCGCCGAGTCCGGAACGTTGGCTCCATAAGACTGGGAAATGTCAAATGACCAACCACAGGGGTCGGAGGCTCGTTAGTCTTGAGCCGACATCACCTTTTTCTCCAAAGCTTCTGAGTATTCTCAGCATGATGGGCCGATTATGACAGGTAGACTCTACTGTCAAGAGGCAGAAATTTGCACCGTCTAAACAAATCATACACGCGTTCTTCGTCGTGCGCATTTGCGCAAATGTTATGCGCAAGAAAAGAATGTATTAGGTGTTCGGGTTAAATTTCACAGTTGGTATAGAAATATGCATTTTCTATGTGTATTGCTTTAATTTAGATATAATTTTTATGCTTTATTTATGCTGCGCACATCCAAATATACGGACCGCAAGGGACGCGAGCAAGCCATCGAAATACCTATTCTAGCGGCCATCGTCATCATCATTGGCCACCTTTTATTTATGGCGCGCTCAGGTGCATGCGCCTCGTTCCTCGTGCTTCGAGGTCAGAAAAAGAGAAGAAGAATGAAATATAGCCTCTGCCATCGGCCTGAACGGTTGCTTGTTCTTTCGCTCGCCGGCTCACGCATTGTTATAGGGGACCTAACCTCGGCCCCTACACCTATTATAAAGGAGCTGCCTGCATCATGATGACTCGCGCCGGGCAGCCAAATGGCGCAGTCAAGCAACTGCTCACTGCACGAGAGTGGATAATCGGGCCATCTGGTATATAGATCCATGGTTGTTTGGAAGGGGAAACACACACAACGAAGAAGAACGAGACAGTCGATAGACAGACAAAGACAGTAATCTAGCGATTCAAGACAGATGGCTAGATTACTGGTAGCTCGCTATCCTAATAACGTTCTCGTTTTTGCAGCCCAAAGGTTCTAAAAAGAATAAAAGGACGATGCTGTACTCGGGCTTTTACATAAAGGCGGCAAACATTCGCGGTTGTGCCTTATTTACACGCGTAAAGCCGCTGCAATAAATTGCAGCGACTTTGCTCAGTACTTGATAAGAAAACAACAACGAAGAGAGGAGCTCTGAAAAAAAAAGACATTGGTGCTGGTAAACAAGCTAATGGATATGTCTACTGTCCACGCAGTGTTATCTACTGTATTACTCTGTCCTGCAAGAAAACATACATTGTGCCGACTGGGCGCTGCTTGAATGTGCGCATGCTCGAAAGGCTGCACCGATTTTGCATCCAATGCGCAAAATGTGGGTGCGTTCCACAATTTTCGCACACTAAGTACTGTCTTGCAATCAGCACTCTTATATGACAATCGTTTTCACTGATAGAGTGGGAAATTTCATTTATAGATGGCACGTGTATATAGTGTAATTATTTCCCTTCCATTTTGTTTACTCCGCACTTGACGTCTTCTCACGCATTTATTCCTTGTGTGAATAAAATTTAGTTCCAGTCCGCGCTCGTTGTTCTTCGTTGTGTGAGTTCAGAACAATCATGGACTGATCAACGCACCTTGAAAGCGATACCACAGCAGACGCAGAGTGGCGGCTATGAGGCCGTGACTGAAGACCGCGTGTCATGAAGAGAGAGGAAGGCAGGCAGGTTTCCGGTTTGCTACGCTACACTGGGGTGGCGGATACAGGGATTGGAAAGAGGGCAAAGAGAGAGAGCAAATTTCTCCAAACTGTAATGATGCTCGGAAGTGTCTCCGGTGAGGATGGTAAGATACCGCTACAGACGTTTCTTCACATGGACCCAGGCTGAATTCAAATGGGCTTATTTACATTGTTATGAAGCCTTGGGTGGAGAGGGTGGCTGCTGGAATACCTTATATATATGGGGCGGCAGCATGACTCGATCGGCTCCTTTCCACACCGCTGAGAAAACTCAGAAATGGTTACTTTTTACTATGTCACCGGTCCCTGCACTTGGCCCCCTAACTACCCTGATTGCAAACGTATGAATAATCATTAGTGGGGCGTGGTTGAGCAGGTAGGCATCCGCGAGGCCTCTAACGCCAATCAAGAGGATTCAGGCGGCTATTGCGGCTTTCCCTCTGGACACCGTGAATGAGGCGCCGTTGCATGATTCCCGAGCCGCCGCGAGGCAGTGGTGACTCGTTAGGGTAGACCCATTGAGGGATCTCACTTTCCTACCTTTGCAGCGTTATGTGCCCTTTCCACGTGTCCAGTAAATTTTGTTTTGCTGAGGATATGGATTATTGTCGTCTTTGAAAGCTACAAGTGTCAAATTTACCCCGAACACCGTTGTAGTGCTTTAGAAGCTTTACTTCAATTACCTGACGCGCGATCACATGCTTGTGCAGCTTCGGTCGTCTATCGAAAAGTGCACATTTATCGTTGCAGCGTGCAAGTGCTCATGGAGCAGTACGGTCTTGTCGCACCGGTTGTCTTTCCGGCAGAGCGTGCGCTCTGCGTGTTGAGCCGACTTTTCCAGGCTTCAGTTATATTCCCTGACGCTCCTAGTCCTTACCTTCATCCGTTCTTTGCTCGAGTTACAGTTCTATATGCAGCGCCAGGTAATCATGAAAGGTATGGTTAATACACTACAATGTCCTTGTGATCTCCTGGACGCCACGCACCTCACCACTGAAAGCAAGTTAAGAATGTTGGAGTGCATTAAATTATAGAGTTGTCAAATACATTCATGTTTCCTTTCAGGTTTCTTTATAATCATTTCAAAGCCTCCATGCTCGTCATTCAAGGAAATTGATTGAAGGAATAACAGCAGGTCATGGTTGTGAACACGGCCTGTGAACTTGGCGTGATGCTCTCCCAGTAGAGCTGCAGTGGCATACATGTGCTTGGATGTCTGCTTGGTGGGCACGTCGCTTCCAGATTACTGCCCTGGGAGGCAGAACTGATTTGTAGCCGCATGCACATCTCTCAATACCAAGCACGTTTCATATCGCGCCTCAGGTTGCTCGTTCATTCGGCTGCCGAATGAGCGAGTGTGCGATCCGCCTAGCAGTGCACAAGGCAGCTTCGATAACGACCGCTACGGCCGTGTTTTCCTTACCGTCTCAGAGAAACTTGTGCGGTCAGTAAATAACCCATGATTTCCAGAAAAGGCGTCTACGAATTGAGCCTATAGCATGAGGCGTCCGATAAATGAACTGGCACGAAGTAGCAATTGCCTGTTGTGTGCGTGGGTTGTCTGCCGTAACTCACATTCCGCGGCGCAAAGCCCGACCCGCAGTTTCTAATTAAAATGAGGAGCTCAAAAGCGGCGCTCCCCGGTAGCAGCATGAAGGACGCGAATGCTGTCTTCTGATTGGCTGCTCCCGAAAAAGCATTCTCGTTCGCCCCCACCACCTGCGTTCATTTTTGGCGCTTCTTTGCCGCTGCATGCCCCCCCTCCCGCTTCTTCGCGGAGAGCCCGCTCTTCTCCCGCGCCGTGTGTTTACTCTTTTCTCTTCCGGCGCCTGGCGGAGCAGCCTCCCTTCAGGGGAGAGCTCGCGACGCTCCTCGAAAATCGTCGCTCGCGATTCCATCTCCGCGCATGAGTTCTTTTTTCGCGCCGTTCACTGAGCGGAAGCAAAACGAACGCGCCTTCTCGGCATCGCCGCATGCGCTTCGTTCAGTGCGTCTATCTAGCCATGGTTCAGGTAAACGTTTTTCCCAAACGTAGGATGAAGAACAACTTCCGTTTAATAAGACCGCTTAAGCAAATATCACAATGCCTGGTGTCAACGCTTCCAAAAATGTGGACTGGTGACTACATTGGAGCAACTTCGATACATCATATCATCGTGATACATCATATTCACAAACGTCTGGGGCAGATCTACATGAAGTAGCGAAAAAACAAACTATAGTCGAAAGGGAAGGCAGGCACTGCTGGCCTTTCTTCAAAGTCTTTCCTAATGTCTAACCAACCAGAACAGCCTAGCACATTGTTTATTGCTTACATCGCAATGTGCGCGAGACGTTGAATATCCATTTGCAGCTCGGCAAACAGAAGGTGCTGGTCAACTCAGAAAATTAGGTCACTAACTACACGCCAATGGATTGCAAAAAGCAATGTTTGAGGTTGCTTTTATGCTTTTCTTTCCTGTTCTATTTTTTGCTAATTTGCAGATTTTCAAATTGTTTCCTATGAAACCTTTGTTACTTGCTCCTAGATGATGAGGTGCTTCGAAGCTGCCTCAGTTCGCGTCGTCTGAGCTCGTGTTCGCGACTGCGGCTGTTTTGAGACCACGAGTAAGATGGGAGACAGTATCGCTGCGTATACTATTTTGCTAGGGTGGCAGGGGAACCGAGTGTGTGAACGACATTCTGTTGTGTTTATGAACGTGTGTGTCCTTGTCTTGCAGGTAAGGCGCCAAGATGGTCTTACCGAGTACGCGGCCTTTTTCGAAAGCTTGATGGGAGGACCCAGTGTGAGTGTTCCTGTTTGCTCTTTATTTCTTCTTATCGCCTACTCACACTTGTGTGTTTTGAGCCCTACTGTGACCTCCAACATCGTCGTAGCTTCGAAGCGTGCATTCGGGAGAAAAAAATAGAGCGAAGGGAACGCGATATCCCCAACGCCGCTTACGAGATCGCCGCGTGCGGGCTTTCCCGGTGAAGAGCACATAATTCGCGTTACAGTGCAAAAAAAAAAAAGAAAAAGAAAATGAAGACAGCCATGCATGGACACGTGACAAGCTCTAGTGTTTTTGCGCTGTAATTAAGGTGAATCTAAATGACAGCTTGATACATCTAACGCCTCCGAAGGATGAGCTCCGAGGGCTGGGTTTTGAGCAACACTGAAAAGAACGACTCGGCACACAACGTTCACTCGCTCCCTGAAAATTCTGCCGAACCCTATAGTAACTCGGTAAGCATTACAACGGTGACCGCCGTGCACCGGTGTTTTGATTCCGCTAGCATGAGCATCTGGACTCTGCAAGACTATTAAACTTTCCTGAAGTATTGCTGAAGTTCCTTATTTTCAACAACACCACAACAGCTTTCGCACGTTCTTCATTGCGAATAACCCAGATGTTGAATTGTTGAAAAACACTCGCGGCGTAAACACTCATGAATATGAGCGGGACTCAACGCGCCTGATTCTTGCGCCCCCTTTACGAGAAACGACTTCACATTGAGCGCAGGTACAAAACTGTGGCGTCGCGTTAACTCCATGCGGAATATAAGCGGTGTGGTTGCACTCAAAGCGCTCCGTTGTGTTTGCGTCTCTCTCGAGGGTCGATGGTTCCATTTCAGGTGTCCCTTGTGGAAACAATGCCTCATTCCTGCAGGGCCATTTTATGCCAAGCTAGCGGTCTAAGCAAAAAGGCCATGACAGCACCAGTTAATTTGTATGAACAACAAGAAATAGAACGGTAGCAACGGACGAGAAATAATTTTCGAGCGAATCAGCTATAGAGCTAGGAAATGTTGGAAGCAAACTTGAGTTGATAAGAAACTTCGGCAGAAGTCGTTCCCGGTGATTCAAAATGACCAGGTTATAAAAATAGTTTAGTGCGCTGCCCAATACTTCGTAAGGCTTCTTTTACCCTGTCTCAAAGTTACTTTATGATTGCCTCTGCATCCGATTCATCGATTTCATTGGTATTTCTAATATTGCCCTCACGATGTGTCACCTTTTTATCTGACATGCCATAGCGCCGCTTGAAATAGGTAAATAAATAAATGAATACGCGAATACGTCACTGCTATCTGCAATTCTGCTGCATGGCCGTTTCATATTCAGCCGTACATTGCCGCGGTAATGCAGCCCAATTCCAGAAATGGATTACTGACTTTGATAATTATCGGTGATGTTCTCTATCGGGATTTTGGTCGTTGGCGGCGGTGATGGCGTTCACGTATACGGCGTAAGAAGTGGCGCCTCACTGCAGCCCCCGTGAGCATCACTCGACCGTTTCTTGCTTGTGTGTAGGCGGCATTCTTACGTGAACCAAGTTGACGGACTCATCCGGGGTGGCGTCACTGAGGCCGACGCTCCAGAATCTTCTCCTTGCGACGTCACGTGACAACACATTCGTCCTCTCAGCTCTTACACCTTCCTTGGACCACATTCCGTCCACGTATCTCTTGCGCTGAGCGCATGCGGCTATGGGCTATGCGGATAACAACCACAAAATGCCGTCAGTTATAGTTCGGCTTCTTCGGATTCGAGAGCCGGCCGTTCAAAGACCTACATCGAGGTATATGATCATTTCAAAAACGAAAAAAAAAAAAAGCCAACAACGATTTACTGTAAGTAAACGGGCTAGTTTGTTGCGGGATTGTTGATTCATGTTACAAGAGCGGTAGAAACGTCGCTCGACGGCGCTGCAACTGGAGTTTACTTAACGCAAAGCTACACGAGTGAGGACCACAAAAACCTATGGAGCCTTTTTAACGCGCGTGTGCCATTCATCCTCTGACTGAGATACTCCATTTCTTCTTCTTTTTTTTTGTTATTCCAACAGCAGTGGTGCTATTGCAATTATCACATTTTTATGCAAATGCCTCAAAGAACAATATGTTCAATTCTGATTGTAACCTATAACTTAACCTTTCACTCTATAGGTGACCTGGTGCTCACAAGATTTGCTGAGAGTCGCAACAAGCATTTTGCAGCAACGCCTCATGTCACTATTTTAAGCTAGGCTTATCGCGGAATTTCTTTCTTATTCCCCGACTGGTGCAGTCAATACACGTGTCTTTAACTAAAAAAATTGAGGAGTCATTTCACTGTGTAAATGTGGATGACCAGTCAAGCTGTACCACAACACACAGGTAAATAAGTCAAGGTTAGACAAGGGTACATGTATTTATTTTCACCATTTGTTAATTGTATGACGATAACTTTGTGATTACTGTGAGATAGACTGTTTGGTTTGTTAGAGCCTTAGATAGATTCTTGGCCGACGTTAAATGTATACACGACCGTTGTAAGGTAGTTGAGTGACTCGGATTGCAGCGACACTTCAAAGCAAACTCTTCTAGCACAAACTGAGTGAGCCATTTCTTGTCTGGTTTCGAACTGTCCTCATTGAAATCTCCGACGATGATCACAAGGGAATAGTGTCATCACGGCTAAACCATGCCAAGTGGGTGGTCATGAACTTCTCAATATCACACTTGGGTGTGCCTGGAGATCGCAATTCCTTCTTTCGCTTGTACGGCACAGGCAACGACACAATGGGCGGCATTGTCCTCCTGCGAGTCAAGGGCGTATGGTTGTACAGGCATTTTGTCCTTTGCGTATATCCTGCTCGAGAGTCAATATGCTGTTCAAAACTATTCCAGTAAACCCATCGACTTGAAACAATACATCATGACTTATGTATTGCATTTATTATTATTATTATTATTATTATTATTATTATTATTATTATTATTATTATTATTATTATTATTATTATTATTATTATTATTATTATTGTTGTAGTTGTTGTTGTTGTCATTGTTTTATTATTATTAGGGGCGAAGTGCTTGAAGCCTGCTTCACCTCGACCGTGGGCCGGCCTCCCGGTATGGCACAATCTCCGTGATCGGCCCACGCCCACCTATAGGTGTATTGTTATTGTGGACGCACAAACACGAAAAATGCATGCCATACACAGCTTCCCTGTAGAAGGGAACGTACATCCAGAACGCGCCCCTTCTCTGGTATCTTATGTGTGTACTCCTCGCGCAAGAGTTAAATCATTTTTAAACACGGTTCACAGCAAGGTCGTTGTCCACAGTGACATTATCATAAATACATTCGGACACACTCATCCGTCTACGTAAATATATTGGTTACGTTAACCACGTCAACAATGGTTGTTTCTATGCATTTGTCACATCTAGCTGCGAAAATGTCGCTTAAAAGATGTGCTATACAAGGCCCGATGCATACGCTATGTATCACTTTGCATGAAAGCTTCGTCAATATTGCCGTATTGATCTCTGGACGAGAAAAAAAACTGAGCATTTGTAAACAAAATTGTCATCAGATAAATCTGCAGCATTCTGGAATGTCACTTGACACGAGCCTTCAATAAAGTTCCTGACAGCGCCGAGAAGTTGTGCTTGTGGAATCGAAAACATCCGAGGCACTTATGAGTTGTGAATGCGAGATCGTTAATGTCCAATTGAATGCCGCTTAGCGGTCCTTCGAGTTTTGCTCTTAGATTGGTGCGGGTTATTTTTCTCTTTTTTATGTGCAGCTTCTTCGTTAGTATGTTGGCTGTAGAGTGGAATCATTTGGGCGATATTGCTGAGAAATCAAGGAAGCAGCAGCTAAGCGCCCGGCTTCCGAGAGCGGCACGCGCGAGTCAAGCAACTGCCTCGCTGACGACAACTCGTCTCGCCCCGTATCGCCGTATCGGCTCCGTCGAGGCGCGCTGGTGACGTGGCGTCGCCGTGATGCCCTCTCCCCTGACGCAACACCTGGCGCGCTATCGCGGCATCAGGTGTTCCGATTTGCCCGCTATGCTCCGTCGAGGCGCGCTCGGATCGCAGCCAATGGGCGTCGTTTCGCTGCTACAGACGCCGGCTTTTTCGCTCAATGATGCTTTCGCATCGAAAAACAAGTCGACCACGTCAACGGGAAACTCAAATAACCGCTTCTTTGCAGCATTGTTGTTTCGAAAAATTACATTGCTTCCTCTGAAACAGGTGGAGTGTGGCACCGTCGTCATCCTTCAGCCAGCTTCGGCGTCATGTGCGGGCTTCGTGGCTTGACGGTGGAGCCTTCGCAGCGACACCGTGGCTTCATACACGATGCGGTCGGCGAGCTTCTGCAAGATTTTCCATGGGCAAATCAAGCGTCCACAGCGACCACAGCGCTCTATACGGTATAGGAGTTGCAGAAAGAGCTCGAGAAAGCTGTCCACGAACCGAGTCGCAGCCGTTGAAGAGCTGTCGGATGTAACGAAGCAGCTGCGATGGTTGCCCGTCGCCGAATTCTTCCGCGCGCGAGTCGTTGAACGCGACTTCGCTCGGAGGGGTCTGGCGTGCTAGAACAACCACCGTGATGTGGTCGTATATGCGGTGTGTGGCAAGCTGTGACAACGTCACTGAACTCGCTAGAAACTTCGGGAGGGGGGGTCGAAAGCACTTGCAGGTACTTAGCGTGTGGGCGGTGATTCGTCCCAGGTCGAAGGCAGCTTCAACCTTACGGCAGGGTCTTGCTGCTAGAACAGCAGCAGCTGTATACCACAGAGACGCTCTCCGACGACGCAGCTGGTCAGTGGTTGCCGCGGCCACAACACTTGTGCTCGTGGCGACGCCATGGCCGTGTCGCTGTTTAACGGCATTTCCATGGATGTAGCGTCGACGTCCAAGGAATCACATCGGGGTCACCTGACGTTGTAGTGACAGTGAAGAACACGGCAGCAAAAACTGTGATCCCGAAACTAAGTCTTTATTGAGCGAACATGTGCCCAGAAAAGCAAGTGACGCTCAAAGAACAACCATAGCGGCGAGCTCAGTCGGCGTTCGTCGAAATCGGATCTGCGGGTCAGACGCGTCGGCTATTTATATTTCACTCATGCCAGCGTATTTGCTGGTGCTTGCACAATATCTACAATTTACAACAATATTCGCGCCACGCTTGCAGTCTGATTACAAAAAGGCACGGATAGAATCGGCTAAAAGAATCAAGGATGTTCTGATGCATGCAGACGCGTCCTTCGCCGAGCGACAACGTGAGTTGCTAGCGCCGTGTGAAAAGCGGTCCCTCTAAAGAGGATGAACAAATGTTAGGCAATGTATACGCGTGCATAGGAACCGAAATGAGGTCGTACATAGCAAAAGGACATGTCATGAGCTATAGGCAGATGGAGAGGCGACGGATCAGGCCAGCAAAGGCACGGGGAGCGCGAGCATGGCTCGGAGGCATGCACTGTATAGAGCGCGACGACATGACTCCTGAAAACTGAAACAACAAAGCTTTGATAGACCATCCCTTGATTCAAGTGACTCTGTGGGCTTTCTTGTCTACCCAGTGCCGACAGGAACCCTTCGCCCCCCCGCCCTTTATTTTTTCGTTCAGCTTCTGAGGGCGAGATAATTTATCGATCCGTAAGAAATTTGGAAGCCCGGTGGCAACTGTGCATCATTTTGACGCGGATTATTTTACTTAAGTAACTGACATGGCTTGGTATTCGAACGCGAAGACCTGCGCAGCAGAGGAACGAAGTGCTTCCTTCGTCCTGGTCTGGTGCTGATCCTCAAGTTTGAAACAGCACAAATTAGCGGTGTATTGCGTGGCTTTCATACACAGGATCTATCCCGAAATTCAAACGTCAAGCACTTGCGCGCTTTGCTCAGACTTTCCCAACTTAGAACACATGCTCTGCAGCGGTGCCCCGCGTTACGGGGTGACGAAGACGTTATGTCGTCCAAGTGGGAGGCTGCTCTACGCAGTCCGGATTTTGAAGCACAACTATGGGCAGTCCAACGGACCCGCGACGTGGCGGAGAGGCTAGGCATTTCTGTCCCGACGTGGGAGCGGCCCGCTACGTGCTAGTGCACGTTCCGAAGGACTTCAATAAAGTTTGTCCATTCCATTCTGATTACAGTTCACGCTATTTGTCGTTTTTTTTTTCGTCTATTTTCGTGTGTAAATTTCTGAATATATAGTTGATAGAAAAATATGTTTGCATGTGTAATGTGAGCGCAGTCTGCACCGAATTGTCTGTCCATGTCGTGAGCACTATGAGAGTTTCGGGATAAAATGCGCATAAAGTTGACAGACATTGGACTCTTCCGTCTCTCGGCTTCTGATCCACTGAGGCTGATGCAACCATCATAAGAAACTGGCGTCTGTGGGCCCAAATATTCGTTGTAGTCTTTACTGTGACCTATTATCCCATCGTGATGTCCTCGAAAAAAAGAAAAAAGAAAATATGCGGGTAGTTGGAACGGAGTGTACCTCCTTTTGATGAGACCGGGCATTATGTGGCCTAATAAAATTTTAAAAAATATTCAGAGGACGCTTTGCGAATATGTTTTTTCTCCTTCTGCGGAATTCAAACTGTCAAGAAAAGGAGGCAAAATGGCGCTAGTGGCCGTTTGCCGAAAGTAAGCGTCCTCCCCCCCCCCCCCCCCTCGAAGGAGAACAATGCAGCCCCCATCAGAGCGTCGGCCCCCTTCTTATCTTTTGTGTGTGTGTGTGTGTGTGTGTGTGTGTGTGTGTGTGTGTGTGTCCCCTGCGTATACCTGAACGTTGCGCCACCACCTTCTTTGTGCGAGCCCCTCCATTGTTGGCTCCTGGTTTTTGTTTACTCGCGTCGGGCGCGCGCTTTTATGGAAAACGGCGCTACCCCTTTACCTTTCATTCGGCGCCGGGAAAAGCCTCTTGCCGCATTTTTTTTTCTCCCGTCGTCTTTCAAGTTGAGGCATTCTGTATTAGATTAGGCCTCTGCACGGTTCGTCAAACATGGCGTTTATTCCGTTCGGCAAAAAAGCGGCGATGACAATGGACAACGAGAGAGAAGGTGTGTCCGAAGAAGCGCGCGCCAAGAGTTGCGCAAACTTTCGAGATCATTCGTTCCATGTGGAGCAGAAGTGCGTTGGACTGCACTGCTGGAGAGCAAAGCGGCACACTTGCTTGCTTTTCTTTTTTTCTTTTAACCGTTCGCCGGCGTTTCTTTCTTTTTCGTTGTTCTATAGCTCCCCCTGTTTCCTCGAAGAAAGCGCGGCGCATATTTTGGGGAGCGGGCAAGGAAACCCTGCCTCGTCGACCTGGCAGCTTTTGTCCCGCGCGGCGATGAGCACAATGACGTAAAATGCGGCGCCATCCGCGTGCAAACGGTTTCCGCGTGAGAAGAACGCAGAGTCTATGTTTCTGAGGAAAAAGGCTTAGAAGCGGAACAAACAAACAAGATGGCAGCTGCTTTTCAACCTGCGAATCCTCGCGGGCCGGCGCCACTCCGGTGTGTACAACAGCGTCGTGTTGCGTAACATCCCTTTCTCGGGAGCGTTCGCCTCCCGCCGTTTATTCAGGGCCGCCTGTGCATCCGTGTGGCTGCAAGCTTTGCCGCACGCGCCGGGCAGTTGTAGGCAGAAGAGGTAAACTAAGCCATTCGCTCTCGCCTTGTTCGCGAAAACCCTGGCGCGTTTAGCCTATCGCGATCACAAAACACTCCCGCTTCGACTTTATCGATTCGTTCCTATTCAATATCAACGCATCCAGCATATAGGAACACCTGCTTCAAGTTGTTTAGGTGACGTACCATGCATGAACGTTGTACGCAGAGTCATTGCGGACTACCAAGCAAGCTACAAAGTGAATCGCAATGACAAAAATTTTTCCTTCATTTACTTCGGTTACTAATCGCACTCGCGCAACATTTTTCTTTATTCGATGAATTTAGGATTCTTAAACAGTGCCCTTCGTTGTAGTATTACCGATCGTGGGCCTTCGCTCATTTGTCACGGTGCACACCGTCATAATATTTACAGTACCACCGGGCTTTCTCATTACCTCCATATATCCCATTCCACACAGCTATTTTCTTTCTCGTTCTTAGTTTTAATAGCTGGCTAATATTAGACCCGTGTCAGTGGCCGGTTCGGGGCGAGAGGGGTATTACATAAAACGTGGGTTATGTCAATACATACTGGTACCTTTAACACGCAATATAATTTAATGTTATAATTGACATGCAAAAAAAAAAACTGAAAAACGTTGTCACAATAATTTGAATGCGATGCAAACGCTCATTTCAGAAAAAATCAAGTGATTGATATTTCCTAGGTAAACTTGTCTGTGGCGCGAAATGCATTTTGTGAAAAGGGGACAGAAGAGAGGAGACAGTGAAGCGTCAAGTGATTGATTATGGAAGACAAGAAAAACCATGGATGGAGTTCAGTGAAGTTCAATTCAATATTAGGAAGACCCATGAGAAGAGAAAATTAAGTAGAAAAGTGCAAAATGACAGCAATTGTAAATTCTTTTGAGCAGGTGATGGCTGGTACGGTATGGGGAAGGCTGTTTCGGTCTGTGGCCACAGGAAAAAAAAAAAAAGGCACAAAATGCCAGGGGCGTCTTGTAGCAAATCACCCACACGTCGGTAGATGCGTCAGGGATGCATGTATGCTGTTCTGTGCTGAGAAGGATTAAAGGGCTTCTGAAATAATGGTGAGCTTGCAATGCGATGACGGAATAACAGAGGTGATTTTAGTAAAGAAATGCCGACACTGTATGACTGAATGAATATGGCGGCATGATCTCAAACAGATTCGAGCTCACTGGCAAGGCAAAATTGATGCGGATACCATATGTCCTGTGCATATTCTGATTTAGTTATCACCAGTGACTTGTACGCGAGAAACGTTACGCGTAATGGTGCTCGGAGCAGATGATGCTTTAAACAAGGTAAAAGTTCAATTAGTTAATGAAATAAAAGTTGGCTACGTGTCTACTCCAAGAAGTCGTTATGCATGGTGGTACCGAGGTATTTGAACGAGGTCGCATACTACACTGGCAGAGATTAGTCTTTTCTTTATTCGCGAGGGGTTGCCACACTGGCATTACCGGCGGTTAAAATCATATATGTAAGTATGTAGGCCCGTTTAAATCAGACACTGCAACAGCGGCTTATACAGTATATTGTCCACCAGCTATAGACCATAGTCCTCAGGATGGTCAGTTCATAAACGCGCATCCCTGCGTACATTTTCGTGGAATGGCCTTATTGTCCCAGGACATGCCCAAAATGGATAGCAGACATTCGTTGCAGCTGAAAAAGCACTACTTTGCGTTTTCTTCCGGTTGAGTGTCATCGGCCATTAGTAACAGAAGCGCAGTAATTGGTTAACGCCTTGTTGTAGGGTCGGGCAGTGGGCAATAGAAATCATATTTATGCGGGTACGAGGTAGCGTTCTTTCGCCTTTTCACGTGTATTTCTGGAACTGTCGGAAAATACCTGCACGATAAAACATATTCCCCAGGTAGCTAATTAAAAAGGCTAACTAACTACATTTGATCATTCACTGATGGGCACACGTTGAAATTGAAGCCACGCAATATAGCGCTGCTTTGCAGCTAGCAACACTTCCGAGATATCCGCCCTCAAGGTCTGCTAAGTTTTGTAACGCGCAGCGACAAATGCGCTTTTCCGAAAGTGTTCGAGGAGAACGCGAAGCAGGGTCCACGAGCGTGCGCGGCGCTTTCACCGCCGCCTATCGGAGTCGCGTCGAAGCTGCAGGGGCTTCGGAGACCCGCCGCGCGGCGCCGCCACCTGCGTTGCAGCGCCTCGGTGTCGTCTGCTGGGAGCGGCTTCCGGGACGCCGCGCGAACTGCTGCGACAGTGGGCGTCGTGCGTGGCGCCGATCAGCAGGGGCCTCGCTCCTGCAGCCGCGGTCAATCCTTGGCTACGTAGGCCCCGGTCTGACGCTCTTCTGGTAGGCCTCGTTGTTTGCGAGCGCGGGGCGAGAACTGCCGTTCAATTGTATGTCACGCTTAGCACGGAAGTATGTCGTCCGGACTGAACGAGCGAGCTCCTCTATTCTCGAAGCATTGAGACTTTCGATGCACACCGAAACGCCTTTCAAGGTTTTATCCGCTGCTGTGCAAGTTTTGTTGACCGCACACGAACGCGTCTCGACGTAAAAATAATGGACGCCATCCGAACTTTTCCCGTCGATGCACGTTTGTCTGCGAGGCTCGACTTCTCGGGCGCCGAGTGCACGCGCGCCCCTTGAAGATGAACTCGCGCTCGTGCTGCAGCCAGTTCGTGCCTCTTGCGTGCGCAAACCGCGAGAAACGACGGGACAGCTGAAATCTGCGTCCCATTGTGCGCAGCCCCCGTTTGTGAAAAATATATTTGATTAAAACGAGCCTTATACCCGTGAAGGTCCAAGTCACGTAGTGAACACGTGAGCTCTTTGGTGCACTTCCGTTTCCTTATAATTTAGTGTCGTCAAAAATATCAACAAATCTCATCAACACGCCGTTAAAAGCGTTAGATGTTAAGAGACACATGCGCTGTAAGCGATGCAGCGGAAACAGCCGTCCAGCTCATTATAATGCTTGCACATCTATTCGACCTTCATTTCCCATCGTTACCATCGCGCGGTCAGCATTGAGCACCCTATAGCATGGTCTAGAGAGAGAGAGGGAGACATGGGAAGGTTAGCTATCCATAAGTGTCCAATTTGCACTCTGGCAAGAGGCAAGGGCCGAACCAAAGATGTCTTCGTGCTTATTAGGTGCCCTCTCGTGGGGCTGGCACACCACTCTATTATACAGGCAACGTTGTGGCACGAGCAAAATAAATGTATGTGCGCTCTTCACGAAACCGGAGAGAGGTTCTGTACAACGAAAAGAGCCGGCGGTGACACGAAGCTTGCAGCGAATTCTGATTGCTACGAGTATTTCGAGGTTGCTCCTGATGTACCTCACTGGACGTGGCCGAAGTTGTGCAGCTATCAAATCAACTATATACTATATCCAGATATATACGAACCAAACGAATGCAAGTCATGCGGCTCAAGAGCAACACTTGAGCATACGCTGTGGGAAGGCCAAGGGCTGACGAGTAGCAACGGGGAGACAGCCTCTAGCGAAAGCCTCCGCGCGCGTTGGTGTGCTACTCAGCTCAGCCCCGTAAGATCAACTGTGGGCAGTCCAGCGGGCCTACGACGCTGCCAGAGCCCAAGGGCAGACGCCTAGGCAGGGTGAAGCCAACCCTATTAACTCGCCGGACAAAAATAAAGTTTATACCTACCTACCAAATGAACTATTTGAAAGCTTGCTTTGTTCTGGCTGAGGCAAAACAGAAATGGAAATCGAGCGTGCAATAAAGCCGTAGTACTTGGAAGCTGCTCTCAGACCATGCAGGAAAAGCGTCTATTTATTTATTTATTTATTTATTTATTTATTTATTTATTTATTTATTTATTTATTTATTTATTGTAAGTACGTAAGAGAACAGAAACAACCCCCGTTCACTGGGTTTGGTTTAGTTTGGTGCCTATATGCATAGCACAACCCACTACGGGGGATTGGCCAAGAATCGGGCGGCAGTGGGTATAAAAGGGCAGAAGACTTCAATAGGATTTTCACATTTCAGAATGAGACACTCAATTAACTTGAATCGTTAATATCAATTTTCATGTTAAGTTATCTTAAAATGTCATCACTGGGTCAGTTATATTCTGCACCCTTCGTCTTCCTCGCACTCTCAGCGCCCGCGCTCCGTTGCCGCACTTCGTCATTACAATATATATATATATATATATATATATATATATATATATAGAGAGAGAGAGAGAGAGAGACAGGCCCTAGCTTTGGTGCCTACCTTCCCCATCGACCCTGATGGTAAGGAATGTCATCGTTGCGGTCAGCACATTCCGTGCGGCGTGTAACCTCGCGTTTCCTGCTGAAGCAGGCGCAGGTTGATTTAAATCATGCCTCCTTTTTTTTCGTTTTTCATGCTGTGTTACAAAATTTTAAGAACGACCTTGCAATATGCTAATGCAATTCATTATTTTTTTCGGCACGTTTGTCACCTACCTCGAGAGTTCATCTGAAGTGCATGCGTTACGTATACTTGCTCCCGCTAAGGGGGGGGGGGGGGGGTGGAGGAGGGTATGAAGTGCTCGAGGGGAAAGACCGTCATTAGACATCAATTTATTCCGTTTCTGATGATGCGCACGTGTTCCTTTTCTTTATTTTCTCTTTTTTCCCCTTTTTTTTGGGGGGGGGGGGGGGATTATCACCGGTCTGGTGATAATTGACAGCAGCGCACGTAAGCCAGCAACGGCAGCTGGAAATTTCATCAGCGGAGGACGACGCCACGTCAGTGTCCAGTTGCCGTGACGTGATTCGCAGAGAGGGAAATCGACGCTCGCGAAATAACGTTCATGAAATGAGCGATCTGGGCTTGCATGATTGTCGGTGAATTGGGGCAGACTCGCATGGATCTCGAAGCGACCCTTAACATCGCGTCCACGTTTCCACCTGGTATGGGACTCGTATTGAAGACGAGGCAGGTTAGTGTGGCAATAGCAGGCACAAGCCCTCTGGTGAGCCCACTGTCTCTCGAGTATGCTAATGTGCTGTGCCACGAGGTTCAGAATGAAAGTGTCGAATTCCGCCACTATACATTTGTGGGAAAGTTTGGAAGTAGTGTTTAATGGAAAGAGCAGTTGAGGAATACTAGTGTTCGTTGTAGCAGAACAACGCAAGGAAACCAGTGTTGTCACTGAAGCGAACTTTCGAATCTAAGCTGCAATCGCCACTTCGCCAGATTACCTCAGTAGATGCTATCTAGTGGTGTGCCGAAACCACGTGACACATAAGTCGCAGGTTGAATGCGGAGGTCGGCGTGTGCGCAACCTTGCGTAATGCGCCCTTCTTTGTATACGGCTACAGTGACGCCCTCCCTCGTCAGTTCCTTGCAACTGAAGTAAGAGGCGTTGTTCCAGACTGTTTTTGTTCTTCAACTCTCTCGCTCGGCTCTTGCCCATCCGCCTTTCCTGTTTCATCGATCGCGCGGGCATTTATTTTTGCGCGCTCGCTCCCTCACCCGCGGCGGAGAGGGAATCCGTCACAATGCTGTTATTTTTTGGAGCCCCCCTCGCTCTTGTTGCTCGTGCTGCTTTTAAAAAGCGGCCGGCAAAGAGAAGAAAGCGCCCACCCACGCACTCGCAGCCATTGAAGCAGGATGTGCGCGGCGCTTTTCATGTGCGGGGGCGTTCCAGGCGCGCAATTATGCTAATCTTGTGTCGACGGCCAGCGGGTAAATTATTTTAATGAGTCTTTCTCTCCTCTTCCGTCGTCGCTGCACACACACTGCCTCCACCCCCGCGGGCTGCTTTCCTCTTGCTGGCGCCGCAGTGTGCCGGGCGGCGCGCCGTCTTTCGGGCCTCGAGACTCGCCTCCGGCTGCCGCCGCCGCTGGTCCGCTGGCGAACAACGTGCGCGCTGGCTTCGCCTTCACCGTGAGTACTCTCTGCGCGCACCCGTCACGTGCCTCGGCAGCGTGGCATTTCGTGATGTTCGGGGACGTCGCACTGCGGTGCGATCATTTCGTATAAACAAAAAAAAAAAAAAAAAAAATTACGGAAAGTACAAATCGGCACCGCAAGTGCTCGTTGTGCACAAGTTGTCGTTACTTTAGCTTTCCCGCTTTCCTTGCGCGCTTCAGTTTAATCGAAGTTCGAACCTTGAAAACGTTCACGTTCTTTGTCTTGCTTTCTTTTGCGTCTAGCCTGCGCCTATCTTCGTGTGCGGTTGGCTGCTACTATACGCTGCTGCTGCTGCTGCTGCTGATGATGATGATGTTAATAATATCTGCTTCGGTACGGATGTGCGACCAGCCTGCGTGAACTAATCAAGTTTTACCACATCTATTGCAGTCCACCGTTTCGCCTATCACTTTCTCGTAATTTTGCCAGTGCCTGCAATGACCTTCAGTTTTTTTTTTTTTTTTCACCAATACTGCAAACGTCGGTTGCTTGGCTCGACCGCTGACCAGTTGACGCTTAGATCAGTTTTCAACCACAGCGCTTATTTTAAGGTAAGCGTTCCTTACGGTTCCGACTGGATGAATATCTTGGCACGCCATTACAATCTGCAGAGTTATCACCGATTTTCTTAAAGTTTTGTTATTATTATTATTATTATTATTATTATTATTATTATTATTATTATTATTATTATTATTATTATTATTATTATTATTATTTTGCAGCAGAGACGGGCGTCATCCTGCTGGGAATATATGCGGCTGGCTGTTTACAGGGGGCGGGGTAATCAGGCAGTGATCGCGGGCCTAAATAGCGAGGCACTGCCCTTTGTGTTATCGCAAATTTTTTCTACCAATTTCTTGCTTACCGTGATTGTTAATTTCCATGGACGTTTTTTGTTTCCATCCGTTGCATCTAATATGACATCTTTGCAATTGCCGCTGGAGACGCCGCTTCACAAAATGAGAGAAGAGCGCATTTATATTTGTGAAATGGTGACACAGACGTCACATATATCTCAGGCCTCGCTTTGACCGAATATAAGCAAAAGTAAGGTTGAAATTTTCTCGCAGGTTGGCGTTCAAGCCCGGTCCATTCACTGAATGCATTGCCTGCATGCCGACGGCGGGCGATGAAGCCGTTGCAGGATGGGCGACTGCGGTAGTCTTATAAGACCGTGCGTGACTAGCACCACTGCCTTTCCAGTTGCTACGAGATAATTTCCAAGTCGAGAGTTTGGTCCGAGTAATCTCTTGATAGCATGAAACCCGACCCTGCTGGCTGCCATACGCTGAATGCCGTGCGAGCTCTCTATCGCACACACCGTTCCCATTACAACGTCAGGGTGATTGACGCAATGCGCTGACGTTCGTGCAAGCCAACTCGAACAAAGTAAACACTCGCACACTTTCACTTGGTTTGTAGACTATGTTTATGTAATGCCTGCTTCCATTTTGCTTGTCCGCATTTCGAGGGGGGCGAAATGCAAAAACCCCTGTGTCTTGTACATTGGGGGCACGTTAAAGATCTCCTGTGGGTCACAGTTAATACGGAGTCCGCCACTAAGGCGTGCCTCATAATCAAATCGTGGTTTTGCCACGTGAAAGACCCCAGAACTCACTCAACTCTGATATTGTTTGAGTAGACATTGGCGTATTGTTTTACTTTCAGTTCCTCAGCATTAAGGACGTTCGAAAACAACGCCTGACATCCGCGCATACTTTATAGGCATCTCTGCGAAAAATCGCTGTTCTTCTACGCTTGCCTCTCGTTCATCTTAGCCTTCAACAGAAGCTCGGACTTGTTGTTTGAAATTCATTCGAAACTGAGAAATGCTGTCATTAGAAAACCTCTAAACTTGCCTAAATAAAAATACTTGTACTTAGGAGAAATTTTTTCATATCGTGCCACTCGTTTTGCCAGCAGAAATTTTATTCGGTGGCGGAACTGTCTTTGAGAGGTTATGAATAATTGCTGGATTTAAAGTAAATAAATGCATGAAAATGTATTTGTAACTCTGCGCCAAAAATCACGTAAACCGCATCCATTGATTGTCTAAAGGTGAGAGATGCGATTTATTTCAGCATATACGTGACGTTTCAAAAACTTTATTTAAATTCTGGGGTTTTACGTGTCATACTGGAAATTCATTTCAAGTGCATGCGTCTTGCAACCTCACCGGCTGCAATTCGTAAATTGAAATATTTGTCGTGAAGTAATTAATTAAAAAGCTAATTAGGTAATTTTTGTTAATTAGTTAAATGTATGTTTCGATTTCTCGTGCTACTAATGTCCGCCTCTTCGAATAACCCAGCTCAATGATAAGAAATATGCTACCTGCCACAGGCGATTTCTAAAAATTCCGTAAAGCTTAATTTTCAACACCCGGTGTAAACACCCGTAAAACGGCACGCGCCGCGATATAGCCTTGTGCGCATATATTCAGCACCATCGATAAGGTTAGTGATTCCTGACAAAAGCCTCCGTGCTTCGTAAAAAAAAAACGGCTAGTTCACCTGTAGTTTGGTCCCTGCTCTTGTGCAGAATTATGCAGCTGCTAAGCTCTGGTATGCAGCCGCATTTGATACAACGTGCAGCACCACGCAAGTTAGAAGTTCCCTTTAAAGCCGCACAGTGCTCGTTTAACCCCGTGTTAACACTGCTTGTCCCATGTTCACTTTCTTGCATGACAATGGTATGTTGTAAACGAAAGCCTGCCCATTCCTTACGGGAATGTCCGACACACCGATCTGTGACTCGTGCAACTGTGATGAGACGATCGAGCACGTGTTGTGCTTTTGTAATCTTGATGACATCGGACGCGAAATTCTTCGGAGTGTGTTAAATCGTTTAGATAGCAGACCGTTTTCAGAGACAAAGATTATTGGCCCCACGCGTCGCAGGCATTGCTACACTTGCCTCAGTGACCTATTGTGAAGTGTTGGACAACCGCACGTGTTCATACTGAGAGTACTTGCTTCCTTCGCTCTCCTTTCTTTCTTTTCATCCCTTTAAACCCCTTCCCCCGTGTAGGGTAGCAAACCGGACGTGCTTCTGGTTATCCTCCCTGCCTTTCCTTTGTTCTTTTTCCTCCTGCTCCAAAAGCACATGTCACGAATTGCTTAGCATGACGTATTCTTAAGGACCTCTTCTCGCCACGTATTTCCAGGGACGCTTGTCAACTGAAGTACCAATGCCGTGTAACGCGTGGCTTGGCTAAAAAAAAAACACATTTACTCTTTATCTCGCCCCTACGTTATTAAGACCAAGTATGCAGTATCTATGTATGCACGGAACGACAGCACATCTGTATTTTTTTTTCTTTTATTCTTCCCTTGAACGCTCGGCGAAGGTTTATTCCGCTTTTGATTTCCGCGCAAACTTTTCGCGCACCAAATCAGTAACTGTTCCAAGTAATCTAGGCTGTCTAAAACACATCAACAGCGCGGAAAAGCTCGCTTCAATGCGATGTGCACATGATTTCTTTAGTGATGACTTAAGGCGCGAAAAAGGAATTATCTTCTTACTCTTGAATGGCTTGAATTGAATGAAATGATCGTAAATCCATTCATGATCCCACAGTGTTCAAATCTGAAATTCGTTATCAGCTATATAAACAATTTGCTGTTATTATTTTCGCTATTTAGTTATTATTTTGGTTTTCATCCACTCCTTTACGTAACTCTTCAACGGCCTTGAAATGTAAATAAATGAAATGATAGAGTTTTGATTTTTGGAGTGAATGCTCAGGAAACGCGATCGCAATTAAGCTTCATGTAAATATAAGAAACCGCGGGATCGAATCCCGGCCACGGCGGCCGCATTGCGATGGGGGCGAAATGCGAAAACACCCGTGTACTTAGATTTAGGTGCACGTTTAAGAGCCCCAGGTGCTCCAAATTTCCGGAGTCCCCCACTACGGCGTGCCTCAGATCCTGGTTTTGGTACGTAAAACCCCATAATGTAATAAGAAACCGGATGTTACCACTTCCTGGCGTTTCACGAGTAAATCGAAGCCCCTTTCCCTACATAGCCAAAATTTGTTGCATTTAAACAATTTCACATTACATGTCACTATTACGTAACTATCCCCGTATCTGATGTTGTGCAGCGTCGTCATTCGGTCACATTGCTTGCGTCGAGCACTGCGTTCTTCCTCCTTCGTCTTATTGTTGCCATGAATGCCTTCACCAAACTTTATATTACTGGTTGATATTGTGGGACGGCTGTGAAGCACACATAGATGCAAGAGAAAGGCAGGAGCGGTGTCTTTTTTTTTTTTTTTTTTTGTTCTGGCGTTGGAGAAAAAAATGCTCGTTGTGAGTTAGCACTGTTGTCGTCGGTTGTTTCGTTGCGCCCGTCTGTGTGTCTCGCACAATCCCACGAAATGACTACACAGGATGCCACCGTCGCTAAAGTAGCGTCACTGCTTTCCGAAATGGCAAGCAGAACAGCGTGCTAGCGTGAACGCTGCCTGTATCGGAGGGGAAGGGTGGTGGATCGGGATGTATAGCAGTTGGTGTTGTTGCAGAGGTGCGGAGCGCGAAGTGTAGTGGTACTTATTCACGCTAGAACAACATGCAAGATCGGTGGTGTAGCCTTGTTATGGGCAACTTTGGCGCTGCCGTTCTGCGCAGTGTGGTGCGCAGCTGCTCTTGTTGTGCAGCGAAGGGCATATAAGCGAACGTCACGATGAAGTCAATGGTTTGACATGATCGTCTTGTCGTCGGCATGAATCATATATAGTGAAAGGAAAAATGGACGCCGACCCCAAACATATATTGAAGACGTTCCAGCTGCTATACCGAAGCCTTGTTTACGAAATCATTGTGAACAAGGCTCCAGTATAGATGTGGGAGCCGGAACGTTGTTATTTATGTTTGTGGTCTGCACCCATTTTTTTTCCTTTACCGGATATCATTATGCAAGTAAAGGTGTAAGTTATGTGCGCAGAATTTGCGCTGCGTTTGCTCGAAGCTTATATATCCAATTTTGTTCCCAGGCCGTTTTCACGTGCACGCAAGGCAGAGTCGGGAAAGAACATGTGTTCTGTCATATGAGGAAGGAAAGGATAAATCTTGCTATGATGTTTTTTGAAGCGACGCCATCTTTGCCTGCCTTCCCAGGTTTGACATGGCTGGGTCGCTCACTATCTCGGCGGCTATATTTGCGGGTATATATGCACAAAAGCGATATGTGCGCCTAATCAAAGTTCCAGTGAACGGGATTATATAAAACTAAAGTGCCTCTGTTCGGCGCAAAAAAAAGAAATCTACATAAAACCAGATAATATAATGTCGGTTGAGGGGTATCGCTAAAGCACAGTTAATGTAATGGTGAAATATATTGTCAGCGGTGCACCGTAAACAGGAGAAACGAATGAGCCTGAGAATAATAATGGAGCCGCATTTTTCGTCTTCGGATCTTCCACACTGCGAGTCCGTCTGTACGTAGAGCACGCGTGCCCGTATTGAACGGTTTCCTTCATTTAGCCATTCCGCGTGTCTTGGCCAATCCTCCACAAAGCGTGCACTGTGACACAAGAGGTGCACCCCGAACCTTGCCTGAGCTCCGTGTGTGCGCCTGTCGTCTCGCGTGTTCCCTCGACGAGCGTCATCCTTGTGGCATGGCTGCGCGCATCCACCTAATTTGGAGTCTGCATTTCGGCATATAGCCTGTGAGTGGTGCAGTGCACTAAAGTAAGAATTGGATGAGAATAATGTTACGAATATTGTGGCACATAAGCGTGCATTTGACACATTACTTCTTGCATAGCACGGCACGAATCATTACCAATCAATTACATTTACTCCTGAGCTTGGGTACTCGGCAGTCGTGCTAAGTTTATTGGTTTTTATTTGAAGAAAGGTTTAGTGCCTCAAGGCGTCCTCATGCTGCTTGGTTCTGTTGTTGGCCACGTCAAACACGTCTGCGCAATCCTGAAATCTCAACTCTATAGAGGCAAGTGTCTCTTTAACTGCTGCGGCTCTTCTGCTTTTCGCGGTTCCCGGAGTGGGTGGCTTATAGCGGTCGTTCCGTCGCATGGCAGCTGACACAGCGGTGCATCCTGATTCCCGAGTTCCAGCCCAAGGAACCTCGAATGCCGGACAATTTACTTGTTATCGGGAATGCTTTCACTCCTCTGTGCTCAAGAAAGGAGACACAAGTTTCACGGTTGACCTCAAGGTCCCAGTCGACCAACTCCTTGCCCTAAACCGCATTATTTCCCAGAGAGCTGACGAGGTAGACTGCGAGTGGTGCCTCGTTGAGGTTGCTATTGAAGAACCGGAATGCTGTCCGACCCAATCTGTCCCCAGGAAAAGTCTTCTCTTTCTTCGTGAACCGGGAGCTGTCGCTTACCCAGGCAGACAACGAAGGCGGATTTCTTGCTATGCCTCATTCGCTTTTCCTTGACAAGGCAACCTTCGCGATTATGAACTTTGTTCCCACATCAGCGGAGGCGTCCAAGGTACAGAAAAACTTACTTTGCCGAATATTGCCAGATCTGTTAACGAATGCAGAGGCAGCAGCCTAGTAGTGTTTTTCAGTGTAAAACGCGCAAACCTGATACGCCTTTTAGGTCCTTTCTGACGGGAAGCGGGCACCTGGCAGCTGCAGATCAGTCGTTCTTGTTATGTAATATTTAAGCAAGGTTAGCTATGTTGATCCTTTTGTCACAAAAACTGTTACTCACTTGTTGCGATGCAGAAGCGGCGTTGCATATGTCTTTGCTATTGACGTTTTGGACGCTTTCTATTCAGTACCTCATAGAGAACTTGCGTGAAGGACTGTACTGAGGATAACAGTGGCTCGAAGTTTAATAATTCCTCGGGCATTGACAGTTTTACGTCACTCATAGAATTTTACTTAGCAGTGCCTTCATATATTTTAATGGTGAACTGCTTTTCCGAAGAAAGGGAGACTGTATCGGCTCATGGGTCGCTCCTGTCTGACGTAATATATTCATTTTATCTATTTACTGTACATTTGGCAATTGTAATTACCCGGACAAAGTCTTAAATGTTTTGAGACATGTTGACCATTTCCTTGTGGTTTTAATTGTTATAATTCTGTGAATTCCCCTAATGAGTTTGGTGTGATTTCATCCTTGTTCCGACAGCATGGGAAAAGCCTAACCTTTATCTTTGAGCTACCTGACGACAAGCTCTCGCAGTCTTTCTACGTTAACCTTTCATCGACATGTGTGCTGGAAGTTCAGCTCAAGAACGCGGAAAGATTTAATTCCATTTCGTTGAGCTCATTCGAAGGTTGTTAAAAGGTCCATTGTTACGCTCTGTCTTCGTTCTACACAACTCACGTAGTGCGAGCATATAGCGGACGAGAGCTTTAACTGAAAAATCTCGCTGCAGGTTGCAGCCGGCTTCCCTTATCCAGTCTTAATCAAAGTGTCTGAATTGTTGGTTCAGAGGCTAAAAGCGTCAGCAGAAGACCTGGGCTGAGAGAGAAGAAAAAGGACCACAAGTTGTTCCGTACATCCACCAAATATCTAATAACTTGAAAAAGTTTATAAACTAGTGCAAGTGGTCTTTTCTGCTCCAAACAAGCTCTCGAGGCTCTGTGCCCGCACTTCTCGAAGTGCTAAGCCTGTTTGCGAAAAGCAGTATACGCCAGGCCCATTCTGCTTTGCGACGTGGGCGCAATCTATAAAATACCTCTGATCTGTGGCATCGTGTATATTGGCCAAGCAGGACGCTGCACTAATGGCAGTTTAAGAGAACCTAGTTTATCAGTCAGGAATGCCCTTCCACTGTGCCTCATGCGGCTGGGCGCCGTGGTTTGATAACACGCGGCTGCTAGGAAAGCGCTGGCTCAAGAATGGCTGTACGTATCTTTGGTGCTGTGAAACTTGCTGCGGCGGAAACCACTGAATTCCGAATGCACGCTTGAGATCCCACCGCTACCGTTGGTTGCGGCGGGGATCGATGGAGTGCGCTACACAAGCAGTTATTGGAATCGCTCGAAGAGAGGCCGAATAGATCGTACAGGGGATATTAGCGCACTCGTCTCGCAGCTTCTCATTTCGATTCAATGCTTCTGCATAGATTACGTAGCAGTGTCTTACCGCCGTATTCAGAAATGCAACTTAGCTTGAAGCCCATGCTTGACTTGATTTAAAGGACGCCTGGCGGGAACATGCCACGGACACTCATTGCGTTTGCTTCGGCACGTTCACAATAGGCGTCACTTAACTCAAGTCAAGCACGGACTTGAAGCGAAGTTGCATTTCTGAATACGGGGGTTAGTTCCGGATGGCCAGTGCCATATGCCACTCTTTTAAGATTGGCAAGGCTTTTCTATGCCGCGTATTTATTTTTATACATAACTTTTAGTAGCGAGAAAGCCTGGATTCGGAAAGTGAAGAAGCTTGAACTATGTGCAATATTGCAAATAATTCGGCTGTGTGAGACAAATAAGGCACCCGGCAGACTAATCTAATAATTCGCTTTTGTAATAACAACAATTTCTTAATAATGCCATGTGTAGTTGCGACCGCACCACACACAAACCACTATAATTAGGTATAAAAGAAAATAATGAGAGAATATATAGGTTAACGTATACATTACCCTATATTGTGAACAATACATAACAATAAATTAACAAATACCGGAAACGCTGTGTAATTCCACTGCCAGCCAATTTAAATCTCTGCCAGCGCCTGGCGGGTTCGCACATGATGAAGTATCCTCACGTATCTTCAGGTTTTGCTAAGGCATTGTTGTTTAAGCGTGCGCGAAGTACTGCTATGCTGTTAGTCTTGTAGTGTATAGAGGTCCTCGTGAGGTCTCGCACTCTTCTAGACCAAACGAACAATAATCAGACTGTTGAAGCAGAAATCTTCCGCTGCGTGTCGTCGGAATGCCGCGGACAATGTGTAAGCAGGCATTCGAGCACGTATAGTGCAAACACGCGTGTACTTACTAACTGTAAACGCACTATTACAGCCATCTTTGTACCTTTGCCCAGTGTTTTGTGACCTTGTGGGACACCTCGCTGCGAAGCACTATACGGAGGATGTGTAAAGCACATGATTGTCTAATATTTACATTGGTTTATTGCCTGTGCTGCCCTCGTCGTTCCTCGCGCGCTACTCTGTAAATCAATAGTCACACCTTGCGCATAACATGTGCGGCTAAAATAATCCCACACGCTGAGTGCAGTGACGTGCGCAGGCTTGTCATCCGCCAGCGGCGTGCACGCTGAAGCACAATATGCAGTAACACGTGGTTTGCTGTTTTGCGCAGAACTATGCACGCGGTGCAAGCGGCAACCCCAAGGCGCCCTCGCTGGCGGACAACTACATGCAGCTGTCTCACTTCCACCAGGTCAGTGTGCTTCGCTTGCGCGTGGCGGGCCACTCGAGCTCCGCAGTTGTGTGCACTTCGCGGCGGACCGCCCGGGCACGAATGACACAAGCAGTGCGTGCCACTGAAGGTTTTCCGTTCTTTCGCACACCCTGGTAGCGGGGCCATCAAGCTTCGGTCGCGTCTTGGCTGAAGGTACCTCTTCGTAAAGCCTGATGCAGACCACCAGGAAACGTGTTGGGTGACCGTGTGGCTCAGCCTCTAAAACGCGGTAAAGCTGTATCGCGTTGAATGCAATACAGCTAAGGCATAAAAGAGCGCACAAGGAGAGATGATGTGTCATGTCGCAGAAGTGATGGGCTCGAGTATAAGGAGGGAGGATCTGCACATGTCCGCGCATGCTATATTTCGTATACCAGTGCAATTCAGAAGTTGTTGCATATTTTCAGCCGATATCCAGACGGCGGAAAGTGTTCGCAAAATAGCAATTTGAGGCCAGCTTACTGTTGCTCTATTGCGCAAAGGGAGTCGCGTGGCCTCTTCAAAGGGCGCACATGTGGACACCAAGTTCGCCTTTGAGGCGTGACCTTAACATATATGCCCAAAGGCCATGCACCCAACAACGGAATGTCACAGTAGCGTTCTAGCGCTAATATATATATATATATATATATATATATATATATATATATATATATACCGTGTGCGCGAGGTATTTGAGAACACTATTCCTTGACACCAGCTGGCCTCATCATATCTATCTAGGCGTGCGGCTTATGGTTGGTTGACCCCTTATTATTCATACTGCGCAGTTTGTTCAATGATGGAAGCGTACAGGTTGACGCAGGAAATGAAACGCCATGCCGTCCTCGTCGGCCTTGCCGCACACCACAGTGACTTGGAAATTGCCACTTTTCATGAACGTAGCGAAGTCTTTCGTTTACAAGGTGCGGGCGGAACTGACGTGTTCTGGCGGTGACGTGGCATCTGTGGCGAAAAGGAAAAAATACAGACAGCGGTCAGATGTCGTCAGAACCCTTAATTTTCTCCAGGGGCTGCAAGTAATCTTGAGCGACGACCCAGGGAAGTCAAGTGGGCCTCTTAGATTATCCGTCCCTGACAGTCCCGGAATGCCCGAGGCAGTGCTTTCAGCCAATGAACGTTGCGTGTGCAGCTTCTCGGACAGTCCAGGACTGTCAGAGACGGGTGATCGAAGAGGCCCAATGCAGGCCATTGCAAAGGAGCTCCAAGTCGCAGAGTCGACTGTCAGGCTCGCTGTGCACGAGAACTTGAGGTACCGTACCCGCCGTGGTTGCTTAGTGGCTATGGTGTTGAGCTGCTAAGCACGAGGTCGCGGGATCGAATCCCGGCCATGGCGGCCGCATTTCGATGGGGGCGAACTGCAAAACACCCGTGTACTTAGATTGAGGTGCATGTTAAAGAACCCGAGGTGGTCGAAATTTTCCGGAGTCCCCCACTACGGCGTGCCTCACAATGATGTCGTGGTTTTGGCACGACCCCTTAATTTAACTTTAGGTACCATTCCTATGTCATGAGGAGGGGGCAATTCATGTCCGATGAAACTCGGGAGACTCATCTGCTCCGGCCCAAGCGCTTGCTAAGCAAACAGAAGAGACCTGAGGAGCCTGGAATGCTCTTTTCTTCAGATGAAAATGTCTTTGACCAAGACCAAGAAGTTAAACCGCCGTAATGACAAGTCGCTTTGCGCAAGCGCTGATCAGGTGCCTACGTGATGCACACAAATTTTCCGTCGTCTGTGCTGGTGTTAGCCGTCGTCAGCAACGACGGTGACGTCATGCCGCCACACTTTTTTGCAGAAGGGCTCCGCGTTAATGCTGCCGCTGTATGTGGAGGTGCTTGTCACCGTTGTAAATCCCTGGATAGAGACTATTTTGAAAGGAAGACCTTATGTCTTTCAACAATTTTCGGCTCCCGCCCACACCGCCTGCGTCACCCAGGAGTGGCTGGCTGACAACTTCTACGACCACGTCACTTCCAACTTCATCATCATCATCATCATCAGCCTATATTTTATGTCCACTGCAGGACGAAGGCCTCTCCATGCGATCTCCAATTACCCCTGTCTTGCGCTAGCCTATTCCAACTTGCGCCTGCAAATTTCCTAACTTCATCATCCCATCTGGTTTTCTGCCGACCTCGACTGTGCTTCCCTTCTCTTGGTATCCATTCTGTAACCCCAATGGTCCACTGGTTATCCATCCTACGCATGGCCTGCCCAGCTCCATTTTTTCAGCTTAATGTCAACTAGAATATCGGATATCCCCGTTTGTTCTCTGATCCACACCGCTCTGTTCCTGTCTCTTAACGTTAGTCCTAAGATTTTTCGTTCCATCGCTCTTTGTGCGGTCCTTAACTTGTTCTCGAGCTTCTTTGTTAACCTACAAGTTTCTGCCCCACATGTTAGCACCGGTAGGATGCAATCATTGCACTGTCAACTTATGGATTCCTAATTCTCCCGATTGAAATCCGCTCGACTACTATCTCTGGGGCGTCGTTGAAAGAGAGGCCAACGAACAGCTACGTAATACAAAAGGCTTACTGAAAGCCGCCATTGCTGACTCTTTCAAGCTGACATTTCTAAGGACAACCTGACGTGGTGCATGCAGCCGCTTCCGAAGCCGAATCGAATCGGTTATTGCTGCGGATGGCGGATTCATTGAGTAGTTGTGGAAATAAACCATAAGAGAAATATTTCCCAAAGCTTGCTGAAAATATGTCTGTTTTGCTGGAGACATTGTCCTCTGCCTGAAGTCAACATTGCGTTCTCAAATACCTCGCGCACCCGGTATATATATTTGATATTCGGTTTTGAAGTTGCAGACCCTCCGAAGTCGCTGGTGACGTTATGCGCTGAAGCCTTCTGTTATAGAAGATGTTCACAGGACCACCGCCCATAGTTGAGCTAACAAGGGCGCCAAGCTGAATTCTCCTTGCTGAATGATTTCAAAACATAAAAGCCCAAGAAGATTAAAGAAAACAGTTTGTGTAAAACACAGGCTTACGCTCGCTTCTGGTCTCCCGCAGCACTGTGCAGGCTACGAGGTTTTCGGGGGCTGAGTTGTTGCGCGGTAGATATAGGGATGATGTACACGGCGTGTCTCAGACAGTCAGCTTTTGGGACAATATTTTACAGCGAACCCGTTTACGTCTAGCCCCCGTACGCATCCCCGGGACGCGTTCCGAGAGGCCATCCCTGGGCGGCTTACGTCCGTATCGGGGCGCGTGGACAGCAATAGGAGAGAGGGGTAGGAGAGAGGGGGAAAGAGTGTGGCGACGGCGCCCGTGAATTGGGCCTGTGCTTCTGTCGTTGTAACTCACGCGCGTCGGAGGTGCCGGCGCGGCTGCAGCAGCGGTTGCAGCAGATGCATGGGAGGTGCGGTGACCGTGGCGACGCTTGAGTCGGCGCAGTGTGGTGCCGTATAACAAAATGTATGATTTCATAGTGTATGCATGCAGCCCATGAATGCAGCCTAAACAGCTGCGCTGGTAATCAGTCCCCGTGTGAATATTGCGGCCCCACGCATTTTTCTCTGTTGATGCTACACGCATGTGCCGTTTTTGTGCATGTAAGAATTCCAAGTGTAGTCTGCCAAATATGTCACAGGTCAAGTATGCAGCGTGCATACCATTGTTTAGCAGTGATGTTTGTCTGTTTGTATTCAAGATTTCTATTTCTTTTTTTGCGTGCTAAGATGCATGAATACGGAGAAAATAGTTTTATTCGTCGGTCCATAATGCGGTACATATAATTGCCTATACCGCGAAACACATTTTAAATTTGCAATTAAGAAAAACTGACCGTGCAACAATGAGAAGTGATTAGCTACAGCAAATACTTTTGCGGATAGTATGCTGTTCGCCCAAGTGCAGCGCCTCGTCTGTCTCGCGCGCGCGCTGCCGCCCGCGTGGTGTGCTGCTGCTACGTGGGATCTCGGTTCCTACCGCTGCACCACACCTTTATCGAACGGTCGTTCATGAATTGCAACGAGTGAATTTCGGCGCCCCACTATTGCTTGATATTGTCGCAGCGGCAGGAACGATCACGTGCACAATTTATTTATAAACGTTGAGAAAAAATGTCACAGTTTCGCCCTAAGGGCGAAGCAATGAATGCGATAGCAACACAGCAATGTCATACGAAGTAAGGTGAGCGGCTTTGGTAGCAATATGAATTGTAGTAAACGTGAGCTAATTAAGTAAGCAGGTGTGCTGCAGCATAAGTAGACCGACATGAAGAGAGAGTGACTCGATGACCACGAGAAGGCGCGTGTGAAACCGTGGTGTTGATGAGAAGCGCTTCCCGTGGGCAGCGCGTGCGAAGGGACACACCTGTAGTGCTGCACTGCCGATCCGGGCAGCATTGCATCTGTAGCGTGCGTTGGAAAATGTGGCCCGACTATTACTAACTGAATGAACAAGCGTGGTGTGAGCGCGCACAAACAAACAGGAATAGATCACTCTGAACGACTGCAGAGAACGACTGTCACAACCCTGGCAGCGAGCGTATATACGCCGCAGCGGGCGGAGGTACGTGCGGTCTATCGCTTCAACGGAAACTGAGCGGCGAATGCACGGCGCATAAAGGTCAGAGCCGTGTGGAGATAAGAGACGGTGCGGACGAGCGACGAGCGCGGTTGTTGGCAGCGTAGAAGTGCCCCCCCCCCCCCCGCGCTCCCTCCGGCGCTGGCTTCCCGCTTCCTTGCTTGCGCGTGGGTGATTGAGTGCGTTCGCTCTCCGTGATAGCGCGCGTCCCCGCACGCTTCCGCTCGGGCATACGGCGCGCGGCGAAGATTTTATATATAGGGAACCTCACGGCGACGGCGACGGCAGAAATCCGGTAGAAGTGTCCATATAATTGCTATCGCAATAAAAAGGAATGTCAGTGCACAAAAGCCGGTGAAAAGACGCCGTATGTATAGGAAAACGGACAACGCAAGAAGAAGGAAGACATTTCAAGCGCAGAACTGAAACTCGGTGCTCGAAAATGAACCGGCTATGTGCGGCTCAAGAGGAGTGTACGCGCGGCGAACACTTCCTGGCAGACCGCCGACGGCATTGTCAGCAAGTCACATGACCCGGTATGTTGGAAGACAGGCTACTGCCGATATATAATTTAAGCGCCATGCGCAGGCGCTTACTGCGAATGAAATAAAAAGTTGCCAACATCTTGCGACGCGACGTCTTCGTTGCTGCATCGAATTGTGGAGACAGGAGCGTGTTTCTCTAGCAGAAAGATGGCCGCTGCCGTCAGCGATGACCAGGATGAGTGATAATGCGTCCAGAGGGTGTTCTTGCTCTTTCGAGAACGCGTTCGCATTTCGCTGCTTGCTGTCGCTTTAATTAATGTTGACCGCTGTTGGCGTGATGGATGGTCGGGCCAAACTTCCAATCGGTTCTTTCTCGGCCGAGTCAGCTATCAGCCTTTTCCGATCTGGCGTCAGCCTCCCTTGTGCTTTTTCGCAGGCGCGAGTTTGAGCCCGTCTCGCGTTCTGGAAACAGCAACAGCTTTTCTTACTTGCTTCTCCGCCTAGGCTCTCCGGGCGCGTGCCACTTTTATTAGACCGATAACCAGCCATCCTAACAAGAAGTCATCAATCACGCCCCAGTGTCTCCTAATTGCCAAAAGTTTTGGCTTCTCTCGCGCTAACGCTTAATTGTACCTTATCTGTAGGGGTGAATTTTTTATTTTATTTTAAAATTTGGTACTCGCACAGATGTCCTCTGTTCTAGGCCGACACTGACACTCATGTTTTTTTTTTTTTTTTTTTTTGGTCCTGTACTAAAATTGACTATGTAGAAACAGCAGCTTGTTTTCTTTTCGAGATGTAGAAGTTTGGACGACTGGCGTACTGTCTCTGTTCGAGACAGCAGTATTCTCTGACATTCTCATCAACGAAGCTCCTTCAAAAAAGGCTCGTGTCTAACAGACTGAACGGCGAAGCTTCTATTAAAATACAACAAGCTATGAATAATGTTCGTTGTTACTTCACGTCTGCGACTTCTGCTCTGTTACGACGGAAGGCCCACAAAAGCTGCAGCTGTGTACACAAACCGAGTGTACTCGATCACGATTTAATCATTCCACTTCACAACAAATAGAAGCGATTTCTTTTATTACATAACAGAGTGCCTATTGGCACCGTGAGCGAGTTGATGTTACTCCAAAAAAGGACACCAGATTTAAGCGACTCCTTCGGCTCTGAACTGTATCTGTGTAATGGTGCGGTCGTGTGAAAATTCAATCATTTGAAACTATTTATTCATCGTTAAATATTAAGTACATTGGATGGCAACTTTATTATCATTTCTCCGTTGCTGCTCATTCGCTCTTCCTAATCTGGCCATTTCCGTCCCTGCGGTCCAATGGTTTGTGCAGCCAAGAGTAGCCCTTAGGCCATTCGAATTTATTGTCGCTGACGGGATGGAAACTACATGCATAAATCTCGTGATCTCAGGAAGTGATCGCTCCTTCGGCATTTCATCTGTATCAGTGTTTAAGTCTCACATTCTTAACCATAGATACACGTGATTTACGCCTGTTTTTCCCGTTATTTCTTGTTTTGTTAAAATCTTTCTTTATCCAGGAGCGCCTTGTGGTTTCACGTACGAAATGCGATACTCTTGTTTTATGCCGTGTGTGCAAGCGCAGCAGTAGGTGCGGGCTTCGTCAAGCCGTGTCTGCGTTCATTCGTGCTTTGCTGACTGCCACGGCCACTTGCATCAAGGTTGTCCGCCACAATTGCACACTCAAACTTGTTTGAGCTGCATGGACGCTGCATGGAGCTGCACGGGCGGCCGCGAAACGTCTCGAGTGTCCGCTCTTGACGTAAGTATATGTTTCTCTGTGGGGTACGCACAACGTCCGCATTGCGCGTGTGTCGCATTGTGCTACGGCTGTTGCCACGCCCACATTCCTGGGTATGTACCCTGGCAGTGTTGGCCAGCTCTGCGGTCGTGGCAACCTCGGCCGGATGTAGAACGTCCTGTTGACGGATGTCCTCCATGTAAGACGATCGCGTTCAAGTTCACCAGCTGTGACAGAATGTACGACGTGGAACGCGCGAGCACTGGTACGAGCGCGTCTCAGTGACTGCGTGACGTGTGCAATCAGGCGCAAAGCCACAACAGTGGAGCAGCCATGGCTTCGGATCGGAACGTCATCAGCGCTCCTGGCGCCGCCACCTGCAGTGGTTTGCTTATACCTCGTCAGTTGTGTTGCGCCACCTTCCGCAGCAGTTCTTGTCGCCGCGGCGATGTCGCATTTACCGTAATGGCGCCAAGACAACTGCAGCCGCTGAGCAGTGCTATATAGGACTAGCAGCAGTGTTGAGTGTGAGCACTCAACACCACTTTGTTACTACGAAATGCTTACGCGTCATTCAGATAACGTCCTGAGGAGATTCTACGTCATTTTTTGTTCTCCTAGTAGTGTTCGGAATCCGGCAGTGCGCGGGGAAGAAACAGACGAGAGAGAAAAGCCGAATCGTTCGAGTGCGGCGAATGCGGAAAATCATATGGCGTAGGCTTTTTTCCGCGGGAGATGAACGAGCACGGATTCCGTTCTCGTCCACAGTAACAGGCAGGCGACGATGTAGACGTAAATTAAGCGGCCATCTTCATCATTCGGTAATCGAGCTCGCTTGGCGGCCGCTGCAGCTGGGATGAGAGCCGCAGCTCGGCCAGGGGAGCACCCTCGGAAGGATCCCTTCGCAGCGGGCAGCGCCGCCCGAGCAGGCCGCAGACAAAAAGAGATGGCCCCGAAGAAAATCAAAACTCGCGGAAACGTTGCCGTGGCAACGAGCGCGGACCGCGGCCGGAGAGCTGTGCATGCGCGGACGCACAAAGGGGTTGCAAGCCGCGTCTCTTCTCGTCGGCACACGAGGCAAAAAAACGCCGAACGAGGGAAAACGAGAAAGACGCGCGCCCCAGCTGCAGGCGCCACGAGCAAAAACCAGGGGAGAGCGCCATTCTCTGGAGCGTGAATAATTGAGGCGCGCGACTCTGATGCAAGCGGGGAGAAAAGGCGACGAGCGCCACCTGGCGGCCGCTGCGCGCGGAGCCGCCGCTGCGCTGGTTCACGGATGAAATGGTTAGTCAATTACTTTGAATCTGCGTTAGTTTTGCGACGACTGAATTACCAAGCATGATAATCTCGAGACGTCTGTCGGTCGACGCCGCCGCGATTTTCTACCAGACACCGACAGCTAAGCAAGAAGAAGCTGACCAATCGCAGACGCTGGCACCAGCCTCCTCATCAGGTTATCTACTTTCACTGCGGTATCCCGGCCCATCTTATCCATCTCCACCTCTGCATGCTCCTCGCCTGTGGTCAGCCAATTAGATTAAAAAAAAAAAAAAAAACCTGTCAAGTGAGGCAGTGCTATTCGCTTGGAAAGCAATCAAAAGTGACCGCCTATAAACAAGGAGAGCGTTGAAACAATGCTGCGAGTCACCGCCGAATGCTTGCCTCGACGGTTACGTAAATGTGACGTCAGGTGATTGGAATAGTTTTACGTTATATGGCTCCTACTTTGCGACGTAGTATAGGCTGCGCGAATATTCGGAACTTTCGAATAACGAATCAAATAATGAAATATTTGATCCGCAAACCGAATAGTCACTATACGAGTATTTTTTTAATATATCTCAAATATTTGAGATCACCAAATGTGCGCGATCAAAGTTGGAGCAAACGTACAATATATTGAATCCCCGCTGCCACAGTAGGCATTAAACATGCAGAGTTACGTAGAGGATACGTCGCTCAGGGAGTCAGACTTTAGCAGCCCAACCACGATCGTTCCCACTCTCCGGAGAGCTAGTTCTTGGTATGCAAATAAACTGCTTGATTTGTGATTTTATTAAACGACGCTTCATTACATCCAACATATTGACAGAAACTTGCTAACCTTGAGAATGTACTTTAATGTCAAAATCGTTTTCTTTGAGTGATGAGAACAGCTGGTCGTTATTCGAGAACTACTCGAAAAGTATTCAATATTCGAATCGACTTGTTTCTGGCACTATCCAATTCGATTCGGTCTCAAAAGTTGCTATTCGCCGAACACGCCTACCACCTAGAAACAACAAAACTTGTTCGAGCCGACAGATTGTTTAATTTCGAAGGTTATCGACTCCGTAGCCGCTGAAAAATGCCCGTGTGACAGGTGCTTGCATGGCCTTAGAAAGGCAAACGCAATTTAATTGAATTATAGTTCAAGTTAGGTGGAACCAGACAGAATAAAACACAACTTTCGTAAGAGGTTAAAAATGCAACATCAATGTAACGAAAAATTGTTAGATAACACCTTTTCAAGGGCTTTACATCATGAATCAGATACAAAGGCCCCGACGGTATCACGACCACGAGCCCGTATCGAATGCTCAAGCTATTATACAACTTGGGTGAGTGGGTCGGGGTAGATGATGTGACGGCGACGTCATGACCAGAGTACAATCATGAAGCTAGACTGACGGCAAAAGAACGACCACGATGGCGTCACGACCAGGAGCACTAACGCAAGCACACACGCACACAAAAACAAACAAACAAAGAAGAAAACCGACAGCTTCTCCCAAAGGTCGTGGTTGCTTAGTGGTTGTGGTGTTGGGCTGCTAAACACGAGGTCGCGGGATCAAATCCCGACCACGGCGGTCGCATTTCTATGGGCGCGAAATGCGAGAACACCCGTGTACGTAGATTTAGGTGCACGTTAAAGAAACCCATGGAGGTGGCCCGAAATAATGCGGAGTCCCCCCACTACGGCGTGCCTCATAATCATATAGCGGTTTTGGCACGTAAAGCCCCATAATTTTTTTTTTTTTTGCTCCCTAAGGCATTCACAGCGATACCAATATTCGGCACTGCGCTGGAGCTCGTTGGTCCATGTTCTAATGATACGCGAGCGACATGTTGGCGCGAGGCAGCACGGACAACCAGTGGCAGCGTCGTGGCCAGGCGTCTCAAAACGCTTTCCGATTAGAAGCTGCGCCATTGGCGTGGTAATATCGATGGTGCACGAGGGAAAACTGTCGGCGCTTCGTACTTACTGTGCGCCCAGCGCATACAGCTCGGTGTCGCATGTGTGCGGCGACACCGTTTGTGCGGGGCGCCAGTCCAGCGCCGGAATGCAGGGTTGAAACCTGTCGCGTACCCGCCACGCGCGCACGCGCCGTCCACCACCGTGACAGCACGGCGAGTGCCCTTGTAATCGCTATCGCAATGAGAGACAGCCTTTCGTTCCGTGCAGTATTTCTCCGCACACTCCTGGCGCGCAGCGAACGTCGCGTGACGATGTCGTATACTGTCGTCCAGCGCGACGAGACACCCGTTCAGTTCCGGGCATTCCCTTTCGTGCCGGCGCTCCTGACTCGGCCCGGGCGCTTCCGCTATTCGTTGCAGGACACTCCTGCTTGGTCAACGGAGTGTTTGCTAATATCGTCGACAGTGTCTGCCGTCTGTCGGCAGCCTTTCTTTCGCTTGTTAAAATAAAGGTTGCGTTAACTTGCATGTTATACTCTTCAGCTGCTGTCTTTCTCAACGACGGGCGACGTTTTGTGACAATCATTTCACCCTGTGGTGAACTGATGCTGCAGTCGCGCTTTCAAGTAAATGCTGCGGTCGTGCAACGCGTCGTCCACTATAAGACGCGCATGCCTTCTCATATAGTAAGCGAAGGTGCTAGCAAATGGGCGAATGTGTCAAGAGCGCCCAAAGCCGATAACTTTGTGCTGCAGTCGAGGTGGCTTTAGGCCTTCAATTGAAGCACGCTCTGCAGCAGCCTGAGTGCTACCAAGCCATGTGCTGTTTCTCCAGTGTCCCTTTGCAGAAATTCGGCATGCCGACCTGTCCGCTGCGTCCTGCTATGCAAGCGCTGTGTATACATCAGCACCGGCTGTATGGCACACATACGTGCGTGTAAAATTCAATGAGGCGTCCAGTGAACAGACTGTGAGCTCGGCCGCTTCGTAGCCATGTCGACTGTTCGCCTGCATGTATTGTGGCACAATTGTCTAGCACAAGCACAAGTGGGCTCCTCGAAGGAATGTGTACAGCGCGCACATGCGGCTATATAGTTATCTGTTCTTCGCACTCGTGTGCCCTTTTTTTTTTTCATCGCGCGAGGATTAAACGGCGCGCTGCGAGCTTTCTTCCTCTCTGGCTTTAGCCGGTGTGGCGCTGCTGGAATGTGTTGCGGTGCGAAATGATTGGCAGATTTTTCAGCTCGTTATTCGTGACATTTACGTGATGTCAGTTCAGACGAGGTCGTCGCGAACAACCACTGTGTGGTCTTTCGGTGCAGCAGTATAACAACTACGGGAAACGTTTCTTGGCTGCGCTAACATTATGACGCGCACCAACTATTTTGGCTACATCGGTTTTCACTCGATGAAGAGAACTGGTGTCTGTAAATTTCCTGCGTGAATCGCAAAATCTCATGGCTTGGTTCGGGAACTAAAACATGAGAGTGCTTGTGTACGGCCAACCCAATGCAACCCCGAAACATGTCAGCGCCAATCTTTCTAAAACATTTGGCCAGTATTTGAAGTGCACCGGTTTAAGAGAGCGCCTATAGTGTCCCTGTGCATCGTCCCACGTCTACTCAGTGCTCATTCTCTCCCTATTTTACTCTTTCTATTCCCCTTTCCCTTACCCCTAGTGCAGGGTAGCAAACGGGACGCTCTTCTGGTTGACCTCCCTACCTCTCCTCTCCTTGCTCTCTCTCTCTCTCTCTGCGTCAGCCACCGACATCGTTCTCATGCATGTCAAGCCTAGTAGACTTGCAAACACCATTGTATATCTACGTTAGCCTCCTGTATGAGGCCGATAGGCTTGCACAACACGAAGATCACTGGGGTTGGTAAACCAGCATGATTGATATAAGCTTTGTGCTTCGCCATTGCCAGTTTGCCCTGTGAGGCACAATATCCAAAGGGGATCGTATGAAAAGAGTCCGATGGCTATTCGTGAACACACAATTTCCTTAAAGCGGTTGAGCATGTCGTAAAGAAGGGGACGAACAATATTGATCGGTTTTCATCCTCTTCTCTCGCGAAAAAAAAGGGAAAAGAACACTGGCTAACGCCGCAATAATGCATTGAATGGTCACGCCACGTGCTTGGACGTGGCATTCATCCATCCCTTCATGGTGGCGCCCATTAAGAATGGTCTATATACAGGTGCTTCAGCGAACTCTTGCAAAAAATTTTAAAGGTAACCTGTGACAGCTAGCACAATTCTAGTTCATGAGCTGGTCTACAAGAAGAGGTGGACATTACTTGCAGAAAAATTAAATGCATGATTCACTAATTACTAAAACTCCACTAATTAAGTTTTTAACTAATTACCTTCTGGCCTATATTGCAATTTACACATTCTAGCCGTGGAGTTCGCAAGGCGGATTCACTTGGAACGAATTCTCAGGATGAGATAAGTTTCGATATATCAATTCCCGAACTTTCCGGAGAAATGCATTGGCATTTGAGTTACTTTTGTGCTTCTATGAGTAAAACGATGTTTTGTTAAGAAAGTAACGAAGATGAAGGGAACCAAGTGTGCGGTTATCGGCATCACGCGAAAGGCTCGGGTCCCGAGTGCGTGGACCTTCCATGTCGTGTTTCCCGTTTCAAGCGAACCACGTAGCACCTTGAATGAAGCCACTTGGAAGGAGCGGAGATTCGTGTAGGGCATGGACACTGGCGCGGATCATGTAAAGCATGGGGGGAACATACCAAGAACTTCAATTGCGTGCGGCCCCAAATAAATGCTAACATGACAACAGCTCTTCCACGCACGCTTACCTTGAGTCTCACGAAAGAAAACCAACTACAGCCAGGAAGTATAAAAGCTCACTGTAAACTAAGGCGATCAACGAAATAAGCATAGGAAAATACTGTCGCAGGACAACTTCCTAACGTGAGAAAAACCGTTATGCAGTTGTCCTTGGCGGGGCTGCTATCCTTCCAGAACTAAGAGCACCACTTTTCCTTTCCTAGACACAAAGTGTGCAGGTAACGTATTCGTACCCGCTGCCTGCGCATGCAGATTACAGCAAGATGTTTAATCATGTACATTATGTACCTGTTTGTTGGAATTGTTTTAAACATAAAATGGTGAATGTGTTAGCAATTAAGCCTAAATCTCGCACACACTTTACATTTCGAACACAAGTGTGTTCATAAATTAACCAGATAATAATATATTGGCGTTTGCCATGTGAAATCCTGAAGAAATTGTTGAAAGAATCCAACATTCTGCAATTTCTCCAGTGATTTTTAATGGAAACTATCGCAATGCCATGCTTGGCACTGCGGTAATGTCAGTTTGCAGAGAAGACAACTTGAGCACTGTTGTTGCAATATTGCAGCCAGCCATTATAAGCTGCGCTTGCAAATACTGGCGTTTCTCGTTACCTAAAAACAGTCTGCTAAATGTAATGTTATATTACAACACAACGATATGTTTATCCAATATTTACTAATTGAGATCGCAATAATTAAGCTATGACCCAAATGACGCATCGAGACCGATAAATTCTCAAGCAATAATTGCTCACTATTGATCGTTCGCCTTGTTGGGTCTGTTGGGCCACAGTCAAGCTGCTTGTGTACCATTTAGCCGGAAATGACCACTTCGTGTTTTCCGGAGTTCAAAGCTTAATTTGATATGACTTGATACCACCGTTTCCGAGATGTCCGTTTGCGCATTGTCCCACAAAATTCACTTCCCTTGTGCATAGATTTGACGAACAGTGCACAGTGGAGACGTTTTGGGACTAAGTGACGCGTCAGCGCTTTTCGTCGCATAATTGGAAAACTATTTATCGACACTGATGCTAGTCTTAAGATTCCAACTCAGTGTCGCTGGTGGCCTTATTTGCGGAATTGCAAAAGTATAGCCGTAACGTAATTAAAACGCACTAGTTAGCTAGCAGACCTGATATGACTCAGTTAATCATTGCTTGCCTGCCGTGATCCGATGCCGCTAATTATGTGGAAACAGCATCTCCACTCTCGAAGAATGTCTTGGAGATGACAGAACGTGCAGTTACTCACCGTGGCAAGCAGCAGCGGTCAGCGTATCCGTTCAGTACACGCGGCCCCACAGTGGGACACCAGTCGAAGCAGCACTCGCTAAACGTTACAAGGCGACCTGGTAAGTGGTCTGACACATCCCGGTGTTGGACTCCCGCGATTTGGCACAAACTTGCGCCTCGCTCCACTCAGGCAAATTCCGGAACAGTGCGCCAACCAATGGGGCAGCTCGAGAAGGCCCCGCATACCCGCCCCTTTTGCCGCGAAAACCGGTCTTTCACATTTCCTCAAAGCTGTGGGAAACGCATCCCGGAGAATCACAAAGGGCCCCACTTGCTAAGAAGGCGCTTCTTATACCGATGGTCCCCAAAAGCGAGCGCTTGTCCCTCCCTGGCCACAGCACAAGGTAGAAAAGGGGGAAAAAAAAGTTAGCACAGGAGTTTGACCCAAAACGCCTGCAAAATTTCGCTCCCCGCTCGAGACAGAGAAAAGGGCTTTTTCCCGAAGAAAGGCGGGTGTGGGAACCCTTCTTCGCAGCGCGCTCCGCTTTCCCACGTCCATGCGACATCGACGCCCAGTTGCGAAACACATCGAAACTTCTGAAGCTGTTTCTGCTTTTTAAGAAAGCTTAAACAAGTATGTGATTTCGGGGGTTAACAGTGACATAAAAAAGGATAGCCTGGTACCTAATTTCTGGGAATGCACGCGCGAGTTCAGTTTCTGTCTCTTATTTTCTCTGCTGCTGCATGTCCTTTTTATATCGTTCTACTCTGCACGTTTTTCTTTTCAGGCAGGCCATATTGATTACCAGCTCATCAAGTAGCGAAAAGATCGCGCTGACAGCTGTACTGTGTAACATCGATAAAAAAAGATTTACGTTCTCCATGAATGACATCTGGGGTTTTTTTTGACAGTGTATCAGTCGGTCGGTCGGTTGATTGTGTGTCGGTTGTCGGTCGGTTGAATGAACAAGTTTGAGTGAGCACCTACGTTGATCGGTCGAGGTTGTTAGGTCAGTGAAATGCCTTATTCTGTTTGTTACAAGTAAGCAGCAGCCGTTGTGTGCAACTGTCACTGCACACAACAGTTGCACAGTGACGGTGTGGCTGCCCTATAATTGGCAACAGCGGACGACGTATTGCGTCCATGCAGAAGCAAACGTCCACATGAGCAGGAACTATATACCTAGTGAAACCACATAACCTCACATATTATGAACGAAAACTGTACATGTCTAAGCGGAGTAGGTAGAAAATGTGAAACCTTTAATGCAGAGACATACCCCTTAGTATTGATTCAAGACGCTTGGACAGCCAAAGAAAAAACAGGTCAGTTTGTGGACTTGACAGGGAGGAAAAGAACAAAATAAAACCTTAGCTTTTTTATTTGTGTCTAAGGATCTGTATTAGACCCGCCGTGGTTGCTCAGTGGCTATGGTGTTGGACTGCTGAGCACGAGGTCGCGGGATCGAATCCCGGCCATGGCGGCCGCATTTCGATGCGGGTGAAATGCGAAAACACCCGTGTACTTAGATTTAGGTGCACGTTAAAGAACCCCAGGTGGTCCAAATTTCCGAGTCCCCCACTACGGCGTGCCTCATAATCAGATCGTGGTTTTGGCATGTAAAACCGCATAATTTAATTTAATTTAAATTAATCTGTATTAGACCGGCTGAAAAATTCACTTAAAAATTTTGGTAGCCTATAGCGAAGCACCTCTTTACCCTGTTCGAGTCGAAACTGGGAACTATGCCATCTTTGGTGTGATTGCGTTTTCTGTATGCTGTGCTAGCTGGTGAAAATAATGATCTGTATTCGTATTTCTTGACTTATAAAGGCGACACAGTCTGAAATTGTATCGCATGTCATATCAACCATACGAAGTATGATACATCTGCACCATTAAAAGGAAAGCGAGAACGCGCAACACTAAGCAGATAGGACGGGCACTGAGTAATTCTGTGTGCTTCGTGTTGTGTCCGTGTTTTCAGCGCTGCGAATTACTCAAGTTATGTAGCCCAACTTTCAGTCTTAATGCCAATGAAAATTTCTGAAACAGTCACTGCGGCTGTTTGCTAAATAATAATTAGTTTTCACCGCAAGAGTGCTTGTTTGGGCTCTTGTAGTTGCCAAGAGAATTGCATGTTTTAGCTACACTTTATGCTGCGAACTTAATTACTGGATTTAATGGTCTGGTCGATATATTGGTCTCAGATATCGCGCATCCGCTATACATAAACCTGCAATTGAAATACAAAATGAGACAGAGATGGATGTGCATAGTGCGCATGCGTGAGGCGTGCGTCAGGCCCTCGCAGCGATTTGAGCGCGACTTCTCGGACTCTTCTTTCCTCACCATTATTATTTTTTTTTTGCCCTCTGCTCCTAAGCTCCGCCCACGACCCTGGCAGCGAATGGACGATTTTCGCCGGAGGTATCAAAAACAAAGTACGCATAGAGAAAGTGAAAAAAAAAATAAACAAAAAGACAAAAAAAAAATCTGAGAAGAGGGGAGCTGTCGGGAGGTGCAGGGCCGCGCATCGATTTTTTACCCCCTCTTCCACTCGCCATCTTGTTTGATGCTGGTGCAGAATGAAGGAAAGGGCCGAGCTTGGAGCGAATGGAAATATCGCCCTGGCCAAAATGAGGAGCGCCTCGCGAAACAGGCGCGAGGAGAGAAACACCGGGCGAGGACGCAAACAAGAAAGAAGCTTCCCCGGCGGTGTGAGCCGCGCTGCATGCGAGACCCGCCATCTTTCCGTCCCTTTATCCTCCTCGGAACAAAAAAGAAAAAGGAAAGGGTGCGCGATGTAGTCGAGCGCGCTGCAGGGCGAACGCGAAAAGGACGCCGCGCGATGCTGTTGTACGTGCCGGCGCGCGCGCAGCAGCGCCCAGCCTGGCTGGCGACAAGAAGCAACAGCCGCGCACCGACGGGAGAAAGTTGCGCAGCGGCCCCGGGGATCTCTCCTTGTTTCGCTTTTTTTGCGTGCGCGGAATGAAGGAACGTGTGCTGGGCAGGGATTTTGTTCCCGCTGATATTGACTCGATAGCGTTCCCCCGCACATGGCAGGCACGGCCGTTTTTGCGTGTAGCTTCCCGTTCGTGCTGCACGGATCACAACGTAGACGCTGGAATCACTGTATTGGACCACTGAGCTATCAATTAATTCTTCCGTGCACGCCTTCGGTGCAGGTGATTGGTGGGTCTAAATGCCAAGCTTGCGGCATCATCGACAGTGTCGAGCATGGTCTGCCTATTCATGACCATGCATGCCATGGAGTATCCTTCGACGTGAAACACATGTTCACGGGTGTCGGCTTGGCAGTTAAATGTGGCAAGGAAGCGCTAGAACCGGATCCCTTTCTACCCTGTATTATACGCGTATTAACGTAGGTGTCTGCTCCAAGAATTTTCCGACGAAACACGTACTTGGACAATTTCTATATAGGCAAGTCTTTGGAACCGCCTGGGGGCTTCGTCTCCGTGGTGTGCGCCAACCTCGCTTTGGCGGACATCGAAGGTTCGGCGTTGTCGTCGTTCAACGGAGCCCTCAAATTTCTCGTGCGATACGTTGACGACTGTCTCTGGATCGCAGTGACGCCACATGGTTCATGGACCACCTGCATGAATTTATTGCAGCCAAGCAACCAGCTTACAGCGGTATAATTCACTCATTCACTAATAAATAAATAAATTATTTAGCAGTTCATTTATTCATTTACTTTATTACCCACAGCACCACGTAGGCATTTAGTGAAAGCGGGGAAGAGCGGGTGGGTTACACAGAGCAAGGTGAAGCAAACAATAGCAGTATATACCACTCTGTACAGCAAAACAATGAAACAAAAATAATACATAAGAATACTAATGCACATGTCTGCAATCCACTTGATAATGTTACTGTTTCTGTGTCCTCTTTTTCACATAGTATTTCTTAGTGCTTGTAACTATTTGTTATTTTGAATGTTGCTATTTATTTTCTCATATTTTTGTTCATTGGTGTATTGTTTTTTATGAGCTTGTGTTTCGCCCCTCCAGCTTGGGCCATGTAGCCTGCAGTATTTCTCTATATAAAATAAATAAACAAATAAATAAATTAGGAAATTGCTAGCAATGTTAGCAAATAATGTCGCAGTATCGCCCGAAAGGCGAAGCATCAATTCAGATAGCAAATTAGTAGCGAGCTATACGGAGTAAGGATAGTAGTTTTGTCGGCTGTATAAACTTGGACACATTCGCTTACTACCTGAAATAACAAGCATGGTGTCAGCGCGCACAAGCAAACATGAATAGATCACACTCGATGACCGCACACAACCGCTGTCAAAACGCTGGCGTGAGCAAGCGCGCCAGCAGCAGCGAGCGAATGTTCGTGCGGTCTATCGCTTCAACGGAAACTGATCGGCGAAAGCACAGCGCATACAAAGGTAGAAGCCGTGTTGCAGATCGCTTTCAACATACGGTGCGCGCGACCGCCCGCCGCCGCGCAAAGTACAAGTACGCAGTTGCTTGCAAAGCAGAAGCTGCACCCTTTCTCTCCCGTGCTGCCTTCCCGCTTTCCTCCTTTCGCCTGCGAGATTCCAGTTCCGCTTGCGCCCGGTCGCAAAATCCGCATTTGGTGCCGCAGCTAAACGTCGCCTACCTTCCCTCCCTCCCATCCTCCCTACGGCTTTTCGCATTTGACGTCGTGTTTGTTCTCCGCTGTGCGTTCGCTCTCCGTGAAAGTGCGCGTCCCTCGCGCTCTTTCACTCGCAGATACAGCATACGGCGCGCGGCGACGATCTAATTGCAATCGCAATAAAACGAAAACGGCAACAACACAAGGGGGCCATTTAAATATGAACAGCAGTCTCTGCGCTTTTTGGAAGAAAAACGCTTGAAACAGCGAAGCTGGGCGATCGTAGCCCAGCATTTTCCAGAAGTGCGCGCGAACTTTTCATCTTATTACTCATCATGATGACAATTTCTTTTCGCGTGTCTCGGATTTACGGCCGTCGCTGCGCGTTGCAACACCGACACCGCGTTCCAATGCCGACACCGCGTTCCAAGAGACCCGCTCCGTGAATGCGTCTCTCTCTCTCTCGCTGTCATAGCGCGCAAAACCTCTTCACCTCGCAGAGCACGAGCGTACGAACGCGCCAGCTGAGCACGAAGACGACGACGCTTGAACGCAATCATACGGTTCACATAAATGCATACTCTGCAAGCGTGGCTGTATAGCCTAGTGGTTACTACGCTCGCCTTGGGGCCTGGGGTACGCGGGTTTGAATCGCGCCTCGGCAAGAAAGTTTATTTTATTTCTTGGTAGTCTCTTGCTACGCACCACAAATTACGGCTGGCTTAAAGAGCTTCGCTGTTGAAACATAAGCCGCAGTCGAAGCCAGAGAAATAAATCACGGCCGACCTCATCTCATGATGACTATCGACTGTAAATCGATTTGTATTCGAGCAATGTAGCGACACAGCGTATGTCTAAAGTAACGTTTATCTCTCGTGCTCATGTCCAGACGTGCGTTGCTTCGCCTGCATGCGAAATAATGCGGTGTCGTTCCACTTAGGTGCTTGCCAAGGTCACCCATGAGAATGGCGGCATGACAGTGACTGCGTGTCGCCGATGCTGTGACGACGATGGAAGAACAAAGCCGATGTTACGACAATGACGACGATGGCATGAGGACGGTGAGATTCCTAAACGGCGACGATAGCATAACAGGCACAGTGTGACGTCAATGTGATAACAACGAGTGTGGGAAGACGTGACGTCAACGGTATTACGACAACCAGATGGAATGACGACGACGGCATAACAACGGACTCATAATAACGCCTGTCCGACAGCGACGCAATAACGACGATGACATGACAATGGCGCATTATCACAATTGTGTGACGACAGTGGGATAGAATCACAAACAAGAAATGTCATCGATGGATAGATGAATGTGGCATGACGACAATAGACATTATTGAAGTGATGACGATGGCAAAACGACACCGGGATGATGGCGGCATGGCGACGATAGTATAACGACGATTGTGTGACTAGAGCCGGATGACGAAGTTAGAAGGACCACGATGGAACGACCGCGACGGCATCATGACGATGATGGCGCTATACAGCGGTATGTATAATGGAGTGACGTCAATGGCGTCAACTCTATTACGAAGACTGTACACGAGTACGCGATGGCACGACGGAAGTCGAAGCTGGGGTCACGACTGAATGACAACAGCGTGATTACGATAGAATGACAAAGAAGGACTGCATTTGACGGAACGACGAAGACGGTATGACGACGTCTACGTGATGACAATGACGGTACTGAAGTGATGACGATGGTAAAACGACAGCGCGACGTCGCAGCATGACAACAATGCCACGACTTTGTGACGGCTGGACGATGACATGATGAGAGTCGGAAGGCGAAAGTATAAAATGACGCCGATGGAACGACCACGACGGCAGCGGTACGACATCGAATGCACGACTGTGTTGCGACGACGCAATGACGATGATGACTATAGGATTAAGAAAATGGCGTTACGACAGCTGCTATCACGAAGCCTTTATGACGTTGACGGCGTGACGAGAGTGAGAACATGAATGACGACAATGGAACAACCACCACCGGCTTCATGACCGCGAGCGCATACCTAGTGGCCTAAGCTGGCAGCTGGCTTACGCCCGACCGCTGGGTCGGGCGTAAGTGGCTAGATAGATATAGATAGATAGGCTTAGGCCGACTGAAGTAGCCAAAGAATGCTAAGTCTAATTAAAAAGGTAAATTTAAAAAGCCGCTGTGATAGTTTCATTGTCAAGTATGCGAACAACTGTAGCATGCATATTCGATTCCATTCTTGAATGGTCTTGGAGGAAAAGTACTTTAAAGAACTCGTTTTCCAAGTGTATCCCTAACTGTGAGTAGCACTGACAATTGGGCGAGTTGGTACGGGTGCATGACTTCAGAACGGCGCAACAAGGAAGACGAAAATACGGAAGATCACACGAACACAAGCGCCGACTCACAACTAAAGTTTATTCCATATCACAGAGCAGATTTATACACACGCGTGGCCACACACAACGCAAAAAGAACAACCAAAAACGAGAACACGTTAACTATTCAGGAGGTATAGGATTTCTTTATCCTGTAGCGCAATAGAGGGACAGCTGATACAAGACTGTTTTTTATTTTGAATGCTTCGATTACTTCCCGAGTCGTCTTATCATGATGCCTTGAAATAATGCTTGCGAGATTAAACTGAGGCACGCAGCCGCACTTCTGACAGTGCTGAGAAATGTGCGAAAAACTGTCACAACGTAGGCTTGCCGCATGTTCCCTTAATGGCACGTTAACACATCGGCCCGTCTGGCCTATATAAGCAGAGCCGCAAGACAACGGCAGACTGTAAACCGCATTCGTGGCACAAATAGGTTAAAAAGTGCGGGGTTCGCACTTCTGCCAGCCAAGAATCGGCTGGCAGAAGGTAGCTCAACAAAATTCTTATTTGAAAAGGAGAAACGCAAATTCAAAGGAAAAATAAAAGGAGATACTGGAATAACTAGACTAATATGCGAGCAAGGAGTCAGATTAACTGAAGGGAAAGTTTTAACGGAGGTCATAAGCCAGGATAAAATAAATGCAATGATAATACAGTATTTAGAGAAACCAATTTCAGTTAAATGAATGCTGATCTGACGCGTAGAATAAAGCTACAATTATTATCAGGATAATCATTTTGTTTCAGTTAACGTATATCTTTGTGACTATAACCTAGTGTCGGGCCTCAAATGATAATATTACTGGTATACTCAATACTAACCCACTTTAGCAGAGTCGACCTTCAAGTAATGTCTTTATCTGGTTTTAATGTCGGCATGATGAAATGAAGTGGTTCATTGATTCAACTTTCTTACAATTGTGACATAGAGTAGATAAGTAGACCAGCTCTATGCAAATAAAAATTTAATTGTGGGATGTGACAACCTAATCTGGTGTATCTAACTTCCAATTGCCGAGTACACCACTGTTCATTCTAGCAAAAACCCAGATGCTGAAATTCTGGCGACGTTATCAGAGATAAATTATTCTCATCATGCTGTAGCCGAAATCTTTGGAATCTATCAAGATTCAGCAGCAACGTAAGCTGTACACGGTAAATCAAAGTTGAACTGTTTACAACGTTCTGACTAATCAATCTGCCGTTTAGGTATAAACTGCGGTGGCCAGGAACCCACAGGAAAATAATTTTTTGTAAAGTTGTAAGTACTAAACTTTTGAACACACTGAAAATAGCTCTATTCATTTGCTTGGAAAGTGATGAACATACCTGCAGAGAGTCTGTATCTACGTGAGCTGCCGATTGATTCGCGGGAAGTTTGCGTGGGGCTAGAACAATCGCCAATAATTCTGCGACGAAAATAGGCGTGTAATCCGGAAGTTTGGGCATGAAACATAATATGATAACGCTTGAGGCGCAAAGGTTTTCTTTTTTTGAGAAGGTCCAATCCTAATGTTTGTTGTGTAGCAGTAAAACTAAAATTTCTTGCGTAGTGGCTGCATAGTGGCTGCTATTTCTTGACTCTCTTCCCGGTCGTTTCTCGTGGGTGGGTCTCATATTGTGCACCCGTATTTGCTCGACATGGGTTGTACAAAACAGGCTTGTTGAGGGAATAGCTTCGTGTTTAGACCTAAAAGAAACTACCGTTTACACTTTCGTGAACTGCTTGGGAACGATTTTCGTGACCCGCTTGGTGAACCACTTGTGCTAGGATAAAATGCTCAAAAACAGACTTAATACCGCACTCATTTATAATTGTATATCCCATGTGTGCCATAACTTGCGTTGGAAGGCGTAGGTGGAATTTAGCTCGAATTATTGGACACCAAAGTGAAGGCAAAAAGTGGTTGAAGCAGTTATCTTTATCTAAGCCTATTTCAATTTCCCTTCTATTCTGCTGAAATGAAGGAGTGTCTTTTCTGTTAAGTTTATTAACTTTCAGAATGGCTTTTGCTTTGTCGTTAACTGAGAGGAAAAACTGTTAAAGAATGCTGTTCTTGCGTCAGAAAGTTTTGCCTGCAAATTTGTTGGCGGATTCCAGAAGCTGCTTCGTTATTATTTACTGTATGTCCTGTTTCCTTTGCCAGTAAGGCGCCGTAGCTCACCATTTAACCATGGCTTAAATTTAGAACGCCGCACTGTCTAATCCCATGACGGCACATATTGCTCTTGAAGCTCAAGCATTTTTCTTTTTTTTATGATGCCGTTTGTTTTGTAGAGAATGTCAAATTTCAGTAAGAGTTCTTGTAATATCGGCCTAGTTTATTGGTTTTCACCTGGGAGTTTTTTTACACCTTCCTAGCCGCCGCGTTTGCGCCTTTTCGTAAGTGAGTTCCATTTAACAGAGCACAGCTTCATGGTACTACCACAATTGACCTAACCCTATTTGTTTAATTAGACGTAAAATGAATCTACTGTGTTATTTTATCTCGTGCCTTCTGTCACCCTTTGTATTTGGGCAAGATTGTTAGTTATGCTGAACGTTTCATTTGCCACTGCAGATGGATCACTAGCATGTGAAGTTTGCTCATTCCAAAGACGCTCTGGGATGTTGAATCACTGCCTCTTGTTTAATGACCGTGTGACCTTTAATTTTTTAGCGCCAGTTCAAACAACAAGTTAATGGCATAGCTAAGTACTGGGGCAAGTAAACAACAGACAAGTCATATGATGGTTATATTTACATTCTAATGGCCCAGGCCTGTTCTATGCATTTCAATAATGGCAGATTGTGCCTCTTTTGGAGCAGTAGGATGTACAAAGAAGAATGTTGGTAACATACACAGACAATAACACGGCATACAAAAATAGTTCAGTAGTAATTAGAGAATGGCAAACAGATGACTAAAATTTACGAAAAGCATTTGCAAAAAACTGAAAAGTCATCACGAACTCACCAGTTATGAACGGCTGATGCTCACGTGATCGCAAGCTGTTAACTGAGCAGTTTCCTTGCCCGCCCACTTCTGAAGCTAGTAACGCCGTTTGGGGAAGCAAGGAGTGCCCTCCAACAGGCCTGTCCATGTCAGGGCCTTCCTTCACATGCCAGCTGGACTCTGCCGATGTGAGGCTACCGTGTCTCGTCGAATATGGAATCGGATGGGCCGACAATGCCTCAGACTGTGAAGAGACTCTTCGCCACGTTTAGTACCACCTGTCCTCGCTGCGCAATCGCCATAACTCGCTTTGACCAAACACTGTTGAAGAGGAACTTATTTCAGAATGCAGACCTCGCAAGCCATCGCCGTGGTAGGTGACTAGGACAATTGCAGTTTTTAAGGTCAACAAAACCTGCACAAATAGGCCTGAATTGGTGTTTGTATAGTGATAGAAGTCCTACTGCGCGATGATAGTGACCGGCTGTGATTGTGTGTGTGTGCTCCTTCTCTCTCTCTCTCTCTCTCTACTTTCCCCATCTCATTACTTTCCCCCTTACCAAGTGGAGAGCAGCAAACCGCATTTTTCCTTCTGGTTAACCTCCCGGCCCCTCGCCTTTCTTCTGCTCTCTCTCTCTCTCTTGAGGGCAATGATGTGGTCGTCTTTGCTTATTTTTGCATGTATATAACAAATTTCATTTTTGCGTCAAGAAAATGGACTTCGTAAAGCACGGTAAGTGTGGAGCCCCATATCGCTGATTGGTTGAGAAATATGCTGTGTAGCCCTGGTTAACATAGATAGTCATGGAGCAGAGTTTCTTCAGCGAAACCTCGCACCCTATGAAATTATTGAAATCTGACCAGTGTACGTTAGAAATAATACTGATGAATTTGCCTCTGTTAAAACGTTCAGAAATGAGACGTGAGAATTCAGATAAAAGAACCTTGTAGGTGATAGGCAATATCAGGTTCAAGTGCACCAGTGTAAATGAGAGTGTGACCCAGAAAGGACTTGGGACTGTTGACGTAACCAGAAGCAAATTTATTATCTACTGCAAACCGAATACTGCAGAAACAGCACGTATGAGCAGTGCAGATCTGGCTTGGCATATAGACAAGAATGGTATTAATGCAGCCAGTTACCAGGATTATTATGAAGACGTAATAGGAAATATAAAAAATTAAATTATGGAGTTTTACGTGCCAAAATCACGATTTGATTATGAGGCACGCCGTAGTGGGGGACTCAGGAAATTTGGACCACCTGGGTTCTTTATCGTGCACTTAAATCTAAGTACACGGGTGTTTTCGCATTTCGCCCCCATCGAAATACGGCCTCCGTGGCCAATAAGAAATATATGTTTATCAAGTGCAGCAGATACAAAGGGTTACGAAATTTAGTGGCGTCCGAAGAGGCGGAGTGGTAAATGGAGGCCAACGTATCTTTATTGCTTTAACAAAGTGCATCGGATCATGTTCACTCCAAAGGAATTCGCGTTTGGTAATGTTCAAAGTCAGTAAGCCTTGTGTATGACAAGCGCTTGGAAAGGACGAACACAGAACCACCAAGAGGAAATACATCTTGTTGACAACGCCGTGTACTAGAAAAGCGCTAAACAGAGCAGTAATGACTTATTTTATGCAGAATAGGGCGCATGCTACCAATATGCTTCTTTAGGCTTCGAGCATTGAAATCGATGGCAGAGAACGAGGTACATTTAGGTAAGGCATAAGCGAGTTCACTCGGGGCGAAACGTTCATGAGCTGAATTAGGAATGGGTAAGATGATCGGCCACTACATTTTCAGGCATGAAGTGGTGCCTGACACCGGCAAAAGAAATGTTGCGGAGAGCTAGTGGGGCTATACTAGTTCAGGTGCAACCAAACTAGGCAGGCCCACTAAGCTTCATCCAAGTCACTCCCTCACCAGAACAGGAATTGGCCTCCCTGGTGCAGTATTCGGCCACTACCTCCCTCATGACTCCGGCAGGGAGAGGCCTTCGTCCTGCAGTGGACATGAATATAGACTGATGATGATGATGATGATAAAGATGATCGGCAAAAGGAAATAAATGTGAACGGCCTTTATTTTAAAAAATGGGAGGACGCTTAAGCTTCTCTTTTAAGAGTGGAACGCGGTAGCATGCAAAGATCCCTGACTGCTACTCATGGTTACCGACGACTGCAGCTTATGCAACCGTAATGGTTACTGGCAAACACTGGCGGCGAACGCTATGCACGTAGGCGAGCTTTCTGGTGGAAACGCGGCCTCTTGCGTGGGCCGATCTCGGAGGTAGTGCACAACCGCGCCAAAGAAAGTGCATCAGTTTTCAGGTTTCCGTATTTGTTTCGCACTTCTAATATTTCAGTCGGAGAAGATTTAACATAAAAGGCATGCGCTGTAGGTATTTTGTTTCATGACATTTGTTTGTGGATTGTCATTCTCAATATTCCGAGGAATAGCTTTGCCAAGAATGCAAGACAAGGTATGAGCAACATTAATGATAGAATGGTGTGGCATACCTAAACGTGGTTGGGGATGATTTCTTCGACCGCGGGCGCCAATGCCGACGCCGACGCCTGATTTTCTGCGACACGGGGCCCTAAACGCTATCGCGTTAAAAAACGCACTTTGGTCAAGAAATTAGTCCCAATGATGCATATTTGTTGTCGTGTTTCGAGCCTTTATGACGCAGTTATTCTTTGATGGTGCTCAGTTGAAAGCTTCGTGATGACTATCGGAAGACTGAAATTGTGCCACGTCTGCAGCGTCGGCGGGCGCGCTGCAACTCAAAGCAAATTTCGCCCATTAGCTCCATGTTCTAGAATATTATCATCTGCCACCTAGCTGTGTGTCTTTGCTCATAGGGCCGTGAACCGTCGTGACGAACCTCGATTTCCACACGGCTGCCCCAACACCTTTCCACGCAACGGAGCCAAGCCGAGATTAGCCAGTCCTGCTATATAGGCGCTCGCCGAACGCTGCAGCGATGGTAGCATGCGCGCCCAAGGCGGTGTAGTGAAAAACACCATCCGCGGCGACAAAAACGCGTTGATCTTTATTACCCCTGTACGGATTTACGAAAGCGATACTTTCCTTGGTAGCAGTTAATGTGGTCAATGCGCGAACGAAATGTGGCAGAGGATGGTATTCCTGCTTCTCTTGAATTTTGAGGTAAAATGATTTCCGTTTGCACGCGCCAATTTAGCTCCAGACCCTACAGCGAACGCTCTCAAACGAAATAACTTATAAAACAAGATCGCGGGACCTCTCTTACAGCTGACGCTGTGAAAGTGAAAACAACAACAGAAGACCGTGACCGAGTTGCAGCTTTGTTTCCGATGGGGGAGAGGCCACGTTACGGCTCACATTCATGATCATAAACGCGTCTTGTTTATCCCTCTGGCCAAGAAAAATAGATGTGTGGACACAACGCCGCGGGTGCCTTCGGGAGCGTCTGCATTTGCGTAGCTCGTTTGCGTCCGTAATCCGGCAGCGTGGCGACGGGCTCTTCCCCAGTGCAGTCACGTCGGGCGTGCGCGTGCCCACGCGAGCGGGGCGGCAAGGTGGGCCCGACAGCGACTGGGGTGGAAACGAGCCCGATGAAGAATGGCAGCAACGGGCGGGGGGAGAAGAGAGCGCAAAAAAAAGGAGAGAACCCCGGGTTCAGGCCATAAATCGGCCCAGCGCGCATACGAGAGAAACGCGCAGCTGCGCCCCAGCCGTGCGACAACCCTGCAGTGGTCGAGCAAGTTGCGGCGCTGTGTCCGGTGGCCTCGTAAGACCCGCCGCGGTCTGAGCAGGGTTCGATGACCATCTCTAGACGGTGTCCACCACGCTCGTGTGCCGTGCATGCTGTGCGCGAAGCCCCACGGGTGGCGAAAAGTATTGCGGGGTGCTAGGGCGTGCCTCGTGATCATATTGTGGCCTTGGCACGTAAAGCACCAGAAGTTGGTTTAAATTTAGCTGCTCCTCAGAGCAAAGAGGGGGGTACGTTTACTGTCGCTATCTTGCTGTTGCTGCGTGGTTACTCGCATTACCGACGACCAGCGGCTTTGCTCCTCGAATAGCGTTATTTTTTATTTGTGGTGGCAGATAAGCCATGAAATAATATTTTAATTAAAGTAACTTTATTAAGACAGGGAGGTTTAGGTACAATGCTTGAAACTGCTTTTGCGGGAAAGCTATTGCTGAATTGGGGATAGATGTAATGTTAGTCACACACTTTTGCGTCACGGGCAACGAGGGTTCATTTGATTGGCCATCTCTATAAGGCACAACCTGGCATATGGTTCAAAAAATCACATCATCTCACCCTACGGGCAACCATGCATGGTGGGATGCGAAAGCATCGCGGGGGGTGCGCATCGAGTTTCCGTTTCGTTTCACTTGGGAACACAACCCAATGAAAGTTAGAGTAAGAGAATGTATTGAGAAGAGAGGAGGCGTTTGTACGGGGTTGTTGCGTCTTTATTTAGAGATCGTACGTGGTTGCTAGCGTCGGTGCGCGCGGTATCTTGAAGACGATCCCGAAGTTCGGGGTCCGCTTGCCGACGCTGACGTTTACGTTCGGCTTCCCGAGCCTTCCTCTGCTCCGCGGCGGTGGCGCTGCAACTAGCGCCGACGTTGACGTTGTTCATGGCGTTTCGCACATTGTTGCACACAGAGAATGACGGAAGCACATCAGACGCGCGCTTTATACTGTGCCGCGACACTGGCGCCGCCTACCGGCGTACCCCTAGAGAGAGAGGGAGAGAGAGTTATATGCAATGATTTGCTGCGCCGCACCTGTGGCGGAGAGGGGGAGGAGAGCGCACACCTGCGTAGGAGAGGAGAATGAGGGAGAGTTGCGCATTCGCAGTATGGGTGCGGACGCCGCAGAACGGACACTGCCCCGAGCATCTTACATCTAAAAGACGCACGCTGCAATGTCGAAACAAATGCGCACGACGATACTGTTGGCACTCCCTGAAATAGAGCCGTTATTGGATCAAGAGTGAAAGAAACATTTAGGAGAGATTCTGTATCGTAAATACAGCAGCAGAAAGAAAAGAGTGGACGCAACTTTACTGAGGGGGCGAACAGAACTGCTAACCCGCCGTAAACACACGCACGCAGAAAGACAGATCATCCAATTCGGTGCCTGGCGTTGCGTGGCATACGCCCAAATCGAACACAATCTCCCGAAAGAAAGGATGCTGGACGCGGCAGCATTGGCTTGCCACATACGACAGCGAGTGGAACGCTGTTCGCGAAGACTTGGGCGGCCTTGAAGTACGCTCCGCTGAACTTGGTGAGAAGGCGGCCTATTGACCCTTTTCGCGGCGATCCCGTGGGCGCTGCTATGTTTGATCACGTGGTGACGCGTCCTTTGCTTGCCTCAACTGCCTCCGTTGCCTCCTTGTTTACAATGGAAGTGTTTGACGCCGGCGCGGCTTAAAAAAACCTCTGTTTTCGGAGATATCGTAGACGGTGACTAGGTGGATGACACGACCCGCCGTGGTTGCTCAGTGGCTATGGTGCTGAGCTGCTGAGCACGAGGTCGCGGGATCGAATCCCGGCCACGGCGGCCGCATTTCGATGGGGGCGAAATGCGAAAAAAAAAACCGTGTACTTAGATCTAGGTGCACGTTAAAGAGACCCAGGTGGTCCAAATTTCCGGAGGTGTAAATTTGCAAGGCAGAAGCGGTAATGGTTTCGTATTCCTGCGCTGTCGCTGAGGAGACGTATAGCGCGCCACCGTGAGCGCCATCTCGTTTCTCTAAAACAAACTGCTCCGCGAAAAGGGTCAATGCATGAAAGGAAACGATTGGTGCATGAGTGAGTCTGAGAAATAAGCTCCCGTGACATTCAGCTCACTGCTCTGGCTTAAGCGACTCCACCGAACAGTTTACATCGCAAGCGTTGCAACATAATAAAACGGAAATAAGTAAGCACGTTCTTGCTTCCCAGAAGCTGTGCTAGTCGAAACATTCGAGCCAAGTGCTTTATGTAACGCGAACAATCTTCATGTGGCCAGAGACCATGCAGCGAAGGATCCGTCTGGTGGCAGGCAATCTAGAACGACTCCCACGGGCCTCGCCTACAGCGTCTCGTCTCCTCTCAGGAAAGGACAATGGCCCTTGACAATGGCCGTGTAAAGTATACACTAATATTCGAAGCGTAATATGGCAACGTGCGACAGAACACCAATGTGGTATCTTCTCAGAGCATTCTCTACCTCATTCGAAGGCTCAGAATCGCCATTGGCCACTTCAGCTCACCGCTGCATCCCTGGGCTGCAATACTGTAAGTGAGGCGGGTCCCGAGAGATTGGTCAGCAGTGCCTTGCTGGTTGGACCGAGGTTTTTGATTAGCTGTATTGGGATTTCAACGGGTCCTGCTGCCGTGTTATCAGAGACATTTTCTTCTGCTTTTCCCCAGTAAAAATTTTCTATGGTAAATTTTCATATCTCAGGGTTCTCTTGCGTCTGGATCTGTTTGAGTCAGAATTCCGTTGGCGAATTTTTAGTGGGAGCTCCGAATGCTCCTACATAGTTATATAATCGTTTTATTGCGCCTTTGTTTCTCTTGCGAATGGTATGCACCCAAAGTTCACTTGTGCATTTAATTTTCTCTTTCACGAGCTCACGTACCACCCTTTTTTCACTTGTGCATTTAATTTTCTCTTTCACGAGCTCACTTCCCACTCTTTTCTTTTCTCAGTATTTCTTCCATCCAAGGAGCACCTCTTCGTGTAAACCAAACTTTTTGTCTTCTCGATTATTCCTAGACGCTTGCTTACGCTTTTCTATAGCTTGCTTTATTTCCTCGTTCCACAATTTACGTGGTTTCCTCGTTCCACTACAATAATTTTGTTGCCTTGATAACATTTTTAGTGCCATCGGTCAAGTACCGAAGGGAGAGGTTGACAACACAATGCACTAAATTCAACAATTTATTTCCACAAAACAGTAAATAGTACAGACAAGATGGTTTCTTAATGACCGTTTAAGAGAGCATAGTTTAAATGTGAAAATTTTCCTTGGTGGTCCCCTGTCTGTTCACTGTCAGGAATCCCGCTGCGCTCCTTTGTTTGGTGATTGATATGTGCCTCCTGGCCAGGTACAGAGATAAATTTGTGCACGAAATTATTGAGACACATGCTAACAATCACGCTGGTCAATGCTGTGTAAGCTCGGAAAACATGGCAACACAGACACTCACATACTAACTGAAGAGCAGTGGGAGGCTAAGCTGTCAGACCCGGACCCAAAGAGACTGCGCTGCCTCATCGAACGGGAGATGGCCCGCGGCCACCTGGAATAAGGAGGCCGCCCACCTAGGGCGCAGACTGAGCTTGCTCTGACTAAAAGCTTATTCTCTCTCTCCGTCTATCGACCTGTTAGGTAAAGAAACCGCCTTTCTGGAAAGCTCAGTTTGACGTATTGATCAGGTGTGCGGTGCTAATGTGCATGGTCTATAAAGGTGTTTTTTGAAGCGAAAGCTTCATTGCGCTACCTCGGGCAGCCGTCGGCGACTGAATACTTTTTATATTGAGAGTTAGAGGTCAAACCACAAGGGAGCATTAAGGCGCGTGTAAGTCCGACGTTATCGGCACGCGGGCGTGCCTCATCAGACGCCGGGGTCGTCGGAGCCCATTGGCCGCGCGTCTGGTTACGTAGACGCCGGGCGCGTCAGAGCGCATTGGCCGCGCGTCCGGGTACGTTGGCGGCGCGAGTACGTCGAACCATCGGTCGAACTATAGCCGCTGTTGTTCTCGCTAACGTGAAATAACGTGTGCGCGTGTTCACGCTACGTCGGACTATATTTAGGCCTTTACCGAGCCCTGAAAGGAGACATTGCCGCCGTAGCCTGAGTAGGGTTGGGCCTGGCTGAGAGTTGCAACCAAGTCTCACTACTTTACTGATCACCGCAGTGTCTTCATAGGCATACAAAATTATGAATAAACACTATATTCATTGCAAGCATGTCTGTATATCATTACGAAATCACACCTCGGCCACAGCTCGATAATGGGCCTAGCCAGGGCAGTGAAGCTTTCGCTATCAACCAGGGTTAACCAAAGCTAAACCAGACCATTTGTTTTCGGGGAATAAATGTTGAAGATGGCGCATTGTGTTGTTGACGTCTCCCTTCAGTGCTCGTCCGCTAGCGCTAAAAATGTTAACCAAGCTAGAGTACCAGCAGGCCCAACATACAACAGTACTACATTTTTTTTTGCCGTGTCTGTCACATTTCCTGTTGCATAACGTCTACCAGTTCCTCATATTCCCAGACTGTTGTAGGCGCTAATAGCTTCGTCATTCAGCTGTGTTTGGATTTCCAGCCATTTTTTACTGCTTGCGACCACCTTGCATGTTTATGTAACAAATTTTACCGTCTCTATACTTACCCACTTTGCGTCTCTTTTTTTACACCTTAATTGTGGTCTAGATCAGCTCCTTGCTGGTGTGTCGCTACATTCAATACTTAATCTACCTTCCTGATTGCCTGAGGGCCGCCTAGTAGTAGTAGTAGTAGTAGTAGTAGTAGTAGTAGTAGTAGATATTTATTGAGCCAAAAATTACAGGCCGACCATATCAACCGCCTCTGCGGCAAGTCTAGGCTGTTCTTCTTCCCCTTCAGCGCCAAGCCAGTCGAGCCAGGTGGCGATGGAAAGGGAAGGTGGAGGATAGGAATGCGATTGCTGAGTAGCTCGGCAGTAGAAAAGGCAGTGAGATAGGTTCGCATATGTAGTGGGGCAGTTGGGACAACTGGGGTCGAATCGATAGCCATAGAAAAACAGACGGGAGGGGGTAACCAGTGCATTCATTTGGACTTGCCGCAGAAGGCGAGCCTCCAGTACAGTGAGTGATGGATGAGGGGTAGGGTAGAGGCGCTTGTCGAGACGGAGCTGGAGGTAGGCTTCGTTGATGGTGCGGCGCAGGGAGAGTCTTCTACAGTCCTCCGTGAGCTTGGGCCAGGGGATCAACGGTGCCCGGTTAGCAGCGTCACGGGCGAGCTGATGGGCCAGCTCATTGCCGTCAATCCCTGAATGTCCAGGGACCCAGCGAAGGAAAACGGTGGAAGGCTGCAGTGCAGAGACCGCTCATTCGACCTCCTGTTGGAGTGAATGGGGTAGTGTGTGGTTCTGTATGTGGTGGATGGCGGCTTGAGAATCGGAGTATATTGTGTACACTGGGAGACAGGGAAGGGAGGGAAATGATTGTAGGGCATCGGCAATGGCAAGGACCTCGAGAGAGAGTGCATCTGGAGGGTGTAGGAACGTCGCTGGCTTGGGTTTCAGGTGCTGGGTGGTGGGGATAGTAGCTGCGCTGCCACGTGACGACGGCCGGCATGCAAGACGGGGGACGTATTGGACGGGAGGGGGAGGATACGAAGGTTTGGGGCCGGGGTGGATATAGGAGAGGTAAATGTGGAAACGCGAATGGGAGATATACCCGTCTGGGCCAGTAACCACTGGCCCTGACGGGTAAGGGAAAGCCGGGCAAGATGGGAATCACGGTGGAGAGAGAGAAGAGAACGGAGAGGATGGAAGAGGCCTGTGGCAAAGAGCTTAGCGGTGAAGGTAGTAATAGGGAGGTTGAGAGCTGCCTTGTTGAGTTGAGAGTTGTCTAAAAGGGCGGTTTCAAGGGTGTTAAGTTGAGTGTCCGTGAAGGAAACGTAAGGTACAAAGTAGAGGAACTTGTTGAGGGTGAGCGCATGGGCGACGCGGCACGCATGAGGCTCGTGGAGGCCTGAACGCCGAGTGACCACACGCCGCAGGAGTTGAGTTACTGAGTGGCAGGTCGTGACAGCGTGGTGGAGGGCATGCACATTTATGGCTGCATGCAAAGGGAAGCCAGGAACTTTGCATTGGGGGAGGATATAGGAATGGGAGAGCCAGAAAGAGGGAGGCAGATGAGGACGTTGTGAGAGCGCTGATATGAGGAGGGGTTCAGAAGGAGAAGCTCGTATTTCTCCGGAGCAGGCGACAGGCCATCAGTGGTGAGAAAGGAGCCGATGAGATCTAGCCCACGTTGCAGGGTGTCCTGTACGTGACCGGGAGAGCCAGACGAACACAAGAGAGTGATGTCGTCGGCATAAAAGATGTGGTGGTGGTCAGGACTTTGGGCTAGTTGGGAGGTGAGAGGGGTCATAGCAATATTGAAAAGGGTAGGAGAGAGAACAGCACCTTGAGAAGTGCCACGGGTGAAGACGTGGGGGTCGGACAGATGAGCGTAAACTCAAAAGCGAGCCACTTGGTTAGAGAGGAAGGAGCGGAGATAAAAGTACAAGCGGTTGCCGCATCCCAGGGAGGAAAGTTGAGACAGGATGTGGTCGTGGCACACACCGTCGAAGGCCTTGCGGACATCAACAGTCACAATGAGTGTGGATCTGGTTGGGAGTGGGTGAGAGGAAGGTATGCTGGAGGATCAGGAACATGTCCTGTGCACAGACGCGGCGTCGGAAGCCGATAAGAGATTGAAGAACTCTCTCGCTTCAAGAAAATCAGAGAGGCGAGTAAGAGCCATTCGCTAAAGGGTCTTGCCAACGCACGACCTCAGGGAGATAGGGCGAATGTTAGGGAGGGAGGGAGGTTTGCCCGGCTTCGGTATGATAGAAATGAGGGAGGACGTCCAGGAGCTCGGCAGGCAGCCGCTGTCCCAGGCCTTATTGAAAGTCTGGAGAAGGATTTCCTCGGCGTGGTCAGGAAGGTTGCGGAGTGTGGCGTATGTTATGGCATCTTCACCGGGAGCGGAGCGAGTAGCATTACAAGCCAGGGCAGCTTCGAGCTCCCGGAGAGTGAAAGGGCGGTCCAGGTCTGGGTTAGGATCGCCCGAGTAGGCTGGGTAGAAAGGTGTAAGAGGGGGCGGGAGATACAGAGAGGTGAGTTTGTCAAAGACCTCGGAGGGCGTCCCATGAGTGAGGGCTTTGGCTAAAGCGGGAGCAAGGGCAGGCTTAGTACCTAAGAGAGATTTAAAAAGAGGCCATGTGGATCACGAGTGCAATGCGGAGTCGAGGCCGTCGCAGAGCGCACTCCAACGAGCATGCTCGAGGGATGCGCCGTGGGCGACTATCTCGGCCCGCAGAGCAGCAATCCGGGAGGAAAGTTGGGCATTTTGGGGCTGGGAGCGGAAGGAGCGTTGGAGACGTTTACGGCGACGCCATAGACGGAGAATGTGGGGATCCGGGTCTGGGATCGGGTGACGTGAGCGAACGCGACGGCTACTGGCCGACACCGCTGCGGAAATGCACGACGTCCAGTCGTCGTAAGATTCAAAGAACACGGAAAGAAGATTAGTGCGAAATGCCAGCCAGTGTGAGTGACTTGGTGCCAGCGAGGGATGTGGGAAAGAGAGGTGGTAATATGAATGAGAAAGTGGTCGCTGAGAAGGGTTTCGGCTGTGACCTGCCAGTAAAAGGAAAGGGCGCCCCGAGAGAAAGTGAGGTCGGGTGTCGTGGAGCGCTGTGAGACAGTGCCCGCTCGAGTAGGGGAGCCAAGACTATTAAGAAGGGTGAGGTGGCGTTCCTGGGCAGGACAATGGAGAAGGCGGCCGGGTTTGAGGGCCTGGGGTAGCCCCAGAGTGTGTGAGGGGTGTTAAGGTCGCCCCCAAGGAGGAGATGGGTGCTGGATGGAAGAGAATGAAGGAACTTGCCCAGGGCAGTGAATAAAGAGCATGTGACAGGGGGAGTGTAGAAAGATATAAGGGCGAGTGAGATGCGGGACGGAGGTTGGTAATAGACCACACCAACTAAATATTTAAGGAGGCTCGACGAGGACGTGGTTGCGTTCATAAACGGACGCAAGCGGCGTCCCCGTCGTGGCGTGGTAGCCGCGATAACCTGGGAAGGTGCGGGCCGTCCGAGTCTCCTGGAGAAGGAAAAAAGTCACCACATATCCACGAAGTGAATGATGATGAGTGGGCGAAGCACCGGGGGATCATTCGGGTAACCGTGAATACGGGTAACCGAGTACGGGTAACCGTACATGCGAGAGCGCGGGAAGCGGCGGCAAACGCCGGCAGCGTTCTCGAGCTGAGCTTGGTGGTAGCCGATGTTCGGTTCAAGCGCGACGCCGGCAAGCGGACCCAGAGGCGGCGAAAGCGCGGGAAGCTGCGGCAAAACGCCGGAAGCGTTCTCTACTTGAGGTTGGTGGTGCCGATGCTCGGTTCAAGCGCGAGCAGCTCCGCGGCGGGAACGAGAGAGAAAGAGGGAGCGCGTCGGGAACGAACGTCCTTGTGCACCGCATCGCCCCTATCGGTCTCCATGCAAACCAGAGCTACGGACACCGGAGGACTGACGAGGGACAAGGCTCGGCCCTAAGGTGCTTCGCCCCTAAAAGATCAACTGCCCGTGTTGCGAATCGACGTCCAACCAGTCTTGTTACACTATCGCTAAAATGTATGCCGTCGCGCACAAAAGAGCCTTCGTGGTCGATTCGGTGCACTTCTCCGCTGATATCAATGACCGTAAAATTCACTGCTGCAAGCACTGCCCTTTGAATTGCATACTCATGCCTTTCAATGCCTGGCACCGCGCACACTCCGATTTACACTCTGCGATTTGTACTTCCTTTGAAACATTTCTCAGATCGGTAGCCGCTTTGGCTTCACGATCCTCGTCCCCTGTGCCTGCAGTAAGTCAATCACTCCGCCCATCTCGATCACTCCTCCATTGCGTCCCACGTCTTCCCTAGTCGGTTTCCCCGAAAGCGTGCTAATCTGGACTCGCTTGCCTGCACCTATACCATCTCTACTATCACCGGTTCTACTACTAAGACAACTCGACGCTTTCCCTCCTCCTCGCCGCGGAAAACTGCACCTGAGGTGGGAGGTACATTTGAGGTCATTTGAGTGGTGGGAGGTACAGCTGACCGGCGATACCCTGGCGGGACAAGAAGCTCTCGTCCAGCAAGTACGTCGAGCAGCCATGGCCAGGGGAGTCCTGGAATGAGGACACCACCCACTCGTTCGAAAGATCAACTCGATGGTCTAAATAAATGTTTTTCTCTCTCTCTCTCTCTGCACCTGAGGCCGCAATGCCTGAACCTTTGCTCTGTTGTCTTCTTCCGTGGCCAGATTGTCAGTGGTAGCCTCTTCGTGACCATCACTGATTTGTTCTAAGCTGCTTGCCGGCGTGGCGGTTTCGGCTGCCTTACTTGCTCTTGCTGCAACGCCAGGTGCTCGCCGATCGGTGACAGAATGCAGCGACACGAAGCGGGCTACCCGAACGGCAGAGCTGGCGAACGAGACCTGAGGCTCTATTCTCGACACGCATGGCGGCTGCACGGCTGCCATTATCCGCCGTTTCGACTCTCTCATTGGCTGTCGAGAGGTCACGTGTTTTGAAATTTGTGCCGGGAAACGGAATTTTCGAAAGATGCAATTTTTCGTTTTCATCAGAATGCCGAAACGTCACGTGGAGCTGCAAATTCTATCCTTCCTTCTCCGTTCTGGGGTTTCACGTGCTAAAACCAGTTCTGATTATTAGGCACACCGAAGTGGAGGGCTCCGGATTAATTTTGACCACCTGGGGTTCTTTAACGTGCACTACAACGCAAGCACACGGGCGTTTTTGCATTTCGCCTCCATTGAAATGCGGCCGCCGGGGCCGGGATTCGATCCCGCGACTTCGTGCTCAGCAGCGCATTGCCTTAGCTGACTGAGCCACCCCGGCGGGTCAAATTTTATCGACTAATACATTTTTGTGGTCTTTGGCACCTATATTGCGACTTTAGCGTTTTAAAAAGAAAGTGGACAGTAGCGTGCAGAAGCTCGCGCAGTGCATCTGAAATTTTGCGAATATGTGGTGGCGTTCCAAGATAGCCGGCATGTCAGTTTGTTGATTGGCTGAATGAATATCCCGTGAAGAGCGTCACAGGAAGGGCTGTTTCGTAAACGTCAATTTGACGCTGCGTGACGTTGCGCTGGGCCGCCATTGCAGAAATTTTCCGCCATAAGTTGCGGTGCGACCAGCCGCGCGAATTATGGTAAGGAGCGGCCATATGCAATGCCGGTCGAGAGGCATGCGTATCGCCGCATTTTTCCTGTCATTTGGGGTCATGAAAATCTTTTGTTCACAACGCGTGGTCACAGCATTTGCATCGCTCTCGGGTGGTGTTGGCATTTGTGCTTTGAACCATCATTTTTATTAAAAACACGTTTATTTGAAATAATATTGGTTGAAACTAGTAAACTTTTTGCGACTTTTTGCACTTTTCACTACTGCGTTTGTATCGTAATCAATCTTAATGACTTTTCGCGTTATCAGAGGCTATGATAACAGCGACTTTTTAATTTATAAATGGAAATGTACGCAAGGCAGCGCCTTGAAGTTTCCTCACGCGGTGCGAGTAAGCAGCAAAGTGAACAAGAGATGGAAGCGCCGGCGCTTGCGTCGCGCGAGAGGGATTCCTGTGGCTCGCGCAACGCTATCGATGATATTCGGCCGCTTCTCAGCCAGACGAGTCGGGCTGAGTCACTTGCGTTTCACGAGATAGCGATAACGCGGCCTAGAGCGTGCGCTGATCATCACTGGCAGGTCGCGTATGTTGTCTCAAGGTAGAAAGCAAGCGCGTGGGCGCCAATATATGATGACTCATTCCGTTTCCCGAGGACACGCATCCGAGCTAATGAAGCAGACGACAGCATATGCGCATGCAGGTAACGGAAGTGAGAAACGATGTTGACGGAATCATCGTACGTTTTGGGCTACCTGCTTTATTTTACTGTGGAGGAAAACTGCTTTGCTTTATCCAGAACCCTAGATTCAATGCCTACATTACAGTTTCTTCGGCGAAACGTCAAACTTAAAGCAAATGTTTTTTACAGCCATCGGCGCCATTTTGTAAGCTTCGCATCAACGTCACGCCTCGAAGAAAATGGCGGAATGTCCAGAATAGAGCCTCTGGATCAACGCCGAAGACGCGCACTGACATCATTGGCTGCTCCCGGAACAGCTGATAGCAAACGCCGACACCGTTCTCGCCGAGGAGCAAGGACCATTTTAGTGCTGGACCAAGTGATCGGCCGACATGACTGGCGTCTGTAGTCAGTCGACGTGCCCAAGATAGGAGAAACACGAGCGTGCTTCGCAAGCTGTTTCCGAGCCGGTCGCTCAGAATGCGGTGCAGTTGCCGTGGGGGACAAAAGACGTTGGCCCAGAGTGCCAAGCAAGCCAACGTGAGCGAGGCGCAAGGAGGAGGTGGCCAGTCTGTTCAACGGCAAGACCGAGGGAGTAACCAAAGCTCTCACCGGTTTTCTACTGACAATGTTTTACGAAATAGGCTTAGAAGACCGGCGAGTTGGGTATATACGGTTCATGATTAGCGGCCGCGCAAAGCGCAAAAAAAGACGAAGCCAGATGAAACTTTGCAATGAATGGCAATTCTGCATCGGCGCCGTGTGTCTCGTCTCGCTTCGTCCTTGTGCTTTGCTCTGCGGCTAATTATGGACTTACTCATTATCGAAAAATCCGACCTTTTTTCACGCCTATCTTCTGCGTACATCAATACTGACAGATGTTGCTGATCGGGACGGTTCGATCATCCCCTTGATGAAGGGGGGTGGACTGTTACGTGATGTTACAAATGCATTGCACTCAGACGGGAGAGGAAAGACAAAAGCACCCCTGCGTGAACGCAGTGGCTGCCCTTTCGGGGGATCATCACCGAGATTTGTTGTGAACGACTGCAGAATGCATGCATGAGGCAGAGCGGAGACAAAGCCGCGTGGTGGTGGCCATCCGTGGCAACGCGGGACAGCCGTGCTTTTACTTGTTTTTCGACAGCTGCAGGGCGACTAAGCCGGCTCGTCTCTGTTCTTGGGAGGAGGCGGTGAACCGCACATTGGCGCCGCATGCAAATGGGCGATGGCCCTTTATCCCCCAGAGCAGCGACCTGATCGTGCGCGGCCCTGGGGCTTTTCACTACGCCGAGGAAACTTCCACAATGAACGGATTGTTTGCGAAATCAACCGATATTTTGCAGCAAGACCGCGCATACGGGGTCTTCTTTGCGGATAGGGAGCTTGTATACCACGGAGCTCAAAGGACAGGTTTCATATGCATCTGGGAAAAATATAGCACAAATGGTAGACGACCCGTAAGAACATACGAGTATACGAACATTTTTCGAAATGTTAGTATATGTTTGATATTGTATGATATGATACGTTTACTCAAGTTTTTCGGAACGTTCAGTCGTGCCGTCGTGCCTTTATGGCATATTTTGCAGAGAAGTTGTTCATATGTATATATTGAAAAAAATTGTGCGAGGTACGTTGTTCTTGCACAATATATTGCTGATGTTCGCGCGCGGGTGGGCTAGCTTTCGTCAAAGGGCTATATATATATATATATATATATATATATATATATATATATATATATATATATATATGCACTCATCATCACGACTTCAGACCATCGTTGTCTCACAATATATATATAATTGATCCTTGCGACCTTCAAATTTACTTTGTGCTTTCCGTGGCTACTTAATACTTTGCTGGCTTTATATGATCATGATTAACAAAAATCTAACTCCTAGGTTTCGCTTCTCTCGTTCATTCATACTGAGTGTCTCGAATTTGGCAGCCTTGATGTCATTCTCTACATACGAGGCGTTTTTATCCACGTGCGTGCTCTAGCAAGTTCATGTGCTACACGCGATCGGGCAAAAAAGCGTGTTCCACATCCGCCTACCATGGCTCTGACTGGCAAGTAGTCCGACACTCCCGGGGCTGGATCTAGTAAACATAAATCACCATCATCATAAGCCTATATTTATGTCCACTGGAGGACGAAGGCGATCTTCCTGCGATCTCCATTTGCCCCTGTCTTGCGCTAGCTGATTCCAACTTGCGCCTGCAAATTTCCTAACTTCATCAACCCATCTGGTTTTCTGCCGACCTCGACTGCGCTTCCCTTCTCTTGGTATCCATTCTGTAACCCTAATGGTCCACCGGTTATCCATCCTACGCATTACATGGCCTGCCCAGCTCCATTTCTTCCGCTTAATGTCAACTAGAATATCGGCTATCCCTATTTGCTCTCTGATCCACACCGCTCTCTTCCTGTCTCTTAACGTTAGGCCTAGCAAATTTCGTTCCATTGCTCTTTGTGCGATCCTTAACTTGTTCTCGAGATTCTTTGTTGACTTCCAAGTTTCTGCCCCATGTGTTAGCACCGGTAGAATGCAATGATTGTACATTTTCTTTTCAACGACAGTGGTAAGCTCCCAACCAGGATTTGGCAATGCCTGCCGTATGCACTCTAACCCACTTTTATTCTTCTGTAAATTTCTTTCTCCTGTGGGTAATTGACCTACAGAAACGTACTCCTTTACAGACTCTAGAGGCTAACTGGCGATCATGAATTCTTATTCCCTTGCCAGGCTACTGAACATTATCTTTGTCATCTCCATATTAATCTTCAACCCCACTCTTACACTTTCTCGGTTAAGGTCTTCAATCATTTGTTGTAATTCGTACCCAGCGTTGCTGAACAGGACAATGTCATCTGCAAACCGAAGGTTGCTGAGAATTCGGCGTCGATCCTCGCTCCTAAGCCTTCCGAGTCTAAGAGCTTGAATACTTCTTCTAAGCATGCAGTGAATAGCATTAGAGAATATCGCCTTCTATCTATCTATCTATCTATCTATCTATCTATCTATCTATCTATCTATCTATCTATCTATCTATCTATCTATCTATCTATCTATCTATCTATCTATCTATCTATCTATCTATCTATCTATCTATCTATCTATCTATCTATCTATCTATATCTTCTTCTTTCTGGGGTTTTACGTGCCAAAACCAGTTCTGATTATGAGGCACGCCGTAGTGGAGGGCTCCGGAATAATTTCGACCACCTGGGGTTCTTTAACGTGCACTACAACGCAAGCACACGGGCGTTTTTGCATTTCACCTCCATATATATATATATATATATATATATATATATATATATATATATATATATATGTGTGTGTGTGTGTGTGTGTACAGGCAATTATTATGCAATACAGACTTTTTGTACAAGATCTATGGCCGTCAGACACCTGTCGTCTTCGCATACGAGATCTACAGCGAGGCGGAAGTACTTTGCCGCTGTTTGAGTTACTCTGAAAATACTCTGTAAATATTCTCATGTAAATTCCTTTGTTTATGTTCTTGTACTCGTGCTTGACGGTATATGAAACGAAGTAGAAAAACTACACTCAGTAGCGAGTGTGTGCCTCTCCATGTCTATTCTTTGTCTTTATCTTATTTTGCGCCTAAAACCATTTCTAGTCATGTATCAACCAGCCCGACAGCAGACGTTAGTGAAAATACTAATTAAAAATTGTTGATTACCGTTTTTTATTAACTTGAGCTCATGCTTATATCGAAAACTTGTAGGGTGTCACAATTTATGGCATACCGGTTTTTTTTTTTTTTCGTTTTTTTTTAATTCGGAAAATCGCACGTAATTTGAGATATTGTTGATTGAAATTGAAGGTCAAATCCAGGCAATATCGAGACGCGTCAGACGTTCCGTAAAGAAGTGCGGGTTTACATGCCGCGTCAAACACAGGGTGCCGAGTCTCGTTCGGCTTCAAAGATCCGCGTCCTTTCGGTCTGATATATGGAGCCGCCTCTTCTCCCGCAGCGCTCGGTTTCGAGATGGCCTGGATTTAACGTTGAAATTCGATTATGGTAAAATCAGCCTTTGCTTAGTCTCATCTAATGCAGGGGCAAAGTATTAGCGAGGTTATGTCGTTATTTTCTGATAAGCCATTTAGTTTTGACGCGCGCAAGAAAGCTTTGTCGAGTCATCAAAGTGTTTTGGTAGCTGGCAATATGGCGATTAATTTCTATTAGGCCTTTCTGGTTAGATTTTTTTTTTTTTGCTTTCTTCGTACGATTGCAACCGACAACAATTGCAAGACGTTCAGGCTCATTGACGTTCCAGGGTTCTGACGGGCGAACAACGGTGGTTAATCGCGAGCAGCGATGGATGCTTGTCGGTACTTGGTTCATTTCGCTATTTGTGTTAGTGACAGGGCTCATCCGCCGCGTCGTTTGTCGCCTGGATTTTGCGTGCAAGTGGTTGCACACCGAAGAGAGCTGTCTGGATTTTATAGCGATCGAGGGCAGCCAATGTTCCAGTTGGGTATAAAAGGAACAAATGGCGCTGGGCCGGCCACGTAATGCGCGAGGCAGATAGCCACCGGTCTCGGTGAGAGTAACAGCGGTCATGTCAAGCGAAGGAAAGCGTAGTCAAGGGCGAATAGGAAAGAAGCAGAGTGGAACGTTCTGAACACTTTGCCCTGTCGTGTGGACGTCGCTTCGCTGGTTTCACGGGCTCATGGGCCGACGGCGTTCGATCTCCAATGAACGCGGCGGGTCAACGGCTCCTCGCAAGGGGCGTGGGAGCTCGGCGGCCTTGGGACGGAGCCGCCAAATGGCGCCCAAGTCTCTCACGGCGGACGCAAGATGTTGCGCTTCGACGACAGCCGGCACGGGGCGCACATGCTCGGAGCGGCCGGGAAGGTGGCTCGCACCCGTTGCGCCCTGGGAAGCATGCGCGACGCAGACAAGTTTGTTCGGCAATGGGATGCTGCTGGCTGTGCTCTCGCGCACCGAGTTGTTCGGAGGAGAGCGAATGGCCGTCACAAGAGACGGCTCGTTTACCGTAATCACACCACCGCAGTCCCCGCTCGTCGAGTACTGCGCACGAGCTTCCCAGGCATCTCTGCGACTCCATCACCGAGAAAAATTCGTCAAGTATATTAAGAAATTACATCGGCTGTTCATTCCAGCATACGAGGCGAACGTTGAAAAGTGCCAGCTGCTCTTTCATTTCGGTTGTTACCCGCTGATTACGCGTTGAGTATCGTATTTATTCCAGCTTGGTATGTAGTACATGCTGATGTACGCGGTCCTTTTGCGTTACTATATTGGCACACGTGCATCTCGGTGACTGCAACGTTATGTTTGCTTAGCGACGGACATAATAGGATTTGTATACCTGTTGGAGACAGGTTTGAAATGCGGCGCCGAAACTTGCGTGCCCTAATGATGCTATACCTACACGAGTTTCGCGCACCTACTTGCAGACTTCGGTAACAGCGATATCTAGAAGTTCTTAACTAAGCTAGGCAGCGTTTTTAAGAACGGTTAAAAACGCCGATAGGCAATCATCGTCAAGTCATCGATAGCCAATCAATAGCTAATCGATCAATAATCAATAAATTACTGGAAATGCTGGGGATGACTTGGTAGTGCTTAGCCTAGACTTAATGCGTGGGCAATACCTTGCGGTAGTCAATCAATAGCTAATCGATCAATAATCAATAAATTCCGGGAAATCCTGGGGATGACTTGGTATTGTTTAGCCTAAATCAAAAGCCAGGACCCATCAGCTTCGCTGTCCCTTTAGCATTGCGCCTCCAGTGCAAGGCTACGCTAATTCTTTATTTGCATTCGAGCGAATGGTAGGCCTGCTGCTTCGAAAACTCCGACTGTGTGGCGTGAGGCAAGCGTCCCATCTTTTGCGCACGTGAATACGCGCCGCTCTTCATTATCAGCAGCCGCGACATCAGTGATTCGTACTGGTCGATTAAGCCGTTTATCATCGCTGTTAGCGATGGCAGAGACCTCATGTTCGGGTGGCACAGCTGAGCTGTCGGGAACGGCAGGTGAAAATAAAAGAAGAAAGCCATGTGGCAGGTGAAAATAAAAGAAGAAAGCCATGTGTCCTAAAACACTGTATTTATTTATTTATTTACTTACTTAGTTATTTACAATACCTTCAGGGCCCATGTACAATAATACAGAGGGGATTTGAGTTTGATTACAAAAAATTTGAACATAAGCAGCAGTATCAAATCGCGCCAAAACCACGATCTGATTATGAGGCAAGCCGAAGTGGGGGACTCCGGAATAATTTGTGCCCCCCCCCCCCCTCGGGGGGCGGGGGGGGGGGGGTCTTTAACGTGCACCTAAATCTGAGTACACGGGTGTTTCTGCATTTCGCCCTCCATCGAAATGCGGCCGCTATTTGTCCCCGTGTTTCTTCTCGCTGTTACCAGAACCACCCATTAATCCGTTGGATCCACGTCTCTCGAAGCTTTCGCCCTTTAGGAAACACATAGAATGCGAAGCCTTTGTCCCTTGTGTGGTTGTTGTAGCACCCAGGAACGCAGCAGGTGAATCCTCCCATCGCGCGATGGCGCCTACACGAACTATAAAAATTGCCAAAAATCGTTCGGAAACAGGACGCACAGTCACTCCGAGCGGCTGGAGCGGCCGGATGACTACAAGTACCAGCATGCACCGCGGCAGCGGTGGCGTCATGAAAGTGGCCGGTGGGATCGGTCTATTGCGAAAACATTACGCACCACGCAGTTCGCATTTCACTGCTTGGGTACAGTATTGATACAGGGCCTCTGGAAAGTCAGTGTCAGCTGTGCGCCAATTTTATTACGCAGATTTTATTAGCAATCAGGCTTCGGGACAATATTGTTACATGCGTATTGCGTGTTTCTTGTGGACGATGCGCGCGGGCGCCCCGACGAAGAAGGCCCTTGCTCTCGAGCAGTCGGCTGAAGTGTCCAGCGCTGCATTTGCCTTTTGTAAATATACATTGTAAATAGGCTACAGTGCATAATCCTTCGTTCGTGTAACAATATAAAGCTGATTTGATAGAGCGGGATTCCTACAGAGTGTTATAAATTCTGCACATGTCCGGCACTGTTCGAAAGTTTCCGCAGTCATTCAGGCACTGCATTTAACTGTTTGCGCACAAACTGTAGCAGTGAAAACGAATCGTTTCTCGAGTTCTTCCAAAGTGCGCTGCTTCTCGGGGTCGTCCTCGGATCGATCCATGAAAAGGCGAAGCGCATCACGAGGAACTTGGGTGCTGCCACTCGCGCGCAGCGAGGAGAGGTGAAATCGCATCGCTCTCGCGCACACATGGGTGAGAATCACTCCTGCCGCACGGAGAAGTACATTGCCGAGGATGAAATGGGCCTAGAGCTTGCGTTCATGTCATGACAATACAACAACAACAAACTGTGCAATTTCAAGTTGGTCCAGTATTTATTTTCCCATTGTGCTAACATTTCCGACGGTTCGCAAGACTGTTTCCATCACTGAAATAAAGTTCGGCTTTTCTTTTCATTGTTGACACAGCCTATGCACTTTCTGTGCATTACATAGGGGGTTACAGTTAACAACATAATGTACACAAGTTATTTGCAGCAACACTAATAAAGTAAAGTAAAATGTAAATGAACGTACGCGTATACAAAGCAATAACAAAAAGCCACGAACACAATAAACGTTAAAGAGCGAGCTTTCTAGACAAGTGTGTCGTGGTTTATTATGGAGACCGCATCCTTGCGAAGAGAATTCAAATGAAGGACTAAGAAAAATATTGCTGAGTGTTTGCACAGATTAGTACGTGCGAAATCAATTTCTAAAACTCCTAAACAGAATTTGCCTCCTTTCGCTCCCCATTTTTTATTTGGCAGAAGGTTCTAAGGATGACACGTATCTCGGTTTGTTATAATCCGACTTCATATTAAGCATATATATTAAAATTGGCGAGCTTTAATTTTCGCGACGTTTTCAATGTGCCGGATTGGGTAAATAAAAAAAAAACTGTATGACAGGGAAGCGTTTTCGCGCGCATATAGTGTCATCTGAATATAGCCAAAGATGTCGATTTCATCTTTCGTAGTGCGATATAGTAACGCGTATCTGGCTGATGGTGTGACACATATTCGAAATAGAGCGCCGCCGAATGTAATTACAAACTCCGACTATAACCGCTCAAACTAAAGGCAGCGACATTCAGGAGCCGATAAATCTGTCCGTGGAAAGTTTAGTTTCATTAGATTTCTTTTACCTTTAGAATCAGAAAAAGCCGTGCAGCAGCAGTACAAATGGTGAATGTTCAATTCTTGATTGAGTTTTGTCAGTTTATGGAACGTGCACGTCATGCGCGAATTCTTCAGACAAATGTTAGCTCTGAGCATATAATCATCATCATCAGCCTATAGTTATGTCCACTGCAGGACATAAATATAGCATATAACCTGTTTCATGTCTAGTGTACTTACCCGCCGCGGTGGCTTAACGGCTACGGTGTAGCGCTGCTGAGCACGAGATCGCGGGATCAAATCCCGGCCGCGGCGGGCGCATTTCGATGCGTGCGAAATGCAAGAACGTCCGTGTCGCGTGCATTGCGGGCACGTTAAAGATCCCCAGGTGGTCAAAATTAATCCGGAGTCCCCCACCACGGCGTGCCTCATAATCAAATCGTCGTTTTGGCACGTAAAACCCTAGAATTAAATTCAATTAAATTCTAGTGTGCTTGGAAAACAGATGTTCAGACACTTGAAATATATGCCTCATGTAAAAGATTGCGAAAACAATGAAGTAAACCCGCTGCGTACAGGCAAACTGACACCTATGGTCACCATCCAGCCGTGCATACCGCCAAGCTCACTTTACTGAAACACTTTTCACGTACTATTCAAACATCCGGCACAAGTACAATCACTAGTATTTCTAGATGTTTGCGATGCATTTTAAATATTGTAGTCTTAATCCGTGCATTGATTTTGATGCACTATCATCAAGGGGGGTCGCAGAATATCTGCACAGCTGCCTCTCGCTCTTTGGTGAAAAACACAGTAATCTTGTAAGGTGCGGTGTGTCCTAAACCCGTAGCAAACGTAAAGGTCAATGTATTGTTTTGCTGAAAAACATCAGAATATGACTTTTGTAATGTGTGCTGTATTATAAACGCCTACAAACAAACAAACAAAAAAAAAATAAACAATAAAGCAAGAGATAGATTTCCTGAGCGCCATGTTCTTACGCTAACCTTTGGTTGTCTTTCGTGTTCGTATTGCTCTTCCCGCTGGAGTCGAACGTAATACGTCGCCGGTCGCCAACACTCGGTGTTCAAGCGCTTGCAATCTCCACGCGGTAAGCAAGTGTTGAAATAAGAAATAAAAATAAAAAGGGACCTTTAGCTGAACCACGGGGAAGCCTCGAAGTGGAAATCCGTAAACAATTTGCCGGTATCCACGCCTAGAGCCACGCGTGTAAAAAAAAAAAAAAAAAAAAAGTTCTTCTGTCGCAGGTGAAGGAGCGGAGGAGAAAGATGAAAGGCAAAATGCTTTGATCGAGTCGCGAGGCTTTGCCGGGTGGGGCATCACGAAAACCCGTCGTTGCAGCCGGTCGACAAAAGAAGAGCGGTTGACGAGGGGAGCTCGAGGCACCGCCTCCAGAAAATGCGTTTTATTTCTGCGCCTCCTTTGAGCGGCGCTGTTTTTGTGCCTTTCGGGCGCAAACCGCCGTTCTTGAGCGAACACGCGCCCCTCCTCGGCATCAAAGGGAGCGGCTTTCATCGCCATGGCAACAGGAGCGCAAAAAGAAAAGCAACTGGAACGCCACCCAAAAAGAGTCTTTTGACCCCGCCCACCGGGCTCTCCCTCTCTCATGCTCTTTTACGTTCAAATTTTTCGTTTACGCCGACGTTATTTATCGGGCTTCCCTTATTTCTCTCCAAGCGCATGCGCTGTCCTCTTCAATCTACTCCCATGTCTTGCTTTTTGAGCGCGTGCCTGTTTGCGTCAATCTTGCCAAAACGATTGCCACGCGAGTCCTGCCCTGCGCGGCCGTGTTGTAATGCTAGATTATGAGAACATCGCAAGAAAGGCAGAGAGAGCGAGAAAATATTCCGAGAAAGGGGCAGCAGTGATTTCCCTTAACCCTGCTGGCAACGTCCAAGCAGGGCGCTAGCGTTTTCATTTTTTTGCTTTCTTTTTAATGGCGTTTCATGATGCTCGCTGTTGTGTGCTGCAGAGGCATTACTAGGCCTAGCGATGCCCGCCGCAGCGGCTCCGTGCGTCTCACCGTCTCCTTTCGTCGGCATGCCATTTGTTTACCCCTTTTTTATTTGAATCACCTTCCTACGAATGAGTTAACCTCTCGTGAGGGACTTCCCTTTGTAGGCGTATAACACGCGCACTTCGTGAAATTGCGCTCGGATTAATCAAACAAGTACGGTGACCATATTTTCAAGTACGCATATATACTACTGGCTATCAAAGAAACGCGCTGCTTATGCGCAGCGTTATCTCCATCAGGAGGAACGGAAGCTGACACACATGTATATCCTAGTGCCATTCTCTACAATAACGAGTTAAGATGTTTTAAAGCTTCCCTCCAAACTTGCTATAGGTTTAAAATATTCAAAGGCAATTGTCATTTTCGTACACCTACTTGTTGGACAATTGATTCTTGGACAAACGCTTGCAAGTGCACCTTGCCAGTATGTCGTATGCCAACCGGTTTGCGGCGGGACAGTTCGCCCACGCATGCGCGCACGCACATAGATATACACTCATACGCGCACAAGCACATGCAAGCATATAGTGTCCCACCTATAATGCAAGGAGCTTCCCTCACGCAATGCTCAGTCCTTTGATGAATGGGGCCATCAACAAGTGCAAGTACCAATATTTAACTATCTTCTTAAGCCAGTTGTGGTATACTTTGGAGAAAGCCAATGTATACGATCATCATAAATTTTCAGAAGCATTTTTCTGGGGCGTTTTATTCTTTCTTCCCGGAGGGCCTGGTAATTGATGGAATTGATGGAAGTGAGGCCATTCATAAATGACTTGTTCTAATAGCAGGACTGATGGATCTGACACAGACTATTTCTTACTGTCGTTGAGGAGAGGGTGGGTAGTACTCAGGACTGCAATATCTGTACCGTTACGTCTTCCTGAGGCGGAATTGCAGCGTCTTTATAAAGGACGAAATAAACCGGAGAGCACGCCTTCGGCGCTTGGCACTTTGAGACGTCTTCCACCGAGAAGGCGCCAAAGGAAAGATTTCAAAGCACAACAGTGGGCGAACAACGGGACCCTGTCATAGTGACGCTCTATAAACGCTGTCTCCGGGTTGCGGCATCCCTTGCTGGCACACTATTGACAAAGCCAAACCGTCATTTCACAAGTGTGGCAGACTTTTCAGAGAAAGCTGGAATTGTGCTTCCTGTAGCAATGCGCTTTTCTTCTGTATTTTTTCTTTCCCATCCTGTAACAGCCCGCAAAGGGCTTACAGTATTTTAAACTCGATTGAAATTAAATTAATTAAAATTAAATGCCTTCAGGATCTTGTGCCATTGACTTCAAACACTTGTTCATTTTTCTGCCTCATGACGATTCGCCATCATGTCGTGAACACCCATTGATGAGTGTGCTGGGTTCAGCTTCCAGAACGAGGCTGGTCATTCTTGTGGTCAATTCCTAGAACTTCTACAAGCTTTGCATGTCATCCGATATTGTTTCTTGGTAGGAGAGCCTCCCCTTGCAAAAAGAAAAAAAGAAGAAAGGTATTTGTGTTCCCTCTTTCGCGGCCACTCTTAGCGATCTGTTTCTAGCTTGTCTCCGTGCGGCGCTGTCCCAAGAATGTCAACAATTGCTGTAGGCATGGTCAAATTCAACAGAAATGCACAAAGCTGTATTTCAGTTGTGAGTCGTGGTAAAGGTTGACAGTACTTAGTTCACAACATTCTGTGGTCTTTATACTTGAGCACATTTGATTGTCAAGTGACGGACTGCGTAGAATCGTGGGTACTGACCTACATCAGTTACATCGCTTCACTACAAAAACTACAATGGCGCGCACTAAAGATATAAGTCCTCCACATCTTAATCTTCGCACGGTTAGACTCTTTAAGGAACTACGCTTCATGCCGCTCACCTCATTGTGGAATTATAAATTGTCGCTGTTAATACACAACACATTCTCTCATAACTTCCGCTTCCCTTCAGCTCATCCTCCCTTCCTGCGCGGGATACAAGACTTGCATCGAACGGCAATTGTAATCTGCCGGCCTGCTCCGATGCCTATCGGTGAGAGGTTGATTTTGTTGGCGCGAAAATATGGCACTGCTGCTTGGCTTCCAACAGATGCGCATCCTGTCCACCTCCAGATCGGTTGTCACCTCCTTGGTGGCTCTAGCTACATCCTCTTTTATCCCGTCGCACCAAGAGTCTAGGTCCGTATCCGGGGTGAGAACGCACTGAGAGTGGTTAGCTCGGAACAAGTCCCAGTCAGTGACCTTAAAGGTCCTCGGCTTGTTACGGGCAACCTTGATGACCGCTTCGATGATGCAATGATCGCTACCGAGGTCCATGGCTGTGTTGGTCCACCTGACGTTTTCCAGGTCCTTGACAAAGGTGAGATCCAGAGTCGTATCTCGGCACACCGAGTTCCCTCTCCTTGTCGGAAAGTCTTTACCGGTTACCAGCGTAAGATCTTCCTCCGTTGCCGTATGCCATATGTCTCTACCCTTCTTCGTATTGGTGCGATAGCCCCACGCCTGATGCTGGGCATTGAAATCCCCTATGACAACTAGAGTTTCACAGCCGGCAAAATGCACTGCTCGCGTGATGGAAGACTCAGCGCCATAACAGAGGACTACGCAAGAAAATTTCCGAAATCAACAGGACGATAGAGGCTCATTGCATGGTGCTATGCAAGCAGCAATGGGACGAGCTGTGCGACTTGGTCCAGGGCCAGCTAAAGACCGGTAAAAGCTGGAGACTCCTCAGGCACCTACTGCACGATGGCAACACCAAGTCCAATCAGAAGAGAGCTTTGGTGAAAGCTGTACATTTGGCCTCCGACACAACTCCAGATGAGGCGGTCACGGAGCAGCGCATATACAAGTACCTGGCGGCCACGGACGATCCGGTCTACAAGAAAAGGCCCAGAGGCGGTTCTCACTGATCCTGGCAGCCAGCAACGGAGAGCCACATCACATTATTAACTGGTAACAGCTCGCCCGTTCCGCGGGTGGACACTATCAGAGTCCTAGGAATGTTTATCGAGTCTAACGGGGCCAATGGAGCCGCCGTCAAACGCATTTGTTCCAGGACCGAAAGCGCCCTCGGACTGATCCGAAGAATAGCCAACAGGTGCCGCGGAATCAGGGAGGACAATCTGATCCCGGTTATCCACGCATTCGTGCTATGCCACCTCGCTTATTCGGCGGCTATGCACAACTGGCTCGTGTCGGAGTGCAACAAGATCAATGCCCTAATCAGAAGTGTATTCGAGCTTGCCTTCGGCCTTCCCGTCCGAACGCATACAGAAGACCTCATCAAGCTGGGAATCCACAACACGTTCGAAGAAATCGTTGAAGCCCAAGAGTGTTCTCAGTTTGTCAGACTCTCCGGCACCCCAGCGGGCTGAGCCATATACTTGGCATGCTGGGACGTAACCCCACGGTCGTCGGTCCCGACGCTGCGAAGCTGCCCAACGACGTAAGATCCAAGATTTCCATACACCGCATGCCACGCAATACGCATCCGACCTACAACGAAGGACGAAGACGAGCCAGGGGTAAAACTCTGCTCGCCAGTGCCCGCTTGGACAAGGATCGAACATGCTTCGTAGACGCTGCTTCGTACGCTCAAGATGAAGCCTTCTCCTCGGTGGACATCGACTGTGATTCCAAAATCATCAGCTGCGCTACCATCCGCAGTTCTAGTTGCAGCGTTGCAGAACAGGTTGCCATTGCTCTTGCTTTGATGGACGGTGTACATGACACGATTTATTCAGACTCGAACACCGCTATCAGGGCCTTTCAGATGGGAATGGTGGCTCCCTAGGCCCTACGTATCACCCAAAATGTTAAAAACCTCAAACATCACTCATTGACCTGGTTCTCTGCGCACCTTGGAACCATTGAGGATGTATCGCTCAACCCCAACGAGGAGGCACACTCGTCTGCACGAGGTTTGACTGACCGTGCGCCGGGTAGCGCGTCCTCTCCTGGGCGACCCGAGCCTCTCTGCTCGTACAACAAGATCTGCAAACACAATTACCTGTCAAGAAGACTCCTGCCTCTGCCGCACTCATCGCTGTGCAGGGCCGAGGCAGTCACTCTCAGACTTCTACAAACAAGCACTTACCCGAGCCCTGCGGCACTGCACACAATGTACCCCGAACGGTTACCAAGCCCGGACTGCCCCCTGTGTGGTGGTTATGCGGACTTCGAGCATGTCCTGTGGGGCTGCGCCTCTGCCGGTCCCCCTTTCTCCCAAGAGGAAATGATGACGCTTATTAAGGCCCAAGATCAGACCTCCCAAATCCTGGAAGTCCAGAGGGCCCGCGAGAGGGCCGTCAGGTTTGACCTCATGGTCCCCGAGTGGGCCTTGCCTGGTGACGTTGAGCTTACTCGTGTCTATTGTGGACCGATTAAAGTTTTCTCACTCACTCACTCACTCACTGCTTAACAGTAGAAGTCAAAATGGCAAGGAATTTTAAGGCGACTTGCAAACGCTTTTATAATAACAGCGCCGAAATTCCTTGAAATCAGCGTGTCGAGCAGAACCCTTTTTTCTTTCCGGTTTTAGTTCTGGTTCACTGGAAACGATTCAGTTATGGCTCAAATCCGCAGCGAAAAATTATCAGTTCAAAACGGTTCAAGTTAATTTGGCTAACCGAAGCGTAATTTAAAAGAAAAATATCACAGCATATCCACGGGGTGAATGATGATGAGTGGGCGAAGCTCCGGAAGGAATCATAGGATCTCCCGCTTAAGGGGACGCTAGCACAAACGCGTTAGAAACGTGCAGTACTCTCTAGTAAGGGGGAGCGGCCACAGCGTCTTACGCAGCCATTTACACATGCCGGAACGTGCACCGCGTTTGCCGACGCCATCACATGACTGCTGAGAGAGTATACCCCCCGTATTCGTAAACGCTCCTCGACTTGAACTTGACTTGCCACCGCTTTGGGCAGCGCGTTCGAAACGCGTTGAAGGTAAGGTGGAGAGGCCACAGCGTCTTACACCAGCTTCTTACACGGGCCGTAACGCGCTAGCACAAACGCGTTAGAAACGCGCTAGAAACGCGGCCTTTCGTTAATGTTGGGTATTTATTGCCATCGTGGTGCGTGTTTCAATGTCGGCTTCGTGGCGTAGTGGGCTAACGCCGCGCGCTCGGAAGCGAGGGGTCCCTGGTTCGATTCCGCGCTACGGACACAACTTCGGAATTTTTTTTCCTCATTTTTCTCAGACTGGTTACACACTACTACTACGACGACGGGGACGAACGGGTGCCGCTATAAGGAGCTCCGCCCCTAAAAAAAAAAAAAAAAAAAAAAAAAAACGCACAGATCTTTTTTGCACAGAAAGCTTGACGCTGCTGCTAAACTGCACTGAAGGATTACGCGTGTTCTTGAAGCCGCACGTAGTTACAAAATAATTATGCAAAACGAACACCAATGCTGCAATCTATGTGAAGGGAAGCTTTATTGAGGGAGAGTGGGAGAAACAGAGCAGAGTATATTGTTACGTAAAACGCAAAGAGTCCTCCAGCTTGCTATACTCTGCTCAGGTGAAAAGGAAACGGGAGAAATGTACAGAGCACTAAGGAATAATGACGTGAAAAGGATGCGATCACAGACACGTTCGTGATCGAAGGGCCCGTTCACAGCCTTGAATCCCAGCCCGTGCTGGGCAGTGTCGAAGATACATATATCTTAAATACTCCTTGGGTATCTTGTATCTGTATCATGATACGTCTGGCAAGACGTGTATCAGTATCTGTATTTCCGATCAAGGAAAGAATGTATCGTGTATCTTAGGATACAAGATACGGCTATCGGAACATTACCGTACGAAACTATAAACGGTGGCTGAACTCCGCTTCTTAAGCTTAACTGCTGCCACTAAGCCACCTGAATAAAACTAAAGGCAGCGACATTCTTTTATCTTTCCGTAAGAGCCCTCCACCGAGGGCAGGGGATGAGGTCTACGCGTCCCTATTGGTGGAGCAGTCGCGTATGGGAGCTGGCGCTGTCTTTATATAAACAAGTGCACGAACATCTGCGCGCAGCGGACCTTTTGTTTTCATGATTTTTTTGTTTTATTCCGATAGCAATTATATGGACACTCCAAACGCATTTCTACCGCTGTCGTCGTTGTCGCCGTGATATTCCTTGTAAAGTCAAACACGATGACATCGTCACAGCGCGCCGTACGCTGTATGTGCGAGTGATAGCTTGCGAGGTTCAGCCGACGATCGCGGGTCAATCTCGCGCGCACGAGGGAGGAAGGCGGGGCGAAAGCGCGCCGTCTTCTTTCGCGCGGGATGCACGGGGGGCCACAAAAGCTGAACATTACGGAGGGACTAGAGCTTTTTAGATGCGAAGCAGCTTATGGTCGGGGCTATGTCACTACCTCCCTCCATCCATCCGTCGCAAAAGGGAATTTGCTCATGCTAACAGCATAAAATCATGCGGTCAGAGATTTTGTTGTTGTTTTTGTTCTCACTTTTTTGCCGTTCTTCTGAATTACACACAACAGGAAGCAGTAGTGGCACAGTACAAAATGCTTTATTTTTCCTCGTTTACAAGCGTACTACCAAGATCCTATTGGACACAACTAATTTCAGTACATATCCTTAAAATTGCAGGTAAAGAGCAGGGAGAACAACAAGAATGGTTTAGCAATGACAGCAACGCGTTATGTGCAGCCCACGCTTACGAACCAGCCTCAGTGGGCGCCGAAGCATACATTGTATGCTACGCACGCAAAAATACACTCCATCAGCATCAATAAACAACTCTTTAACAATGTTGAACGCAAACAACTGCAAATTCTTAGTGCAGACAAAAGGATGCAACTTAACGCAGCAGCGAACCGGCGTGTTGAAAGCGCGGCGAGGTGGGCGTATCCAGCGGCACATGACCGGAGCAGCCGGCGCAGCATCAACGTTTCTATGGAGACGGGACACCACAGAGGGGACGTCATAGAGAAATATATGACGCGTCGATGCAGCCCGCTGGAGGCATGATAACCTGTCTATCTTTGAAGCGAAGTGGAAGCGCTTGTCGCTACGCCATCTGGCGGGTGGTCAGACCCTCAATTGCTCGGCCGCGAAACGGCCGAGCCCTTGTGGCTACTCTTTACGTAGTATGTTTCTCTATGGTTAGGCCGCGTAATGCGAACAAAAACTGTGGGCCGATCCTGAAGGTAGTGCAGAAAGGGCTCCAAGCGCAATGGCACATACCCCTGTGAACTAGCGAATCTGTTTAGGCTCGAGGATGGTCCATCGAGTGTACGCCGCAAAACCTCCGCCTGGTGATGGCGTCACCTTGCGTCGCCTAGCAACGCTTTGCCCCAGCTGCGCCGACCGCGCCGAGCCTCGCCACAGCTGCGTGAGCCGTGACGTCATCGCGCGCGCCGCATCGAAGCTTTGCCTTAGCTTTGCCGAGCGATGACGTTACCGCGCCGTGCGTAGTGGTTGCCGCGGCTGCGCAGACAAGGAGCTAAGCCATTATGTCACTGCACCGACCCACGGGATATATAGCTCCGCGTCGTCACCGCGGCGACAGAAAAGCAGGCCCGGGAAAGTAAAGCTACTTTCGGTTTCAAGGAACATGCGCACTCCTAGCGGTTGCCGGACATCCTAAGTTATTTTTCCTATTGCTCTTTTTGTAAACATTAGAACGGGCGAAGCGCGGGAAGTGGTCGCCATGGGCAACACACAGCCTAGCGAGCGGTAGAAACAGTTTTCAGCAGCACATGCAGCGATTTCGCGTTATCAATTCCACCGCTCATCTTGAGGTGCAGTCTGTTTCACACTTACGGGAAATCTCGGAGCGCATTGCATCGCGATGCGGCGAGCGCTGGAGTCGGCTGCCGGAAGTAGCTTGCGAGCTCTCGCAGGCGCAGACGGTCGAGGCGCGTTATCTTGAACCGCGTCGACTGCTACGGCGGCGCACGCTGGCCGCATCATCGGGAAGCGTGCTACTGTCAAGGGTAGTTCATCGTTACTGTGGGCACTGAGCCGATAATGTTAACTAAACGTTGTGTGATGCCAACCTCTGAGCTTTCATTGGCAAAAATGGGGTTCTACACACTTCTTTTGACAGCACGCTTCCTTTGTTCTTTCGAAAGGCCGAGGTACTGAGTGCGTGCACGCATATTTCTTCACTGCGTGTGCTACCGTAATACGCAGCGACAAGAAGGAGACACAAAAATGTGCGCACAACGTTTAGTTAACATTACCGGCTTGGTTCCCGCAGTAACAATGAACTGCCCTTGACATGTAGCACGCTTCCCGACGATGCGGCAAGCGCGCGCCGCCGTAGCAGTCGACGCGGTTCAAGATAACGCGCCTCGACCGTCTGCGCCTGCGCGAGCTGCTTCCGGCACCCGACTCCAGCGCTCGCCGCATCGCGATGCAATGCGCTCCGAGATTTCCCCTAAGTGTTAAACAGACTGTACATGTGTCCAGATTCTGGCCTGACTGGGAACCGGCGTGCTAGAACGTATGAGCGCATGCACTTTTCTCCCCCGCGCATCAGGTATGGCCGTATGGCCAGAGCTTGGATCGATGCATAGAACGTAAGCAAACGTTGATACAGTCGCGCGTCTATCATCCAAAATGTAGTACCATTTTCGGGGCCTCTCTAGCGGATGGTGTCAGCATATTTCAGCTGCACACCCACACTGCCGTAGTGCCTCCTGGCCAGCGCTGGTTCCCCATCGTGCGTCCGTCGAGCTTGCCTCCGCTCACCCTGAAGCATATCACAAGTCAGATCGCGCTTGGTCGTCTGCTTCAGTTGTCGTCCCTAAAACCCCTATATAAGAAAAGTACCGCCATCATTTGATAAAAGCCGCTTCTCTCTCTCCTGTATCTCCGATTGGACGATGATAGCGCACGCTTTTCACTTCTTTATATTTTCTTTTTTTTCCGCCTCAGAGCCATGTTGAAAGTCCTCTGCGCAGCCGCAGTCGGCGGCGGCGGCGGTGGCGCGCGCCCGGCCTGAAAGCTTCAACGTAGACTTTCTAGGTGCGCCACCGTCGACTTGGCTTTCGCAAGCAAAAAGTAAAGAAAAAAGCAGGCGCTTTAGGATAGGAGGTGGTGGAGGAAAGAGTAGATGGCGGTACTTTTCTTATATAGGGACTTTAGTCATCCCAAGTGTGAAGATGGGAAAGATAAGACAGAGAAGCTTGAACAGGCGTGCAACGAACGGAAGACGCAGGAAACCCGGTCAACCAAGCCTTAGACGTAGATGGCTAAATCGGGTCATCACATGTGTTGCGCGGCTCTGTGGTGTTCGAACACCGGGAATTCCAGTCCTGCGAAGTTTTTCAGGTTTCCTAATGACCACGGGTAAGCACAAATATTTCAGTCTATTTTCCGAGCAGGAATGAGTAAACCAGTTCTGTGCAAGCCTGAGTGGACTGACATAAGAGCAGTGTCCCTGGACTCATTCGTCATGACGGCACTGTCGTTCCACCTTTATCAAACGCGCTATCATGCACTGAAGCACAAAGATGACTGGAACGCCCATGTATTTCGTCGCACACTTTAGGAATGAATAACTCGAAACTGGTGTCATTCCGAAAATTAATTCTAAGTTGATACGCCATGCAAATTCGATGGATACAATTTGTAAATTGCGCTATGTGCCATAACGTAATCAGGAAGTTATTTAATGATGTTCGGTTATTAGTGTAATAACTGTTTGACTTTATCGTACAAGTAATGTCCGCCTCCTTGAGTAATCCAGCTCGACGGCTGCTGTTATGCTATCGGCCACAGGCAATGTTTTATAATTATGCTGAGTCAAAAAAAAAAAAATGCCTCGGCGGCCACATTTCTATGGGGGCGAAATGCAGAAGAAACCCGTGTACTTAGATTTAGGTGCTCCTTAAAGAACCCCAAGTGGTCCAATTTAATCCGGAGTCCCCCACTACGACAAGCCCCATAATCGGATGGTAGTTTTGGCACGTAAAACCCCATAATTTTTGAGCCAAAAAATTACCAACTAGCATATTTATCTGTGCCATATGCGCAATTTATGTGTTATACTAGTCAAGTGCAAAAGTTGCCCAAGCCAGGCCTTATATTCTTCACTCAATTATTCCTTTCAAATTTGATAGTTGCCATGGGCAAACAGTCACTGAACATTTCATTCGCAGAGTGCGCCTTTTACCTTAACTCTTCTCGGACTGTGAAAAAGTGCAAAACACTTTGAGTGCTCCCAGTCAGAAAGTGACGTAATTTCACTGGCGGCGCTCCTCACGGGCAGCGCCGCCTGTGCGATGCAATTAGAGGCATGTGATAGTGGTGCCACAAGTGTTGGCGCACCTGCTTGTGTTGCATCCGCGATATTGACCGCCAGCATCGTCACCGAGTTAACACTGAAAGGTTAGCTGGGTCCAAAGAGCTAATACCATAGAATAAGTGATGAAAACGGAGGAAATTCCGGTTGGATGGCGGGAAAGCAGGATGAACGTCATCGACAAAAGCAAATGTCAGAAGTATAGGACGAGCTCGTACGGGCCAGTTACACCAGCGTCGGTGATGGCAATGCCAGTGACACAATTAGAACTGTGTAGTCCCTCACGACCTCAATAAAAGTTCACTGTCTTTCTGTCTGTTGAAGTGGGTGGAGAAAAATGATATACTGGGAGAACTACAGAATGGGTTCAGGCCAGGCAGACCATCATCTCGAGGTTGGAAGTTAAGCAAATATCGGTAGGCCGGTTGGCATTGGGAGCCCTCGGTAAAACCACAAATGAGGCAGCGCAGGGCGACGTAGGTTACGCCTCTGTTGAAGTCAGAGAAGCGCTGAGAAAAATTGGTTTTGAAGAAGGACTCGGGAACATAGACGAAAATAACTGGACGGCTTAATTGCACATGAATCTCTACCTGAAAAGAGTGTAGACGGAATGGAGGAAAAGATCAAGAACGTTGGCCCCCCAACCAAGTACCAGGTAATTGAAACTATAAACAGACAACCAGTAGTCATCAAGAAAGAAAGAGAAACAGATACAATAAATTGGATGCAAAGAATGGAAACAAAACGACAATAGTTATTTACAAGATTGGCAAGAATGAAATTAGGAGGGAAAATCTGTACGATGACACAAAGGGCAGTACCTTGCTATTTGAGGCTCGAGTTGGTCGCCTGAGGAAAACACCATACCGTAATCAATGTGGCAATAATATGAGGCATGTGTCTGCACAAGCCAAAATCCGGAGCCCACTCAGCAAAACCTAATGGAATGCGAAGGTACCCAGCGAGATCAGTTGGTAAGCCACATCTTCTAGAAGGGCTTGGGTTTAATGTGGATGCTAGCATCAACCGATCAGCAGTGGAGATAAGCAAGAGATGTTTAGAGTGCTCGCAGAAAAAAAAGCCGAGAAGAGGTTGACAGGGCTGGATCTGTTAAAGGCATAGCTAGCGGTACAAGGTAGATATCGAAGTTTTAGGGAATAGAAAAAAAAAATAAGAGAAAAAAGATTAAGGAGATGTATACAAAATGCGAGAATGAAATGCATGTATAGCATGCCTGATTAACTGAAGCAGTTTCAAAGGAGATGCCAATAAATCATCATCATCGTCATCAATGTGGATAGGCGGTCGGGAGCACGCATTGACGTGTACACGGCGGCGCTTCGCTGTGAACAATTCGGCGCTGTTTTGTAGCGATAGCTACATTACGCCAGGTTTTCGCCTCTTTCGCCAGGTTTCCGCCACTGAGCGAGAGTTATGCATTATGGTAATTCTCATGATGCAGTTATCGTAACATAAAGTGCATGACGCGGTAGTGAGTGCTTGCTAACGATTTTTTTTTTTTTTTTTTTTTTTTACTGCTGAGCGATCTTCGTGCGCCTTCGTTCTTGTTGCGTGGTGTTACCGAGATCGCGGACTGATCAACGCATCGGGAGAAGTCGCTAAAGCCGGTGGCATTCGCGTATCGCTGCAGCCACTTTCCCTCCAAAAGGTATTTCCCTTTATAAGGAGGGAAATACCTTCTACGGACCCGCCGTGGTTGCTCAGTGGCTATGGTGTTAGGCTGCTGAGCACGAGGTCGCGGGATCGAATCCCGGCCACGGCGGCCGCATTTCGATGGGGGTGAAGTGCGAGAACACCCGTGTACTTAGATTTAGGTGCACGTTAAAGAACCCGAGGTGGTCCAAATTATTCCGGAGTCCCCCACTACGGCGTGCCCCATAATCAGATCGTGGTTTTGGCACGTAAAACCCCATTATTTAATTTAAATTTTTAATACCTTCTGTGGTTTACTCGAAGCACAAATCGACACGAAAATTGCTTTGATTGTGGCTAACGGAGGGTACGACGGTCACACATTGCGCGCTCGACGTGGGCAGCCACTGATCTTACGGCACCTCAAAGACGACGGCGCAATGCTGAACGCACATCGTCAACAAATCCAGAACAGCATTTACGGCGATGCTACAACCACACGAGAAAAATGGTCTGTCCCGTTGTAGCGACGGTGAAGAACGCAGCACAGCATGCATCACGAAACAGCCCTTTGTTTGAACTAGTGTGCCAATATTTCGTGCAGGTGCCGATTGACATACAAGATTTATTTTAAGACTTGGTTATCTTCGCGGGTTGCTTCCCTTTCTGTCGTCATGTTGTGTGATCGCACGGTTTGCGTCATCTCGTTCGCATTTAGGTAAACAAGCGTTTTCCGTGAATTGAATTGGGATTTACGCGCCAGAAAAGAAATTAAATAACGGCGCTTTACGTGCCAAAACCACGATCTGATTATGGGGCACGCCGTAGTGGGGGACTCCGGAATAATTTGGACCACCTGGGGTTCTTTAACGTGCACCTAAATCTAAGCACATGGGTGTTTTCGCATTTCGCCCCCATCGAAATGCGGCCGCCGTGGCCGGGATTCAATCCCGCGACATCGTGCTTAGCAGCTGAACACCAAAGCCGCTAAGCCGCCGCGGCGGGAGTTTTCCGTGAAGAAAATGCAGTTCAGCCTGTGCAGTTCTTTCTTTGTCCTCCTCGTTCGCGCGGCCTGTTCGCCCTGCGCGGTGAATCAAGACCAACCCGGCCAATTTTGCGTTCTTTTGCGCTCAATTTGAAGACAATTTCTGGTGGCGTCGTCTGAAAAATTGCAGGCGGTACTGCATTAATGATTAACGGTGCATATTTCAGGCTTGTGTGGCCTGATACATCCAGCGTTTCTTTGTTTCTTTGTATTTTCTTTCTTTCTTTCTTTCTTTCTTTCTTTCTTTCTTTCTTTCTTTCTTTCTTTCTTTCTTTCTTTCTTTCTTTATTTATTTATTTCTTTGCAGGGACAATGAGCGCTTCAAAACAAGCCTCCATAATATTGAGCACAGCGGCGGTGTTCGACGCCCATAAAAATATTCTCGCTATAGATGTTCCAGTACGTGCACGTTCTGTCTGCTTGTGCAGGCGGAAGAAAAACCACCAAATGGGAGACGCGAACAGCATCTTGCGGTGGTATGTGAAACGTTGTGTCGATGAGCTATTCATTACAAATTCAATAATTTATCTGTCTCTTAGTGATGAGCGCTAAAACACCGCAGTGCGATATGGTGCGTTCTTTTTTATCTTTCAACAAGCCTCCTAACGGCAAAGCGATGATCGGATCTCTCGAGTGCAGAAAAGCGATTGGCCCCAGACCATAGCGGGGACTGTCGATGGTAAATTTCACGAGGACTTGCGCGAAGGACCCGAGCGCTGAAAAGCACCTGGTCGGAGATGGAAGGCGCCCCCTCGCCTTTTACTGCATGGACCGCTGGTGCATTAATTAAAAGTGGTCTCTCGACCCGAACCCCTCGAGTCTCTTGGAGCGAGTCTTCAATTGTTCACCGCAGATGTGCGCACCGCAATTGGAGTTCTGCTGCGCTTGCTCTTGATGTTACGAATCGTCGAGTGAAAGGATTAAACGACGTATGGACGCAAAAACATATGCGTGGGAGTAAAGAAGAAAATGCGGCAGGAACTTGCTTTATTGTGTCGGTTCACTGGGGCATCTCGCCTAATGATGCCCGCAAGTTGTGGCAGCTCTTGATCGCGACGTGATCTCCTCGAGGACGGTGTTTTGTGAGTGGCGGACGACGCTGAAAACGGCGCACGCTTTTCCTGGCAACAACGCATCTAAGAAGGATGCGTTGTTGTTATGCTTGGCGCTGCCGTGCAAAAAAAAAAAAAAAAAAGGTATGTGTTCGTGCATGGTCTCTTGCGAAGGCTGTGTTCATATATTATATTGAAGATGGGATGAACGAGTGTACAAGAAGATGCTGTGAGATGTGCTTCGTTTATGCCCTTCTAAAGGACCGTGGCACCGTGCCATAGAGATTCAGATTTTATGTGTGAGTTTTGCTAGTTGCCAGAATTAGGTTCACATAACTGCACGTCTCAGTAACTGAACTCGCCCCATAAGCCTTAATTTCTCGGCAAGTACATCCTATAACGGTATTGTGCGAGCAGCGATCAGCCAGCGCCTCATAATGGCGTGGAGCGTCAAAATCACACAAAATAAGCGCATGCGCACAGAGATCAATGCGAGCGCAAGTGTCACCTGCTAGACTCTTTACATGAGCACGAAACATCGCACCGATGGGAGATAGCTACTGCGTGTGCAGCCAACACCACCTAGATAGCGCAGGCCTACGGACTCCGATCTATGACGCCATGCTACCTGCCCCGAAATTTCCATTGCCAAGAAGAATTGAAGAATTATAGACCCATTAGCTTGCTTTCAGCATTGTATAAAATATTCACCAAGATAATTTCCAATAGAAGCAGGGCAACACTTGACTTCAGCCAACCAAGAGAACAGGCTGGCTTCAGGAAAGGATATTCTACGATGGATCATATCCATGTCCTCAATCAGGTAATCGAGAAATCTGCGGAGTACAATCAACCTCTCTATATGGCTTTCATAGATTATGAAAAAGCGTTTGATTCAGTAGAGATACCAGCAGTCATAGAGGCATTACGTAACCAAGGAGTAAAGGATGCATACGTGAATATATTGGCAAATATCTACAAAGATTGCACAGCAACCTTGGTTCTCCACAAGAAAAGTAGAAAGTTACCTATCAAGAAAGGGGTCAGGCAATAAGACACAATCTCTCCAATGCTATGCACTGCATGCTTAGAAGAAGTATTCAAGGTCTTAGACTGGGAAGCCTTAGGAGTGAGGATCAACGGCGAATATCTCAGCAACCTCCGGTTTGCAGATGACATTGTTCTATTCAGCAACAATGGAGACGAATTGCAGCAAATGATTGAGGACCTTAACCCAGAAAGAGTAAGAGTGGGGTTGAAGATTAATATGCAGAAGACAAAGATATTGTTCAATAGCCTGGCAAGGGAACAAGAATTCAGGAGCGCCTGTCAGCCTCTACAGTCTGTAAAGGAGTACGTTTATCTAGGTCAGTTAGTTAGAGGGGATCCTGATCAGGAGAAAGAAATTTACAGAAGAATAAAATTGGGTTGGAGTGCATACAGCAGGCATTGCCAAATCCTGACTGGGAGCTTACCACTGTCGTTGAAAAGAAAAGTGTACAATCATTGCATTCTACCGGTGCTAACATATGGGGCAGAAACTTGGAGGTTAACAAAGAAGCTCGAGAAGAAGTTAAAGACCAAAAAAAGAGCGATGGAACGAAAAATATTAGGCCTAACGTTAAGAGACAGAAAGATGAGCGGTGTGGATGATAGAGCAAATAGGGATAGCCGATATTCTAGTTGACATTAAGAGGAAAAAATGGAGCTTGGCAGGCCATGCAATGCGTAGGATGGATAACCGGTGGACCATTAGAGTTACAGAATTTATAGCAAGAGAAGTGAAGCGTAATGAAGGACGGCAGAAAACTAGGTGGGTTGATGAAGTTAGGAAATTTGCAGGCGCAAGTTGGAATCAGTTAGCGCAAAACAGGGGTATTATGGAGATCGCAGGGAGAGGCCTTCGTCCAGCAGTGGACATAAATATGGGCTCATGATGAACGTAGCAGCGACGGCGAAGGTGCCGTTGGCTTATCGGGGTCAAACCGATTATCTGAGGGGGGTGACCTCTACCCCAACAGTCCGGTTCTCGATCCCAGGGTAACAGCACGCGTAGCCAGCCACCACGAGAGGTCCCACGCGTGGTGCACTGGGACGATCCCAACGGCGAGTAGAAGTGCCCGGGGTGTTCAGAAGGACAAAAGGCGCGTCTGTGAACCGTGTCCAATACAGTACTGCCTCTCGCTAGGAAAAGGGTGGGGTACTGTAGCACAAATGGTTTCCATGTTGGGCGAGTTGGTGCGTAGCTAATAGAGGTGTTGCGGCGCAGTTTATAAATAACATACGGAAGAGACTCGATGCGAAACACACTGAACGATCACCGTAACTTTCCGTTTTGGCGATTCCCGTACATCGGTGGTGGTTTCGCGGACACCCTGCACGAGCTTCATTTTCGATATCGAACCGTTGCCTTCTTCTCCGCTCCCAATAAATTGCCCATTTTATGCAGGCTGGACTTGTCCTGTAAACGACACTGCAGGCACGCACACGACCAGCCAAGACTTCTAATAGGAGCAGCGGCAATTGAAAAGAGCGTAAAGAAAGCGATATCGACCAAGGAGCTATGTTCTATGGGATGCGCGAAAAATGACGCGCCCGGTGTTTGAGAATCACTGGTGTCGATCGTTTTGTGTTGTGTCATTGACATGAACAAATGTCAGTGTGAAATCACGCATGTGCACCCTGGTGCTCTTTTGGGAAAATTAAGATCAGTTGGTGAGCGCTTGCTTTCGTTTGTCGCCTCTTTCGCCGTCCTTTGTCTACGTTCGAGCTGTCACACATCGTGGATCAACACCGACTATCCCGGTCGCATACCTTACAGCAAGCTCGGGTTGTTTTTTTAGTCAGTGGCATACAAATAATCGAAATAAGTAACATCCGCATGCTAAACAGTGGACAATGGAGACGACGTTTCCCCTCTCGTTCCCTCGTGTCTGTTTATTTACTGCGATGCCTATAAACCTTACCCCTCAAAAAAAGATCGCCACATCTCAATCCGTTTAAATAGCGCTCAAGGGCAACGCCAGCTGCAGTACGAAAACTTGCTTGGGAACGCTTTTAAAAAGATCGATGACAAAAAATGATAGGTTGAGAGACAGGAAGAGAACTGGGTGGATTAAAGAGAAAATGGAGGAAGCTGATATTTTACTTGACGTTTTAAAAGAAGAAATTGAGCTGGTCAGGAGACGCAATGCGTAGGGCTTATAACCGCGGTTCTGAGATGTTTACATAGCGGGTCTCGAGAAAACGAAAGCGCACTCGGGGACGGCAGTAAACTAGTTAGTGTGATGAAATTAGGCAATTCGCTGTAAATTAACGGTGTCCTCTGGCACAAGACCGGCGAATTGCAGATGGCTGTGAGAGGCTTTCGTCCCCCTATTTACGAAAAATATAGGCTGATGAGGACGGGTCAAAGGGGCTAGTTGCGCAATGTGTTCGTGTGCACCCGCACGTGGCAAGCACAGCTCTTAAGGAGGTCGCAGGAGAAAAAACAAGCACTGCACTCACCTAGAAGTAGGTATATATATCTGTAAGAACCATGGGCGGTGTAAACATTTGTGATGACAAGTATTCGAGCATCACGGGGCGATTTGTTGCAATGTTATGTGGTGCGATGGTTGTAGTAAGTAATATATATATATATATATATATATATATATATATACATATATGCATATATACATACATGCATACATATATACATACATGCATACATACATGCATACATACATGCATACATACATACATGCATACATACATGCATACATACATACATACATACATACATACATACATACATACATACATACATACATACATACATACATACATACATACATACATACATACATACATACATACATACATACATCATTGGCATCATCAGCCCATATTTATGACCACTGCAGGACGAAGGCCTGCGATCCCCATTCTTTTTTTTTTTTTTTGCCTGCCAGCATTTTGCCTCTCTGGCCTCGCTCTAAGTTTAATTCTGCTCCTCCAACACGCGCAGCTTTTCGTTGCTTTGGCGTTCGTGGAGAGGGGGAAATAACCGAGAGAGAGAGAGAGAGAGTGGTGCCGTTGAACTCTCACAGGTGACGCGTACCTTCCCGCGGTGTGCCTCAGCGATCACAGGCCGTCACCGGATCAGCGCGCTGATAATTTAATTTATCTCTCCCTCACGCAACAGTTGCTCTCTTTCTTCCTCCTTTCGTTCATCGGTGCTTTTCGATTGAAAAGGTCGTGACTAATTACGGGACATCGTGACCCGCATCGCGGACTCAACCCTCTGCGGAAACACCAGAAGCCGGCAGATGTTCTCGCATATGACGACGCCTTCAATGTGTTCTTTCATTGTGTGTTTTTTTTAATTTTTTTGCTGTTTTGGCCAGCTGCCGCCTTCGTTTTCTTCCTTTTCTCCTTCAGCGCGCGGCAATGGGTGGTTGCACAGAATGAGCGCCATCCATTCGCACTAAGAGAACGTCGTGGTGCGGCAAAACGAAAATGCTGCTGCTCTAGCAATAGCGTTCAATAGTGCTTCGGCTGGGGCCAGTTGGTCAGGCACGACTGAAGGTGAATGCTGCAGAGGCGAACACGCACGGACACTGACGACAAAACAAAACAGGAACACGGACCTTGAGCGCTGACAACTGTTTATTCTTTCGCTTACGCTCGTCGTATATATATATATATGCAGTTCTCTATAGTCTGTAAAGAAGTTCGTTTTTCTAGGTCAGTTACTCACAGGGGACCCTGATCACGAGAAAAAAAAATTACAGAAGAATAATATTGGGCTAGAGTGCATACGGCAGGCATTACCTAATCCTAACTGAGATATTACCACTGTCGTTGAAAAAAAAAGTGTACAATCATTGCATTCTACCGGTGCTAACATATGGGCCAGAAACTTGGAGGTTAACAAAGAAGCTCGAGAACAAGTTAACGACCGCACAAAGAGCGATGGAACGAAAAATCTTTGGACTAACGTTAAGAGACAGGAAGAGAGCGGTGTGGATCAGAGAACAAACGGGGATAGCCGATATTCTATAGTTGACATTAAGCGGAAGAAATGGAGCTGGGCAGGCCATGTAATGCGTAGGATGGATAACCGGTGGACCATTAGGGTTACAGAATGGATACCAAGAGAAGGAAAGCGTAGTCAAGGACGGCAGAAAACTAGGTGGGTTGATGAAGTTAGGAAATTTGCAGGCGCAAGTTGGAATCACCTAGCGCAAGACAGGGGTAATTGGAAATCGCAAGGAGAGGCCTTCGTCCTCCAGTGGACATAAATATAGGCGGATGATGATGATATATGCATTTCACAGGTGGGGAATGATCACATGACAATGATGCCACAAAATGTGATGTAGCAGTTACACATGAAAAACACACACGAAAGACGTGCCTCACAGACATGGCTCAAGTTATCGTCATGTGTGATCATTTCTTTTTAGGAATTCGGCAGTGTCTAAAACTACGGATGACGCCCTGGCACATTTGTGGTCACACTTCTGAATAATAATAATAAAAAAAACGCTTCAAATATTCCGCCTTCCTTCTGTCCTTTCCTGCATGCGCTAACTTCTTTTGTTCTGTGAAGCATTCGTTGACACTGGCATTTTGAACAGTGCACTGCTAAATGACCCATATCGGTGTCTTGCCTACCAAATTTTCATGGTGTCCACCTCTTTTCTTGAGGCATTAACCCGTTTGGCAAACATATGATTTCCCGCTGGTGAGAGGAATTTCATAACGAACTGCACGCAGGCAATTAACTAATTTATGCCGGCGCTTGACGGTGCACCGATCACGAGTCACTTGAATAGCATTCACTGTTTTGCAAAGCCCACGCAGTTTAAATGGAGTTGAAAAAAATTACTTTTGCCTCATTCCTTTCGCCCGTTGTTTCGAGCGCAAGTGATATTCCATGCGTAAATGGCAGCCGATTTCTTTTTTTTATTCCTTTCTTCCTTGCGTACTTTAGCCCTTTTATTATTGCTGCAAATTGCTGACAGCATTTTTTCGCATACCGACACAAATAGCTCCTCAGGGTGGCCACATCATGAATAACCAACTAGCCCCAATTTCAGCTCTAGTGACGTATGAACCTACTGATTCAATCTTTAGGGAATGTACCTCCGCAGAGTTACTTCGTCAAGATGATGATAAGATAGTGATCCTCACATTGTGCACATCTCTTAAGAAGAAATTCGCTATCTCATGCGGGCCTGTGTGCCCTAAACTGCCACGGAAGAGTGAATAGACGGTGCTGGGGCAATGTGCAGTTGAGAGTGGAACTGTTAGCCACTGAGCGATATGTCATCACTTGCCAGTCTATGTGGTGTTTATTTCGCCACGCAGGACTCTGAAGCGGTGGCGTCTATGCATTGATTGCAGAGATCGCAGTAGAGAATACAGCTTCTTGCGCATCACAAATACGAAGCTGTATTGTTGGCCCCTCTTCTCAGCACTCTACCTCGACTCAAGAAAGTGGATGACATCGTCGCCCCTGGACAGAAGTGGCCTTCCACGGCAGTTTCTGACTCACTGCAGTGCTCTTATTCAGTCGTGGAGGGGCTGTGCTGTGCTCAACTTGGCGGATGCACTTCGGATGGAGTATCGACCGGTCTGCAGCCAGTCTGGGCGTTTGGTCTGTTCTTTTTTGTCACGATTTATCTTGAGAAATAATCCACTCGACATAAGCAGGAACCTACGAATGAAATCCGTCCTGAAACAGCAAGCTTCGCAGTTAAAAGAAAATTCGCCTTGTCGTCGCATATTGTGTGTTCGTTCAACAGAGATTCAAAAAGCGCGGGCTCACTCGCCTTTCCCTCTGTCTTGCGCAGTAACCGTTGCGGCCGCCTCTTTCTCTCTCTTCTCCCCTCGCTGTCTTTTGTTGCAGCCGGTGCTTTCACTTTTCTTTACTCTCTTACCACGGCCGCCTGGATCGGCGCGCGCGGCCCGCCGCGCGCCGATCCAGGCGGCCGTGTTCTCACTCGCTTCGTTTCCGATCGCCATCATAGATGGCGCCAGTTGGCGCGATGGGGTGTTCAAGGCGAATGCGGGTTCGAGCTGTGAAGCCAGTTTCACTTTGTGCGCAGCAACTTTGAGATGTGCGCGTTTCTCTCTTTTCCCTGGCTAAAGATTTACGATCTCAATGCCGTCTGGGCTTGTTTTTTCTTTATTTCATTATTTTGATTCTGCAACCTGTATTCTAGCGCGTTCAGAATCATGGACGAAATGTCTCGCAACTAATTTGTGTTGGAGCAATGAAACGTAGGCGAAAAGACTGAGCTACACTGCAAATTATTAACGTGGAAATGCTACACAGTGAATCACTCTCTCACCAATTACGGGCAGTCCAGAAGGCCCGCGATGTGGCTGAAGGGCTCGGCCTGACAGTCCCAACGTGGGATTGGCCCGCGTCAACCCAGGGTTGACCTTCAGGACTGTATTAATAAAGTTCTTCATACCATGCCCATATCCAGCACGATGGCGATTTGGGCTATTTGCCTATGTTCATGCTGAATTTTGTTCGACGTGCAACAACTGAGACAGTAGCTTAAAACGAGACAGCGACAGGACAAACGCTTCACTCGCAACTGATCGCGGAATCGAATGCCGGCCACGGCGGCCGCATTTCGTGGGGGCGAAAGCCAGGAACGCCCGTGTTCCGTGCATTGGGGCCACGTTGAAGATCCCCTGGGGGTCAAAGTTAGTCCGCAGTCCACCACTACGGCATGCCTCATAATGAAATCGCCGATTTGGTGGGTAGCACCCCAAAACTCAATTCACTCGCAATTGAACTTTTTTATTCACAAGGGAAGATGTACGCCGTGTGAGAATCGCGCAGGCTGGTAGATTGTTAATTATTTTTATTTATTTACAAATACTGTTAGCCCTTCCGGGCTGTCACAGAGTGGGAAGAGTACATTTAATCAATACAGCACAGTTCCTACCCTTTTTCAAAAGTGCCTAATGAACAAGCGTTATCAAATACGTGTCGGTCAAGGTTATTCCATTCTATAATTGTTTTAGTCAAAAACGAATATTTATAGCCGTCAACTCTTCGCACGTAGGACATAACTGCAAAGGGATGGTTAGTACGTGATGGTCGTCTACCGGGTGGCCGCAAGTATAAGCCGGAATCCAAATTGAATCCATTGTGATAGATCTGGTAAAGATACTTAAAGGTTCCCTGAAACAGTTTGGACAAATTTTGTAGACGCATAGGGTACAGCTACAGTAAAACATTCGCGTCACAATTTAAGTGAAGCGTCTCATATTAAGAAAGCTACGGACGATTACAAGTTACCCTCCTCCCTAGCCGTGCATTTCCTCCTCAACTCGTTCGCCGAGTGGTCGGGGCTAAGCTCCGCCTTCGCTGGCTCTACGTCATGTTGTGACGTGTTGTCACCTATTTCCGTTTGTCTTGGAGCCAGCGCGCGAAGGCTCTCCAACCTCTCCGCTAGCCGCCCGGCCTGTCGATCCCCAGCGAGAGCGATCAAGCAGCGTGCGTTGCGAATGTTCTGTCGCAGCACGGGGCGTCTCCAGTATTGCGGTAACCACAGGCGAGCTGGGTGTTTTGACGGATAGCCAGAGGCGTAAACTAAAGCCCCTTCCTACCGCTGTGATGAAGGAGCTTCGTAGACGTACGTGAGCGGCCTGATCGGCATGCGCAGTCCAGCCATCTGGTGGCGCAGAGCTTAACCAGCCAAATACAGAGCTAATATTCCTGTAACCAAGTGTAAAACATTTTAAACATGACAACATGTTCAATATTACGCTCCTGCCAAAAACTTGAGCCAGCAGCAAAGTAGAAAAAACTTGGTTACTGCTATATTAGCTGTGTGTTTGGTTGAGCTTCGTGCCGCCAGGTGGGCTGCACCGTGCAAGCAGTTCACTCTCCGTTCATCACGTAAAACGTGGTAAAGCGGCCAGTACACTTGCGCTTGCGTTTACCTGAATACCGGACACGCTAAACTCTATTGTGGCAAACCTTCGACGTGAAGCGACGGCCGCAAACGCGTAGTTGCTGCCGCCGTTTGGATTGATTGGGATACCGAAAGTCCGATGCGCTTGCAGCCACTCCGCTTCGTCTGCTGCCTTGCAGCAGGGGCACGATGTCGCAGCTTGACATGCCGCCGATCGCTACATTTGCAGCCCACAACGCAACAAGGGCGAACCATGGTGCTCGCGAAAAGAAAGAACAAGACCAACACTCACCGCGCAGCTCTCGTCAACAGGGAGCACGTTTTAACACAAGCAGACGACACTTGCTGTGGGCCGGAAGTGCTTTTAGTGTAGTGACGTATGTCCTTGTGGATTCTCTTTCTGTTACTTTCTTTTATAGAAATAAATTAACTAACATCTAAACTATTACGAACAACATTTTTTCACCATAATGTTGGAAAAATTATCGATGACGCGCCCTTGGCAGCCATTGTGATAGCTGGCCCAGTGACGTGTTATGGGCAAATCGCGTCACTTGGGCACAAAACTGCCGATTGGCGCGCTGCGATCGGTAGCGAGGAATCTTTTTAAAACCTTATAATAAATTACACGCTTTACGGGAAGCGCTTAGATGCGTCAATTAATGATCAGAAGGACCTACTCTAACGACTCAGTACGTTTGTACAAAATCGTCAAAATCGTTTCAGGGTAAGCCTAGCAATTTTTCTGTGAACAGCCAAAGTTGGTAGCTTTGCAAGTGCAAGAAGTTCTGTTACGGACTGCGTTCTTCGGTAGCAGGAAAATACAAGCCTCACTGCTAACACGCTCAAGTTTGTCAATGAGATATTTCTGACTTGGATCCCAAATTATACTTGCGTATTCCAGAGTTCGCCTCAGTATTGCTTTATATACTTTTACTTTGACATCCGATTGTGCGTCTGTTAGTTTTCGCCGTAGGAATCCGAGCTTTCGTTGGGCTGTTCCACATATATTTTGTACATGATCACTCTAGTTCATGTCACGAGAAATCGTAATTGCTAAATATTTTAATTTACTGGGACGTTTTATTTCTATGTTGTTAATTATGTGCGGGAACACAAATGGCGTATTCTTCTTTGACACAATCATAGAAGTGGACTTTTCATAATTGATTTGCATGCTCCACTTTACGCACCAGTCACCAGTCACAACTTTCAAAGAGCCATTCAACAGAACCGGGTCTTGCAGGCTTTTATGCGACAAAATAACACAATATCATCCGCAAACAATCGCACTTCGACGAGAGGGTGTATGTCCTTCGCGATATCAATGATATACAATAAAAACAATATAGGACCCAGAACGGACTCTTGCGGAACCCCGGATGATACTGATGAAGTCGAAGAGCATTCTTCATCTATTACTACAAACTGTTCTCTGTTAGTTAAATAAGCGTCGATCCTATTGATAATTTGTTCATCGAAACCAAACTCATGCAGTTTGTGTAAAAGTTTCACATGACACACTCTGTTGAAGGCCTTGGACAGATCTATTGTAATAACATCAATTTGTTCTCTCGAGTTTAAGGCTGTAGCAAGAGCATGAGTAATTTCGAAAAGTTGTGTTATTGTTGAGAGACGGCTACGGAAGCCATGCTGCTTACCGTAAAAAAGTTGATCACTTTCAATGTATTCTACAACATACTTAGATATTGTATGCTCTCATATTTTACATGCAGAACATGTGATAGATATGGGACGATAATTGGAAATGTCCAATTTATCACCAGATTTAAAAATGGGCACAACTTTTGCACACAGCCAGTCACTCGGTACAGTGCTCTCACGTAACGATGCTATGAATATCTCCTCTAAAAAATAGGAAACCCGTTCACAGTAGCGCCTCAAAAACTCATTAGGTATCTTATCAGTACAAGGCGACTTCTTAGGATCCAGCTTTAAGCGTAATGAAATTACACCTTCTCGAGATATGGCAATGCCATTACATTGCTGTCTGCGTGACGCTTCCATTGAGGGTTCACCTTGTGAACCATTGAGGGTTCAACTAAATACCGACACAAAAAAAAAAAAACTATTAAATGCTTCAGCGATTGATTTCGGTTCGCAGCATAAAGCACCGTTTATTAGTACTCCGTTTATTATTAGATTAGAGCCGGATAGATACCTCCAACACTTTTTGGGAGCACTCGTCATATACTGTGTCAGTGTTGTAGAAAGGAAATGCGTTTTGGCTTCCTTCAGTTCTTTTCGCACTTGCGCATTGAGAGTAGCAAGTACGCTGTCAGGTGTGGGTTTGTTTTTACGAGCACGTTGGAGACATCGTTTTACAAGGATGACATTTCGAGTAATCAACCGATTCTTTTTTCGAGAGTGCTTTTTTTAGTGGTACATTTCAAACAATTCCTCACAACAGCTTGATTTGGGCGAGTTGGTTCATACTGAATAACGCAGGTACAGCGGAACAATTTTGGAAGGAAACGAAGAGACAGGAAAGAACGCTGCGTTCTTTCCTGTCTCTCCGTTTCCTCGGGAAAAATTGTTGCACTGTACCTGCGTTATTCAATAATTCCTCACAGTTGAGACGAAATATTGCCACAGGTTCCCAACGCTATCATCTTCTGGCATTGCATCAAAGGCAGATTCCGGGTAGTCAATAACTGAAGCGTCATAAGCTGCGTTAAAATTATAAATGTTTACCGCCTTCTGTTTTGAGGCGCACTTCTTATTAACATTAATAGTAGCAAGTACACTGTCATGGTCCGAAATTCCCGCGTGAATATATATACTATTATGAAAAGCTTCTCCAAACCAAAATATTAAATCCAACAGCGGAACAGTTTCCTTGAGTTCGAGTGGGTTTCTTGACCGTCTGAATGAGACCATACTTCGTCATAATCTCTAACATGGAGTCAGCATGAGACCTTTCCATAGAGCCGGGAACTCGCGCGTCCCTGTCAACACCGGGCAAATTAAAGCGACCCATAAGTATAATTATGCTTCTACTGTCCGTTAGAGAACTTAACTGTTCATCAATCTTTTGGAGGTATTCGACAGGGCTTGCTGGAGGTCTTTAAATGACCCCGATTACTAATGTCATATCGGTCATAACTAGTTTACACCATACGCTTTCGTGATCACTAATAATGGGCAAGTGTTCATATTGCAATGTGTTCTTGATGAGTAATGCCACACCTTCTCCTCTGTTTGTCCTGTCCCTGCGGAGCACATTATACGAGCTACGAAACATTTCCTCGCTCTGAATATCTTTATACAGCCACGTCTCGGTCACGGCAACAATATGATGATTGTGTAATATCGTTAAGCATTCTTGGCGGTCAGCTTTATTTACAACACTTCGCGAATTTACGTTTAATATTCGTAGTTCATGTTTTTTCTTCTGTCATTCATGAATACTGGATGTGTTCGAATGGTAGTAGTAGTAAACGTTTATTCCATGAATGGGATTGAAGGTTGAGTGGGTGGGGCCCTCAGTCCAGGGCTCCACTGGCCTTAGCGGCTCGCTGGGCTTGGTCGAGGAGAGCCAGTTGGCTCTCCCGTTCCGTGCTAGCAAGCCAGGTCTCCCACTGCCTGTTTCTGGGTATTTGCCCTAATTTGGGGGAATTGATATTTAGGGGCCGCGAATTGCACTCCCACGTAATGTGGGCAAAAGTGGGCCGCTCTCCGCACCATGGACAGATGTCCGCGTATTGTGTGGGACTTATATGGTGTTGTCGGTATAGATTTGTGTACGTGTTCGTTTGTAGTCGGCGCCAGTCACGAGCCTGTTCCCCGGTAAGGTCCGGGTGCGGATTACTAAATTTTTGGCGGTCACATCGCTGGTTTTCCAAGATGTCACGTGAGCTTGTTAGAGGTTCGTCGATAGGACTCGTCGGCGCTCGGATGTGAAATACGGGAGCTAGCCGATCCGCCCTTTCGTTTCCCTCCAGTCCCGTGTGTGCTGGGCAGCACACAATGGTACGATATTCTTGTAAGCCATGTCCCAAAATGTTTAAGGCCGCCTTGGGGATGTTTCCAGTTAAATAGAGGCGGCAGGCTACTTGGGAGTCTGTGAGTACCGAGGCTGACTCTCCTCTCCGGTCTTTATCCTTGATGGCTAGGGCGATTGCTACCGCCTCTGCCGTACTGGCTGAGTTTGCTTTGGTAGAGGCTGCTACGGTCGATCGTTGGCTTACAACCGCTAGGCAGTATCTGTTATTTTGTATTTTAGCTACGTCCGTGTAGATCGTTCCGGGATGCGAGCCGAAGCGCTTTTGTAGATTCTTAGCCCTTGCCTGCCTTCTAGGTTGATGATATTTAGGATTCATGTTTTTTGGTATTGGAGAAACTATTATTCGATTCCGTATTTCTCGGGGCATTGGGGTGGTTTCCTCGTTTAGGTACTGGGGTCGTAGGGGATACGCTAAGCGCTCGAGCAGGGCCCTGCCTGTTAAGGTGATATTGAGCCTTTCCCTTTGAGATATTATTACCGCGGATGCGTGCTCTTCGTACGTGTTGTGCAAACCTAGGGCCTCCAGTCTATCTGTGGCGGTATTTTTAGGTAGCCCCAGGGCGGTTTTGTACGCCGTGCGTGAGACGGCTGTGAAGCGGCAACGGCACATCTAGAATGAACTTCCAGATTTGCGAGTTCTTCGTGGACTATTGCCTGCACAAATGGTGCTGTAGGCGAATTGTTTGGCTCACTGGGGCGGGAGAAAAGGCCTGCAGGAGCCACGGCTTCAAGTTCTTGCCGCACTACTCGCGTCATGTCGTTTTATGATGATGGTCGCGGCATTCCTAGCCCGTCGTCACAAGAGGATGTCGCAGCTGTGTTCGGCAGACGTACGAACGGCGTTGCAATGTGGCGCCTCTTGGCCTGCTCAACGAGTTGACACTCTTTTATGATGTCCTGTACCGTTTCAAAATGTTTGCACGTCAGCAGGTTGATGCAGAGCAGAGCAGCAACTCTATGCATAGCAGCAACTCTTAGTTTTCCGGAGACGGGCGTCGGGCTCCATAGGGGACGGTGGCGACGAGCCTGCAGCGATGGGGACGATGGTCGACGGGACTGGTGATGTTGAAATGACGACGAGGGACTGTTCCAAGGGGCACAAGCGCCATCATTTGGCTGTTGCAGTTCTAATGGCGGCTGGTAACGACGCTGGCTCTGTTCGGGGCGATAAATGGTGAATGGCGGTCGCAGAGAGGAGGAGACAGGGCGGTTGTTACAAGGTGACCGGCAGGCCAAACAGATTGGCTGATCGTCTGCGGTTCACCATTCGGCTGGATTTAGGTAGTGTGCAGGACACCGCTGACCAGTCGATGGGCAAGGAACATGAGACGGCTGTGAAGCGGCAACGGCACATCTAGAATGAACTTCCAGATTTGCGAGTTCTTCGTGGACTATTGCCTGCACAAATGGTGCTGTAGGCGAATTGTTTGGCTCACTGGGGCGGGAGAAAAGGCCTGCAGGAGCCACGGCTTCAAGTTCTTGCCGCACTACTCGCGTCATGTCGTTTTATGATGATGGTCGCGGCATTCCTAGCCCGTCGTCACAAGAGGATGTCGCAGCTGTGTTCGGCAGACGTACGAACGGCGTTGCAATGTGGCGCCTCTTGGCCTGCTCAACGAGTTGACACTCTTTTATGATGTCCTGTACCGTTTCAAAATTTTTGCACGTCAGCAGGTTGAACGCATCGTCAGCGATCTCCTTCAGTACATGGCCAACCTTGTCTGACTCACGCATATAGCTGTTGGCCTTAAACGGAACAGAGCTTGCACGTCCTGGATGTAACAGACCTTTCGACGCGTGTTGCTAGTTCTTTCTTAGTAGCGCTCTTCCAACCGACGGGATGGCCGAACAAGTCCCTCAGCTTCTGTGTAATGAAGTGGAAGCACAGTGTAATGAAGCATAGTGTAATGCAGTGGAAGCACAAGCTCGGTAACAGGGGAAAAAGGGTAAATGAATAGGAAGGGAATAGAACAACCGGCCCAGTGAACGGGTGCTGTGTCTCTGTCTCCTGTTCTTTCCTTTACAATGGCGCAGTCGACTAATACGTTACGCGTGGAGAGACGCCGTGAAGAGGTCCATGGCAGAAGGTCGTCTCCGAGGTGCAGCTCAGGCTTGGAATTTGTTTGAAGGACGAGCCTATCCAACTTGGTCCAGCTGGACCGCGGCGCTGCTCTTTACTTTCGAGAACTTGCCAAGCGCCCGATGACACTCGCTTTATGCAGATGTGGTCACGCCAGCAAGCTCCAGATGAAGACATAGCCGAGTACATTTACCACGAGCTGTGGCTCCTTAGCACCTGCAACCTTACCTGGGCTTCCCCAGCGGCCAAGCAGTATGTCATAGATGGCATCCACGACCCCACGCATTCTGTCGTCCTCTCCGTGTATGTGTTGGAGACAGCGCCTGACGTTTTCCTCCGCAAAGCTTCAGTGCTACAGGACACAGCTAGACGGCGTCGGGCTGCCACCACACAGCCGTGTGCTACTTCTCAAGCTCCCCTGCTGCAGTGTGGAAGCCCCTCCGTTGGCGACGCTAGCCACTGCGCTAGCGACGGGGTGCAAGACACAAGACAGCAAATGCGATACCAGAGCAGCACAAGGCCGTTCGTGTCAATTCGCGTCGACGGTATCGGACTGCTGACGGCGCTTGTAGACACAGGCGCTGAGCGTTCAGCGCTGCTTCGGCGGCACGCGCCTGCCACTCTCCATCCCAGGACGCAGGCACTCTTGCCATGCCTAAGGGAAAACGTACAGCCAGCAGGCACCATTGACGTGCGGCTACACACAACCGTTGGTACAAAGCATCTACGCGACGTGCCCGTCTTCGATGACTTGCCTGCCGACATCATTCTTGGCGCGGACTGCATCCTTTCTAACGACGTGCAATTGAACATTAAGGGCGGTAAAGTTATGTTGCGCTCCACGACCTCCTGCGCGCCTCCGACTGAGTCACAGAGAGGTGAGCCTTCCGGCAGGAAGACCCTTTCTAGCGTTCTCGAGCAACATCGCATCCTGTTTGCCGGCAACAATGCACAACTTCCCGGTACTGACTTGCTTGAGCACCGCATTCCGACAGACAGTCACCCACCTATATGCGTACCAATGCGACGGTATGCTGAACGCGAATGGTTTGTCATTGTCGAACAAGTGAGATACTGGCTGCTGGCGTGATTAGACCGTCGTGTAGTCCTTGAGCCGCACCTGTTGTCCTTGTTCGCAAGAAAAACGGCACTTTGCGGTTCTGTGTTGATAAAAGAGAGCTCAACAAACATACCGTACTACTACCTACCCACTGCCTCGCATCGACGATGCCATTGATACAGTACTGAATACAAAATTCTTTTCGTCGTTAGACCTGCGGGCTGGGTATTGATAAATGAATGTCGCTGAAGAAGACAAATTTCAAACCGCGTTCCGTACACCATCAAGCCTTTACAAGTTCAACTGTATGCCTTTCGGCTTACGGACTGCTCCCAGCACGTTGCAGCGCGCTATGAACACCGTGCTGGGTCCGCTTATGAACACCGTGCTGGGCCCGCTTAAGGATCACCGCTGTGTTGTATACCTAGATGATATCTTAGTTGTGGGCACAACAGAAGAAGAACATCTTCGGAACCTAAACGAAGTTCTTGAGAAGCTCTAGAACGCTGGATTCTGACTAAACCGTGAGAAATGCCAATTTGGACTTACGGCCATCTCGTATCTGGGTTACTCCATCTCTGAGAAAGGCGTACAGCCTCTCCCTGAAAGGATATCAGCCGTTACGAACTTCCCCACTCCGACGTGCATTAAGCAGCTGCAGTCGTTTTTGGGCATCGCGTCTTATTACATTCTTGGCAGCAGCGGCAGCAGTGCTCGCGCACGACTCACGCACTCCTTTCTGCTCGTACAGGGTATCTTGTCAAGCAAGATCTTCACCGAAGACCACCAGAAGTTGGCGCTTCTGCTGGATCAACCGCACGTGTCATCCAGCAGGCTATCACGTCAAGCAAGATCTTCATAGAATACCACCAGGTGGTGCTGGCTTGTCCCGGCATCCCTACTTAAAGGCCGCCTGCACCTACGATCGACCATTCTTGGCAGCAGCGGCAGCAGTGCTCGCGCACGACTCACGCACTCCTTTCTGCTCGTACAGGGTATCTTGTCAAGCAAGATCTTCACCGAAGACCACCAGAAGTTGGCGCTTCTGCTGGATCAACCGCACGTGTCATCCAGCAGGCTATCACGTCAAGCAAGATCTTCATAGAATACCACCAGGTGGTGCTGGCTTGTCCCGGCATCCCTACTTAAAGGCCGCCTGCACCTACGATCGACCATTCTTGGCAGCAGCGGCAGCAGTGCTCGCGCACGACTCACGCACTCCTTTCTGCTCGTACAGGGTATCTTGTCAAGCAAGATCTTCACCGAAGACCACCAGAAGTTGGCGCTTCTGCTGGATCAACCGCACGTGTCATCCAGCAGGCTATCACGTCAAGCAAGATCTTCATAGAATACCACCAGGTGGTGCTGGCTTGTCCCGGCATCCCTACTTAAAGGCCGCCTGCACCTACGATCGACCATTCTTGGCAGCAGCGGCAGCAGTGCTCGCGCACGACTCACGCACTCCTTTCTGCTCGTACAGGTTGGTTGCGACAGCATCTGTCGTTTTCCTCGTTATCCTGTTACTGCCGCTGCTGCCATTAACTGTTTTTTTTTTCGCTACTTGTATCCTGGTATTGAGTTTCTAGTGGTTTTATATATCTGAGTGTTGTTAGATATTCCCTCCTGTGCTGAGCTCGCTAAAAGAATTGACGAACTGGAATCAAGGCTTCTTAATGAGTCTGATCGTATGACTGATCGCATTGTGGACAAGATTGTCGTGCAAATGAAGACTAGTGGGGTTGACGTGCTGGAGCTAAAGAAGCACGTGGACAGTCTTGAGTCCAGTCTAAAATTTTTGAATGATCTGGTTGAGAAGCTGCACAGTGAAAAAGCCTCACTTGTGGCAGTAAACAAAGCCCTGAAATCTGAAAACTGCTCACTTTCCCGCAGGGTGTCCGAACTCGATCAGTACTCTCGCATTAACAACATCGAGATCAGGGGAATCCCCTGTACTCAGGGCGAGGACTGCGTTGCTGTATTGGAGACAATTGGCAGGAAAATTGGATTTCCCGTTACTTCCACTGATCTCGATGTTGTCCATAGGGTGTCTACTAAAGATAAGGCAAAGAAGAACTTAATTGCAAGATTCTGTTCTCGAACAAAAAGAATGATTTCATCAGCAAGGCACGAAAGGCAAGGCTTTGCCTGAGTGACATCGGCAGATATGACAGTAACTCCCCTATATTTGTTAATGACCACTTGACACCCCAAAATAAGGCACTCTTTTCCAAAGCACTGGCGCTGAAAAAGGCCAACAACTGGAAGCACTTGTGGACGGATAATTGTCAGATTAAGGCTAGAAAGACAAATGAGAGCCGCGTTTGTCGCATTGCTGATGAGTCTGACCTATCTGTTTTCAACTAACTCTCTCTATTGGGACCCTTAAATGTCATTACCATCCACCATGGATTCTTACCTGTCAACATCTGCACTGAATAAGTTCATGTCGCGTGACTACCACTCAATCATTCTCTTCAATGCTAGAAGTCTCCGAAAGCATTTCGGTGATTATCAGAACCTTTTTACAACACTTACTAATAGCTTTTCAATAATATGTGTGTCTGAAACCTGGCTAAGTCATGATGACAGGGACCTATTCTGCTTTAGCTCATACGTTTCTGAGTATTCTCACAGAGAGACGAGTAACCACGGAGGTGCAGCTATATTTGTCTGATCTAATATTCTATACAAACGCCGGCATGACTTGGAGTTAAATATTACTAACTGTGAATCAGTATTTGTGGAATTTGACTCACCCGTCTTCGGTATAGACAACAGGAACTTAGTGTTTGGCTGCATTTATCGCTCACCCCCTTCTTTAGTTACTAATTTCTTTAGTGCTCTCGATCGAACCATGGAAAAGATATCGTGCGCTAACTGCAACGGCCTAATCATGGGTGATATAAACATTAACCTCTTGGATACCACTTCATCTAATTATTCTAAATATTCAAGCAACTTTCATAGTTTTGGGTATTAATGTTTAATTACTCTCCCTACTCGCTGTCCTAACAATGTCGATGGCACCTTGATTGATCACGCATTGTCGAACTTAACAGACCCACCAGAAGCAGGCATCGTTAACACCGACTTTACCGATCACTACCCTATCGTTCTACGCTTTCGCAATCGCTCAACCTTTGGTAACACTTCATATTACAGAATTGTACTTGACAAAGAAATCTTCCTTACTAGTCTAACTAAAACTGACTGGTCGGACGTTGTATCAACTAATGACCCCCAAACAGCTTTTTCACAGTTTCTGTCGACACTTTCATTGCTTTTCAACTCTCATTCCCATAAACAAAAATGCAGAAAAAAGGTAGCATCACCGCAAAACCCATGGCTTACAGATAGCCTTCTGAAAGCAATGCGGTCTCGTGAAAATTTGTACAAAAAAACTAAAAAACAACCTTTTAATACTAAACTACTTGCCCGTTACAAAAAATTTTCTAACTCACTTTGTGCTCAGCTGAGAATTGCGAAGAGGAATTATAATGAACATAAAACTGCAGAATGTGGTAATAACACTAGGAAAAAGTGGGGAAATTGTTAACACCTTTTTAAATCGTAACACCCAGAACGTCATTTCGAGGATCATTCACAATAACAGGGAATACAGTAATCCGCTTGATATTGCTAATGCCTTTTGTGATGCTTTTTTCAATACTACTTCTGGTTCCGCTTCATGCTGTAACGTGTCATTTAACCGCCTACCTCATTCATTTTTCCTTTTTCCAACTACGCCTGATGAAGTAATTTCGATAATTAGGACCCTTAAAGCAACTAGCGCTGGCCTCGATAATATTAACGCTTACGATATTAAAATGATTGCACAACATATTGCTAACGTTCTCTCTGCTATCATTAACCTCATATTTAAAACCGGTGTCTTCCCATGTGAACGCGGTCGAGTCATTCCTGTTTTCAAAAAAGGTGATCGCACGCTCATGCAGAATTATAGACCTATTTGTGTTCTTCCATTTTTTAATAAGGTTATTGAAAAAGTTATCGAAAAGCGTCTAACAAAGTATTTAAATAAATTTAGTATTCTTTCGCCCCATCAATTTGGCTTTCGTTCTGGTTTTTCAACTAATCTAGCACTTATAGCTCTTACTGATTACCTTAAAAAAGCAATTGATGAAGGTAAATTTGCAGCCTCCATATTTGTTGACATATCTAAGGCCTTCGACACTATTGATCACGCAATTCTTTGCGCTAAGCTCGAAGCCATTGGAATAACAGGTCCGCCACTACTTCTAATCCGCAGTTACTTACAAGATAGAAAACAAGTCGTTAACATTTCTGGGTGCTACTCTAAAGAAGCTACTACTAATATAGGTGTACCGCAGGGGTCCATATTAGGTCCCCTACTTTTTCTAATTTATATTAATGATCTACCTAGTTGCCTCTCCTCATCGAAGTGCATTCTGTACGCTGATGACACTACTATATTTAATTCTAACAATTGTGTAAAAACACTAACAAGTAAACTAAACGAAGATCTTCTGTCAATCTCCGCGTGGTGTGACCGGAATAAGCTGCAGATTAACCATAATAAGACCAATTTTGTCGTCTTTACCTCGCATCAGAGATCGCCTGACCACCGTCAATTCATTTCCATCAACAATCACCTAATCACTGCAGTTCATCATTGCTCCTATTTAGGTGTGGAATTCGATCGCCACCTTAAATTTCACCTTCACATAGCTAACGTAAAAAAGAAAATGGCATAAGGAATACGTGCTCTAATTAAAGCTCGACCTTATTTCTCATTTTCTACTCTAATGTCGCTGTATTATGCTTTCGTTCATTCTCATATCAACTATAACATTGAATCATGGGGAAACACTTATAGCAGTCACCTAATGTCATTGCAAGTCATTCAAAATCGAGCTATTCGTCTAATAACATTTTAATCTCGTAGCATTAACGCTAGTGAGTTATTACATGCTCATAACATTTTGAATGTGACTGATCTTGTTAAATACAACCTCGCCATTTTTATTTTTAGGGCAATAAACAATAATCTTCCAGTAACCATCATACCAACGACGTCTCTTATTAATATAAATAATACTAGATTTGCAGAGAATATGAACTTTATTTTACCCAACGTTCGCACCAACTACGGCAAGCAGTCATTACACTTTTCAGCTTTATCCCTCTGGAACACATTACCATTTCCTTTAATATTGTTGAAATCTCACAGGTTTCATACTGAAGTTAAGCGCTTTCTTTTAGCTTTATCCGACTCCCATTTTTCAGTGTAGTATGTTTTTTCTTTCTTTTTTTAACTTTAACTGTGTTTCTATATTTATTTCCTGCATTCTTTTCATCGCCTTGGAAAAGCACTCTTTTTAGTTCTGCCTATTATTGAGTGATCTGCAACCTTGTTCTTATGCATTAACTGCAGCATTTTTTTATTTATGCCTTGTCTTTCAAAAAAACCTGTATTATCGTAAACTTTACATGTTGCCATTGTTTGTTTGTATTAATAATTCTTGTAATCATGCATAGGAGGTCCCATTTCAGTTTTTAACTACGGGACCTCCTTCTGTATGTACTTACCATGTAATTAACCCCGTTTTTTGTATTGAATAAACTGATTCTGATTCTGAAAGTTTGTTGCCAACTTCGCTTCTACAGCTGCTCCCCTTACTGACCTGCTGAAGAAAGATACGCAGTTTAAATGGGGCCAATCACAGGAATGTGCATTCCAATCGCTCAAAAATCAGCTGACCTGTACTGAGCCACTTCAATGAACACTGGACCACAGTGGTGCACACAGACGCTAGCCAGGTTGGACTCGGAGCAGTACTTGTGCAGCGCGACCAAGATGGTGATGAGCATATTGTCGCCTATGCCAGCCGAAAACTTTCAGATGCTGAAAGTCACCACCACTCCAACGAGCTGGAATGCCTAGCTGTTGTGTGGAGCGTGGACGACAAATTTAGACACTATCTGTTTGGTCGGCATTTCATGGTGGTAACAGATAATGCAGCAATTTCATGGATGTTCTCAAGACAACACCTAGCATAAATTCGCGCGCTGGATAATACGACTACAGGAGTATGACTACAGCGTCCGACATCGCGCCGGCACTCTAAACCAACTGGCTGACGCATTGTCGTGAAATCCTAGTGGGGACGACTCGTCTAGAATGAAGGAAGCGTGGATATTATTTTCACAGCAAGACGTCGCCGAGGCCCAACTCCAAGACACTGATGTGGCGGCTATCATTGCTTCACTTGCGGACGCACAGAACAGCAACAAATTTGTCGTGCGTGACGCAACTCTCTATCGTCGTCTATGGGAGAATAATTGGCAAGTTGAAGAACACGTTCTAGTCATCCCTGCTTCGTTGCGGCCTCGTATTCTTCACGCCATCCACGATACGCCTGAAGGCGGACACATAGGTCAGCGAGCGACACTGAAAAAAGTACAGGAGCACTTCTGGTGGCCCAAAATTGGTAATAGTGTTCGTGATTACGTCGTTAGCTGCGAAATATGCCAACGACACAAGCGGCTTCCAGGGTGCCAGTCTGGGCTGCTCACACCCATTTTATCTCCTGCTACCATATTTCACACAGTTGGCATCGATCGACCATGTTGGCCCCCTACCAACGACAGCGGCTGGCAATCACTACATCCTGATTGCTGTTGACCATCTATCCAAATTTGTGGAGGCGGCCGCCGTGCCTTCTCTGGCACCCAGGTGCGGGAAAGATTTTTTAGAGACTGATTTGAACTGAGGCATGGTCTTCCTAACAAATTAATATCGGATCGGGCATCCACCTTCCGCTGTTCCGAACTCCGTTCCTACCTGCGCCATGAAAGAGTTGAGCACCACTATGCCTCAGCGTACCATCCGCAAACAAACGGCCTGTTGGAGAGAGCTAATCAGACAATTCAAGCACATTTTGCTCCCTACTGCAGAAATAGTAAGCCGAGAGAAGCAGATAGGGACGAACATCCCCAGGCTGCTGCTTACTAAATGAACATTTCACTACAGAACTCAGCTTGCACATCGCCGTACGAAATAGTCTATGGCCAGCTACCCCAACTTAACGCGCTCAATTTGAATACCCCGATCAGATTTGGACGCCCCGTCGCGCGACTTACATTATGGCGCAGTATTCTAGAAGAAGCTCGCAAGAGTGCAGCGAGAGCCCAAGACGTTCAAAAGCGTAATTGCGACCGTCGCCATCGTTCCGCGCCGCAGTACCAAATAGGAGATGAGGTGTGGGTCCAACGAGGTAGTCGACCACCGGGCAAGAAGCTATGCGTGAAATTTGAGGGTCCCTTTGTGATCACAGAACGCCTGGGGAAGAACACTTGGAGTGTTCGCACTCTGGTTCAACAGGGAACCTTACATAAGAAAGAACAATTTTGTCGTCCACGTGGCTTGTCTCAAGAAGAGGTACACCGACAAATCTGATGTGGTTGTGCGCTGAGTTTCAAAAACGCAGTGTGGCCGAGTGTAATGAAGTGGCACAAGCTCGGTAACACGGGAAAGGGAGAAAAGAAGAGGAAGAGAAGAGAACATCCGGCCCAGTGAACGGGTGCTGTGTCTCTGTCTCCTGTTCTTTCCTTTACAATATATATATATATATATATATATATATATATATATATATATATATATATATTAGTGAAGTAAAGAGTAACCGGAGCCGGCACAGAAGTAGTTCAAAAAATAGAAGCACGTCCTTGTGGTATTCACTTTTTTAATAATTCCACTCTGTGCACGCGCAGTTTTCCATTTACGTGTTCGTTGTATTCCTTCTTACTTTGTATTTTTTTTCACTTTGTATTTTTTTCTTGTCTCTTTTCACCCTTACGGCAAAAAGGTATAAATTGAGCTTTGTATGCTTGTACACGCACTCTTGATGAAGGCCGGACCCCCGCCGAAACGTCAGTAAAGTCTTGTTATGTTTTTCCTACGTGCTTCTATTTTTTGAACTATATATATATATATATATATATATATATATATATATATATATATGGAGGAAGTAGTTATTCGCATTCAGTGCTTAGTAAAAATTGAAAAAAGTGCAGATTCACGTTACAAAAATATCGCCGACGAGTACGATTGTTACGTTCGGCGACCAGCGGGGGCAGCGATCGTGGAAGTATCTCCTGATTGCCTGCGATGAATCGCTTCGGGAGGCTGAAAAACGTTCCGCCGGGAAAGATCAGCGGCGACATGTCTCTACACCTTTCAAAGAGTACGTGTCTCGACGCTATAGGAAGAGGAGACTCTTGGAAAAGGGCCGCTACTACGACGCTTTCTCACGGCCGCTCGACAGACCAGCTGGCCACCAAGGCCGTTCTCCAAACAAACCCGTCGATGGCTGGCCAACGGACGCGTCAGTTCAAGTCTGGCGCGAAGCCACCTGTCTACGAGTGTCCCGTCCTTTCTGTGGGGAAGTGAGCAGTGTGTGCCCGAGGGCACTTCTCCCAATGTGTTCGGGAAACGAAGGCCACGGGGGATTATGCGCGTCTTCGCCCTCAAGGCGGACCCTTCGGTGACTCTCGACGCTCCGATTGGAGGATGGTGGGACCGCAGCTTGGACAGAGGGGGCTTTTAAGCAGACCTTTGGGGGCCATCGGGAGTGCTCTCCCATCTGCCCTGTGAAGTAGGCAGTGCTTCGATCCAGTATGCTTCGATCCAGTCTTGTTAGACTGAGGAGACGTATCGTTCTCCTACTCCTCATGTAAATAATGTAAATAAACCCTGTACTCGTTCTCGATGAGGACCTCTTCCTCCCTTCAACAACGTCTTCAGCGTCAGTGTGGATGAGGCGGACGACGGCATAGGCCAGCTACCATTTTGGATATGTCCGACTCCAACTCTTACTACTGCTGGCGAGGGCACGAGTCCCAACTCCTACAACTGGTGGACATCGGTGGGATTGACCTCACGGAACTCGGATACACCAGGACTCCCAGCTCGAACACGATACGCCCTAGTGCGAAATGTGAGAGCAGCTGTATGCGTGTTTTCATTTCGCGATATATTGAGGTAAGGAATTTGAGACCGAAATCCCCGCACCGACTGGCAGTGGACCAGTGCCGTCAGTGCCTTCGCACAGGAAGAGCAGTATGGGAACGCTGGCATGATCAGTGGCGTCGAAGCCAGCTGTGGAAGATGACGACGACGAAGGCACGAGCAACGTCACGAGCGCGAGGGGCAGTATAGTAACCCTGGCATGAGGAGCGGCATCGGAGCCAGCTGTGCAAAAAGACGATGACGATGGCGCGAGCAATTGGACCATTTAATTCACATTTTAGGGGCGAAGCTCCTTAGTGTCGAGCCTTGTCCCTCTTCGCGCCGTCGTAGCCACGCTACTACTCGCCGCTTCCGCTAGAGGCGCGGCTGTGATCTCTTTCTCTTTCCCTCTCGTTCCCGACGCGCGTGCTCTCTTTTTCTCGTCCGTCGCTATGGGCGCTGCGGTGCACAAGGGCGTAGGGAGCCTACATGCAACGCCGTTTTAGGGTGGTGACAACACCAAGATTTTGACCGCTATTTACCGCCAAATTTGGTGGGTAGCCATTTTGGTCCCCAGTCTTTCTGCCTTTTTTGTCACGCTCTGGTATACTGATGTTGGCACGCGTTCTATTCAATTTCTTTAATTTAGTTTTGCGCCAATGCGCACAAGAAACCTGCATACATCTTTAATATACTAGTTGTATTTAGCTTTTACTTTAACACATCAAACTTACTTTTCTATTGCATGTCGTGCGACACATGAAAAGCAACAAGTTATAAGGCATGATGGCGTGCTCGTGGTAGCATTATCTCACGCCAAGAACGTGAACTGTATTAAGCATTGTCGTTGCCTTCCAGTTGTACATAATATATAAAGGGTGGTTTTCGAAGTGTGCTGTAATAAAGACTGTCCTTACTAGCCTGTTTAACTAAAACGTAGACGTGCCGTGTACGGCGCTCAGACGCGCCATTTTTCTCTGGCTGCTGAGGCTAAAGTTTATTAAAAGAAGTTAATTAATTTGCCGTCACCAAGGGTTGCGGCAAATGTGGTCTGTCGCTGGTCTTTCGCCATTTTGTGCCCCAGATTTAACCCGCCAATTTAGCTGGCGGCGGCAAGTGCCCTTACAAAGGCTGTCACCACCCTAAAACGGCGTTGCATATAGGCTCCCTACAAGGGCGTTCGTTCCCGACGCGCGCTCTCTCTCTCATCCGTAGCTAAGGGGCGCTGCGGTGTACAAGGGCGTTCGTTCCCGACGCGCGCGCTCTCTCTCTCATCCGTAGCTAAGGGGCGCTGCGGTGTACAAGGGCGTTCGTTCCCGACGCGCGCGCTCTCTCTCTCATCCGTAGCTAAGGGGCGCTGCGGTGTACAAGGGCGTTCGTTCCCGACGCGCTCTCTCTCTCTCTCATCCTTAGCTAGGGGCGCTGCGGTGCACAAGGGCGTTCATTCCCGACGCGCGCGCTCTTTTCTCTCTCGTCCGTTGCTCTGGTTTACCTGAATGATCCCCCGGTGCTTTGCCCACTCATCATCATTCACGTCGTTGATATGCTGTGATTTTTTTAGCCTCGTTTTTTCTTCGCATGGCGGCAGACTGGAACGGCCTCCCTTCTGCCATTATCGACATAATCTGCCCATCCGTATTTTTACAACAGGTCACGGACCATCTGCAACCACGTTGTACTTGAATTTTCATTATATATGTTGTTTGAATTTACATGCGTGTATGTATATGTGCATATGTAAACGTTAATATGTGGGTATACATGTGCGCATGTACTTGAATATATATATATGTATACATATATGTGTATGCATATGTTACTTGAATGAGTTTAAAGTCGAATCTTGTACCCACCCCTTATGCAATACCTCTGAAGTCAGGGGTCTTTAAGGAAAATAAACGGAACTGAACTGAACCTCTCCTGGCGACACTTCTTGGCCCACCCGATCTAGCCGCTCTCCTTCGCCACATCGCCGCTTCTCCCGGTCGCCCCCATCGCGTCGATCACCGTCCCCTAGCTCCTTCCGGCGCACGCTTTCGGAAAACTAACGGGTGGAGCACCCAGAGGTGATGCTGCTATACCGACTCGAGGCCACAATCCTCTTCTGACCCTGCCCACACATCGGAACCTTATCAAAGTGAGCGTGGATGGCGTACCTGTTACGGCTCTGATTGACACTGGTGCGCACATATCTGTGATGAATGCTCAGCTTCGCCATCGTCTCAAGATAAGTTGTCGCAGTTTCACCTGAAAGGCGAAGCATCAATTGCGATAGCAAATTTGTAGAGAGCTATACGGAGTAATGATAGTGGCTTTATCAGCTGTATAAACTTGGACATGCAGCAGCACCGGCAACACGCACAACTGTTGTCGACGCCGTCGGCGTTTTGCCCGCGTTCGCACAAAATGCGTGCGGCGTTGGTGACTGTTGCCAATATAAATAGGCACTTGGTGCTGCAGCTAAACGTCGCTTCTCTTCCCTCCCCCTCCCCCCCACGGCCTTTCGTGCGTCCGAAGAAGGCGCGTTTGCTCTACATATATGGTGATTGTAAAGGAGGAAAGAGACGCCTACTTCTGCAGCCCTTAAGCGAGCACGGCGCAGAACGCGCGTTTGTTCTCCGCCGTGGGTTCACTCCCCGTGAAAGCGCACGTCTCTCGCGCGCTTTCACTCGCACATACAGCGTTCGGCGGCGCGCGGCGACGATTTCATCTCCATTGACGTCATACGGAACCTCACGGCGACGGCGACGGCGACGGCAACGGCGACGGCGACGCCGACGGCAGAAATCTGCTTTGGACTGTCCATATAATTGCTATCGCAATAAAAGTCCTCACTCCTGCCCCGTCGCCTGAGCTCCGAGTCGCCGACGGGGGAACACCGGCCGTTATTGGCATGTGTCCATGCCAATGTGTGGGCAGGGTCAGTCGGGTGGGCTCGTGTGAGTGTCGCCGGTCATCATACTTCTGTTTTATGTGCTAGAACACTGCCCTCACGACCTAATCCTGGGACTTGGCTTTCTCTCAGCCCATTCCGCCTTGGTAGACTGTTCTGCTGGTGTTGTGCAACTCGCTCTACCTGTTGCTATTGATCCCCCCGTGACGTCTTTACCGTGACGTCTGCCGTTATATCGCTGCATGTGACCTTTGTCAACGACGAAAAAAACCAACCATACTCCCTGCTGACCGCCTTCAACCATTCTGTGCCACCAGAACAATTCTTCCGTGTAAGCATTGCTCTTTTAGGCCCTTTTCCTACATCTGTTTCGGGAAATAAATGGATTGCTGTAGCACCAGACCAGGCCACCCGATACGCAATCACACGGGCTCTTCGGACAAGCTGTGCAACCGATGTCGCCGAATTTCTACTAGAGGATGCTATCCTTCACCATGGCACTCCTCGACAGTTCCTCACTTACCGCGGCCGCTACTTTCTTTGTAAAGTTGTAATGGCACTCTGCACTCGTGCGCCACTAAACACAAACTTGCTTGCGCTTACCATCCACAAACAAACGGTCTAACTGAGCGTCTCAACCGAAACCTTACTGACATGCTGTCCATGTATGTCTCCGCTGATCATCGTGACCGGGACGTTGCATTACCGTTCGTTACCTTTGCCTATAATTCTCGCCACGATACTGCCGGCTTCTCTCCATTCTTCCTCTTGTTTGGCCGCGACCCTTTCGACACCGTTCTGCCTGCTAGTCTGAATTTCACATCGGAGTACGCCCGCGAAGCCATACTCAAGGCACAAGAGGCGCGCCATATTGCCGGACGTCGAGTTGTGGACTCGCAGGAAAATCAGCGGCGCTTATATGACACCCACCATCGTGACGCCCACTACACACCGGGTGCCCTGGTTCTCCTGTAGTGACCGTCGCGACGCGTTGGCCTCTCGGATAAGTTGCTTTCACGCTACACTGGCCCTTACCACGTCTTGCGTCAAGTAACCGACGTGACCTACGAAATCACCCCTCTTGACCCCACCGTGGCTCAGCCTCGTTCCGACGTAGTCTACGTTGCGCGTCTTAAGCCGTATCATTCGACCGCCTCCTAACCAGCACCGGGTCGGTGCTTCAGCCGCCGGGGGTCATGTGACAGAGCGATGAAGAAGACGTTTTGAGAGGACTTCGAAGAAGACAACGCTCTTAGCTTCGCGAGCTAAATATGATCTTCTCAGCCGCTGCAGTTTTTGTAAATACACTGTAAATATATTTCTTACTTCTTTTTCCCTGTAACAATATGCCAAGAATAAAACTGTGCGTTCAACGGTAATACGTCACAACTGTTCAGTGAACTCCTCGCGACTCATATAGTTTGTGCCGACATTGTCCACTGCGGCTTAATTTCCGGTTTGCATAAGACACTCTGTGCAGACGAAAACTTCGTGAAGACGCATCTGTGCGGAGAACAAATGGCCTGTGCCAGTTTCTGGATTTCGGCACAGGCTGCGTCTTTCCTGGTGTTACTTGTTACACTGGGAAAATCCTGGTTTGTCGCAAGAACAGTCGGCTGAGCGGTGATAGTGCCTGCAACCATTTGTTGGTGTAGTGGTTTGTATGCTTCACATTTCTTTAACATATTTATATGACAGAGCGTGACCTTATTTCCGAGGTTCACAAGGTAATCGAGTTCACTATGTCTCTCGATAACTGGAAACAGGCCTTTCCAAGAGAGCACCAGTTTGTTTTTATCGGCTGCTAATTGGACTAGCACCTGGTCACCTGGAAAACGTTCTCGCTTCCTCGCTTTGTTGTCATAATAGCCTTTCTGCAGTTTTCCCGCCTTCTCTAATTCTTCGTGTGCAAGTGCACATGGGCGTTCCAGACGTTGCCGAAGCTCCATCATATAGGTATATGTCGTTTTTGTCTCTTCGTCCAGGCAAGCGTTTGTCCACAGCTCCTTGAGAACAGCCATGGGCCCTCGAACATGTCGGCGATATAGCAACTCAAACGGAGAGAACCCAGTGCTACTTTGCGGAAGCTGTCTATAGGCGAACAGTAATGGTCCAAGGTAGCGGTCCCAGCTTTTTGGACGCTCTTGACACATGCACCCTATCATGCGTTTTAAAGTGCCATTAAATCGCTCGACCAGACCATTAGCCACCGGATGGTAGGGCGTAGTAGGCATTTCTTTCAACGACAGTAGTCGACTAAACTCCTTCATGACTGCCGACATGAAAGAAGAGCCGCGATGACTGATGATTTGCCTTGGTATGCCAACGCGGGAGAACATTTCTAGGAGGCCCTCTGCAATCTGCCTAGATTCAATTGTGGGTAGTGCAACTGCATCGAGGTATCGCGTTGCAAAATCTACCATAGTCAGTATATAACGATTCCCCTTGTCAGAGGTTGGGGACAATGGACCGATGATGTCGAGACCAACTCTCGTGAATGGTATGTCGATGATAGGCATGGTGCCCAAGGGAGCGCGTCCCACCGGGTGACGAGGAACCGTCCGTTGACATACGTCACAAGACTTCACAAACCGCTTTGTGTTGTCCACAAACCGCTACTGTGATGTCCTGGACACCGGAACAGTAGAAGTCTCCGGTTACCCTGCTTACTGTTTTCGTGATGCCCTGGTGACCGGCTAGGACGCCTTCATGTGCTAATTTCAGCACGATTTCTCGCAATTGTTGTACCACCACGAGTTGCTCCAGTTCCTTCTGACAAGGTAATTTGTGCTTGCGGAATAGCGTCCCGTCACGAAGGAAGAACACTGTTTCCCGATGGTCCGACACGATTCTCTTGCCAACAGCCTGAAAACAATTTCGCAGCGTTTCATCGTCCGCCTGATATTTTTAAGCGTCTCGCTTCCTACACGGAAAGCAGGCTGGGACATCACAGATAAAGTTATACCTTCCGCGATCTTTGTTCCCGCTGCTCCTCCGTATGTTATCTATGGTTCGGAGGTAATTTTATTACAATAGCAATTATATGGACACTTCAACCGGATTTCTGCCGTCGCCGTCGCCGTCGCCGTGAGGTTTCCTATAGATGAAATCTTCGCCGCGCGCCGTATGCCCGAGCGGAAGCGTGCGGGGACGCGCGCTATCACGGAGAGCGAACGCACTCAATCTCCCACGCGCAAGCAAGGAAGCGGGAAGCCAGCGCCGGAGGGATTTCGGGGGGGGGGGGGGCGCACTTCTACTCTGCCAACAACCGCGCTCGTCGCTCGCCCGCACCGTCTCTTATCTCCACACGGCTCTGACCTTTATGCGCCGTGCATTCGCCGTTCAGTTTCCGTTGAAGCGATAGACCGCACGTACCTTCGCCGCTGCGGCGTATGCGCTTGCTGCCAGAGTTTTGACAGTCGTTGTCTGCAGTCATTCAGTGTGATCTATTCATGTTTGTTTGTGCGCGCTCACACCACGCTTGTTCATTCAGTTAGTAATAGTCGGGCCACATTTTCCAACGCACGCTACACATGCAATGCTGCCCGGATCGGCAGTGCAGCGCTACAGGTGTGTCCCTTCGCACGCGCTGCCCACGGGAAGCGCTTCTCATCAACACCACCGTTTCACACGCGCCTTCTCGTGGTCATGGAGTCTCTCTTCATGTCGGTCTACTTACGCCGCAGCACACCTGCTTACTTAATCAGCTCATGTTTACTACAATTCATATTGCTACCAAAGCCGCTCACCTTACTTCGTATGACATTGCTGTGTTGCTATCGCATTCATTGCTTCGCCCTTAGGGCGAAACTGTGACATTTTGTAATGGGTCATCTTGTAGCAACTCCTTGGATTTTGCCTGGGACGCCGCACGATCATCGGATACTCTCTGCGCACCGTTATCAGCATCTTCTTTGCTGCAGTTCATTCTCTGTCTTTGCTCGGTCTTCATGCGAGCATTGAAGTGAAGTTGTGACTCATTGAGAGATAACGTATCCGGTAATGCCACGCCTTTGTGTTTCCCAAGATCACGCCATACAGTGGGTCTGCCATGCATTTCACTATTGCTGCTATTTAACTATTTCTGCTCACTATTCACCTGAACTACAAAAAATGGGTTCCGCAAAAAGACTGGCTCAGCAAAAAGACTTTGGGATCCAGTAAATACACTGGGCGTGCTGTTCAAATAAATTTCTCCTTAGGAACTAAGGCTTGTCGCACGACAACCGTGTGGCAGCCGGTGTCCCGCAGCACTCTAACTGGGCTATTTTCCATAAACACTCTCGCAACGGGGAAGTCCCCGTTTCCGCCAGCTGAAACACCTCGTCGCACCGTAGTGTTCACGAAGGGAATTATCCCTCCATCTTGTAGAACGACGTAACCCTCGTTCTCCGTTGAGCTTGTATCTGTTTTCTCTACAGAGGCCATACGCAATGTTTCCCCCTTGTCCACCCTTCCGTCGGAACGGAAGGAAGGAAGGAAAGAGTGGAGAAGGAATGACGACAAGCTGACGACAATGACGACCGAAATGACGATAAGCTGCATCATATCAGTGAGAAGTCTTCAGTTGGAAAACTTCTCACTGCTATGATGCAGCTTGTCGTCAATTCGGTCATGCGCTGGAAAACCTCTTCTGGTCTGCGACCAGCAGTCAGCTACTCTGTGACCTTTCTTGTCACACAGGAAACAGCGGATAGCGGTCTTCTCTGTTTTCCTCGCCGGCTCCGACTTCGACGCTGACGGGCCTGCTTCCTTGGGGACACGTTCTTTACTTAGGTTCGAGAGTGCCTGCGCTTCCATAGAGCTGTCAGCGGTCTCACACAGTGAACTGTCTTGCAGTTTCTTTACCTTGAGAAAGATTGTGAGTGCTGACGAACAGCCTTTCATAAATGGCTCGCTTATGATTAATTTTCTCAAGCTAGAATAGTTTCTCTCCGTCTTGCCCATTTCTAGCCAACGGTCAAAGTAGCCGGAAAGTCTAGCAGCATACTGCAGGCCGGACGCGTTCGCTTCTGGCATGGTTTGACGAAATTTCTCGCGATAACCTTCTCGCGATGACGATCGCCCATGTCAACAAGACTTTCGCCGTAATGGGGGACGCGCACAGCAGCTTTGAGAAAAGCTGTGAGCAAAGCCGCAAGAAGCCAAAGTACCCAGCCAGAGAAGCGTGCATGAGCGGAACCATGGAAGGCCAAGATGGACAGCGCACCCCAGGATAAGAAACAACAAATGCAAAAAGAATCAAGATATGGAAATGGAACTGTAGATCCATCCGAACCAAGATTCAGAACCTGCTACAACTAACTACTCAAGAGAATCCGGATGTCATAGCCGTGCAAGAAACCCAGACAGACAAAATCAAAATCAGAGGATACCAAACTCACATAGAGGGTGGGAGGACCCGCAAAGAAATTCTAACACAAAATCTACTAGTCGCGCAACAGCATCAGATTAACAACCAGATCGAACACACCTTCGTAGAGATAGTTCCCCCCCCCCCCCCCCCCCCCCCCAGGAAGACGGGCCAAAGCCTTTTCATCCTTAACTTTTATAGCCACCCGAGGAATTCTCTCGCCAGCTCGAACGCCTTCCTGAGAGAAGTGAAGAAGTATTCGAGAGCGCACAAGCCCGTGGTGTTGGGGGACTTTAACACCTACCACACGCCTTGAGGCTATCACAAGACGGCCAAGCAGGTAGCGAATGTCCACGACACAGCACAATATCATCAGCTAACATTACGGAATGACCCGCACACCCCTACTAGAACGGGAAACAGTCTCTCAGGAGACACCAGCGCGGATCTCACCTTCACATCGGGTATACCGTAGGTGGAGTGGACAATACTCGAAGAAACCCTGGGAAGCGACCACCCCGTGTTACAGACGGAAGTCGCTTACAGGAGAGCACCCATAAAAATCAGTCAGGCAAAAATCACGGACTGGACCGCTTTCCGTAAAGAAGGGCCCCCACACCAACTGCCGAAGAGCTCGAATGATGGAACAAATCCATCAGAGCAAACGTACAGAAATACACCAATGAAATTCAACTGACCACAGAAATACCGACAGTGGAGCCCCATCTTCTCCACCTGTGGGAAGCTTGTAGAAACCTTATCCGTAGATGGAAGAAGCAGAAACGGAACAGAGTCCTGAAAAAAAAAATGCACTGTGGTGTTGACCAAGCAAGCGAAGAACACGCCGACCATTTAGAAAGGCACAACTGGAACCAGATGTGTGACAGACGTCAGGGTACCTCTATGCAACTGCAAGACATGGAACATCCTCAAGTCACTGTTAAACACTATGGAATCAAAAACTAAGTCAAGAAAGAACCTCACGAAGCTTCTCCGCAATTACGGAGTCTCATTAGATGAAATCTTCGAAGAAGTAAAGAAGCTGACAGGAGGTACACAAGCCCCATCAATCTCGGGATCGCATCTAGATTAAACATGCAATTTAAATGAAGAACTGGATCGCCCATTCACACAGGCAGAAATTGAAGCGGCACTGGCAAAGCTCACCCGAAACACTAGCCCAGGCAAAGACCGCATAAACAACAAGATACTCCGCAACCTAAGCAAGACCGCGGGAGAATACCTCGTAAAGACCATAAACGAAATCTGGGGAAGTGGAATAATTTCAGCAATCTGGAAACATGCGGATGTCATCATGATGCCGAAGTCAAACAAGCCACCTGGAATTGAAAACTTGCGACCCATATACCTAACATCATGCGCAGGCAAGTTGTACGAGCATATGTTCCTTAACAAACTAACTCCATACTTGGAAGAAAACGCGTACACGCCCGACACCATGTATAGATTCAGCCCCCACTTATCGACTCAAGACATCTTACTACGACTGAAGGAGGACGTCATCGATCATCTATGCAAAAAGAGCAAGAGCGCAATCCTGGCCATGGACTTGAAAGGAGCCTTTGACAACGTCTCTCACGAGGCAGTGTTGAAGAACTTCGAGGACACGCACTGTGGCGAAAGAACATACCGCTACGTACAAAACTTCCTGACCAGCTGAACAGTGACAGTTGCACTGGGCAGCCTGAAATCGGACAAGTTTGAGATGGCTAACAAAGGAGCTCCGCAAGGCTTTGTCATCTCGCATTTCCGCTTTAATATAGCCATGCTCAAATTACCAAATATATTGAAAGGAATATACGACGCGCCCTCTATGCCGACGACATCACGATCTGGAGAACAGGCGGATCCCCAGGAACTCAACAGGATGCACTGCAAGAAGCGGGGGATCGTATAGAAATCTACCTCAAGGCTCGCGGGCTCGCCTGCGCGCAGGAAAAATTGGAGCTTCGCATACTAAAAGCGCGAACAAAGGGAAGGTCGTCAAAAGGTGAAATTCCAGAACCAGAACTCTGTCTTAATGGAGTGCAAATTCCTAAAGTAGAGTCGCTCAGAATCGTCGGCCTACATGTGCACAAGGACGGATAGGGTGCCATTACCCAACCCAAACTACAAGAAACTATCATGCAAGTAGCACATTTGGTGCGACGGGTAGCAAACAGAAGATACGGCTTGAAAGAATATGATGCAGTCAGAATCATCAAAGCCCTCATCATCAGCAGAATCACCTACGGTACCGCTTACCTATAGCTAAAGAAAGCAGAAATCGAAAAACTGAACGTCCTCATCCGAAAGGCTTTCATGATTGCCATTGGGATCTCCGAACGCTCCTCCACACAACGACTACTCCGCTTAGGCCTCCACAACACCTGGGAGGAGCTAGTCGAAGCGCACAAAGTAAACTAGCTCGAATGTCCCAAACTGAGTGAAACAGGAACGGCAACAATTAAAAGATAAGGATACATTGAATATATGCAAGTGCGCGATGGGAAAATGACAATCCCAGAGACAATTCGACAGTACAGCTTTGTAGCCCCCATTCCAAGAAATATGCATCCAACCCACCGTGAAGGAAGAAGCCAGAATAGAGACTCTTAAAAAAACCTATGGCGGTAATCCGGACACACGATACACCGATGCAGCGACGTATACAGGAACTCCGGCGCATGCGATCAGCGTCGTCGACAGCAAGCGTAAAGAGGCCGCTAGCATCTTAACAAGAGAGACACAGCAGAAGAAACAGCCTTCGCAATCTCAACCTTTGGGGAGGAAGCAGTAATGCTCCCAGATTCACTAGCAGATTGCCGGAATGTTCAGAAATTAAAAATCTTCAGGCAAGCGCTACAAAGCCTCACAGAAACGGCAAAGAATACCAGCAACATACATCGTTTGGACTCAGGGGCACGAGTTCCTACTGGAGAATGAGGCAGCCGACGCCTCCACCCGAGCTCACGTTCACCGGGCTTTCTCACAGGACGCGCCAAGGAGAACGGATGAACTCCCGAAAAAGAACAGCGATATTCTGCAACACTACAGGCTATACAGAACTTACGCGCCACCTCTTGCCACCCTAACTAGGGAAGAGGCGGTAATCCTCTGGAAACTTCAAACCAACAGCTACATCCGCAGTATTCTATTGCACGGAATCTCACCTACTCAGCATTCATACTTCTGCACCTACTGTGATGTCCCACACGCCCTATGCCATATGGTATGGGGATGTGTCTGAACACATCACACCATAGACACACTAACTGAAGAGCAGTGGGAGGCCAAGCTATCAGACCCGGACCTGAAGAGACAGCGCAGCCTCATCGAACGGGAGAAGGCCCGCGGCTACCCGGAATAAGGAGGCCGCCCACCTAGGGCGCGACGGCGCTTGCTCAGATTAATAGTTTATTCTCCCTCTCTCGCTGCGAAATGCTACTGTCTTTAAAGGTGTATGTGTGGGAAGTTGGGGATGGCAATTACGTGATAGAGGTATAATGCGCCTGCTGCACTTCGCTCCTCGAAGAGGCAGGACCTGTGTCAAGTGAGCGCCTGAACAACACTTTGCAAAATGGTGAACGTGGTTTAAATCCGGGACCGGAAACGGGTGCGACGTAGTTCGAACGCATTTCTCTAGCATTCACTGCTGAATTACCACTGATTTCTTACTCGGGGTGCATCTAAACATATTGCTGCGAGACAGAAGATGAAGACTGGAACTGAAGCAGAGTTCAGCATTAGGCCGGCACCAAAGAAGAGGAAGTAGAGGTTGCTCCTCGCCATGTTGGCTGGTTGCTGTTACGCCTGTGATATACTCGCCTGTAAATATTTCTAAGCATACGTTTTTTTGTGCAACATTTTGTGGTGGAGATGCGTGGTACGCTGCCTGTTCATCATCATCACCCAAGCACGGAACTCCGAAGTGGTTGACGCGTTGTTCCCTCTGGGAAGGCCACTGAAGCACGCACCGCGCCGGAACTTACCGTGCAGCAGCCGTCCCCGCCGTCTGTCATCTTATCGCTTCCCCAAGATCCGGGCACCTTCTGTGGCACAAATAACGTGGACGTCGAGGATTGGATTGCACGGTATGATCGTGTCAGCTAACAGAACAGATGGGACGATACGCTTATGCTGGCGAATGCGGTATTTTATCTCAAAGGAACCGCGTGCGTGTTGTACGAGACGCATGAGCACGATCTGACCAGCTGGGACGTTTGCAAAGAAAAACTGATTGACTTGTTCGGCAAGTCCTTGAGTCGTCAGCTAGCCACTATAGAAGAACTTGGCTCTCGCGCACAGTCATCTACAGAATCATACATTTCACATATTCAGGATATTCTAATGCTTTGCCGTAAAGTTGACGGTAACATGTCCGAAGCGGACAAGATCGGGCACATACTCAAGGAATCGGCGATGACGCAATCAACCTTTTAGTATTCAGGAACTGTGCCACCGTGGATGCTATTGTGAAAGAGTGTCGGCGATTCGAACAAGCCAAATCCCGCCGTATCACCCAGAAATTTACAAGGCTCCCCAATGCCGCCGCATCGGCATCATGTGAGGAGCCACTACCTACGTTACAATCGCCGGTTTCAAACACTTTGACACGGATCGTTTGTCGTGAACTAGAAGCAATGTCACCAGCCCCTCTCGTGCCCGATGTCTCGACTGCTAACCAGCCTATGGTTTCATTGATTCAAGCCGCGGTTCGACAGGAGGTCGCTAATTTGGGACTCTCCTCTGTCTGCACTGTTCGCATGCCACCAGTCGCACCAGTCACACCACCAGTTCCACCAGTCGCGCCCTTATACTGCCGAGGAACCAGCCCCGCTTAGTGGAGGACGCCGGATGATTGCCCAATATGTTTCGCGCGCTCTCGAGTTGGGCATATTGCCCGACACTGCTGAAGCCGTGAGACTTCGCTGACTGGCTGGGGCACCCGGAACCCTCGTCCTGAAGCCCACTCCCGTGCAACATCGTCACGCTCTCCACCGACTGACACGCCCGAGGTCGACACTCGCAACAACGTGTACAACAGGTCACCATCGCCGCGCGATCGCCGATCTCGCTCGCCGCAAGCCCGCCGATTCCGTTCGCCGCAAGCCCGCCGATTCCGTTCGCCGCAAGCCCGTCGTTTCCCGTCGCCTTCCAATTCTGGCCGCTACGTATGGTAAAACTAACGAGTGCAGCGCCCGGAGATGACGCTGCGTTCTCGACCCAGCCTCGAAATTCTCGCCTGACTGTTCCTACCCGCTCTAATTTGCTTGAAGTCCAACTCGACGGTGTTACTGTTAGGTCACTTATCGACACTGGTGCACAGATCTCGGTGATGAGCGCTAGTCTTCGTGAGAAGCTGAAGAAAGTCCTGACACCCGCCGTGCTACGTACGGTAAGAGTCACCGATGGAAACATACCTACTGTTGGTGGAGCGTGTACTAGAGCACTGCACGGGCCTGATTTTTCGGCCCGAGCCCGGCCCGGGCCCGCTTTACGAGGCCCAAGCCTGATTGCTTCGCTCCTTCATGGCTTCAAATAGTCGACATGCTTATGTTACCTATGTGACGTTATTGTTTTCTCACTGATATTTGATAGCCATATTCAGCGCCTGTCGGCCATCCTCCAAGTGTTCCGCAGCGCCGGTCTTCAGCTTAACTCAACCAAGTGCCATTTTGGTCGACGCGAAATAACAGTGCTCGGCCACCTTGCTAATGGTGTAGGAATCCGACCTGACCCAGAAAAAATTTGCGCCGTGAAGCATTTCTCTGCACCTTGCTCAACCAAAGATGTTCCCTCCTTCATTGGACTATGTTCATACTTTCGTCGCTATGTCAAAAATTTCGCTGGCATCGCCCGTCTGCTCACCGACCTTCTCAAGAAAGAGACGCCTTACGTCTGGGGCCTTCTAGAAGCTCATGCATTTTCTGCGCTTATCCGCCTTCTGACGACTTCTCCTCTGTTGGCGCACTTCGACCCATCTGCTCCTACGGAAGTTCGGACGGATGCCAGTGGATACGGAATCTGAGCCGTCATTGCCCTGCGTCCAGCATGGTCGTGACTGCGTCATAGCGTACGCCACCCGCCTGATCTCTGCCCCAGAGCGCAATTGCTCAATTACCGAGCATGAATGCCTTGCCCTTGTTTGAGCCATCTCCAATTTCGGCCGTACCTCTTTGGCCGCCCATTCACGGTAGTCACTGACCACCATGCGCTCTGCTGGCTTTCCTCGCTGAAAGATCGTACAGGCCTTCTTGGACGCTGGGCTTTGCGATTACAAGAGTACTCGTTTCCCGTCATGCACAAGTCTGGCCAATTACATGAGGACGCGGACTGCCTGTCCCGTTATCCCGTGGATCTACCCGACAGCACCAACCCTGACACCGATGCCTGTGGCCTTTCTATATCTCAGTTTCGTCATTTCAGCGACGAACAGCGGCGTGATACGGCATTACGTTCCACCATCAACCGTCTTAGTTTCGGGGCCTTTGACGAGTGAATCCGGATGTTTACCTTACATAATGGAACGTTATACCGCCACAGTGTATGCGCTTGCTGGTGGTACCCTCCCACATGCGTTCTACTGTCCTCCAACAGATTCACTACGAACCTACAGCAGGCCATCTCAGTGTGACGCGCACTTATGATCGCGTGCGGCGTCGTTTCTTTCGGCCTGGGCTTTATCGCTCTGTATGTTGGCCGCTGCGAACTGTACAGTCGGGCGCGATATGAAGGTGATCGCGCGAGCGTCGACCGGCCAAGCGTACCAGGGCCCTAGCGGCACGTTTAGGAAATATAAAAATCAAGATTTCACGCTCTTCTCTCCTTCGTTAGCTGTTCCATGCTGTGACAATCACTCCCATGGCGAACTCACCGCTCTTTCTCTCTATTTTTACCTTCCCAGTTGTTGCGATCAATCATAACTTGGTGGGCTCTTATCTTTCAGGATGATAACAACGTTGGTGGGAAAGTTCTACTAAAGGCGATCCTTGGCTTCGCTTCATTTATTTGATGTGCGATGTTTTACAAAAAATAGGCATTGCGTCATTTCACTGATTTCTACAACCAATGAAATTTCGTAAAGTGTTTACGCTGAAGAGTATAACTGCTGCGATGCTGATGTGACCCCGAATCTCATTTCGCAAGAAAATGGTCCCCGCCTTTGCTTGAAGCCAGTAAAGAAAAAAAAAATCACTGAAAAAGCACTTTCCTCGGGCGGGAGTGACCGCTGCTTAAGGAACAGCAAAGAGAGTGAGGGAGACATGCCTTCCCTCTCCTCAAAACTGAATTCTGGGCCTTGGCGCTGTTCTCGCTCTTGGTCGACGCTCGCGCGATCACCTTCATATCGCGCCCGACTGTACCAGCGACGCAAGAGACCACCGACGCTTCCCGCCGGCCTTCTCAATCTATCGATGTCCCAGTAGAGCCGTTCTTCCGCGTCAGCCTAGATTTGCTCGTACCTTTCCCTACATCAGCATCAGGGAACAAATGGGTCGCTGTCGCGACGGACTATGCCACGCGGTACGCTATTACGCACGCACTTCCAACCAGCTGTGCTACCGATATTGCTGACTTCCTTCTCCACGATGTTATTCTGCATCACGGAGCGCCTCGTCAACTGCTCACTGATCGCGGTCCTTACTTCTTGTTCCGTGTCATCGATGACCTTCTACGCTCATGTTCCACAATACACAAAGTCACCACCGCCTATCACCCTCATACAAACGGCCTCACCGAACACCTGAATCGCACCATAACCGACATGCTCTCTATGTACGCTTCCGCCGACCACCGCGACTGGGATGCTACATTACCTTTGTTACATTTACCTATAATTCGTGACGCCACAATACGGCAGGTTGTTCACCGTTTTATCTCCTTTTTGGCCGGGAACCGACACTACCCATAGATACTTTACTACCAGCCGCTCCACAACAACCATCGGAGTACGCACAAGCTGCCATCGCACAAGATGCCATCGCTCCCCCCGGCGTGTTGCGCGCGATTGGAAGACGGCGCGCTTCCTTCCCGCCCTTGTGTGCACGAGATTGAGCCGCTATCGCCGGCTCACCCTCGCACGCTTTCTCCCGCGCGTACGGTATACGGCGCGCGGCGATGATTTTATCGCCTGTGAACTATATACGAAACCTGACGGCAACGGCCACGGCACAAATGCGCCAGAAGTGTCCATATAATTGCTATAGCAATATTAGGTCGACAATCGTGGAAGAGGACTAAACGCATGGAGAGCGCAAGCATTCTCTAGTAAAGCACAGACTTCCGAAGGTATGATGGTTCCATGAAGGTGAAAACACACGAGCATAAGTAAAAGGAGCGTTCGTCCTGTGTCTGCACCACTAGTTCTGTGTCCTCCTTCTCCTCGCGTATTTTTCATCTTGTTGGAACCATTCCTTCACGATCCACCAACTTGATCAGAAAAGTACCCTACTTAATAAGATACGTGTAACAATAGGTGGTGAGCAAATCCACGCTCAAGCTATGTTTGCCTCAAAGCAACTGAAACAGATCTCGAAGGCTTTGCTTTTGCAAACTGCCTGCGCCGGAAATTATAGACGAGCCGGAAACACGTCTGGCCGCTATGGTTCATAGCCCACCTATCGAAGATTATGGTCAACTGAGCCGGGATGACGGAAGGTTCCCTGCGATGCACACTGACTGAAAAAAGGAAGAGAGCCCGTGCTTTGTTGGGGATGACACTTGCACCTAAATGTGACTGAAGATAAAATAAAAAAAAGATCCATTCGGTGTGGGGAGAGTGAGATAAAAGTTTATTTCGGTGACAAAAAGGGTAGCCTGCCACTGTCCTTGCTCCTTGTTTGTATGGCTACACAGCAACCCGCTTGCGGAGCTTAGCTCAACGCAGAATTAATGCATACGTTCCGTGCGATGTTAGCTGCTGCCTAAAGGAAATCTTGTATCCACATTGATTAAAGCACCATTAAGCTGAGGCACACATGAACCGCCGTTCTGTCAGCATTAAAATCGCCAACTTTGTTCCTTAGGCAGGCTGACAATATAGAGTATGTCCGAAAAGTAATGTCAGTGAGTCGAATAAAAAAATGTTACTGATCAGATCAGTACAACTCATTAAAAGGTTTCAAAATAAGCTCCTCCTGCGTCGACACATCGCTTCCAGCGACAATTCCAGGCATCGAAGGCGTCACGTGAGGCCTCCACCGTAATGTACTTTAGAGCCTTGGTGCAAGCCTCTTTGACTATGCAACTGTCCCGAAATGATGTCCTTTCGTGGGAGTTTTCAAACGCCACTGGTAGACAACGTTCTGACAAAAAATTTTCACGAAAGACCGTCTTTATCATAGGAAATATTTCCACTTCGGACTTGCTTAGTTTCACACAAATATTGAAGGCAACCCTTTGTTCCAACGAGCGCTGCATTGGGGCTTGCACGGCAAATAAAAATGAGATTCACGGAGAAGCCTGTCCTTACTCTCCAGATGGTAGCAGACGATAGAGCGACCGCGCGTGCCTAAGCTAACCTCCCCCTCCACCAATTCCAACCGCGCTGCGACGTACAGTCGCTTCACAATATAATCACTGACATTACTTTTCGGACAAACCCTGCAGAATGCGAATGTATTATAATAAACGCTGCTGACGCTGTCACAATTATGGTATTAAAGAAAAAGCAGAAACGTCTCCTGAGATCATTGTGCTAGTGCTGTAGGGGTGCTAGCTTTTTAAGTGAGAGGGTATTAACCAAACACCCTCAATGTCGTAAATTGCATTTTAATATTCAGTTTCACTAAACGTTGTATGTCGCTCTCACCGCGACAACGTTTCTGCCGAGCTACAGAAACCTGTAGTAACGCTTTAGATAAAGTGAATACACAACATAGATGATGAACGTAACGAAGGGTTTAACGAAATATGAGCATCGAAGATCCAGCCTAGTAGACGCATGCTTTTGCGCAGCCAAGCTGCCAAGCATGGAGCGGTACATTGCCGTCTATGTCGTTGCTTTCTTTTTTCTTTTTTTTGTGTTTGTTCGTGTTCCGTTAATACAATCTGCGTGATACAAGTTTTAGCCGAAATAAAATGCCGCATGCGAAATTACTGGAGCGTCCTTCGATGCGGTATTGAACGTGTTGTTTGCTTCGGAGAATGTTTTCTCAAACTGTTCATTTCTTGAGTGGTTTTTGGTCCTGGCTGCTCTCCTCCTCAGTCCACTCCATCATCGAGGAGGCACTGGAAAACGTATAAACCCAATGGTGGCCTCGTCACGAAAGAGGAAAAAAAAAATGAGCGAAGACGCGCACCGTCGTAAAAAACCGGCAAGGAAAGCAAAAGCGGCAGTCGCGTCACGGGCTCCTGAGAGGACTTATTTATAAAACAATCGTCTCTCGATTCTTCAGCCTTATCTCATCTTTTCTTACTTTCTGTGTGTTTGTGCTCACTTTCCGCTGTCGTCACTTGCTTTGCTCTTCTCGTATTATTTCTCTTTTTTCTGATTCGATGTCGGCTGCGTTCCCGTTTTCTTTTTCTTTATGAGAATTTTGTGCTAGGCGCCACTTCATCGCTATGCTTTTGGTTTTCTTTTGCTACATTTTTTGCCGGCGCGCCGGGCAGCGCTTTGCTTGCTCTTGCTCTTGCCGAGGGATAGCAAAAGCAGCAAGGGCGCCCTACGGAGGGAGAAGGGAAAGTGAGGTCGCCCTTTCCCTCGGCAGTTTTCCTTTTGCTTTCTCTCGTTTTGCTTTTCGGCGCCGGCCGGCGCGCTTTGCCGTTCGGCAGGCTGCGCTCAGTCGCTCCGGCGAAGGGCGCTGCACCGCAAGGCTCCAAGAACCACGCTGCAGCAGCACTCCGCGAATAGCGCGCTCTCGGCACCGCCTGGATACACGTGTGCGACGCGGCGCTGCACTGCTGCCGGACCGCATCATTTCGGCGACTGTGGTCCGTGCGCGTGGCATGGCGTGATTGGCACGGCGTGATTGGCACGGCGTGTTGTGCTCTTCCGGAGCCGCGCCTACGCTGGGCGGGTTCGTGCTTGATGCCCGTCCAGGCGGACTGGTGAGCAAGCGTCAGTTCAGCTTTCGCGTCTTTCCTTTATTGTGCCTGCCGTCACTTGCTGGAACGCACTCCATCGTAATTGTGGTCCGTGAGTGCTGCTTATGACTGACTCGCTGTGCTTCGCTTTATTCAAGCTGAAAAATGACTTCCGCGCCAATAGTTAACGCAGGTCATATACTCTCCGTAAGGTTAGCGGTGCTGACTGGTGACGTTATGTATCTATAACAGACCTTCTGAACCGTGACCACTGCTTCTACACGAAAACGAGGTAGCCAGAGCAGCTAAAGGCGGAGCAGTCCTACATTGCTAAGAAAGTCTTGTTTGCTTCAATGGAATATCTCTTGATCAAGGGGATATTACCGTTCGGGAGGCTTCAAACAAGGCATAGAAAGATGTGTGCTAAATGCGAAGCATTTCTTGGCGAACATTTGCTACTTTGGCAGTATCTATCTATCTGTCTATCTATCTATCTATCTATCTATCTATCTATCTATCTATCTATCTATCTATCTATCTATCTATCTATCTATCTATCTATCTAGCCGCCTCCGACTTTGTGCTGTCATGGCTGTTTCGTTAACTTGGAATGTACCAAAATTGGCATACTATGACACGAGTTTATGACGAACATAAATGATATGTCATGACATAACTATAATATCATGTGTGACATGTAGGTTATGAAACAGCCGCCTACGTCTTGGTGCTCTCATGGTCGTTTCGTTAACTTGGAATGTACCAAAATTGGCATACTATGACACGAGTTTATGACGAACATAAATAATATGTCATGACATAACTATCATATCATGTGTGACATGCAGGTTATGAAACAGCCGCCTACGTCTTGGTGCTTTCATGGTCGTTTCGTTAACTTGGTAGATACCAATATTGGCACAGTGTTACAGGAGTGTATGACGAACATAAGTGATAGGTCATTACATAAATGTCATGACATGCGTGTCATGTAGATCATGAAAATGAGTCAGCGAAAAAATTAACACTCAAAAACCAATGAAATGGGTTTGGATGTGGATACTAAGTGAAAGAAACGCTAAATGATGATGGTAGAAGTCATACTCTGAGCATGACTCAGCAAAAATGACAATGACTCAGCGAAAAAATATTAACACTCAAAAACCACTGGAATGGGCACGTGGGCACTAAGTGAAGGAAACACTTAATGATGATGGTAGAAATCAGTCATGAGCATTACTCAGCAAAAACGACAATGACTCAGCGAAAAAGAATAACACTCAAAACCACTGAAATTGGTTCTGACGTGGGTACTAAGTGAAGTAAACACTTAAGGATGGTGGTAGAAGTCATAGTCATGAGCATGACTCAGCAAAAAATGACAATACAATACAAGTTTACAATACAAGTTTATTTATCTTTGTGGTACAGTTTGAACACAAAGAGCGGACGCCGAGCAAAAAGCTGCTTTTTGCAGTTTGAGAAACGCCCTGCGCCCGTAGGTCACACGTCATTCAGACAGATGCATTGTAAGCACAAAATGGACAAACAGCAACACCAACGATTCTTTTTTAGACTACAACTTAAAATTCACTGAGACTGACATACTTAAATTCACTGAGACTGACAAACACAAGCAAACCAAATAAAATGTAAATCACATATCTAACAGACACTTCTACTAAAACGTACTGGTATCAGTAGGCCAAGATTACAAACATTTGTATAAATGAATAAAGAAATGATATGTACAACACTCATCAGCTAAAACAGGTCACAGAAATAATTGCTAAACATTTTCAAACATATAAAGGTGGTTAATCAGCATGCCCTTTGAAATTTGTTCAAGAAAAATGTTATTTGCATGAAGAATATTAAGGTATCTCGGTAAGACATATGATGGAGACTGTTGGCGATATGTAGTGCGACAAAAAGGTTGGCACCATTGGACAGAATTTCGGGTATTGTAAGCAGGTATGGGACAGTTTAGTTTGAATAAGGACAATAGTCTGTCATTATTACCGAGAACTGCGGTTTTGTACATGATCAGTAACTTGTAGGGATACAACTCGGTGACTTTGAGGATATGAAAAGCAGTGAAGTACGAGTTAGTGTGTGTGTACCATGGTACATTCGCGATTAGACGTATTGCTCGTATTTGAGCAACTAGAATTTTTTGTTCATTTTGTTTCGTCATTTTGCCCCATATCGTAAAACAGTAGGAAATAATTGGTAGTATATATGCATTATATATGAATATCTTTGCTTGTTGAGGAAGTACGTGTCTATGACGATTTACTATACCGTTTATTCTGTTTATTCTTAACCTTACGCTATCGACATGCGCATCCCAACTAAGTGATTCAGTAAAAACCACGCCTAGGCTTTTTACAGCTGGTACGATCTCAATTTTACTATTCCCTAAAACAAGATCAAAGTTACAGTGATGTATTCTGTTTTTCGGTCTGAACAAAATGCCTTTAGTTTTATTTGTATTAATCTTCAAGCAGTTTTTGAGTGCCCATTGCCGCAAGTATTCCAAAAAATAATTGCCTTTACTAAATACATCTTGTTCTGTTTTACCTGAAATTAACATGGTTAAGTCATCGGCGTATGCTATGATATTTACTGCAACTGGGGCAAAAAAAATATCATTAATATAAAGAAGGAACAGTAGAGGCCCTAAAATGCTTCCTTGTGGTACACCGTATCGGATGGGTGCTAGTCTGGAAAATGCACGGTTGTGAACAACCATGTGTTTTCGGTGTTTCAGGTAGGACTCCAATAATCTTACGCACAATGACTCAGCGAAAAGAAGATTAACACTCAAAAACCATTGGAGTGGGTTCGGACGTGGGCACTAAGTGAAGAAAACACTAAAGAATTTTTGTAGAAGTCATAGTGATGACCGTGACTCAGCGAAAATGAGAATGACTCAGCGAAAAAAGATTAACACTCAAAAACCAATGTAATGGGCTGGGATGTGGTATAAGTGAAGGAAACGAATAAAGGCTAATGAGCATGACTAAGTTTTCCGCCTTGCGTACTCTTAGGTGTAGCTACAGGGACTCCTGAGTACTCATGACATGAATGTCGTGACATGCTTGTCATGTAGGTCATGAAAGAGCCGCCCACGTCTTGGTGCTCTCATGGTTGTTTCGTTAACTTGGTAGGCTCCCGGCACACTGCTTCGCATAACATCGATTCCCACATGGCGTGGGATCTGCCGGTTTTTTTTCGACATGGATGTGTTTCTGGACGTGTTCTTTGTGGCAGCATGGCCAGACGAGGAAGGAAGGCAGGACGAGTGGTTTCCTACTGTTTTCTTTCCCCGCACTTCATATATATGCAGTCCGTGCGCTAGCATTATGATCATCATCAGCCCTTTCTCGTCCATTGGAATATAAAGGTCTATCTCGGCGGTTATCTCCCCGGTGAAGTCACGGCGAAGCTGCGCCTCCACACTTGCCGGGGTATGATTGGTCGAAATCTGCCGAGCCGCCGCCAGAGGCGCCTGCTGCAGTCACGTACACCGTGCGCGTTCGGCACAAACGCGGGGACACGGGGAAGCGCGGACGGTGTCGGCAGCCACTCTGCGCGTTGTCGGGTTGGTGCTGCTGCAGTTTATTTCTCTCTCTCTCTCCCGAGCATAGCGCGCGCATGCTCTCCTTCCCTCTCCTAAACGTCCCATGTCAAGGCAACATGTGCACGGCACGGAGAGGAGACGCACACGCCGCTCCGCGAGGTGGTTGCTAGGCAACCCAGGTGACTGATCGCTCAGCGATGTTTTTGTTATCGCGTATAATAATAATAATAATAATAATAATAATAATAATAATAATAATAATAATAATAATAATAATAATAACCTTTATTTTTTCCATCAACGTGATCAACGGTCGGCTTAAACAGCTCCGCTGTTAAAAGGATGTGTATCCGCTTCGCCGTATCGATGAAGTTATCGACAGTCTTCATTCCGCATCCTGCTTTTGATCTGTGGACCTCTGATCGGGCAGCTGGCAGATACGCATGGGTGCAGACGACAAAGAGAAAATCGCTTTTGTCACACCAGATGGCTTGTTTGAATTCAACGTCATGCCGTTTGGTTTGTGCAACGCGCCAGCGACATTTGATCGGTTTACGGACATGGTACTGCGCCGCCTGAAATGGCAGGTTTGTTTATGTTACGTTGGCAACGTCATTTCTGGTCACACTTTTGCAGAGCACAGTCATCGACTTGATGTTCCTGTGACGTGCCTTGAGCAAGCTGCCCTGGCCCTCAACTCATAGAAATATCCCTTTAGCCAATGAGAGGCGCTAGTACTTGGACATCTAGTGGACAGGTACCGTGTGTTACAAACCCACAAAAGGTCGCTACAGTTAGCGACTTCATAGAACCGCAGTCACAACGCGAGCTGAGAAGTTTCTTGGGTCTTTGCTCGTACTTGCAGCGTTTGCACCCCACTTTGGCGATACTGCCTACCCTTCCGGATCGATACTTCGTCATTTTGACCCCTCTGCAACAACAGAATTGCACACCGACGCGAGTGGAATCGGCCTCGGCGCCGTCCTCGTCCAGCGTTTTGGTGACGCCGAGCATGCCATTGCTTACGCCAACCGTTCTGAGCTAGGCCGAACAATATTACACCGTCACTGAGCAGAATTGCCTCGTTGTCGTTTTAACGCGATAGAGTTAAGGGCCCCGTGCCAAGAAAATTGGGTGTCGGCGTAAGCATCGGCGTCTGTAGCATCCGTGGCGGAGAAATTCATCCTGAACCACCCCGACCACACAGGCCCTGGCGCAAGGGGTTAGTGAACAAAAATTGAATTTCTTAAAATAAAATCCGCCAGAAAAGCATAAAGTACGACTTAACTACAACCTACAGACATGATAGCGTCGGATTGTAATTTGAATATACGAGAAGAAAGCCTTATAAGCAGCCAGGGATCTTTGAATGCTATCGCGTTCCACTCTTAAAGGCGAAGCTTACGCGTCCTCCAATTCTGATGGTGTTTCGCTGTACTTTGGTTCTAGGCAACATTGAGGCGAATGTTGAAAAGCGAGCCTTTCTAAATTATATAATTATGATGATGATGGTTGTAGTAGCTCCTTAGGGATGCCTTCGCGCCATATGCTCAATATACAGCACCCCATCAAGTTTTTTAGTGGCGCGAGCATCGAGTGACACTCTTTTTTTAAGTGCAGCACTTCCGGTTCACCTCCTGAGACTACCGGGCAAATCAGAAGTAATAGAAAAAAATAGTGCAGTACAAAATTCATGGGTTTCATTATAGATATAATATCAGAGCATAAGTTTAGTTACAAGTTGAGTTACTTAAGGGTCTGGAACAATTAGAATTAATTTGAAATCACTGATTACTGCGGACGAAATTCAAGATAACTCAGAAAAAAATAGAACAAAAAATTTTACAGCACAAATTCTATGGGTTTCATTATAGATATGATATCAGAACATAGGTTTAGTTACTAGTTGTCTGGAATAATTTGAATTGATTAGAAATCACTGATTACCGGTGACGAAATTCAAAATAGATTAGAAAAAATAGAAAAGAAATAGTACAGTACAAAATTTATGGGTTTCATTGTAGATATGATAGCAGAGCATAAGTTTAGTTACACGTTGAGTTACTGAAGTGTCTGGAATAATTAGAATTAATTAGAAGTCACCGATTCATCATCATCATCATCAGCCTATATTTTATGTCCACTGCAGGACGAAGGCCTCTCCCTGTGATCTCCAATTACCCCTGTCTTGCCCTAGCTGATTCCAACTCGCGCCTGAAAATTTCCTAACTTCATCACTCCACCTAGTTTTCTGCCGTCCTCGACTGCGCTTCCCTTCTCTGGGTATCCATTCTGTAACTCTAATGGTCCACCGGCTATATATATCCATCCTACGCATTACATGGCCTGCCCAGCTCCATTTCTTCCTCTTAATGTTAACTAGAATATCTGTTATCCCCGTTTGTTATTTGATCCACACCGCTCTCTTCCTGTCTCTTAACGTTAGTCCTAAGATTTTTCGTTCTATCCCTCTTTGTGCGGTCCTTAACTTGTTCTCGAGCTTCTTTGTTGACCTCCAAGTTTCTGCCCCATATGTTAGCGCCGGTAGAATGCAATGATTGTATACTTTTCTTTTCAGCGACAGTGGTAAGATCCCAGTCAGGATCTGGCAATGCCTGCCGTATGCGCTCCAACCCAATTTTATTCTTCTGTAAATTTCTTTCTCATGATCAGGGTTCCCGGTGAGTAATTGACCTAGATAAACGTACTCCTTTACAGACTCTAGAGGCTGACCGGCGATCCTGAATTCTTGTTCCCCTGCCAGGCTAATGAACATTATCTTTGTCTTCTGCATATTAATCTTCAACCGCACTTTTACACTGATTACCGCACACCAATGCACAGAATCGTAGACTTTAGATACCCGCCACGTGAGCAGGACTGTAGCGAGATTCTTGGAAACCCGGAAGTACAAAGCTCTGTGTCTGTGTTTTTCTTTCAAAACATACACACACAAAGTTAACCTAAAGAACACCAACGCGGAGGTGCGAGTGCCACTATGAGACACCTAAGACAAAGATTAGGGTCGCCGAGCGTTTTTCCCCCCCCGTCCTGACCGCCTTCCCGCAAGAGCAGGGCAACGACCGCAGCATGGATGCCCTCTTCGCGTCAGCTGCTTAGCCAACATGTTACAATGGCTTTGTTATCCAAGATGGCCTGCTCTACAAAAAGAATTACGCGGCTGATGGTGCGTGCCTTCTCTTGGTGGTCCCTAAGAATTTGAGAACGCACGTGCTCCGTGCGATGCACGATGACGCGACCACTAGGAACATGGGTTTCACCAGAACATGCCACCGCTTTAAAGACCGATTCTAGTGTCCTAGTATGCGACGTAACATAGAAAGGTATGTGGCCACTTCTGACAAGGGTCAATAATTCAAGCCCCCTAATACTGCTGCGGTCGGACTCCTTCACCCTGCTCCTTTTGACCACCATCAGCTCCTTTTGAAATGGTTGGAGTGGTTCTTCTCGGCCCATTCACGTGCTCAAGAAACGACAGTTGTTGGATTATAGTCTGCGTCGACCATCTGACGCGTTATGCTGAAACCGCGGCGACACCAGCGGCCATCGCTATCGATGTTTCGTGCTTCCTCCTGTCCTCCGTTATACTGCGTCATGGACACCCTCGTATAATTCTGAGCTATCGTGGTCGCCAGTTCGTTGCCGACGTCGTCGAAGAGCTGTTGCGTCTCGGTGCTTGCCATTTGTGCCATGCGACCCCGTATCACCCGCAGACAAATTTGTTTCGTCGAGCGCAGCAACAGAACTTTGACCGACATCCTACTTTCGGTGGACGTCAATTCCATGCAGAAAAAAATGTCACAGTTTCGCCCTAAGGGCGAAGCAATGAATGCGATAGCAACACAGCAATGTCATACGAAGTAAGGTGAGCGGCTTTGGTAGCAATATGAATTGTAGTAAACATGAGCTGATTAAGTAAGGAGGTGTGCTGCGGCGTAAGTAGACCGACATGACGAGAGACTCGATGACCACGAGAAGGCGCGTGTGAAACGGTGGTGTTGATGAGAAGCGCTTCCCGTGGGCAGCGCGTGCGAAGGGACACATCTGTAGCGCTGCACTGCCGATCCGGGCAGCATTGCATGTGTAGCGTGCGTTGGAAAATGTGGCCCGACTATTACTAACTGAATGAACAAGCGTGGTGTGAGCACGCACAAACAAACATGAATAGCTTACCACTCTTGTCGAAAAGAAAAGGATAAAATCATTGCATTCTACCGGTGCCAACATATGAGGCAGAAACTTGGAGGTTAACAAAGAAGCTCGAGAACAATTTAAGGACCGCACAAAGAGCGATGGAACGAAAAAAAATGTCACAGTTTCTCCCTAACGGTGAAGCAATGAATGCGATAGCAACACAGCAATGTCATACGAAGTAAGGTGAGCGGCTTTGGTAGCAATATGAATTGTAGTAAACATGAGCTGATTAAGTAAGCAGGTGTGCTGCGGCGTAAGTAGACCGACATGAAGAGAGACTCGATGACCACGAGAAGGCGCGTGTGAAACGGTGGTGTTGATGAGAAGCGCTTCCCGTGGGCAGCGCGTGCGAAGGGACACACCTGTAGCGCTGCACTGCCGATCCGGGCAGCATTGCATGTGTAGCGTACGTTGGAAAATGTCGCCCGACTAGTACTAACTGAATGAACAAGCGTGGTGTGAGCGCGCACAAACAAACACTAATAGATAACACTGAATGACTGCAAACAACGACCGTCAAAACTCTGGCAGCAAGCGGATACGCCGCAGCGGCGAACGTACGTGCGGTCTATCGCATCAACGGAAACTGAGCGCATAAAGGTCAGAGCCGTGTGGAGATAAGAGACGGTGCGAGCGAGCGACGATCGCGGTTGTTGGCAGCGTAGAGGTGCGCCCCCCCCCCCCCCCCCCCCGCTCCCTCCGGCGCTGGCTTACCGCTTCCTTGCTTGCGCGTGGGAGAGATAAGAGACTGTGCGGACGAGCGACGAGCGCGGTTGTTGGCAGAGAAGTGCCCCCCCCCCCCCCCCCTGCTCCCTCCGGCGCTGGCTTTCCGCTTCCTTGGTTGCGCGTGGGAGATTGAGTGCGTTCGCTCTCCGTGATAGCGCGCGTCCCCGCACGCTTCCGCTGGGGCATACGGCGCGCGGCGAAGATTTTATCTATACGGAACCTCACGGCGACGGCGACGCCGACGGCAGAAATGCGGTTGAAGTGTCCATATAATTGCTATCGCAATAAAATTGTGATGACATCTTGCCGTATGTATGGGTCTTCAGGGCACTCAAATAAAAAAGAAATGCGATTTTCTTTGTAGCGGCTCGATGTCGGCGCGCCAACTTTTCGTCAATTCATCTGCGAATAAACGCACCCCATCGTAACAGTTTATATACACTCACGTAGTCTTGTATTTCACATTCCACATTCCATACGCGTACAGTCTTCTCTTTCCCTCTTGTGTGCGTCTGGCACTTCTTTCTCGCGTTTCCTCTTGTACGTGTTTGGCACCAGTATACTGAGTACGGGTATAAGGGTGTTGATGTATGACACGCACGTTTAATGTTTTCACGTTGTGGACACCACGTATACGTGTACTTGATCAATGACGCCTCCTTGTCTTGTGGTAGGCACGTAGTCGTCCGTAGAGGGTGTTAGACTGACGCGTAGACTACTTATGCGCCGATGCGAATAATGTTTGTGCCGACAATGAGTAGTTATCGTGCCACACTTGCCGGCCGCTGTCAAGCGCACACACAATAGGGTTAAGCAGCGCTTTCTCGCCCTCTATTGGGAAAGCGTTCAATACTGGACCGTGGTCGGCCCGGTATTGCACAATCTCCGGGATCGGCCCACATTTTTTTGTCATGCCCGGAAGTAGAGCACTGCACGGGCCGATTTTTTCAGCCCGAGCCCGGCCCGGGCCCGTTTTTACGTTGGTGCGGCTCGCCCGAGTCCGATCAAAACTTTTATGGTGAGACCCGGGCCCGGCCCGGGCCTGGAAATAATCTACGTTACCCGCCCGGCCCGGCCCGCCACCCCTTTACCTTAGGCCCGAGCCCGGCTCGAGCCCGGCTCGAAACTGGCCCGAACCCGGCCCGAGACGGAAAAATACATGTTTTTCAGAGTTGAGACGCCCGAGAATAACTCGCTGCACGTTACATGCACACCACCAGTAAGCCCGAGCCCGGCCCCGGCCCCGGCCCGCGTCAAAAAACACGAGCCCGGCCTGGGCCCGGGTCAAAAAGCACACGCCGTGCCCGAGCCCGGCCCGAGCCCGTGAAAAAACTGCTCTACCCGGCCCGGCCCGGCCCCGGGCCGGGCCGGGCCCGGGCTTTCGGGTAAGCCCGAGCCCGTGCAGTGCTCTACCCGGAAGGACAAAACATCCCCTTATAATGCTGCGCATAAACATAACACGATATATAAAAATTATTGCTGCCCAGGAATACGATACTTTAAGAGTCATAATCAAAATGTCAGAGCTTATCTAGTCACCGTGAATTTCTGACGACATGATAATCTTCGCCGTAGTCGCATTAGAGCACTGCACGGGCCTCATTTTTCGGCCCGAGCCTGGCCCGGGCCCGCTTTACAAGGCCCGAGCCCAGCCCGGGCCCGTAATACAAAGCCCGACCCTGGGCCCGGGCCCGGGCTTTCATTACTAAGCTTAGCTAGGGCCCGCGTGTTTATGTCCAGTCCCGGCCTGTAAGAAAAAAAATTCTTTTTTTTACTTACAGATTGTACCGTGTCTGTCAGCCTCACCTTCTCGAGGTTTAATCAGTTGCAGTATATACGCAATAAAAGGCCGAAATCTTTGTTTCTCCCAAGGGAACATCAGTAATCCGGCCCATTGACTGTGCTACTATTTTTCTGATGGTGCGCATGCACTTACCTTGATTTGTACGATATCGTTCTATGATGTCATTCAGCATGCAAATATACAGGACATTTTATTTTAGCTGGACCAAATTTTTAAAGATTGCCTGTGGCAGACAGCACAGTTTTAATCCTTGATCTAAACTACTTGATGAGGCGGCCATTACTTCCACGAGAAATCAAAACGCCTAATTGAAGAATTACCATAATTACGCTAATTAACGTTTTAATTAATTATTTTATGGCACATCTTTCAATCTACGAATTATAGCCGCCGAGTTCGCAAGGCGTATCCACTTGGAACGAATTCTCAGGACTAAACCAGTTCCTAGATGATAATTTTCAAAGTGTCCGACGAAATTATTTATTATTTTTTTATTTATTTTATTTAATAATGCTGTCAGCCCATGAAGGGCCATTACAGGAGTGGAAGATACGAACACATACAATAATACAGTATGACAACACAAAAGCAAGTAAATGAAGAACTGCACACGTCTCAACAGGGATGTGAATCAGTTTAAATTCTATGCACTGTGCAAATTCCCCCCCCCCCCCAAAAAAAATACGAAAGAAGAATATGAACAGATACACCTTTGACAAAGTTATGATATACATATTAGTTAGCGGCAAAAAGAATATTGTGTACACATTGTAAAAATTCTTCAACGCATGAGGCTGACATGACAGAGTCGGGGAGCGCATTCCATTCTGCAATACCTCTCGGGATAAAGCTGTACTTAAAACAGTCATTTCTGGCTTGAGGGGGTGTGATGTACTGGCTATGACGATGTCTGGATGTTTCATTTGTCGAGATTTTGAAGTACTTGTGTTTGTCGACAAGTAAGTGACCATTTATGATAAGGTAAATACGTTTCAGTCGCTCATACCCGGTACGCAAATCTAGCGGAGGTAAGTCCGCAAGCTTACAAAGTTCAGTGGGGGATTTGGCAGTAGCGATACTTGTTAAATATGAACCTTGATGCTAACCTCTGGATTCTATCAAGTTTTTGTTGGTTGGATTTAGTGTTGGGATCCCATAGAGTTTTAGCATACTCCATGATAGGACGTATTAAGGATTTATAGGCTAAGATTTTAAACCTCAGGTGTCGACGCACTTATATTCCGCCTTAGACTCCAAAGCGCTTTGCTAGCCTTACTACATACAGCATCAATGTGTTGATTCCATCTGAGGTCAGAAGTGAACGTTTTTCCTAGATACTTATGTTTATCGACTCTGCTAATGGTTATACTACTTATGTTGTAATGGAAATGCAAAATTTCTTTCTTTCTCGTTATGGACATAACAGATTTAGCTTTGTTCAGTTCCATCTGCCAGTCGTCACACCATTTCTTAATTTTTTGCAGACTAGATTGTATATTGGCCTGATCATTACTGTTTCGAATTTTACTATACATCACACAATCATCAGCAAAAATTCTGACAGGGACACTAATATTATTAGGCAAGTCATTTATAAAGATCAGAAATAAGACAGGACCTAACACACTTCCCTGGGGAACGCCTGACACAACACGGGAAGGGCGCGATGTGCACCGCGCGAATGCAAAGTATTGTTCTCTAGAAGAAAGGTAAGATGAAAACCAGCGAGTGATGGCGGGGTTTTGAAATACGGAATTAATTTTTGTGATTAACTTCGGATGGGATACTTTGTCAAATGCATTCGAAAAGTCGAGGAAGATTATGTCTGTGTGACCACGGGAGTTTAGGGTTTCAGAGAGGTCATGTACAATTTCAATGAGTTGGGTGGTTGTTGAAAGCTTTTTTCGGAAACCATGCTGTCCAGGAAAAAATAAGTTGTACTTGTCCAAGTAAGAAACTAGTTGTTTATAAATGATGTGCTCGAGGAGCTTAGAACACGCGCTTGTAATTGAAATTGGTCTATAATTTGCCACTTCCGCAGTACTGCCACCTTTGTGTATAGGTATGATTTTTGCACATTTCCATGCTACCGGGAAGCAACCACCATCAACAGAGGACTGAAAAATTTTAGTTCGGTATTTAGAGTTCCATTCTGCATAATATCTACGCAAAAACTCGTTTAGAATGCCGTCAGGACCAGGGCTCTTCTTAATATCGATATTCAGCAAGAGATTTAGAACACCTTGTTCATTGATTTCGATGTCTGCAATAGGGGGTCTAGCGGGTGTGTTGGCTACATGAGGTATATTACCATTATCTTTAGTAAAAACGGATGTAAAGTAATGATTAAAATTATCAGCGTGCATTGTAGCTGTACTGCCCGATTCTGGAGATAACGGTTTTGTGGATGGGTTGACATAACGCCAGAACTTCTGGGGCGCCTCTTTAAGGAACTTCGTAAGTGTCACATTATAAAACTTATCTTTACATTCTTTTATAAGGCATTTCAGGTCTTGGTTGATGCGTTGAATTGAGTTCTTATCGGGGGTTGGATACCTCGAACAGTCCCCACGTTTCCGCCTTAATCGTCTCTTTAGATGTATCACTTCCCTTGTAATCCAAGGGAAGTGATTTCCTTTTAATTCTTTTATAGCACTTTGGTATGTAATTTTTAATACAATCCATGACCGTTTTAAAATAGTAGTCCCACAAATCATCTGTACTAGTTTTCGACTCAAAGAGATCAACAAAATGGTCGAATGAACGCTCTAATAGTTTAACACACTAACATCATTAGCAGAGGAACATTTCAAAAACGTTTTATGAAGAGCACATGGATATGGTTCAGCTCCTAAGCTTAGAAATAGTTGCACCATTTTATGGTCTGAAAGACCATCCGCAGTTTTGCATATTTCTAGATATGGTATTAAAGAATTTGAGAGAAAGATCATATCAAGTATTGAAGATTTAGTCTCACAGATTCTTGTATAATCTGTCACTACCTGGGTTAGGCCTAAACAGAAAGCTAGCTCCAAAAGCTGGTCACAACTCTAAACCTCAGTCTGTCCCGGTGAAAGTGTCGGCCAATCAATTCCGGCCAAGTTAAAATCACCTAGAAGTATAATATTATTGCCTTGATGCATGTTAGACTCCATAAATTTTCTTAAGTGCAAAATAACATCGACAGGTGAGTTAAGAGCTCTGTAAATACAGCCAATAAGAACTTTGCATTCACCCAACTTGGTTTTGATCCAAGTTGGGTGATTTGATCCAAGTTGGGTGGTTTTGATCCAAATCAATCAAACCAAATCAATTTATTGCCCAGTTTACATGCTGGATGGTCATTTTGGACTAAAAGCTACATATGTAGCTTGACGTGACCCATAAGACCAGGCAAGGCAATAGTACAGCAAACAGTGTGCACACATGCACAATAATTCACATATATTTCCAGCTATCGCTGGAATTCCTCATAGACGAAATAGCTATGAACGGAAAGACCAAGAATATTTGCGTCACGGCGAGTTAACAGAATTGGAAAAAGTTTTAACAGAATGCATTTTAAACAACACTACAATAACAATACTAGCTATACAAAACAACGCATCACCAGCTATACAACATAGCATGAGACTGAATTTTACAAGATCAACATTTGCTAAGAAAACGAAACAGGATTTACATTACATACTCAGAACCATACACAAAGGCAGAATAATAATCCCATCAGATACATTACAAGCGACCAAAGTGTCAGCTGAGTTCTTTCTTACTGAAATTACCGCCATTTTTGTATCTGTACAAAGCGAATGGTAGGTAATGTATTAATGACTGATGCTTATAGAGTGTTCTAAAGTATGGAATAGACAATATCTCAGGATTTCTTGTGTTGGCATTAATGGGACGACGCTCTAAAGAGGCAATTTTTTTTATGTAGTTCCAAGCTAATTCTGAAATGGATGGCCTAATGGATGGTCAAAACGCCTAATTCAATATTTAACATAATTACGCGAATTAACTTTTTAATTAATAATTTTACAGCACATCTTTCAATTTACGAATTATAGCCGCTGAGTTCGCAAGGCGTATCCACTTGGAACAAATTCTCAGGACTGAACCAGTTTCGAGATATTAATTTTCAAAGTGTCCGACGAAATGCATGGGTGTTCCAGTTAACTTTTTGAGGAAAACGCTGTTTCATGCATTGAAGCACAAAAGTAACTGGCCTTAGCGCTAAAATAATGCCATCGTATCGACACTGGTAATAGTGCGATCGCAAAAGCGGTAACATGGAAATGGTTTGAGGAGTGGTTCTTTGTATAATTTATTTTTCCTTACGCGGAAACAATGTTCGTTTTTGCGGAGAAGGAAAAAAAATTAACGTAGCTTGCACTGGCGGCGCAATGCTAAAGAGAGAGCGGAGATGAGGGGCACCTAGATAGTCCTGGCTTTTGGAGTAGACTAAACACTACCAAGTCATCCCCAGACTTTCCCGGAATTTATTTATTATTGATTGACTATCAATTAGCTATTGATTGGCTATCGATTGTATATTGCAAGATATTGGCCACGTATTCGGGATAGGCTAAGCACTACCAAGTTATCCGAATTTATTGATTATTGATCCATTATCGATTAACTATTGATTGGCTGTCGATTGGCTATCGTAAGGTATTGGCCACGTATTTGGACTAGGCTAGGCACTACCAAGTCGTCCCCAGCATTTTCGGCAATTTATTGAATATTGATCGATTATCGACTAGCTATTGATTGGCTATCATTTGCCTATCGATAGGCAATTAGTCCCCACCATTCTTAGCTAGACTTATCCAGGCTCAGCTTCGCTAGTTCACAGCTGTATGTGCCATTGCGCTTGGACCCTTTCTGCACTGCTGCCAGGATCGGCCCACATTTTTGGATTCAGCGGACACATTAGGCCCGGCTGAAACAGCTCCGCTGTTAAAAATGAGAACTTCATCTGTTTTACTCTTCTTTGATAAGATATAGTCATGTGATAAGATATACAGTCAAGAGAGCGGTGTGGATCTGAGAACAAACGGGGATAACCGATATTCTAGTTGACATTAAGCGGAAAAAATGGAGCTGGGCCGGCCATGTAATGCGTAGGATGGATAACCGATGGACCATTAGAGCTACAGAATGGATACCAAGAGGAGGGAAGCGCAGTCGAGGACGGCAGAAAACTAGGTGGGGCGATGAAGTTAGGAAATTTGCAGGTGCAAGTTGGAATCAGCTAGCGTAAGACAGGGTTAATTGGAGATCGCAGGGAGAGGCCTTCGTCCTGCAGTGGACATAAATATTGGCTGATGATGATGATGACAGTCATCTTGCACATGTCACTTCAGCTTGGCACAGAATGCACTGAACCATGCAATGCATAACGGTCGCTTGTGCTCGAAGGCCTACTTAGGCCCTTCAATGAGCGGGCCCGAGTCTGGCCCGGGCCCATGGCTTCAAGCCCGAGTCCGGCCCGGGCCTGAGGCCTCAAGCCCGAGCCCGGCCCGGGCCCGCGGCTTTAAGCCCGGGCCCAGCCCGAGCCCACCGACAAACGCTTCGGACGGCCCGGGCCCGTGCAGTGCTCTAAGTTGCACTACACTTGCACCTTGAGAGGTATTTGTTCGGAGACCTGCATCGAGGTTGGTGGTACAGTAGCTGCTCAGTACATGCGTAAACTATTACCATGGCACAGAGCGGACGCTAAGCAGGCCTTCCTCCCGCAGGTGCGCGCCCTGTGCGACATGTCGATGGCTGAGCAGCAGGTGCGCGAGTACCTGAACCACTGCCCGCCGTCGACGGCGTCCGCCGCCGCCGCCGCCGCCGACGCTGGCCAGCAGGGCCCGCTGGGACCCGCGCCGCCACCTCAAGGGTCAGCCGGCGTGCCGCCCCCCCCGCCTGGCTGCGCGGGACGCATCCTTTCCAGGAACGCCAACGGAACCAGTCAGTGCCTCTCATCCACTCTGTAGTTGGGAGCTTTGTAAATAATATATGCCACAATAGCGTTCTACGAACCAGTTCGGGTTTTCCCAAAAACATGCGTGTGTCATGACGGAGAAGGTGGTCATGTGGGAGCAGGACATCGTGACGTTTTGCCACTCGCTCTGGCACATTCACTTCTCTGCCGTGCTATAGGATAGTCGCAAACTGACAAAGGCACACAAGACGAGCGCCACTACCAACTGGTTTATTGGACTTGAAATATCGCCTGTACAGGGTACACAAGGTAGGCGTATTAAAGGGGTGCTGGGAACCAGGAAACTAGAGCGAAAAAAAAAAACGGGACAAATATTGATAAGAAACTTTCGGTTTTGTGCGGGAATTATACCAAAAAGGCACCTTCTAAACCGTATGAAGGTGTGGATGATGTTTCGCTTATGCACCTCCCCTGGTATTTCTGTGGCAGGCTTCCAAAATTTCCACCGCGAGTGTTTTCTTGCTTATTGCTATGTCTGAAAAATGCAGCTTACATCAGCAGGAACCACTAATGGTGCACCTTCTTTATTTACAACATGCTCTTGTGCCCAGTTAACCAGGCGGTGGCTGGGGAACGTCCTGCAAGCTAGCAGCAGAAGCTATCTAAGGCGCAATTGAGAAAACATTTATGATGCTTCTTGACATATCACTCACTCTACTGCTTGCAATCAATGCGGAGGCCGGCGAGCTTGTTTGGCACCTGCCGGCAGTGTTATGCGAAACCATCCTGGATTGCGTCAACCTTCCTTGTTCGTGACCCTTTCACCTTTTGCAGAAGGGCCTTTAACCACTGCAAACACAATCCAACAGGGAACTCATCGAAAAGGCGCCGATCTGTCTACCTATGAAAACGTTTTTGCATTGTCTAAACGCACTTCTTCAAGGCTGAGACTAGGCACAGGTTTACGATAGCTCGAATCACCGTTCTCGTTTGGCTGAATCATACGGCGTCAACAATTCCTGTTCCCCGAGGCGGTAAGCTCATAAAACATGGTCGCTAAAAAATGAAATAATAATGTTAGAAACTGCAGAGAACGTTTGTAAGTTGTCTAAACCCGTGAAACTCCGCCTTCGTATGTTTTCTCTTGCTGTAAGCTGGTAACAAAAAAGAAAAAAAAAAGTATGTCAACCAAAGTTGACGTTATAGAAGAGGATGTCGACGTACACGGTATATGAATTTAGAACTTACTATAGTGGACTTCACTATAGCCATACTACTATAGGAACGGGGTGACAGCAGCCGATGCAGAAACAGCCGAGCTTCCCGGCTGGTTTCATGACGCCGCGGAAACGCGTTGGTTTATTCCTCAATAAAGTTTATTATCTCATACATTTGATCTAAATTCTGTGTCACCCCTACGTCTTATGCTAAGCTGCTTCCCTGCTAATCCACCTTCACATCAGTGGAATGGCGGGTGATGTTATTTTTTTCTCTCGTCTTTTTTGCTGCGTGGCGCACTTCCGCTGACGGTCTCGTGCTGTTGCGTTTGTCTCGTTTCGCGCAGCGCACCATTTGTAGCACTGTGCACGCGAACACCTTACAAGCGGTATGCTGCACTGAGTGAGATCACACAGCAGGATCGCGCGCCGTAACGCGATAAAAAATGACATAGTTTCGCTCTCTGCGTACTCGACTGCACGACATGGGAACAAGCAGACGAAAGGAAAGTACATCTCTCTTGCTACGATACGAAGACAGTCGGTTTGTACGTTTTATTAGTTCTGTGAACCTTAATTCGTCTACTGAAGCAACAGAGTAAACACTAGTGTTTAATTCTCCAAGTGTGACGTGTCATGTCAGCCATGACATGTTAGCCATGTCACAGCACTGCCATGTACGTAGGCGCACTTGTGCGATAGACGTTGACTCTCCGGCTGGGAGCGTGGCGCCGGCGAGGGCAAATGGCGTTTGGTTTTAAGCTTTTTCCGTGGCGGTGTAGGGATGTAATACTTAGCAGACATGATCATAAGCGCGCATTGTATGCACTGTGCATGTCAGTTCGAAATCGACAGACCAGGGGGGGGCCCTCTAATGCCATATGGCATAATATTGCTGTGACTCAGAAAAAAAAAATCACTCGCTGGGCCTCTCTTATTTTTCTTACTCGTTAGTCTCTTAAGGGTTTCCTGTCACGTTGCTCTGGGATCCATATTGGTAAAAAAGTCGCAGTTTCACCCGAAAGGCGAAGCATCAATTGCGATAGCAACTTAGTAGAGAGCTATACGAAGTAAGGATAGTAGTTTTATCCGCTGTACAAACTTGGACATGCAGCAGCACCGGCAACACACAGCACTGTTGTCGACGCCGTCGGCGTTTTGCCCGCGTTCGCATAAATGCGTGCGGCGTCGGTGACTGTTGCCGGAGCCTCTGATATAAATAGGCACTTCGTGCCGCAGCTAAACGTCGCCTCCCTTCCCTGCCCCCCCCCCCCCCCCTCCGGCCTTTCGTGCGTCAGAAGAAGGCGCGTTTGCTCTACATATATGGTGATTGTAAAGGAGGAAAGAGACGCCTACTTCTGCAGCCCTTAAGGGAGCACGGCACAGAATGCGCGTTTGTTCTCCGCCGTGCGTTCACTCCCCGTGAAAGCGCGCGTCCCTCGCGCCCTTTCACTCGCACATACAGCGTTCGGCGCGCGGCGACGATTTCATCTCCATTGACGTCATACGGAACCTCACGGCGACGACGACGGCGACGGCGACGCCGACGGCAGAAATCTGCTTTGGAGTGTCCATATAATTGCTATCGCAATAAAACGAATTAGCCCATCTTTCAAATCCCGGCCGCTTGGAGTGTGCGAGAGGGCACAGCAGATTGCCTAAGCGGAATACCTAAATGCTGATATTAAGGGTTTCAGGAATAATGCCGAAATTGTCCTGTTAGGTGACATGAATGCCCACGTACAGGGCCTAGATGGTCATACCGACAACAAAGGGAAATAAGGCTAGATGTCAGCGAGCAATGTAACCTCGTCATGAATACGGGATTTAAATGAGGGGACCAGATCATATGGGAAGTCGGAAATAGCCAATCGACGATTCATTACTGTCTGAAAACAGAAGGAATTTATGATAAACAGAGAGAAATCGTCATTGACAAGGTATGATATAGCAGCAGGAGGGAATGACCATAAGTGCATCATCTTGAAAAAGGATATGTAGTTAGAAAATAGAGCGAGGAATGAAGTTGAAACTTGGACGCTATAAAATAACTAATATAGTGACAAGAGTCAACTAAGAACTTGGCAAAGGGAAACGGAAAGAGAGGAAATATAGTGAGCTTCTAAGCGTAGTAACTAGAGAAATAAGGAAAGACGTTTGTTGGAAAGGAAGAAGGAAACCGTAAAGGTGGTGCAACAGGGAAGCGATCGATGAAGCATCACGAGAGCATAGGCAGGCAACAATGTGTAGTTGCCACCGGATGGAAAATGATAAATATACCTGTCGAAAAAATCTATGGTTCATATACTGGTACAAGGAAAAAGTAAAAGTGAACTTTGGTTGTAAGAAATCCGTGAGCAAAAGAAGGCCGCACCTACAATACTTTGGAACCACTTTAATTTATTAGGCAGCCAAGCTTGGAACAATACAACATATATAAGACGAAGATAAAAACAAACTGGAAGGGGTCGTAGCATTAAATTACATTCGAAAAATTTGAGTTGAATCATTTCACAATCAATCAAAAAGAGCTTGAATGAGAACCAGACAGAAAAGGAGTTATAGTAATGAGAAATTTCAACTGGAAAAAAGCCGAAGAAGAAATTCCGAAGCGCAGAGCCGCAGAGTTAGACGAGGTTCCCGTTAAGCTGATTGATGAGCTAGGACCAAAAAGTAAGCAAGCTCAGTTGAAAACAGTATAGGAGTATGCTTACAAGATAGGCGAATACCATACAGTTGGTGGCACGAACTTAATATTTAAAAGTAAGGGAGAAAAAGATAAAATTCACTCATATAGACCGTTGACCATTACGTCGGTAATATACAGATTAACAATACGGCCAGTAAAGTTAAAACTGAAACCACGGGCCGAAAATAATGGCATATTGGCAGATTTTCATGATGGCTTCAGTATCGCTAGACGTCTGGACTTGTCTGGTATTACTCAATGTATCCAGAGAAGAAAGGAGGCCGCTTTGTTAGACATTACCAGAGCGTGCGACACCGTCGGCCACAACATTTTGTGGGATATTGCTGAAAGCCTACAGCTTTTGATGGAGCTTTACCTGGAAAATACCGTGTGCGTTGAATCGGAAGGGATCAGAAGTGACGAAAAAGTTGATAACTACAAAGGACAAGGATTCCCTTTATCACCACTGCTGTTTGGGATGCCCGTGAAAAGGACGGAAATGGCGCTAGGAGAAGTCAATGTCGAGTTTAATCTATCATACAACCGGACAACCGGGCGGGCACGATAGTAGAGCATCAGCTCCCAGGTTAGTTTTATGCAGTCGACATTGTGTTGCTTGCTAGCAGGCAAAGTGATATGCAACGTGTGGCTAATATCTGTGGACAGGAAGGTTAGAATTCAGGGTTTAAATTTACGGTTACAAATTCAGGTTGTATGGTATTCAATGAAACCAATGTACAGAAAGTGTCAATATAGGGCCAGGAAATACTTGGGGTAAAACAATACAAATACCTAGGTATATGGATCAACGAAGGCAATACATATACGGAAATGCAGAAAAAAAAACAATAATACGAAAGGGGAAGAGAAACGCGGCCATAAAGAAACACAGAGCGCTATGGGAGTATAATAGGTACGAGGTATTACAGTATATGTGGAAAGGTGAAATGGTTCCAGGACTTAGATTTGGAAATGCGGTTGTTTGCTTGAAGTCAAGAGATAAAGTCAGGACTCTAGTGCCACCAAAGGTCACTGGGAAGCCTTGCAATGGGCGCTCACCGGACGACTACTAATGAAGCTGTTCAGGGCTGTATGGGCTGGACAAGTTTTGAACTGAGGGAAGCTCAGAGTAAAATTTATTTCGAAGAATGACTCAAAAATATGAAAGAAAGTAAATGGGTCCCGAGATTGTTGAGCTATTTGTACAGATATAATATTCACAATGGAGGAAAAGAACCAGAGAGTATGTGACCGGTATGTAACCAACATGGCAACAAAGAACGTTCAACGCAAAGAGGCTGAGACGTTGTCGTGGGTGGCAGCAATGGAAAGGAAACTGCCGGTGAGTAAATACCTAAGAGCTAAAAAATTACACCATCTTCCCGTAGGGGAACCCTGAGTAGTATGCGAAGCAGCCATGGGGTCGACTCAAGTTCCCATTAGTTTTCAGTTCGTCGTTTCCGTTAGGTTGAGGTACGTAGCTACCGTTATATTTATAGTGCGTTGCGGGAGGAGAATGACAGTAGCGGAGCGCACGCGCGCGTCATTATACCGCGAGCTACAGTGGCGCACCCCAGTGGAGTATGCAGCGCCTACCGTCGCGCCTCTAACCTAAGCTGCTTCGCATTATCGCGCGCAGAGCCGCAGGTGTTGCCATTCGTTGCGCAATCCGGAGAGGAGAGGAGCGTCGGAGAGGAGAGGAGGAATGCCGAGAGGAGAGGAGGGGGAGGAGGATGCGCAGTAGGGGTGTGGACGCCGTACGGCGGAGGGAGGGAGGGAGTGACGTAGCCCCGACCATAAGCTGCTTCGCATCTAAAACGAAATCAGTAAAGGAACAATTTATGATAACTCAAAGGGAAGTTCTTTACTTTTCGAAGTGGGATCAAGATGCCTTAGAAAGCGTAGTTATAAAGCGAGGTACATCAAGGAAGCAGAAGCATGTGCGTGCTTGGGGTTAGGGAAAGGATTTAACATGTTTTATTAGAATGTGAAGTTATCTACGCAACTGTCGGTATAGGCTCCGCTTGCCTCCTTGAATGCCTTGGGTTCAGGGATTCCGCACGGCCAATTCTATGTAAGAAATGTTTTGTGTAGACAGTGTCTAGCCTTAATCGATGAATAAGAGTTTCCATATTTCTGTCTAATGACGATGGAAATTTGAATTCAATAAGCGGATCGATATGGTATAAATCAGAGCTCTTCGAATTCTGGCCAAAGCACGTATTTCTACACATTTTGAAAGATGTTGCCCTTATAAGCCTATTGCTTCGCTTGCGGAGGCACCAAGTAATAAAACTCCGGCGTTAAGCGGCGCAGAAAGGCAACGACGTGGACGGGCGAATCTCGCTTTGGTCCGGCGAGAGACACGCCTACGTGAAGCAGAACGTCTTCGCGAGTTCGCGGCGCACGCTGCGAACTCTGCCACTCGCATTCCGGAAGCTGAGCGCGTCGCAACTCAACTGGCTGCCCAAGACACTACGGACCAAAATGCTCGTACCTTCAACGAAGCGACTCGGCTGCAGGACGCCGCTCGCCAAGCAAATCGTGCGCATTTCGCTGCAGCCAAGCGTGAGAGTTCACGAAGCGATTTCCTAACAGCCTGTTCGGTTTCGCTTGTACGGTTTGCGAATGCCCGTGGTTTATGGCGGGTATGCGCAGTGCTGCGGCGTCTCCGGCGGACGTTTCACGGTCGCGAGTCGTTTGACAACTTTCGCTTGTGTGGCAATTGTCGAGGATCCCTGTGCAGTGGTAGGGTGCCGCTGATGGTTACTTGCACCTTAATTCTTCGCGTACAATAAACATGCAACAGCTTCGGTGAAGACACGTTTCACTTTCGTGTTCTACCGATTCCTATGGTAGAGGCATCAAGCATTCTTCAACAGCGAAGCTGTTTAAGCCAGCCGTAATTTGTGGTGCGTATCAAGAAACTACCAAGAAAGAAAATAAAATTAACTTACTTGCTGAGGCGGGATTCGAACCCCCAAGGCGAGCGTCCTAACCACTAGACTGTACAGCCACGCTTGCAGAGCATGCATTTATGCGAACCATATGATTGCGTTTGAGCGTCGTCGTCTTCGTCCACAGCTGGCGCGTTCGTACGCTCGTGCTTTGCGAAGTGAAGAGGCTTTGCGCGCAGTCACGGAGTGCGTCTCCTGGAACGCGGTGTCGGCATTAGAACGCGCTGTCGGTGTTGCAAGCTGCGCTATGCAACGCGCAGTGACGGCCGTAAGTCCGAGACACCCGAAAAGAAATTATCATCTTCAAGAGTAATAAGATGAAAAGTTCGCCCGCACTTCCGGAAAATGCGGGGCTACGATCGCCCAGCTTCGCTGTTTCAAGCGTTGCGCGGCCGAGTGCAAGGTAAAGCGTTTTACATGCGGAGCATTTCTAGGCGCACATTTGCTACTCTGACAGTATCTATCTATCTATCTATCTATCTATCTATCTATCTATCTATCTAGCCGCCTCCGACTTTGTGCTGTCATGGCCGTTTCGTTAACTTGGTATGTACCAAAATTGGCACTCTATGATAATAATATATGACAAACATAAATAATAGGTGGCATAATAGGTGGTGGCGTGGAGCAGAGGTAGAACACCCGGCTTCAAATCTGAAGGTCGTAAGTTCGAATCCTGCTCCAGTCCACTACATTTTCAGGTATGGAGTGGTGCCTGACACCGGCATAGTATAGCCCCACTAGCTCTCGTCAATATATATATATATATATATATATATATATTGCCGAGAGCTAGTGGGGCTAGACTAGCTCAGGTGCAACCAAACTAGGCAGGCCCACTAAGCTTCATCAAAGTCACTTCCTCACCAGAACAGGAATTGGCCTCCCTGGTGCAGTATTCGGCCACTACCCTCATGACTCCGACTATTAACCAATGGCTCTCAGTTCCCAGTGGCTGCGGAGCACCTGACCAAGGCGGCAGTCAGACCTGCGACGTGACAGAGGGTGCTAAGAATCTCTGGGTCCGGACAGGCCGCCAATGGAAACTGAACCTGGCAACGTTCAACACGCGCACCCTCTCGAGTGAGGCTAGCTTAGCAAGACTATTTGAGGAATTATCAGGCATTGCCTGGGCTATTATCGGCCTTAGTGAGGTTATAAGAACTGGTGAGGCTTACACAGTGCTGACTAACGGCCACGTCCTCTGCTACAGAGGTCTGCCAGATAAGAGAGAATTCGGAGTAGTATTTCTAGTCCATAAGGACATAGCGGGCAACATTGATGAATTCTACAGCATTATAGAGAGGGTAGCAGTCATGGTAATAAAGCTGAATAGAAGCTATAGAATGAAGGTAGTACAAGCCTACGCCCCAACCTCCAGTCACGATGATGATGAAATTGAACAGTTTTATGAAGATGTTGAATTAGCAATGAGAAAGGTGGAAACTCAGTATACTGTAATCATGGGCGACTTCAATGCAAAAGTAGGCAAAAGGCAGGTTGGCGAGCAAGCAATTGGCAACTACGGCATCGATTCTAGGCATACAAGAGGAGAGATGTTGGTAGAATTCGCGGAAAGGAATAGGCTCCGAATAATGAATACCTTCTTCAGGAAGCGCAGCAACAGGAAGTGTACCTGGAAAAGCCCTAATGGAGAAATAAGGAATGAAATAGATTTCATACTCTCTGCCGATCCAAGCATAGTGCAGAATGTAGAAGTGTTAGGTAAGGTAAAGTGCAGTGACCATAGGTTAGTGAGGTGTAGGATTTCTCTCAATTTGAAGAGAGAAAGTGTGAAATTAGTGGAAACAGGCGAACCTAGACGCAGTAAGGGTGAAAGCAGACCAATTCAGGCTGGTGCTCACAAACAAATATGCAGCCTTAGAACAGGAAGATGACGGTAACATAGAGGTAATGAATGAAACCGTAACTAGGTTGATCTCAGAAGCAGCAATTGAAGTGGGAGGTAAGGCACCAAGGCAACCAGTAGGGCAGCTTTCCGAAGAAACAAAGGACCTAATAAAGGAACGACAAAGCATCAATGTGTCCAACTCAAGAGATCAGATAGAATTCGCTGAACTGTCAAAACTGATCAACAAGAAGAAAGTAAGGGATATTCGAAATTATAACGTGGGAAAGATTGAAGAAGCCGTAAAATATGGGCGCAGCATGAAATCAGTAAGCAGAAAGCTTGGCATAGGTCAAGGCTAGATGTATGCCCTGAAAGATAAGCATGGTAATATCATCAGCAATTTAGATGACATAGTAAAAGCAGCGGAAGAATTCTATACAGACCTGTACAGTTACCAAAACAGCCAAGCTAATTTCACTCGAAATAGTGATGAACCGGATACAGAAGCTGCTTCTATAACTAGCGATAAAGCCTTGAAAGACATGATCAGGGGAAAAGCGGCTGGAGAAGATGGAATAACAGTAGATTTAATCAAAGATGGAGGAGATATCATGCTGGAAAAGCTTGTGGCCCTTTATACGCAATGCCTCACAACTTCAAGTGTACCAGAGAGCTGGAAGAACGCCAACATTATACTTATCCATAAGAATGGAGACGTTAAAGAATTAAACAATTGCAGACCCATCAGCTTGCTTTCAGTATTATATAAAATATTCACGAAGGTAATTTCCAATAAAATCAGGGCAACACTTGACTTCAGCCAAGCAAGAGAACAGGCTGGCTTCAGCAAGGGATATTCTACGATGGATCATATCCATGTCATCAATCAGGTAATCGAGAAATCTGCGGAGTACAATCAACCTCTCTATATGGCTTTCATAGATTATGAAAAGGCATTTGATTCAGTAGACATACAAGCAGTCATAGAGGCATTGCGTAATCAAGGAGTACAGGAGGCATACGTGAATCTACAAGGATTCCACAGCTACCTTGGTTCTCCACAAGAAAATTAGAAAGTTACCTATCAAGAAAGGGGTTAGGCAAGGAGACACAATCTCTTCAATGCTATTCACTGCATGCTTAGAAGTAGTATTCAAGCTCTTAGACTGGGAAGACTTAGGAGTGACGATCGACGGCGATTATCTCAGCAACCTTCGGTTTGCAGATGACATTGTCCTATTCAGCAACAATGGAGACGAACTAGAACAAATGATTGAGGACCTTAATCGAGAAAGTTTAAGAATTGGGTTGAAGATGAATATGCAGAAGACAAAGATAATGTTCAATAGCCTGGCAAAGGAACAAGAATTCAGGATCGCCAGTCAGCCTCTAGAGTCTGTAAAGGAGTACGTTTATCTAGGTCAATTACTCGCAGGGGACCCTGATCATGAGAAAGAAATTTACAAAAGAATAAAATTGGGTTGGACTGCATACGGCAGGCATTGCAAAATCCTCACTGGGAGCTTACCACTGTCGTTCAAAAGAAAAGTGTACAATCATTGCATTATACCGGTGATAACATATAGGGCAGAAACTTGGAGGTTAACAAAGAAGCTGGAGTACAAGTTGAGGACCGCACAAAGGGCGATAGAACGAAAAATCTTTGGAGTAACGTTAAGAGACAGGAAGAGAGCGGTGTGGATCAGAGAACAAACGGGGATAGACGATATTCTAGTTGACATTAAGTGGAAGAAATGGAGCTGGGCAGGCCATTTAATGCGTAGGATGGATAACCGGTGGGCCATTAGAGTTACAGAATGGGTACAAAGAGAAGGGAAGCGCAGTCCAGGACAGCAGAAAACTAGGTGGGGTGATGAAGTTAGGATATTTTCAGGCGCGAGTTGGAATCAGCTAGGGCAAGACAGGGGTAATTGGAGATCACAGGGAGAGGCCTTCGTCCTACAGTGGACATAAATATAGCTTAAAGGTCTCTTAGGTGTAGCTAAAGGGACTCTTGAGGATGAATGTCATGGCATGCGTGTCATTTAGGTCATGAAAGAGCCGCCTACGTCTTGGTGCTCTCATGGTCGTTTCGTTAACTTGGTAGGCTCCTCGGACATTGCTTCGCATAACATCGATTCCCACAGGGCGTGGGATTTGCCGGCTTTTTTCATAGAAGTATTTTTATAGCGAAGATGTTAAGGGCTCGCCTTTCGATCGTCGCGTCCGGCAATAGAAAGAACTCTCATTGGCCGTGCGCTGTATCTGCGAGTGAAAGCGCGTGAGGGCAAGGGACGCGCGCTTTCATAGGGAGTGAACGCACGGCGGAGAGCAAACGCGACTTCCCAATGGAAGGGGAGTGGTGGGCGAGGAGGGCATCGAGGCACTCTAGACTGGTCGTGAGCTTGTTGGCGCTGAGCCGTGCTCCCTCAAGGGCTGCAGAAGATAGCGCCAACCTTTCCCTTTCCCTCAAGAACCACTTATCATCATCGTGAGCTTGCCCGCTCTCCCACTGCGGCGCATGCGCGTAGCCCTGCCTAAAGTCCCTATATAAGGAAAGTACCGCCATCTACACTTTCCTCCGCCGCCTCCTCTCCTAAAGCGCTTACTTTTTTCTTTACTTTTTGCTTGCGAAAGCCAAATCGACGGTGGCGCACCTAGAAAGTCCACGTTGAAGCTTTCAGGCCGGGCGCGCGCCGCCGCTGCCGCCGGCGACTGCGGCTGCGCAGAGGACTTTCAACATGTATCTGAGGCGGAAAAAAAGAAAATGTAAAGAACTGAAAAGCGCGCGCTATCATCGTCCAATCGGAGATACAGGACAGAGAGAAGCGGCGTTTATCAAAGGATGGCGGTACTTTTCTTCTATAGGGACTTTAGCCCTGCCGGCCTCTGCCACCGACTCTCTCTCTCTGGGCTCCCGCCCCCCTCTCCCCTAACAGTGTCGACAACGGCGTTTAGCCGTTCGTCACGTAGCCAGCGTTTGACAGCGGTTGTGTGCGGTCACACAAACAACGCGCACAACTGTTGTCGACGGCGGCGGTGGCGTTTTTCCCGCGTTCGCACCGAACGTGTGCGGCGTTGGTGACGTGTTTATGAAAAAAGTTGTCGCAGTTTCACCTGAAAGGCGAAGCATCAATTGCGATAGCAAATTTGAAGAGAGCCATACGGAGTAATGATAGCTTTATCAGCTGTATAAACTTGGACATGCAGCAGCACCGGCAACACGCAGAACTGTTGTCGACGCCGTCGGCGTTTTGCCCGCGTTCGCTCAAAATGCGTGCAGCGTTGGTGACTGTTGCCGGAGATTGTGATATTAATAGGCACTTGGTGCCGCAGCTAAATGTCGCCTCCCTTCCCTCCCCCTTCCCCCTCTCCCCCCACGGCCTTTCGCGCGTCGGAAGAAGGCACGTTTGCTCTACATATATGGTGATTGTAGAGGAGGAAAGATACGCCTACTTCTGCAGCCCTTAAGGGAGCACAGCGCAGAACGCGCGTTTGTTCTCCGGCGTGCGTTCACTCCCCGTGAAAGCGCGCGTCCCCCGCGCCCTTTCACTCGCACATACAGCGTTCGGCGCGTGGCGACGATTTTATCTCCATTGACGTCATACGGAACCTCACGGCGACGGTGACGCCGACGGCACAAATCTGCTTTTGAGTGTCCATATAATTGCTATCGCAATAAAACATGCCAACCTTTGCCGTACACCCTATGGCGGTGTACCGTAACGACCATAAAGCCATGGTCCCTGTGGTCACGAAATAAATGAAAACCACCGGATCATATATATTCATCATTCTTTAATAGTTCAAATAACCAATTACACCATCATATCTTAACAGTCATAATTGGAAATACATAATTCCCACCATAATACAGCTTCGCTGGTCATCCCTCTCCACCGCAGGGGAAGGGCTTTTAGGGGCGAAGCTCCTTAGGGTGTGGGTTTGTCCCTCCTCTGTAGTATGTAGTAGTAGTAGTAGTAGTAGTCGTCGTAGTAGTAGGTAGCCACGTCTGCTTTAAAAAAAGTTGCAGTGGCTTAGCTCGGCTATGCCAGGATATACGTAGCGTTAGCAAAGGTTCAGCTGATTATTCTTAGCTTTCCTGGTTGTCTAGATTGTCAAGGATTAGCTTGATTGTCATGCTTACTGCTGCTCCAATGACACACACGCGGTATACGTATTATGTGGCACATGTATTCATTCCTCCTACGCTCAACCGCTAATTGCCAGGCAACTACTTCGGGATCCGATGAGTCAAGCTTCTCCGTTCTTCTGCGCTGTTGAGCAGCATTTGCGCTCTCCTTCTCCATGGCTATACCACACTGGCAAACGGCAGTCAGAAGCGCAGCGGCTCTAGCGCAGTGTCAGACGGCGACTGCACAGCGAGCGCGCGCCGGCGCCAGTGCGTCTACCACGGCTACGACGTCACTCCTCTGGAATGCGCAGACCGGCGGCGGCGGAGTGCGCGAGAGGTGCCGGCTCCGGTGGCTCCGGTGCGCAAGCCGTGTGACATCACTGATCCTTGCGCATGCGCAGCACGGCTCTTGATGTGCCGCGCGAAACGGGCTTGGCTAGGCCAGTGTAGCTAACGCTACAAAAAATTCCGAAAGTTGTGTCCGTAGCGCGGAATCTAACCAGGGACCCCTCGCTTCCGAACGCGCGGCGCTAGCCACTACGCCACGAAGCGCACATGGACACACGCACCACGATGACAATAAATACCCAACATTAACGAAAGACTGCGCATTTCTAACGCGTTTGTGCTAACGCGTTACGGCCCGTGTAAGAAACTGGTGTAAGACGCTGTGGCCTCTCCGCCTTACCCCCGTATTCATAAACGCTCCTCGACTTGAACTTGAGTTGCCACCGCCTTGGGCAGCGCGTTCGAAACGCGTTGAAGGCGGTGGCAAGTCAAGTTCAAGTCGAGGAGCGTTTATGAATACGGGGGTTATACTCTCGCAGCAGTCATGTGATGGCGTCGGCAAACGCGGTGCACGTTCCGGCATGTGTAAACGGCTGCGTAAGACGCTGTGGCCTCTCCCCCTTACTAGAGAGTACTGCACGTTTCTAACGCGTTTGTGCTAGCGTCCCCTTAAGCGGGAGATGGTGCAATTATAATGAAGGGCGCTGTTATAAAATAGGAATGACGTCACATATGGCGCGTGTCATTGGTGGAAGTCAATCGTTCGATTTAGTGCGGCGAGACTGGGCGAATTACACGGAAGATTCACGGTTTACCGATGATTCCCTCCGGAGCTTCGCCCACACATCATCATTCACCCCGTGGATATGCGGTGTATTTTTTTTATTTTTTTTTTCAAGCACGGCGCGCCGCTTACGGTATCCCGCGGATCGGCCAGTCATCAGCAGTGGGTGATAAAGATTTTAATCGAAAGTCAGGAAGCCTTGCCTTACAACGGCAACACGGGCCGTGGTCGGGATGTGTTTGGTTTTTCGTCTGATGCTTAGTTGCACAGTTTCCGCCTATGGCCAATCTCGCGGAAGTATGTGGCGTCTAAACAGTACCGCTCTGGAAAGAATTGTAGCACCAGAAATGTCAATGGAAATTAATATTAGTGCTGCCGCTTTTTGTGAGTGTGTATGTGAGTGTCGCAAAAACGCATTAACTCACTTCTTTAGCCAGGAACAAAAGCGAAACGCCTTGGAAATGTACCTGTGACGTTACGTGAGTTAATGCCTCTGCTTGGACCAGCAGATCGACGTGTGCCGCGCTTGAAGAGCCGCGTCTCTTAGAGACTGCACAACAGCTGGCGTGTCCTCGCTGCCCCTTTGTGACATTTCATGCAGCGCGTATTGCCGTTGCAGCTTGGTATCGTCGCTACTTGTTTGAAACTATTTCGTGCGTCTGTTTTGGATCTAGTCCGGATTTGTTGGCCCTTAGACATTCTTCGAACGAGAAACAAATGCAGCAGCTTACCAGGCGAACGCAATAAAGGCGTCACGAGCAGTTCATGTCCCGCGTTTGTTTGTGCTTTCTTGCTTGCCTCCATGTTTCTCTTTCCCACGTCGCCCTCTCGCACGCGCTCGGTTTATCGACGCCCGCCGTGTTTCAACGACAGGGCTATCCGGGCGTTAGTCGCGCGTCGCGTTGCCAGAATAACAATGACGCCGCATAATTCACGGCTCGAGATTAGGCGCGCTCTTGCAGCGGCGAGACGAACCACGTTCGCCGCTTCTTGGTCCGCGTCGTCTCCCTTGCCCTGCTGGGCTAGCCGCGTCGCCCTTCTCCAGACACACGCAGCATGGAGATCGACTGCCGCCGCGATGAATACTCGGTTTGCTGCAGGTGCAATCCAGAATTATCTTCCACATTAGGTAGCGAGGGAGGAGGAAGTCTCCGGTGACCGTAAGACGCATTCGGCGTCTCTTGTTAAATGTCAATATGAAGCCTTAGCTCGGGCTCAACTCCGATGCCGCCTTTTGAATTACATGCAAAACGCAGAAATGCGTTGCTCAGGCTTGACCGATTTTCTGAAATTTGTTGTAATTTGTAGAGAACGGTGAATTCTAGTGTCGGTTAGAAGCGGATTTTCGAGTAAGGTCTTGAGGAGGGTAGTTGGTTCATATTTGGAACTGAGGTTTAAACAGCGCGAATAAAACAAGGACACGAAGAAAAAAATAGCACAGACAAGAGCTGTGTGTGACAAGCGCTTGTCTGTGGTATTTGTTTCTTCGTGTTCTTGTGTTATTCGCAGTGTTCAAACATCAGTACCGGTATTTTGATTTAAGGCCTGAATCTGCTCCAAAAAATTAAGGAAAATTGAAAACCATAAAAAAAAAGATGCACGAAGTTTAAAAATCCGCAACTCTTGACCGAAAATACTTGACGCAGGTACGTAAAATGCATCCGTTAGAAGATCCACAGCGCACAAATTTGATATATTAATTTTTATAATGGGTGAATTTGTTACAATGTTTGCGAGGGTTCTGCAAAAATACCTAATTAGATATTAGCGGTGTACATGAGAGGCATATAATGTATGATATATCACTGTGGCTGCTTTGGATGTAGTATTATATTGAATTTATACAATTGCGACAGAATTTTTTATTGCTGAGTGACAGAGTTGTAAACTTGATATTTTTTTCCCTGAAAGTTTGCTATTTTCAACAAGTTAAAAAAATCGATAGCATAATTGAAAAACTCACTACCTGCAGTCGCTAGATTTGCACACTTTTTTGAAGATTGTTTCGAAACCGTGAAGGTTATTCCTGTATTATAAAGAGGTGATTCAAATAACGTAGGTAATTACAGACCAATATCTGTACTTCCGTTTATGGATAAAGTAAATAAAAAACAACCAGATGTGACACTTTCACATTGCGTAAAAATATTTAACAAATAACACCTACATTGCATTGTATTTTGCAAGCTTGGGTGATATGATTTAAGAGGTCGAAGTCTCACGCTACTAAAAAAACATCTTATTTCACAAGTACAAAGTTGTATCGGTTAATAAGTTAATATCCTGCAGTTCTCAACAAATGGGTGCCGCAAGGTTCAATACTAGGTCCTTTATTATTTATATTTTACGTTAATGACCGGCCATCTTGCCTATTGTATTCTTCATGTGTTGTTGATGCGGACGACGCTACATTTCCTTCTCAATGTTCTTGCATCACAGCACTCACATCGCCCTTAAGAAAAGACCTGATATCGCTCCAGTACTGGTGCGTGCAAAATAGATTATTTATAAATGCTTCTAAATCTAGCAGTACAATCTTTCATTCCCCGAATAATAAATTAGAGATCACTAAAACACTGCACCTAAAAGAAGGAGCAATAAGAACACAGGAAGAATCATTCTCTTTTTTGATCTGTTATTTCAAGTTGCTATCATACGGCATTCGCTTTTGTATTTTCACATTTGCGAACGTTTTACAGCTAATACACTCTGCTCTTTATTTTATTTGGTCACTCTCCCAGAGAGTCCGACCTGCGGTTCTTGAACCATGGCGCCTCGTACTGTACGTGAACTTTGTAAATAAAAAAGTTGTCGCAGTTTCACCTGAAAGGCGAAGCATCAATTGCGATAGCAAATTTGAAGAGAGCTATACGGAGTAATGATAGCAGCTTTATCAGCTGTATAAACTTGGACATGCAGCAGCACCGGCAACACGCAGAACTGTTGTCGACGCCGTCGGCGTTTTGCCCGCGTTCGCTCAAAATGCGTGCGGCGTTGGTGACTGTTGCCGGAGCCTCTGATATAAATGAGCACTGGGTGCCGCAGCTAAACGTCGCCTCTCATCCCTCCCCCCCCCCTCCCCCACAGCCTGTCGCGCGTCGGAAGAAGGCACGTTTGCTCTACATATATGGTGATTGTAGAGGAGGAAAGAGACGCCTACTTCTGCAGCCCTTAACGCGCAGAACAGCGCAGAACGCGCGTTTGTTCTCCGCCGTGCGTTCACTCCCCGTGAAAGCGCGCGTCCCTCGCGCCCTTTCACTCGCACATACAGCGTTCGGCCCGCGGCGACGATTTCATCTCCATTGACGTCATAGGGAACCTCACGGCGACGGCGACGGCGACGGCTACGGCGACGGCGACGCCGACGGCAGAAATCTGCTTTTGAGTGTCCATATAATTGCTATCGCAATAAAATAAAATAAATGCACAAACCAATAAATGCAGAAATTGGGTGCAGTGGTTGCCGAGAACGTTTTCTCCTTTCTCGTGTGTTTAGATGGGAGCTAAAGCTTCCTCTTAATATCAGTGTGCCACTCGACTTACACAAGAGGCGCTTGGAACAAAAGCCATTCCTTTAGTATTGCCGCCTGACCAAGTGATCATTCACCTTTGATGCTCTTTCTGATGGAGGTGCAGAGGTGCAGAGGGGGAGAGGGGGAGGGGGGAGGGGGAGTCACGAAGCGCCGGTCATGTTTAATTCGGCTTTTCACTGTCGTTGACCAGCTGATGGATAAGTATTCTTTGTTTTCATCATCATCATCCTCATCAGCCTATATTTTATGTCCACTGCAGGACGAAGGCCTCTCCCTGAGATCTCCAATTGCCCCTGTCTTGCGGTAGCGTATTCCAACTTGCGCCTGCAAATTTCCTAACTTCATCATTCCATCTGGTTTTCTGCCGACCTCGACTTCGCTTCGCTTCTCTTGGTATCCATTCTGTAACCCTAATGGTCCACCGGTTATCCATTCTACGCATTACATGGCCTGCCCAGCTCCATTTCTTCCGCTTAATGTAAACTAGAATATCTGTTATCCCCGTTTGTTCTTTGATCCACACCGCTCTCTTCCTGTCTCTTAACGTTAGTCCTAAGATGTTTCGTTCCATCGCTCTTTGTGCGGTCCTTAACTTGTTCTCGAGCTTCTTTGTTAACCTCCAAGTTTCTGCCCCATATGTTAGCACCGGTAGAATGCAATGATTGTACATTTTCTTTTCAACGACAGTGGTAAGCTCCCAACCAGGATTTGGCAATGCCTGCCGTATGCACTCCAGCCCAATTTTATTGTTCTTCTTTCTCGTGATCAGGGTCCCCTGTGAGGAATTGACCTAGATAAACGTACTCCTTTACAGACTCTAAAGGCTGACTGGCGATCCTGAATTCTTGTTCCCTTGCCAGACTATTGAGCATTATTCTTTGTCTTCTGCATATTTATCTTCAACCCAATTCTTGCACTTTCTCGATTAAGGTCCTCAATCATTTATTCTTTATTTTAATAGCGCCTTAATTTTTCTTATTGATTCGTAATTTACTCTTCCTATTGGTCTTGTATATGTGGTAGCTTTACGTTTCAATCTACTGACGACCAGCGAAGCTTCTCCTGAGAGCATCAAGAGGGATATAGCAGTTACCTTATACTCCATTCCTGTGACCTTCTGGCTAAAACGACTTGCCTACTCGCCTAAATGATGCCTGCATGGAACTCGGCACACCTTTAATTCATAGCCTTTTCACCCCGCAAAAAGATCGAGCATCGGGTGAACCCCGTACTTGAGTGGTTCTCCGTGTAGAAGCAGCTCATCTCGAAGTTGTGCCGTCAGGCGTATTCTTAATTATGTCCTCGCAGTGGAATGGACTTCTAGCTCCAACAAGCATGAAAGTTTCAGTGGAATTAGCGAAGCACAGATGAAGGCGTAAACAACAGCCGATCGCCCTGGAGACGTCATTATTAACGTCCTTTTGACCACTTCAAATCTGTCTAAGCGAGGTCCACTTAACCTTGTCTTGCATCAACCGACGCTATTTGTAAGTGTCCTTGTCTCACCTACTCACCCTGCTTTATTTACGTTTCGCTGGCAGGAATGTTACACCTTTTTCCTGCTGTGCACACAAGATGACCTCAACTAGAATGCCAGTCACAACATGCACTGTTATTCTTGTAGATTTTATTGTTAAAGTTTTCAGAAACCGTCGTTATGGCAGCCATTGTGCTTCATTATTTTTAGGCTGCCTGAAACATTCCACTATGCCATCAAAGCAGTTATTCAGCGGTAAGCATCAACGAAACTGGAAAGAAAAACGCTTGTTTGGTCGTGCAATACGGGCCGTAGCTACGCCTATTGTTTTGTATTCTGTTGAGTCCTCCTACCCCAAAAGTCAAAAAGCAAAGTAAATGTTGTTTAACGACACAACAGTGATCTTACTTTAATATAATTTGCATCTCACCACGTACAGAGGCGTAGCCGTCACAAAGTACGTGATCCATTATAATACACTAGTTCGCTATTGACTCGGCCTCCGTTGCTTTGGTAATTAGGCTATTTTAACGACCGAAGGTATAAACTACTGACGCACTCTGCTCCGCACACGTGGCCCTAATACTAAGTATGCCTTTATTGTTATAATTAGCGACGTCTATTTATGTCGAGCGTCGCGTTACGGATAATTGCAACGACATAACAGATATTTGTTTTGCATTGCCATCTTGCAGAATCTTACGTGATGTTTTAAAGGGCCGACAGTTTCATTGATATGCGTGGTCTTTAACCAGTAGTCATTTGAAATTCAAGACTAAGTGAAATTGTATTAATCTGAAAGAACATTTTGAAGGCTTGCTGAAAACAGCGCAAAGGAATAAAAAACGGATAAGACACGGGTTGACTACGTAGTGTCGACGAATCTGATTCTTAGGTCGTAGTCTGTTTCGAACGATGCATTTGAAGAAGTGAAGATTGGGCTCGTTCGCATAGGTTCGCAAAGCGTGGTCGATAAGCCGCAACTGCAGAGAAGGGGATGTCCACTTGTTTCGAAGAATTATACAATCTTGATTAAAAGCGACATTTATTTTATTAATTGTTAGTATACCCTCAAGGTTGTTACACACACACACGCATATATATATATATATATATATATATATATATATATATATATATATATATATATATATTCCCATCGTATGACCATTAAAATACCACCTATTTTGTACTGCCCTCGTACATCTCCTGCTGTCGTGACCACATGGCAATAAGAAAAGAAAGAAGACATCGTTGCACGTACTGCCACTTTCAATATTTCATTTTTTCCGCGCACCTTTATGCTATGCAATGACCTTACTTGTGGCGTCGTATGACTGCATCTATTTCGCACGCTGCGATGTATTTCTTGAATCATGTGAGGTTACATTTATACATTTCATGTTTCCTACTTTATGTGAGCGAAATAACGCGTTCTAGTAGACTATAACCTGCGCTCGAATGTTTCATTAGTTCTTTTTGTACGTAGTATTTTCGCTCTGATTTTTAAAAAAATTCATATAGGTATCTATAAGTAGCTGTCACTCAATACCAAGCGTGGTCCGCGGAAAAGCACAAGATGTGCTCTTCAGTGGACGAAGCAGCATAGATAGTGGCGTTTACTGCTGTTTATGCCTCGATGTGCGCGTCATCAGTGATCAAAACTGCACGCAGAAAAGCTCACAATATTCAGCTGCTACGGAAGCCCTGAACAGGCGTGCTGTATTCACCGTAAAGGTGTACTGTGACTGAAGAGCCAGATCGCGTTTAATTTTACACGTCACTAATCGCACGACTATCGACAGCTGCACGCAGGAGCCCTGCTAGCGTGATTGTGACGGAGCCCGCCTGGCCACGACACACTTTGCATGGGGGGCAAAGTGCACCCACCGCTGTGGCTCAGTCAACAAGCACTAAGTAAATTAAAAAAGAAAGCTGCGGTGGCTCAGTCAGCTCAGGCGTTGCGCTGCTGAGCACGTGATCGCGGGTTCGAATCCGGGCCGCGGCGGCCGCATTTGGATGGAGGCGAAATGCAAAAACGCCCGTGTGCTTGCGTTGTAGCGCACGTTAAAGAACCCCTGGTGGTCAAAATTAATCCGGAGCCCTCCACTATGGCCTGCCTCATAATCAGAACTGGTTTTGGCACGTAAAACACTAGGATGGGGGGCAAAGCTGGGACTCTTCTTTTTTCACGAGTAAAAGATGCGTACTTAGGCAGCGCACACGGCAAGACTTGTGGCAGGGGCTGCAAGAAGCGTGTCTACGCCGGTATTGGCCCGGTGCGAGCTGATACGCCGAAACGTATGGCCGGAGGCGCGCGTCGGTACCTGACGAGTGAACCACGAACTTGCCAGCGTCTAAATTATTATGGCGGTAAAGCGTAAGAGTCAAGAAGTTTTTGTCAAACGGGAACACCATGAAGCCAAGAAAATTGCCTTGCAATCCGGCTCGCAGCAAGCTGCACTCGGCTGGTTTTTTTTTTTTTTTTCTTAAGGCTGCAACTCTTTCATCAAGCTAGTTAGGAGCACTATCTTTGTCTGAATCCGTGTAATTTGTTTCCTTGTAACGGTTGTCTGGTTTCAGCGTATATCCTGAACAATCACTAACAGAATAGGTCAATGACAAAAAATATTTAAAAATGACGTTTCGGGATATATAGATATCTCTCGTTTATAGCGAGCTGCTCACCACACGATTCGTTTCTATATGCTTGAGTACTCGTCCAAGGATTCGAGAATACACGTTGTCAAAATTACCATGCAGGGCCCTGTTCAGCGTGCTCTTGAAGGACTAACGGTAGTCTTGTTGATACGTTAATTTCCGTCATGATGGCCTTTGTCTTGTTCCAGTTGGTCAGGTAAGGTGTGCTTTGAACGTGTTAAGTATGATACCACGTGGCTTTTTGCCATGATCGTTTCGCGTTGTTTGAGTTCGCAGTCTTCACCTTCTTGTGTGACTTGTGTTTTTGTTGCGCTAATTTTCCTCGTCTTTTAGTCTTCTCTACAGCCATTGAATTTCAGGTCCCTTAGCATTTCACCCGTTCCTGGGGACACGTGGACACTCGCCGTGCCGCTGGTGATGCGTCTTCACATACTCGTCGATGCACTGCTGTGCATCGTCGCTATCCGCTGATCCGCCGTGCTACAAGTGAACCCGCATCACGATGGCTCGAACGTCCTCTTCGGTTAGGAGCGCGACGATCTACATGGCAAGTCAGAGAAGTGACAGGAAAGACTGCTCACGTGAAGAGCGCAGGGACGTCCGGCCTTTATCTTTGGGGCGTCATCCTGGAAGCAGCAAATCTGTGCTGATTGGTTTCCGGGTACTTCCAGATGAACAAGCTCTGGCCATGAAAATGAGCCCTTGGAGCACAGCCATTTCCTCCGTGTTACATGTTGAATGATTTCTTAGCGGGTGTTGTTTCCTGTTCACAAATTTCAGCGTGATAGTGTCAATGACAACATAGAAGTACACACGGGTAGCGCTGGGTTTTCTCTTGTGTTCTTCCCTATATTCCCTCTCGTTCCGCGCCGAAAATTTGCACACGCATTACGGACAGCTAGATCTACGTTGCTCTTTTATCAGCGTGTGGTTTTGCTGGTATCTCACGAACGGTTTTATTTCAGTACATGCATTGCGAGACGCTTGTGTGCCATATTTATAACGGGAACATAAAATATCAGATGTAGTACACGCTGACAGCAATGCACGCTGAAACGTATGCTGCGTTTCTTTCTCCTGCAAAAAAAAAAAACAATACAAAAAACAACAAAACATCGACCAATGCAATTGCAATGAAAGAAACTTCACCGTACACAGAGCCAGTCATTTTTCATTGCCCCTGTTCCTCGTTTTCTTCTTCTGGCGCAAAAAGAAAAACAAAAAACGAAAGAAAGGAAGGAAGGCAGAAAAAGCACAGAACGATGCTGCTTCGCGCCCCCTCCTCGCCTTGCGCTTGTGTAGTACGTCATTTCCATTTGTTATTCTTTAAGATATCTGCTGCACTACGTTTTTGTGACTTTCTGATAATCGTGCAGCCTGTAGAGCGTGTATATCCTTTTCGATGGAGCCCATAAGAAACTAGGGTATGAGAGAGAAAGAGAAAAAAAGCTAATCTAAATTTATGTGGCAGCCTTTTTCGTCTGCTGTTGCTTCATTCTGCGGCGTTTCTTGTGTTTTCGCAGTTTCGTTGACGTCTATCGTGCTTGCGTCGCCTCGTTTGCTCCTCTTTTCTCGTTCCTTGCGGGGCCAGACTCGCGTTATTTTGCTTCTACCACGTCCACCAGTAGTTTGCTATCTGTTTTTTTCCCCCTTTTTTGGGGGTTTTCTGTCTCATATCGAACGGCACGAAATTGGTCTCTTGCGTTTTGCGCACGTCCCCTCCCCAGGCAACTTCAGTGCATTTGTATTTACATTGCCCGCTCTGTTTTACCGTTCCCATGCAGTATTATTTATTTCCATTTCGTCTGGTTTTTTTTATCCTGTCGCGATTTATGTTTGCTAACTCGTAAGCCTCCGGCCGACTTCTTTCGCTTGCTTCTTCTCCTGGCGCTTCTGCCTGCATTTCTTGGCGATCGATGCTCGACCTATCTGTATTTTTCCTGCCTCATTTTGCGGCCCTTGCCTCATGCACGCCTATTTTTGCTCTGCGCGCAGTTTAGTTGCGTTAACGTTATTCCGTTTCAGCCTGAAGGCTTTATCTTTTGCCCCCACTTCTTGCAAAATAATTAAAAAACAAAAAAAAAAACAAAAAGAAAAACGATCGCTATATCTTCTGGTGTGTTCTGCGTCCGGGTCGATGCATTGCTATTTTTTCTTGACCTAGTCTTTTGTTCTCGGACTTCTTTTTGCGTGCGTCCGCATTGGGCGCTCTTAGCAGATAGCTGCTTTTCTCGACTTTATTAGCTGCTCTTCTGATACTCTTTTTGTATGTCTCGAGTCCGCATTATGTGTTTCATTTCAAGTCAAGCTTCGCGTGCTACTTAAAGCGAATGGATCTGAAACATTCGTTTTTAGGAACTGTTATTTTTTGTTTAGAATTATTACTGTCATCATTTGTGTCTGCTTTAGGCGAATGTCGACATCCACTGCAAGTCGCGCCAAACAGGTTTCCACATCGGCGCTGTTTCTCTTTCTTCTCTTCCACGCGTTCCTACCCTCGCCATTGATTTTATTGATGGCGCGACCGGCACACGAGGAGGTAAAAGAGAGCCAGCCCAGACAGCGCTTTCTTGCTTTGTGGTCTTTCACTGCACTTTGTTGTTTTCTATCGGTAACCTTCGTGCAGATCTTTCAACTTTTTTATTTATTTGTTTGATTAGTTTCGCGAACGAGATTCTCCAGCATTGTTTCCTAATGTATTTGCTGATATACCGCCGCATTTTATTGCCGTCCATCAATATTTTCAGGTCTACAGTTCCTTATTAGTGACTCTCTGCTTCAATCTGTATTTATTTGTTATTTTGTCACGTCCCTTTTGTCATCGTTAATACTTTTATCAGTCAGGATACAAATAATCAAAACTCATACAAACTGCCATTTTTGCTCCTCAGCTATCAGCTGTGAAATACTTAGCCGATTGCATACTTAAGTGACACTATTTTTTTCTAACTTCAAGCAGCCGTCTAGCAGCGTTATTTAAACCCTACCATCACGCTTCTGTTGTCATTCATCGTCTTGCCTTCTTGCCACATCTAGTGGTGGCAACAGCAGCTGTACGTCGGGTGACTTACTGATATCATTGGTAATTTCATAGGAAACGTCTTTTTTTCTCGCCGACATTTAGTCTCTGACATTTCCTGGGGATGTTCGAAGCAAGGTCATTCTTGAAAAAAAGAAATGCAGTAACAAAAACAATCATTTGCATCCTGTCCTCCGGTGATCAATTGTTACGCGTTACTTATAAGGCTCACGTTACAGATCTCAGCGTTCACTTAGTGTCGTTACCAAGTTGTCATTTCTGCACAGTATTTGTTCAACTGAAAGGCTTCCCGCGAAAATCAGCCCATTAGGTAGTCTTGAAGCACTTGGCCTTTTCCCTATTCTGTGCGGCTCTCAATTTCTGCTCTTCGCTTACAACATGCCTAAACAGTCAGTGAATCTAGCCCATTTCTGCTGTACATATGTATTGCAGCTGCATCTGATTCTATCTGCCACATCGTTTCTTTAATTTCTCCTCTTTTCCAGAGGAGTGCCTGTATTGCCAGCGCCGCAATCTCGATGTAGACTATTGTCTCCTGTGTGCGCAAGGTTATTGTGTTGGGCTACATCCGCTACTATTACCGCACGGACGGCAGAGTGCCACTTACCCTCGCATTAGTGATTGTCGCTTTTCTACGCGCCTGTTTGCCTGTTTATGCTCTTGTTCTGGTAAGAACGTCGTCGCGCATAATACAGCAAGAGCACATCCGTGGCCCATGCTGATATCCTGACAGGGTGAAGGTACTATTTTTAAGCTCTCGTTCATCTATCTTTAATTGTCAGTCGCCGCCATTGAATAGAATGGACGAAAAATACTGGGCTAGTCGGTTCAGGCCGCCTTCGATTCTTGAGAGCGGATGAACATCTTTCTGGACGTTTAGATACTTTGACTCATTGATATGACATTTTGATGATTCCTGTAGCGTGAAAACAAGACAAAGTTACTGCTGCGTTTGGTCCGCTATGACAATGATACAGTTTGGCTCATTTCAGGCACTTTTCCATAGGTAGAGTTTTGTCCCACATTGTTCTGGGCTTTGTAAATAAAAGGAAAAATAGTTTCCGATCAAACTTCGCTTTGCCAGCGCAGTAGCTCGTGGCTCTAACCGTTAGGGCATTATATTTTTTAAGTGATTGAGCATTTCTATGCCCACCGAATGACGAAAACTGTTCGTCCGTCACGTAAGACGAATCACTATGAAGAAAATGTATGAAGCAAAATAAGTTCAAAAGGAAGAAAACGTTGGTGGTGGTGAGTGGCGAACCTACGACCCCAAGCTGAGGAGCCGAGTGTCTTACCCACTTGAGTTTTCTTTATTACATGGGAGCAGAATCTCCAGCGAAACAAGAAAAACCAAAGCGCTACAGAAATTTAGGGTGACTGAAAACATTTAAAAGTGACGCAAGCATGTGCAAGCGTCCAATAAAAACATCCAGTCCGGCGCTGTTCCTTGTGCAGCGTACGAGCGCAGGCAGCATATTCCCGAAAAAAAAAAAAACGACCGAGTGCTTCGCGGTGGTTCAGCGTGCCTGTTACACATTCTACTGCGCCAAAGACTATGTAGACCAAGTACTATGAACATGTCATATGGTGGGTTACAGGGACCTTTAGAAAGGTAAGAAACGAATTGTGTGTGGTGTGATGTCTAAATCTTTTTAAGTGTTCTTTGGAGAATGTCCCAGAAGAACACGGCATCCCTACAATCTATAGCAGAGTGATCAATCTTTTCAGCATGTGGACACAAACGGCAGTTTTTCGCCCACGGCAGGAAACAGCCCCTTTTTTTGTAACCAGGTTTTGATGGGAAGGGTTGGCGAATGTAACTTAAAGAAAAAATGTTTTGATCCCTGGAAGACTGATCATTCGACGGACACCTAGGTAATGGCATTACAAGTAAGGCGTACGATAACGGGGAACAGGAAACAAAGTGTCTATGAGTGCAGTAGAGATTTCTTTACGGGATGCAGTTAAAATATAATCCATATGCTAAAGCGAGCCTTAAGAAAGTGAGAGGCTTCGACAACCTCTTTCAAGAAGGCCCAAGGTGGTGCATCTCTGCCAGATGACGACACACTATTCCAGGAAGGTAATCAGTGGTAGGGATAAACAACCACGCTTGCAGAATGCGAATATATGTGAACCATATCAATGTGTTGTACCTGCGGTGCAAAACAAATGTCGAAAGAGAATAGTTTCTGTGAAGGCTTTGTTGGAAGATTTAGTGATGGTGGAATAAAAGCTATCTCTAGGACCCCATGTAGACCCATGTTGGGGCATTGTGGATATCAGGAAAATTTCGATTTTGGGACACTTTAATGCCAAACGCCACATCCCCGATTCGTTTCGGTGGACTCGGGATACGTTTCCGTTATAGCGTTTCTTCACCAAACGGCATGCCACCGACCTCTGAGGGTTCATGGGCTTGACGTCTCGCAACACAGACAGATAAGCAGTCAGTGAGTTGATAAGGAGTGATCAGGGGTTATATGGGTCTCGTCACGTTTGATATTGATTCAACGTGGATTAACGAGATGCTAAAGAGCGAAAAGGGCTTATATTGGTCGGAACAATTATGATAAAATAAATAAGTATCGATAAGATTTGGTAAGGGTCGGATCAAGTCTTGTAAGGTTGGCAAGGACCGATAAAGGTTGATACGGGTGGGATCATGTCAGATAAGGTTGATAAGGACTAATAAGTGTAGATGAGGGCTTATACTGGTCGGATCAAGCTCCATAACAATGACAATGAGACCTGGCTGCGTGGAGATGAGCAAGCGGCACAATCCTTACGGATTCTTCTTCTTTTTTTCTGCTAGATGTTATTCTACTCCTTGTTAATTTCTCCTCCGCTATTGCGCTGTTACGAAAAAGGTTATTTTTGCTCACCCTGACACAGCCCCTCTTGTGACAATGAACCGTCGCACCTCCCAGAATGGGTGGAGCTGGAACAACTAATGGAAGTTTAAGGATTATCAGTTCAGTTTAGTATTATCAGAACAGTATTATCGCCTATTATCATTTATCAGTATTATAAGATCAGTTCAATATTATCAGTTCGACAATCCAATGGTTGAAATAGATATCGCCCAAGAAGGAATTTTTCGACTCCTGTAAAAACTGGATGTAAAAAAAAAAAAACCCTGTGGCCCCGACTTAATAACAAACGTATTTTTTCAAAAACACGCAGTTTGGATGTCAGAATACTTATACATGATATTCACAGTCAATGTTTGAAGACTTCAGTAATACCTGGTGTCTGACGAATTGCGAAGGTAATACTTTCACTCAAATCTGGCTTAAACCCGACGTAAATTAATATAGACCTGTTTTATTAAAATGTGGGTGCAGTAAATTATTTGAACAAATTATTTATAAGTACCGAATATTCCATTTAGAGAATAATAACCTACTATACAGCCGGCTACATAGATTTCGTTTAGGTTTATCTATTATTACTCAGTTATAGCTGAGGTAACCTTTGATATAGCTGCCTGAGTAAATAATAGAAGCGAAATAGACGCCATTTTCTTAGATGTTTCAAAGGCGTTTGATGTTGTTCCCAATCCAGAACTTATTACCAAAGTAAATGCCATTGATATACAAGAGAAAACAGTATCATGGATAAATAACTATATCGAAAATGGAAGGCAATGCGCAGCTTTGAACGATAGTATCTCTGATTACTTTAACTTTTTTTCTGGTGTACCATAATGTTCAGTTCTGGCGCCCCTCCTATTCCTGATCTGCATCAATGATATTCAATCATGCGTTCAGCCGCCTATTCAAATGCGCTTATTCCTCTGTGATTGCGTAGTGTACACAACAATAAATGGCAGAGAGGATCAAGTAAAACTAAACGATTCGTTAGCTTCAATACAAAATTGGTGCAACAAATGGGGTATGGAATTGAATGCAGCAAAAACTGCCAGTATCTCCTTCACACACAAGAAAATTGCGCTTCAGCTTACGTACACAGTAAACAATATCCCGCTAAGAAAATGCGATGAAGTCACATATCTCGGAGTTACTCTTACAACGAAATTAAACTGGGGACCTCATATAACATCCATGACAACGTTCTAGGTAAACTGCATTTCTTGAGAAGAAAACTTGGAAACACACCTCCTAGTGTTAAATTAAATGCCTACAAAACTCTCATTAGACGCGCATCAGAGTATGGTGACATATTTTGGGCCCCGCACCTAAAGTATTTAACGGACAAACTAGAACGCATGCAGAACTTAGCCTTGAGATTCATATATTCGCAATATTCACGGCAAACGAGCATTACGAGTCTACGCATCAAGGCTAACATACAACCACTAGCTCAACGCAGAATGTTTTCCAGATTAAATTTTTTGCGCTTACTTCATCACCGCTCCTAGACAAGCAACATACATTCAAGTGCGATTCACACATCCAGCCCGAATGAATCACACTAAAGCTAGACGTCACCATCCCAGTCATATTGACACTCACAAGTACTATTTATTCCCACATGGAATTTTATATTGGAACATGCTACCCACTGGTGATGTAAGCTGCTCATCTGTCAATGCATTCATTGACAAATGTGTGTATTAACAGTATTAGGAGTGTGAAATATGAATGGTGATAAAGTTATTGGTGTTGTCTGTATTTCATATGCGGCTTCTTGGGGGTTCATACTTATAGAGAACGTTACTTTTCCTGCTTGTACGAAGTGCTCTTTTAAGCAAAGTGTGAGTATTTATTGAACATTTTCATTTCTGTGTTGCTTATGCACTTTGTTGGGATATAGTTTTAATTTTTTTAACGTTTCATTGTATTTTAAACTTTACTCTGTGTTGTACCCACTCCTGCATGGGCCCGATGAGGGCCTGCAGTATTTAAGATAAATAATAAATAAAGGATTAGGAACACATAGTTACCATTTAACAGCACAAGCAGGAGCTGACATGTTTGCGTCTGACATGTTGATAAAGACAAAGCTCGCGAAATAAAATGCCCAATCCTTAAAATGACACCATACACCATACACACCATTGGGCACACCATACAATATTCGTTAACAGCGTATTCAAAGGGGCTGGTTGGTTCATCATAATACAATATTGGAATTACACATATAGAGAACGGGAAAAAAGAAAAAATACAAACATAAATCCCGCTTGCTCACAATCTTGAGTAGTTTTTTGAGAAGGCCAGTTGGTAATCTCCTTTATACTTACACTTAATTTTTGTGTTGCTCTGCACTCTTGGCAGTTGATTCTTTGATAGGGCTACACTGATCTCTGTAAGTTCTTTTTTTTTTTGCATACTTCTCTCTAACCTGTTAAGCGTGCCGGTGAATTTCTCCTTCGTCCGCTGATCCCAGTACCAGCTTTGCGTGTTCACTGCTTTCGTTTTGTTCCAGTCCTATTTTGATCGCTTGCTGTCGGGGATAACACTCTGCAATGCAAGGAGAGCATATAATTCGCAATTTTTCTGCTATTGCCTCAGTTTCATGCGTACCGGTTTGTACGTTTCGTACTTTGCGTGGGACCTTTCTCCCTAGTTTCTCGCATTCGTATCTCCCCTATGTGGTCGATAGTAGGCAAAGTAAAAACCACCAAAGTAAATTCCACGTATCGATTCGCGGCTGTGGAGGTATTTTTCCTTTCTTTTTCGGTGACGTGCTGGATAAAACTACAAACCCTTCCCGCAGTAAGGAAGTGACAGAAAGAAGGAGGACATAAAAGAAAAAAGAAGGCCGCTCCCGAGCGAATAAAAGAAGTGCTGGGTGGTGATCGAGCGCTTTTGGTGCTTTACATATTAGCGCTTTGACTTTTGTATGGGTTTTGCGCTCCGTATGTGTCTTCTTTCTTTATTACTTTTCCTCGAATCCTTACTGACTGTCTTCATTCTCTATGTGTATTCTGCTCTCTCTCTCATTTTTTTTTTTTTTGCTTTATATATTTGGGCTGTTTCTTGGATAGAAGAAAAACTGATATCTAAAGCGCAACAAAAACCAATTATATTGAAAAAAATATATACTTTGAGGCTGTGGTGAATTGACAGAAGTAGATGCTATATTTTATTTATTTACTTTATACGACGCATTCGACGTTTAACCGCGGTGGGCTATAAAAAAAATCTGCAGAACTGATACACATGATAAAATCTATGTGAAGCGACACATTAGAGAAGCGGATATTTATACTCTATGTAACTTAATGCGATGCTTATCTTTGTCAACCTATATTGTCAATCTTTATACTCATCCTAAGCAATGTGCATCTTATGTATTGTTTATGTAGATTCATCGCATATGTCGCAACATACACTCGTGCAATGAATCTTTTTGTACACTGCACTGTTCACAAGCTATTGCGAAATTACAAACACGAAATGTTGCGGATGCACACCGAAGACGCAGAGATTTGCACAGGTAAACCATGCTTCAATCTCAATGTCATACAAACTTTATTCAATGTATTATGCATTATATAAAACACAACATAAATAAAATTAATTTTTGCACGAAAAGGTTTTAATACAGCTTCGTTTACTGCGCCGCATGCAAACGCCACCAGTTTCAAGACAGAAGTCAATCCGAAGCCTGTACTTCCCATCATTCCCGTGTAGGTTGAGGCGACGTTCAGGAGAACCCCCGTAGACACTAGCGCCACTTTTCCCTCTAGGTTTCTTATTTAGAAACTCTATGGCTATCGGAATGAGCCCATAACAACTTACGCTTTAAGATCAACGCGTTAGAAATGGTGTCGAAGAGACACTACGCGTTAAAAACAAGCCGACTAAAGCCGCGGCTCTGTAGCCGGCTTTAAGCAAACACTAATAAAAGGTCCCAACACATGGCGCGAGAGCAGGGCGAACGCGGAAGTTTGAATTGACTTCAGCAAAACCTCCATTGCATCCATCATGCGAGGAGTCAGAGGGGAGGGAAAGAGCGTGAGGGGAGGGAGGGAAGAGAGGAGAGAGTGTTACTTATCAAGGGTGGCAGAAGACTATCTTCTTTCGACGTCATTTGCAGTGAAGGCTGCAGATATGCGGCCAATTTTCTAATCAGTGACTGCGCGTTTTTATGGAATTTGAGATGGTCATTGGTTACTTGTCTAAGTAGACAAAATGATTTTGCAGTCTCAGGTGTATAAATGAGGCGTCCATATGGTGCAACCGCTGTGGGAACGCGGGTGTTCTGAATCGACCGTGGCTTTCAAGAAACACACCAAAATCACAAACCGTGAAATCTTATTTTCCAGCATAGCCAGGCCACCTCTTACAGCTGGGCATTCGGAGCGTGTGCTCCACAGCTGGGAAAGTGCCATGCGCAACGTGCCGTATAGTTCTCGCACCAGCCTGCGAGAGCCGCCCCATACTTCACCCTAGTAAAGGGCCGTAGACAAAAAAATTACTTTTAGATGCGAAGCATCTCATGCTCGGGGCTATGTCACTCCTTCCCTCCCTCCAAGCCATCCGCCGTGCGTCCACACCCCTACTGCGCATGCGCATCCTCCTCCCCCTCCTCCCCTTGTCTCATCACCTCTCTTCTCGGCATTCCTCCTCTCCTCTCCGACGCTCCTCTCCTCTCCGGATTGCGCAACGAATGGCAACACCTGCGGCTCCACGCGCGATAATGCGAAGCAGCTTAGGTTAGAGGCGCGACGGTAGGCGCCCCAGAGGCACCGGCAACAGTCACCAACGCCGCGCGTGTTCACTGCGAACGCGGGCAAAACGTCGACGGCGTCGACAACAGTTCTGCGCGTTGCTGGTGCTGCTGCATGTCCAAGTCTATACAGCTGCTAAAACTACCTTGAGTCGACCCCATGGCTGCTTCGCATACTACTCAGGGTTCCCCTACGGGTAGATGGTGTATTTTATTGCGATAGCAATTATATGGACACTTCAACCGGATTTCTGCCGTCGGCGTCGCCGTCGCCGTCGCCGTGAGGTTCCGTATAGATAAAAGCTTCGCCGCGCGCCGTATGCCCGAGTGGAAGCGTGCGGGGACGCGCGCTATCACGGAGAGCGAACGCACTCAATCTCCCACGCGCAAGCAAGGAAGTGGGGGGGGGGGGCGCACTTCTACTTTGCCAACAACCGCGCTCGTCGCTCGCCCGCACCGTCTCTTATCTCCACACGGCTCTGACCTTTGTATGCGCTGTGCATTCGCCGCTCAGTTTCCGTTGCAGCGATAGACCGCATGTACCTTGGCCCGCTGCTGCGTATGCGCTTGCTGCCAACGTTTTGACAGTCGTTGTCTGCAGTCCTTTAGTGTGATCTATTCATGTTTGTTTGTGCGCGCTCACACCACGCTTGTTCATTCAGTTAGTAATAGTCGGGCCACATTTTCCAACGCACGCTACACATGCAATGCTGCCCGTATCGGCAGTGGAGCGCTACAGGTGTGTCCCTTCGCACGCGCTGCCCACGGAAAGCGCCTCTCATCAACACCACCGTTTCACACGCGCCTTCTCGTGGTCATCGAGTCTCTCTTCATGTCGGTCTACTTACGCCGCAGCACACCTGCTTACTTAATCAGCTCATGTTTACTACAATTCATATTGCAACCAAAGCCGCTCACCTTACTTCGTATGACATTGCTGTGTTGCTATCGCATTCATTGCTTCGCCCTTAGGGCGAAACTGTGACATTTTCTTTTATCTAGAGACCTTGCACCCTGACGGCCAGTCCACGACCCAGGGTCCGGCCGGGTAGACATTTGCGGGAGGAAACGTTCAGAGCAAATGGAGGCTTCATATTGTTACGGCGCAACCAAGAGTGGCGCCATTCAGAAGAAGACGATTCGACGTGTAGAGGTAGAATCTGTCTCGCCAGCCATCTTGTTTATGTATCGTTGCCTCTCTTGTATATATTGTAAATACACCTGTATATGTGACTTCCTAATGGTGAAACAAGGAATGAAATAGATTTCATAGTCTTTGCCGATCCCAGCATAGTGCAGGATCTAGAAGTGTTAGGTAAGGTAAAGTGCAGTGATTATAGGTTAGTGAGGTCTAAGATTTCTCTTAACTTGAAGAGAGAAAGAGTAAAATTAGTGGAGAACAAACAGGCCAACCTAGATGCAGTAAATGTAAAAGCAGTCCAATTCGCGCTGGTGACCGCAAACAAATATGCAACTTTAGAACAGTAAGATGAATACAACATAGAGCTAATGAATTAAACCGTAACTAGGCTGATCTCAGAAGCAGCAATTGAAGTGGGAGGTAAAGCACCAAGGCAACCAGTAGGTAAGCTCTTCCAAGTAACAAGGGACCTAATAAAGAAACGACAAAACATGAAAGTGTCAAACTCAAGAGACCAGATAGAATAAGCTTAACTATCAAAACTGATCAACATGAAGAAAGTAAGGGATATTCGAAATCAATACGTGGAAAATATTGAGGAAGCAGTAAAACATGGATGCAGCATGAAATCAGTGAGAAGAAAACTTGGCATAGGACAAGGCAATATGTATGCATTGAAAGATAAGCAGGGTAATATCATCAGCAATTTCGATGACATAGTAAAAGCAGCGGTATAATTCTATACTGACTGTACAGTACCCAGAGCAGCCAAGCTACTTTCATTTGAAGTAGTGATGAACAGGATACAGAGGATCCTTGTATACGTATAACTAGCGATGAAGTTAGAAGGTCCTTGTAAGACATGACCAGGGGGAAAGCTGCTGGATAAGATGGAATATCAGTCGATTTAATCAAAGATGCAGGAGATATCATGCTTGAAAACCTTGCGGGCCTCTATACGAAATGCCTGATGACTTCAAGTGAACCAGAGAGCTGGAAAAACGCCCACATTATACGAATCCATAAGAAGGGAGACGTTAAAGAATTGAAGAATTATATACCCATTAGCTTGCTTTCATTATTGTATGAAATATTCATTAAGCTAATGAATAATAGAATCAGGGCAACACTTGACTTACGCCAACCAGGAGAACAGGCTGGCTTCAGGAAGGGATATTCTATGATGGATCATATCCATGTCATCGCTCAGGTAACCAAGAAATCGGCGGAGTCAATCAACCTCTCTATATGGCTTTCATAGATTATGAAAAGGCATTTCATTCAGTAGATATACCAGGAGTCATAGAGGCATTGCGTAACCAAGGAGTGCAGGAGGCATACGTGAATATCTTGGCTAATATCTACAAGGAATGCACAGCCACCTTGGTTCTTCGCAAGAAAAGTAGAAAGTTACCTATCAAGAAAGGGGTCAGGCAAGGAGACAATATCTCTCCAATGCTATTCACTGCATGCTTAGAAGAAGTATTCAAGTTCCTAGACTGGGAAGACTTATGAGTGAGGATCAACGGCGAATATCTCAGCAACCTACGGTTTGCAGATGACATTGTCCTATTCATTACACAATGGGACGAATTACAACAAACTATTGAAGACCTTAACCGAGAAAGTGTAGGAGTGGGGTTGAAGATTGTTATGCAGAAGACAAAGATCATGCTAAACAGCCTGGCAAGGGAACAAGAATTCAGGATCGCCAGTCAACCTCTAGAGTCTCTAAAGGAGCACGCTTATCTAAGTCAGTTACTCACAGGGTACCCTGATCATGAGAAAGAAATTTACAGAAGAATAAAATTGGGTTGGAGTGCATACGGCAGGCATTGCCAAATCCTGACTGGGATTTGGCAATGACTGACTGGCCTCACGGAGTGCCTCCACCTGACCATCACCGACATGCTTTTCTTTTCACTGTCGTTGAAAAGAAAAGTGTTCGATAATTGCATTCTACAGGTGCTAACATATCAGTGGCGTAGCCAGAAATATTGTACGGGGGGGGGGAAGGGGGGGGGGGGGGGCTCAGGTTGCAGCGCGGCCTCCTCCTTATAAAATTTGTAGAGGGATCAAATGCATGAATAACAACTGCATTGCCAATTCCATTGTATATTAGATGCTGCAAACGAATTATTCAACGCTATGCACTGTCCATTAAAATATGTATGTTGTCATAAAAGAATAAATTCATATGCCCCAAAAATTGTGGCAGAAATAACTGATATCAATGCTTCCGCGTTTTTTGTCTAATTAATAAGTAACGAAAACATCACATGAACTTTAGAACTATTTACCCTATTCGGGGAGCAGTTTGATTTAGAGAAACGAGATGGCGCTCACGGCGGCGCGCCATACCTCTCCTCAGCGACCGCGCACGAATACGAAACCATTACCGCTTCTACCTTGCTTCTGTGCGATCAGTTGTCGGAAATGCAACTGAGTTTTCGCTAACACACTGTGCTCCAATCATGCTAGATTGAATAATGTGGATTGAAGACGTGTGCAGAAGTTGGCTGCAAAAATAGTGACTGGCATGTTAATGAATATAATGAATCCGTGTGGCGAAGTTCGCTGACTGCTGCTGCAACTGTCCGAACGTGTTACCGGCACTTCGTGATGTACGGCTTTCCTCGAGGATACAGAAATTTGCTCATCCGCCAGCCTTGTATCGCTAACCTTCAAAGAAAGGGCTTCATCCCCATAACGTCGGCAAGAATGAGTACCACTCGTTAAACAATGACAAAGGGAGTAGCACCGCTTCCTGTCATATTATGTTTCGCGCACGTTATCTATACACATCTGTCCAAATGGCAGGAAAACTTACGCCCACTCTATCGCCGACGTATCAAGAATAAGTGAATGGACTTACACTTGATTATATGCGCACTGTATACACAAAATAAATGACAGACTACACCTATAGCGCACTAATGGTCGAAGGTGAATGTTTCGTGATAGACCACAAAAGTAAACAAGATACTAACTGTAATATATATTTGCTACAAGGTATTACAATGTACAAAACAGCTACGTTTGAAGCCTTGTGCGCAGCAAGAACAAATCTATCGGATCCGGAACTGAGCACACCCGCGAGTGATTAGGCAGAAAATAATCAGATAGGAACTTCACTGAGTCAGAAACTGACAAGCCACTGCTTCAAAATATTTGCCCAATAAAGAACAAAGAGCAAAACACACTAATCCTGACTGAATATATAATCGGACAGCTTGGAATTCATATTTAGCCCCGCTTTTAGAACAAGCACCATATACGCTGCTTATGCCATTGGGACATAGCTTAATCAGCTCCGAAAGCGCTTTTGCATGTTCTCCGAAGCTGTGATCAAAGCTTCGTGTCGTCCATCTAGTCACCGTCTATGATATCTCCGAAAACAGATGTTTTCTAAGCCGCACCGGCGTCATACACTTCCATTGTAAACAAGGAGGCAACGGAGGCAGTTGAGGCAAGCAATGGACGCGTCACCACGTGATCAAATATGGCAGCACCCACGGGATTGCCGCGAAAAGGGTCAATAGACAGTTTTAGTATTGCGGAAATGGCACCACGCTAAACGCAATAAAATAGCGGGTCAGACTGCGCATGCTCAGAACGCTATTTCAGTTTTGCGGGTAGCGTGCATCCGCTATTTTTCAAATATAGCGGATACGCTAAACGCTCGCTAAGTTTCTAGCGTTGCAAACATGGTGGCACCCTCGGCCCGAGTGCTTGACATGGAGGCTCGTTTCAAGGCTTGGCGTGGATCCACACGGCTAGTTTGGTTGTCGAGCTGCTCAGTTTGCTGCTTTGACTACTCGCAGCTAGATGGTTTTGCGCTTAGCGGCGCATCGTTGTCTTACGCTATACTAAAACTCTATCGAACAGCGTTCCGCAAAGATTTAGCGTGCGTTACACGCTAACGCTAACGCAAGCATTTTCCGCAATACTAAAAGTCTCTAATATCAGTTCGAAACCAGCAAAGCAGTGCATGCAGCTTATATGAAAAGCGTAAAGGCCATGAAATGAATAAGTTGAGGACAAACATTTTGATGAATCTTTGTCATTCAATAACCTTGTTTACATTTTTCTACATATGCAACGGCCAGGAAGAAACCTCAATGACGCTATCCCTCGTTGCAATCGATTGCGCAGGAGCAGCTGTAACTCGTCGTGTATTGTAATTACACCGAGATAATACTCGCAGCAGTGAGTACAAATAAAAAGTGGGAGTTCTGAAAAGTATATATTAGAAATTGCGAAGATAGAATGGAATATACAAATGCGAAGATACAACTCGCTAAAGGGCAAAAAAAGAGTCGCTGGAAACTAAGTTCACTGCTTGTATACACAAAACCTCGCAATAAGATATTTAAAAATACGTATGAGTCTCCAATAAATCTACGTATTTAAGCAAACGTCAGTGTATATAATGCGTCAAATAAGACAAATAAACATGTTGCTCAGTCACAGATAGTAAACTTTGCGCACAGAAAGACAGATGATCTAGGCAAGAACATAACTATGATCGCAGAAATAGTGATATGTACTTGGGCCATGCAGCGGTCGCGACAGCGCCATGTGGGTAGAATAATAGAGGAATAATGCATAAATCAGTACGAAAATGTTTAATTTAACTGCCTGCACAACGCCAACAATTATTCTGCACCCAAAATTAAAGGAGGGTATTCCTTCGTTTCAAAAAATAAATAAAAGCAGGTAGCTGAAAATGAAAGAAAAGGACAAGCGAAGGCCACAGATGATGCGGCAAGTTGAACTACCCAATATCCGAGTGTATTTTTGGCGAACGCCGCGTGGGTCGGGCTTTCAATGAGCAAGGTCGGTCAAAATTGGTTATTGGTATACTCGTAATTTTTGTATTCGCGTGATAATTGTGATCATGATGCTAACTGCTAGAATAAACGGCGAAAATTTCTGCGGTTTTAAAAGCTAATGAACGGTCATACGTTTTAATAATTAAGAACTTATGGACCTGAAGGAACAGTGCTTTTTACTTGCATTGATTTTTGCTGCTTCGCTATCTAAAGGACAAACTTCTCTCGGCGGGAAAGTTGAGCGAAGCGGTCAATGACTTCGGACACGTTGATGCCGACGTCTCTGTGGCTGTATAGAAGCGCCAGCCTAACCATGCGTTCCACAGACATTGTAGAGCGCAAGTAGTTTTTTAGTAAACTCTTGTTAAAAAAATATTCTCTCTGTGCTGGCAGTGGTCACTGGAAGGGTGACTAGAAGCTGCAGCAGTATTTACACATTTACATAGAACCTGCTGTCGCAATGAGAGACGGGCATCTATTCCGGTGCTAAAACCTAAAACAATCCCTTCATGTCGTTGGCATACTTGTTTAGGTACCTTGCAGAAACTGTAGGCTGTTCGATTCCAGCGATGTCCGTCGTTTCGTCAGGAAGTGTGGAGAAGCAACCTGCTTTTGAATATAGGCTTTCTTTGATAATGTCACCACAAATTTCTATAATTTGGTTTTGTTTGTGCGTCTGGGCTTAAATACGAGGCATTACTGGGCCAACTTTCCAAATGGTTCTTCAGATATGTACCTCCACAATCAGCTGGCATGCGAAGAAGCACTCTGAAAATGCCTGTATTTTCAGCAGGAGCATTGCTTATATCCATAGGGCCCCTGTCCCTGTGGCCACGGAGAGCCAGACCTTGTCGCCCGCAAAAAAAAAAAAAAAAATCGCAATAATGGGCCATTTACTTTCCTTTGTTTTCTCATATTTTACTTTGCCTGCCCTAGTCCAGCTGATCAATCCCATTGGGCACGCTTCCTGAAAATGTTTGGAGAAAATTATCAGCTGCTAGCTGACAGTCACGGTGATATTTAGTATTTTCGTGTGTGTGGGAGATTGCGAGCGCGCGCTTCCATTTATGGAACGGCTTGGACAAGAGCGTTTTGGTGCGCGCATGTTGGCCCAAGTTTATAAGAACATTAACCCCATAAAGTTCTATAATTGAAAATCTTTTAAAGCATGCCTTTGAAAATGTCAGCGCACCTTTCGCGTCAAAAGTTTATAAAGAACTTTATACCCAAAAAGTTTCGTAATTGAAATCCATGCGCTCCGTATATTCCGCGACCGCTGCGAGATGCCGCAATGCGCCCGCTCGCTATCGAAAAGCGGATGAAAGTTTGTGCTCGGATGGGGCTCCTTGCGTTACGTGACTCCAGGTGCAAGGGCGTTGTCACGAAATCCAGCCCGAGTTCGCAATGTTCGTGCCGAAATGTCTTTTCGAGCGTGAAAAAGACATGGTAGACAAAATCCAGAATGATTGCCGGCGTCGGTGGTAGTTTTAGTTGGTGGTGCATGCCCGCACGAAAAAATTTCTGGGGGGGCTGAAGCCCCATCACCCCCCCCCCCCCCCCTGGCTACGCGCCTGTAACATATGGGGTAGAAACTTGGAGGTTAACAAAGAATCTCGAGAGCAAGTTAATGACCACACAAAGAGCGACGGAACGCAAAATGTTAGGCCTAACGTTAAGAGCGAGGAAGAAAGTGGTATGGATCAGAGAGCAAACAGGGATAGCCGATATTCTAGTTGACATTAAAACGGAAAGAAATCGGGGTAGCTTGCACTAGTGGCGCAGCGCTAAAGACACAGCGGAGCTGATGGGTTCCTAGCAGGTCCTGGCTGTACGAGGTGACGTTAAGTTATGCGAAGTATTGCCAAGTGATGCTAACATATGCGAAATGTATAAGCATTTCCTCTTGGTCCGTGGCATCGGGGAACGCCCCGCGAAGCACTTGCGGTCTCAGCACACGTAGGGGAAGTGGGGCGAAATATATGTAAAGGGTACGGGCGGCGCGCAGCAGACGACATGCCGGGATGACGTCACGACGCATGCGCAGTAGCGCGGAGCGGGTCGGACGGAAGTCGGCCGAGCCGCCGCCAGAAGCGTCTGCTGCAGTCACGGACACCACGAGCGTTCGGCGCTAATGCGGGGAAACGGAGGAGCGCGGATGGCGTCGGCAGCACCTCTGCACGCTGCCTCGTTGGTGCTGCGACAGTTTGTTTCTCTCTCTCTCTCGCTTTAATTTTCTCTTTCTCTCTCTCGAGCATACCGCGCGACGTGCGCACTCTCTCTCGCTCTCATTTTCTATTTCTCTCTCCCGAGCGCGCGACGATTCGCGAGGTGGTTGCTAGGCAACGGAGTGGCAGGCGGCAAACATTACGGCCAGCTTAAACAGCTCCGCTGTTAAAAATGGAGCTGGGCAAGCCATGTAATGCGTAGGAAGGATAACCGTTGGACCATTAGAGTTACAGAATGGATACCAAGAGAAGGGAAGCGCAGTCGAGGATGGCAGAAAACTAGGTGGGCTGATGAAGTTAGGAAATGTGCTGGTGCAAATTGGAATCAGCTAGTGCAAGACAGGGGTAGTTGGAGATGGCAGGGAGAGGCCTTCGTCCTGCAGTGGACACAAATATATGCTGATGATGATGATGTGACTTCCGTAACGTAACAATTTGGTGAGAGAGAGGGGGAAAACAACAACCGCCACGAGAAACAACAACGGAGCTCCGCAGTGGTTGTCACCTCGGACAGGATAACATGCTGGAGGAAACAGGACCCGAAATGGCGCGGCCCGCAACTACCCCGACTGTTGTCCAGGCTCAGCCGCGGGCTCCAGGAACGTTCTGCGGCACCGACCCTCTCGACGTAGAAGACTGGATCGCCACGTACGAGCGTGCCCACAGCAAATGGGATCCCACGATTATGTTGGCTATCTTGGTCTTCTACCTACAAGGCACGGCGAAGGTGTGGTATGACAACCACGAGGAAGAGCTTAACGACTTAACGACAAGCTTCGCTTACCTCCATTTTCCGATAGGGTCATTTTTTTCGTATAACCAAACACGATTAATAAAATTAGATGCGGTGTACCTCATGATCATAACTGGTTTTGGGCACGTAAAATCCCAGAAAGAAGAAGTGGCACTATTGACACGGAACAGCCGCCACAGTGTAGCTGCACTGAAGTGTTCCCGCTTGATATAGCGTCGCCATCTTTGCCTCCGTTGGCTTCCGTGTAAATAAATTGTAAATAGCCTTGGGCATCAGCTACATGTAACATAATTTGGTGGAGGTCCGGTGTCCAACGAGCAGTTATCCAACAGGAAGTAAAACAGACGCTTGAAAAGGAGATTATCTAGCCTTCCTGTAGTCCCTGGGATTCTCCAGTCGTACTCGTCAAAAAGAAGAATGGAACGTGGCGTTTTTGTGTAGATAATCGCCACCTGAGCAAAATCACAAAAAAGGACGTTTACCCTTTGCTACGTATTGATGACGCTCTAGACTGCCTGTACGGTGCCACCTATTTTTCTTCTATCGTCTTACGGTCCGGCTACTGGCAGACATCCGTTGACGACATGGACCGAGAGAAGAGTGAATTTGTTACCCCTGACGGTCTTTATCATTTCAAGGTGATGCCTTTCGGTCTCTGTAACGCGCCGGCCTCCTTCGAACGAATGATGGACTCTTTGCTTCAGGGGTTCAAGTTGTCCACCTGTTTGTGCTACCTGGACGACGTCATCGTTTTCTCGCCCGCATTCGACACGCATCTCAGTTGTCTTTCAGCCATTCTTGACGCGTTCCGCCGGGCCGGTCTCCAGTTCAACTTTTCAAAATGTCACTTCGCTCGCCGCCAGATCACCGTCCTAGGACACCTCGTAGATGCTAGAGGCGTGCGATCTGATCAGGAAAACATTTGCGCGTTAAGTTTACAAAGGATGTTCGTAGTTTCGCAGGGCTGTGCTCCTATTCCCGACGCTTTGTAAAAGATTTTTCGACCATTGCACGTTCCCTTACCGACTTCTTGAAGAAAGACGTCCCGTTTTCTTGGGATCCTGATCATGCCACATCTTTTTCTCATCTTGCTACTCTCCTTACCGCGCCTCCAATACTGGCCCACTTTGACCCGTTTGCCTCAACAGAAGTTCGAACTGATGCCAGTGGTCACGGCATAGGGCAGTGTTAGTACAACGCCAGCATGGACATGATCGCGTTATAGCCTATTCCAGCTTACTTCTATCTCCCGCCGAGCGCAATTATTCAATCACAGACCGCGAGTGCCTCGCTCTTGGCTGGGCAGTTGCGACGTTTCGCCCATACTCGTACGGACGCCCATTCTGTGTCATCACTGATCACCACGCTCTCTCCTGGCTATCCTCGGTCAAGGGCCCCACGGGACGACTCGCTCGCTGGGCTTTACACCTGCAAGAATATACCTTCTGCGTGGTATATAAGACGGGACGCTTGCACCAGGATGCAGATCGTTTGTCCCGTTGCCCAGTGGAAAAACCGGCAGAGGCGGACTGCCATCACTTTCGTTTTTTCGTTTCGCCAGTTGCTTCAAATCGGCAACGAGCAACGCCGCGATCCTTCGTTACGAGCCCTCATCGACCGGCTGGAATCAACGTCTGGTGACGCCTCTCTCCGGATGTTTCGCCTCAATGAGGGGACAGTAAAACTCCGCAATTTTGATCCCGACGGCCCTGACCTTCTGCTCGTCATTCCATCACACCTGCCTTCCACTGTACTCCGCCAACTTCACGACTCTCCCTTCGTTTCGCAGTTGAGCGTCTTGCGCACATGCGACCGTGTACGCCGTCGCCTTCTTTGGCCTTGTATCACCCACTCCGTGCGGCTTTACGTTGCCGCTTGTGAGCCCTGTCAGTGCCGGAAGAAGTTCCCCGCGCTTCCAGGTGGATGTCTCCAGCCAATCGACGTCCCACCCGAACCCTTTATCCGCGTTCGTCTAGGCCTTCTTGTGCAGTTTCCTTTCTAGCGCTCCGGAAATAAATGGGTCGCCGCCGCTACCGATTACGCTACGCGGTATGCAATCACAATAGCCCTCCCGACAAATGGCGCTACTGACAATGGACGAAGAAATATATAGGATGGAGCATTACGTCACGCAGCCAGCCTTGGCAAGCGAACGCTTCGTGTAGCCAGCAGTGGTGGCCCAACACGTGACCTCTTGCGCCGAGATCACGGAGAATCCGAGATTTGCCGAGATGTTTGGGTACTGGTAGTTTTTCTTCGGTGCGCGCTCGGCCGGCAGCTGCACACATGCAGGAAGCGACAAGGTTGTTCCTTGTTTTTTTGTCTTGTTTTTGTTTTTGTTTATTTCAAGAGTTTCTAATGGTTTCGACTGGGTATCGAGAAGAAAAGAAACAGCCGAGAGTACTAAAACCTACCGCGCGCTCTGACGTTTCCTCCATGCTGTGACGTTTTCATCACGTTTGGGCCACCACAATCGCCGACAGTCGCGTTACGGTATGCTCCCTCCTACATTTCCCTTCCTTCCTGCTACCGACGTCGCTGACTTCCTACTCTACGACATCATTTTAGTGCACGGTGCTCCGAGCTAATTACTCACTGGCCGTGGTCGTAGATTTCTCTCGGCAGCCGTCGAGGACATCCTCCGCTCCTGCTCAACAAAGCACAAATTCAGCAGGTCCTACCACCCACAGACCAACGGCCTCACAGAGCGCCTCAACCGGACCATCACCGACATGCTTTCGAAGGACGTTGCGGCCGATCACCGTGACTGGGATCTTCATTTACCATATGTGACGTTCGCTTATAAATTAATCATCGCGTCACGACACCGCCGGCTATTCACCATTCTATTTTCTATACGGCCGAGAACCCGTGTTGCCCTTGAACACCTTGCTGCCCTCTTCCGAAAGTTCAGCCACAGAATACGCCCGCGACGCGATCACACGCCCGCACCCGCCTGGTGGCCACACAGGAGCATTAGATACGCCTCTATGATTGCTACCATCGTGACGTGCACTTTTCTGCAGGTTGTCTGGTCACCCATCCGCCGTGTGGGCCTTTCCGAAAAGCTGCTGTCGCATTACATTGGTCCATACCGTGTGGTGCCACAAATTACCGATGGATGAATGGATGGATAAAAAACTTTATTAGGGTCCTTTAAGGCGCCCGCCAGCGCACAGCGGGCCGCTCCCACGTCGGGAGAGAGAGGCCGAGCCTCTCCGTCGCGTCGCGGGCCCTTTGGACAGCCCATAACTGTTCTTCGAGGTTGAAGCTGCGTAGAACCGAATCCCAGCGTGAAGAAGTTTTGCTTTCATCGCTGCATAACGCGGGACACCGCCAGAGCATTTGAGCTAAGTTAACTAAGTCTTTGTATAGTGCACATGCAATTGTCGTCTGAATTTCGGGCTAAATCTTGTGAAGAACTAGTGGGTTTGGGTATGCCCCCGTCTGTAGAAACCTAAGTGTTAAAGCATGAGGTCTATTGAGTTTACATTGTGGGAGGGTGTAGATCCTCAGAGCTACGTAAAAGTGCTTAGTAAGTTCGTTGTACGACGAAGGAGAGTCCCGATTGTCAGTAGCTCCAACGTCACGCTGCCCGGTAGCTACGCGGTTGATGATCCCTCGCGCAGCACTGTGTGCCGACTCAATGAGGTTGGGCATGGCACCCTCGATCTGTCCCATGTGGGCTGGAACCAGATGACTGTGTGTGGCTTGATCTGCTTGCTTCCTAGTATCCCTAGGGCCAGCTCGGATATGGTTCCTTTGGCATATGCCAGAACGGCTGATCTCGATTCACTGTAGATTGTCCTCTTGTCGTCCAATAAGGCCATTGCTACTGCAGCCTGCTCTGCGATCTCAGAGGACTTGGTCCGGATCGAGATTCAGTTCGTGACTTGACTTTCATGGTCTACGCTAACCGCAGTGAAGGCCCGTCCGTCGGCGTAGCGCGCTGGGTCTACGAAACTGTTCTCCGAAGCCAAGTTACCGATGTCACATATGAAATAATTCCCGCCGACCCCTCAGCTGCAAGTGACATCGTTCACGTAGCGATACAAAAGCCATATCACGCACCTTTCACCGCGGATTTGTAGCTTAAACACCGGGACGGTGCTTCTACTGCGGGCGGTGATGGAACAGCCGCCACAGTGTGGCTGCACTGAAGACGACGTGTTCCCGATTGATATAGCAATCCTGGCCTGCGTTGGCTTCCGTGTAAATAAAGTGTAGGTAGCCTTGGGCATCAGCTACACGTAACAATATTAATGAATAAAATTTTACTTTTAACGTTCCAATTATACTCACTTGATGAAATAATGCAATTGCAGAAGGGAAGTCAAACTGTGCTCACAGCATACGTTTTTGCTACAAACATGGTCTTAGAACCATTTTCGAGAGATACGTCCTGAACAACTGCTGTGGAATACATTGCTGGTCCAGCTAACCGTTCTTCTTCTTCTTCTTTCTGGGGTTTTACGTGCCAAAACCACTTCTGATTACGAGGCACGCCGTAGTGCAGGGCTCCGGATTTTTTGACCACCTGTTTTTTTTATTATTTATTACATACTGCAGACCATTGGGTACAAGGAGGTGGGTAGTTTCAAAAAACAGTCATAATGCAAAAAGCGACAATAGAAAGTGTTTGAAGATTAGTGCAATAACATAGATAATAAAACACAAAATAGCAACAATGGAATCTGGTCCAACATTAGTGTAATAACATATGATACAACTGAATACAAAACAACAACGGAATATGTTTCTATATTAATGCAATAACAGTGCTAAAATAACAGATGTGAAATGGTGCAACAGTGCTACTTCGGTGTCGTAGGAGAGACTGAGATGCCTGGATTAATTCGTTCCAATCTAAGACCGTGCGTGGAAGATACGAATACTTATAAGTGTGAGTTCTGGCAAAATAAGGTGTTAGAGAATTACAGAGCCTTGTTGATCTGGTTAGTAAAGGTGATACAAACGGTGATGGATCTAACGCAAGTTCGTGGTTAAGAAGCTGTGAAAGGAAGTCGATTCAGAACTGTTTTCGACGCGTTTTAAGAAGGGGTATGTCATTGGCTGTCATTATTTCGGATGGCGAATTTGTTATATATTAACCGGGACTGCTTTCCTCTGCATTCTTTCAAGGCACTTAATGGTTATACGAGTATACGGGTCCCGTGCATGCACTGGCGTATTCTAATTTGGGTCTGATTAAGGAATAATAGCATAGTAGTTTAACATTGCTTGGGGTGGTATAAAGTTTATGCTTTAGAAAGGAGAGCTTTCGAAAGGCAGATGAGCAAATATTGCTAACATGCATATCCCAGGATAAGTTATCCGTTAATGTAACACCAAAGTATTTGTAATTTTCGTCTTCTTTCTATGAAGATGGGCCAAGTCTGTAAGTAAGAGACAGAGGTGTTTTTTTTTGCCTGTTATAGGGAAGAATACAGTTTCGTCGGTGTTAACAACCATCCCCCAATCTTTGCACCACTTGAATATGTTATTCAGGTTGTTATTTAGCTCAATTTGATCATCGTGACAAAAAGTTTCTTTGAACAAAACGCAGTCATCTGCAAACAGCCGGATTTGCACGCCAGGAGTTATTACATTTACAATATCGTTAAGATAAGCCAAGAAGCGCGGGCGGCCCAGGACACTACCCTGTGGTACCCCTGACGTGACTGGGAGACTGCCAGAAAGTTGTCCTCCAATGTCAGTGTACTGCTTCCTGTTAGTCAGGTATGCGGAAATACAGTTTATAAAGATTTCAAGGATGCCAAGGATTCTAAGCTTAAAATTTGTTTATCATGCGGGACCTTATCAAAAGCTTTACTAAAGTCAAGAAATATTACGTCTATTTGGCCGTTATGATCATGAGATAAAGCGAATGAGTTAACTACCGTTATTAGTTGGGTTACCGTAGAATACCCTTTTCGAAAGCCGCGTTGGGACGCGGTAATGCAGCATTATTTTTAAAGAATTTGCGTATACAATTAGCAATAATATGTTCTACAAGTTTGCAGTATTGGGAGGGTAGTGATATCGGGCGATAATTCTGCATAAGTAACCGGTCACCTTTTTTAAACACAGGGACAACCTGGGCAGTCTTCCAGTCATTTGACAATTGTGCTGTTATGAGTGAGACACGGAATAAAATTACAAGAAATTTGGCAAGAAGTTCAGCATATCGCTTGAAAATGCGTTAGGAATTTCGTCCGAACCACATGCGGTCTTCGTGTTCAAGTTAAGCAGCGTATTGAATAGACCAGTATAAGTTATCAAGTTTACATCTGTTAAATGGGGCAATGTGACGTCGCATGCGCACACCGTTGAACCAGAGAAGACACTTTGAAAGTAATTTTTGAAGTGCTGAGAAATGGCACTCCGATCTGTCACTGCCTTCCCGTCAACTGATATTTGCGAAACTGGTTTCTTCTTTTCTTTTATGAGCTGCCACAACTTAGCAGGATCGTTTTTTATGAATTTAGGAAGCGGTATCTTGAAATATTATTGTTTCGCGGTGTGGATAGCACGTGCGAAGTTGTTTTGCATCTCTCTTATTTTGTTGCACTGCGCATGCTTCTTTTTAAACCTTTTTATTCTGCGTTTCAGTTGAATGATATTCGGATTCATCCAAGTGGTTTGTTTGTTAACTTTTTTAGGTTTGTTTAGGACGAAGGCAACCAGCCAGACAATAAGGGCATATTTCCTTGAACTTGTTCCGAAGTAAATGAATATCGGTGCTATCGAAATGAACCAACATGCACTACAACGCAAGCGGCTTGGAGTGCATACCACAGGCATTACCAAATCCTGACTGGGAGCTTACCACTCTTGTTGAAAAGAAAAGTATAAAATCATTGCATTCTACCGGTGCCAACATATGAGGCAGAAACTTGGAGGTTAACAAAGAAGCTCGAGAACAAGTTAAGGACCGCACAAAGAGCGATGGAACGAAAAAAATGTCACAGTTTCGCCCTAACGGCGAAGCAATGAATGCGATAGCAACACAGCAATGTCATACGAAGTAAGGTGAGCGGCTTTGGTAGCAATATGAATTGTAGTAAACATGAGCTGATTAAGTAAGCAGGTGTGCTGCGGCGTAAGTAGACCGACATGAAGAGAGACTCGATGACCACGAGAAGACGCGTGTGAAACGGTGGTGTTGATGAGAAGCGCTTCCCGTGGGCAGCGCGTGCGAAGGGACACACCTGTAGCGCTGCACTGCCGATCCGGGCAGCATTGCATGTGCAGCGTACGTTGGAAAATGTCGCCCGACTAGTACTAACTGAATGAACAAGCGTGGTGTGAGCGCGCACAAACAAACACTAATAGATAACACTGAATGACTGCAGACAACGACTGTCAAAACGCTGGCAGCAAGCATACGCCGCAGCGGGCGAAGGTACGTGCGGTCTATCGCTTCAACGGAAACTGAGCGGCTATTGCACGGCGCATAAAGGTCAGAGCCGTGTGGAGATAAGAGACGGTGCGGACGAGTGACGAGCGCGGTTGTTGGCAGAGTAGAAGTGCGCCCCCCCCCCGTTCCCTCCGGCGCTGGCTTCCTGCTTCCTTGCTTGCGCGTGGGAGATGAGTGCGTTCGGTCTCCGTGATAGCGCGCGTCCCCGCACGCTTCTGCTCGGGCATACGGCGCGCGGCGAAGATTTTATCTATACGGAACCTCACGGCGACGGCGACGACGACGGCGACGCCGACGGCAGAAATCCGGTTGAAGTGTTCATATAATTGCTATCGCAATAAAATGGTAGGCCTAACGTTAAGAGACAGGAAGAGAGCGGTGTGGATCAGAGAGCAGGCGGGTATATAGCCGATATTCTAGTTAAGATTAAAAGGAAAAAAATTAGCAGTGGCTTAGCTCGGCTATGCCAGGATATACGTAGCGTGAGCTAAATCGGCCGCATCGTTCAGAACCGGTACACCTGGCGGCATGGGCAGGTAACGATACCCATTGGTAACGCTAACGAGTGGAATCTTCTGCTTAACGAGAAAGTTCTTGCACGTTGTACAATCCCGCGCCACGGTTTCAGGCCACTGAGGGGGCGCCGCTAAACTCAACGTTTCACGCATGGCACTACTCAGCGGCGTCAAGTCTTTCATGTGCCATAGTCTTTCGCACACGTCGCACACATATCCAAACGGATTGTTTACGAAGTCCGTCTGGAAGGTCCGAGTCGCACTGGTGCTTTCGCTGAGTTTCACAGTATATTCAGTCGATTGGCGAGCCTTGACGTCATCGACGGCGTTTTGTTGTTGCTGCAGGGGTGGTCGGGCACGTCGCTCAGCCTCCTGGCGACGCCGCTTTGCTAGACGTTCGTCCCTTTGCTCCAGTGTCTCCGCAGCACGTTTAGCCTTCTTCTGTTCATTCCTCCTACGCTCAACCGCTAATTGCCAGGCAACTACTTCGGGATCCGATGAGTCAAGCTTCTCCGTTCTTCTGCGCTGTTGAGCAGCATTTGCGCTCTCCTTCTCCATGGCTATACCACACTGGCAAACGCCAGTCAGAAGCGCAGCGGCTCCAGCGCAGTGTCAGACGGCGACTGCACAGCGAGCGCGCGCCGGCGCCAGTGCGTCTACCACGGCTACGACGTCACTCCTCTGGAATGCGCAGACCGGCGGCGGTGAGTCGCGCGCGGCGGCGGCGGAGTGCGCGAGAGGTGCCGGCTCCGGTGGCTCCGGTGCGCAAGCCGTGTGACATCACTGATCCTTGCGCATGCGCAGCACGGCTCTTGATGTGCCGCGCGAAACGGGCTTGGCTAGGCCAGTGTAGCTAACGCTACAAAAAAATAGAGCTGGGCAGGCCATGTAATGCGTGGGATGGATAACCGGTGGACCATTAGAGTTACAGAATGAATACCAAGAGAAGAAAAGCGCAGTCGCGGACGGCAGAAAACTAGGTGGGGTGATGTTGTTAGGAAATTTGCAGGCGCAAGTTGGAATCAGCCAGCGCAAAACGGGGGTAATTGGAGATCACACGGAGACGCCTTCGTCCTGCAGTGGACATAAATCTAGGCTGATGACGATGACAACGCAAGCACACGGGCGTTTTTTCGTTTTGCCTTCATCAAAATGCGACCTCATGCTCAGCAGCGCAACCAGCTAACAAATAGGCAAGCATTTTGCACATTACGTAAACATATATGAAACAGCACTACAGATTGCTTCGTATCTGGAGTACCCTGATTCCACTTTACGAGCACCTGGCCCAGTCACTCCTAAATACCCACACAGACGTTCCGTAATGTAATTCGAAGGCCAAAGTTCTGCCGCTAAACAAAGGAGCAGTGGTGTGTTGTACTTATTCTGCTAGCCGCGGTAACCTGGTCACCGCTGTCTCACGTCCGCCTTCGCGCAGGCCCACTATTTGAAGGAAGTTGACCTAAAAAATACGGCAGATCCCATCTCAGGATGACTGCCGACGGTAATGCGATTACCATTGAAGTAATGTAACACCACACCATATTGCTGAAGTGACGTCTCTTTGAAATTTGTAGGACTTTGGTTGTTTCTGCATATACTGTCCCCGGTACCGGTCCACTTTCGTGTGGCACTCAGTTGCCAAGTTCGCCGATGAGCATGCCGGCATAACGACGAGTTTCGCACGACGACGCGGTGACAGTGATGGAATGGCGAATAAGGAATGACTTGGATCGAACGACAAGGGCGGTATGACGACGGCGGCATGAGGACAATGAGATTCTGATTCTGTAATGATGACGATAGTATAACGACGACAGCGGTACAATGGGGACAATGCGATGACGAGGAGTGTCTGGGGATAACGACAATCGCATGACTGAGTTGCAATGACGACGACGATATGACAACGGATGCATGGCAGCGACAGTCTGACGACGACACAATAACAACGATCGCATGACAATGCCGGCATCATCATCATCAGTCTATATTTATGTCCACTGCAGGACGAAGCCTGTGATCCCCAATTACCCCTGTCTTGCGCTAGCTGATTCCAGCTTGCGCATGCAAATTTCCCAACTTCATCACCCCACCTAGTTGTCTGCCATTCTCGACTGCGCTTTCCTTCTCTTGATATCCATTCTGTAACTCTAATAGTCCATCGGTTATCCATCCTACGCATTACATGGCCTGCCCAGCTCCATTTCTTCCGCTTAATGTCAACTAGAATATCGGCTATCCCCGTTTGCTCTCCGATCCACGTTCTGATCCACGCGTTTGCTCTCCGATCCATCTCTTAACGTCAGGCCTAACATTTTTCGTTCCATCGCTCTTTGTGCGATCCTTAACTTGTTCTCGAGATTCTTTGTTAACCTCCAAGTTTCTGCCCCTTATGTTATAGCACCGGTAGAATTCAATGATTGTACACTTTTCTTTTCAACGACAGTGGCAAGCTCCCAGTCAGGATATGGCAACGCCTGCCGTATGCACTCCAACCCAATTTTATTCTTCTGTAAATTTCTTTCTCATGATCAGGGTCCCCTGTGACTAATTGACCTAGATAAACGTACTCCTTTACAGACTCTTGAGGCTGACTGGCGATCCTGAATTCTTGTTCCCTTACCAGGCTATTGAACATTATGTTTGCCTTCTGCATAATAATCTTCAACCCCACTCTTACGCTTTCTAGGTTAAGGGTCTCAATATTTTCCTGCAATTCGTCCCCATTGTTGCTGAATAGGACAATGTCATCTGCAAATTGAAGGTTCATGAGAAATTCGCCGTTGATCCTCACTCCTAAGCCTTCCCAATCTAAGAGCTTGAACACTTCTTTTAAGCATGCAGTGAATAGTATTGGAGAGATTCTGCCTCCTTGCCTGTACCATTTCTTAATAGGTATCTTTCTACTTTTCTTGTGGAAAACCATGGTTACTGTGCAATCCTTGTAGATATTTGCCAAGCTATTCACGTATGCCTCCTGTACTCATTGATTACACAATGCCTATATGACTGCTTGTATGTCACTGAATCAGATGATTTTGCCATAATCTATGAAAGCCATATAGAGAGGTTAATTGACTCTGCAGATTTCTCCATTACCTGATTGATGACATGGATATGATCCATCGTAAAATATCCCTTCCTGAAGCCAGCCTGTTCTCTTGGTTGGCTGAAGTCAAGTGTTGCCCTGAATATATTAGAAATTATCTTGTTGAATATTTTATACAATACTGAAACCAAGCTACTGGGTCTATAATTCTTCAATTCTTTAAGGACTCCCTTCTTATGGATCAGTATAATATTGGCGTTCTTCCAGCTTTCTGGCACACTTGAAGTCGTGAGGCATTGCGTATAAAGGGCCGCATGCTTTTCAAGCATGATATTTCCGCCATCTTTGATTAAATCGACTGTTATTCCATCTTCTTCAACAGCTTTTCCCCTGGCCATGTCTTTCAAAGCCCTTCTAACTTCATCGCTAGTTATAGAAGGAGTCTCTGTATCCTGTTCATTACTACTTCGAATATAAGTAGCTCGGCAGCTCTGGGAACCGTACAGGTCAGTATAGAATTCTTCCGCAGCTTTTACTATGTCATTGAAATTGCTCATGATATTACCCTCCTTATCTTTCAGTGCATATATTTGCCTTGTCCTATACCAAGTTTTCTTCTCACTGATTTCATACTGCGTCCATATTTGACTGCTTCCTCAATCTTTTCCACGTTATAATTTCTGATATCCCTTAGTTTCTTCTTGTTGATCAGTTTCGACAGTCCAGCAAATTCTATCTGATATCTCGAGTTGGACACTTTCATGTTTTGCCGTTTCTTTGTTAGGTCCTTTGTTACTTGGGAGAGCTTACCTACTGGTTGTCTTGGTGCCTTACCTCCCATTTCAATTGATGCTTCTGAGATCAGCCTAGTTACGGTTTCATTCATTACCTCTATGTTGTCTTCATCTTCCTGGTCTAAAACTGCATATTTGTTTGCGAGCACCAGCCTGAAGTGGTCGGCTTTCACCCTTACTGCCTCTAGGTTGGCCTGTTTCCTCTTGACTAATTTCACTCTCTCTCTCTTCAAATTGAGAGAAATCCTAGACCTCACTAACCTATGGTCACTGCACTTAACCTTACCTAACACTTCTACATCCTGCACTATGCTTGGATCGGCAGAGAGTATGAAATCTATTTCATTCCTTATTTCTCCATTAGGGCTTTTCCAAGTACACTTCCTGTTGCTGCGCTTCCTGAAGAAGGTATTCATTATTTGGAGCCTATTCCTTTCCACCAATTCTACCAACATCTCTCTTCTAGTGTTTCTGGAATCGATGACGTAGTTGCCAATTCCTTGCTCACCAGCCTGCTTTTTCACCACTTTTGCATTTATGTCGGCCATGACTACACTATACTGAGTTTGCACCTTTCTCATTGCTAAATAACCATCTGCATAGAACTGTTCCATTTCTTCATCGTCGTGACTGGAGGCTCGGGCGTAGGCTTGTACTACCTTCATTCTATACCTTCTATTCAGCTTTATTACCACGACTGCTACCCTCTCTATAATGCTGTAGAATTCATCAATGTTGCCCGCTATGTCCTTATGGACTAGAAATACTACTCCGAATTCTCTCTTATTTTGCAAGAACTCTGTAGCAGAGGACGTGGCCGTTAGTCAGCACTGTATAAGCCTCACCAGTTCCTCTAACCTCACTAAGGCCAATAATATCCCAGGAAATACCTGATTATTCTTCAAATAGCCCTGCTAAGCTAGCCTTACTGGATAGGGTGCGCGTGTTGAACGCTGCCAAGTTCAGTTTCGAGTGGCGGCCTGTCCGGACCCAGAGTTTCTTAGCACCCTCTGCCGCGTCGCAGGTCTGACCGCCGCCTCGGTCAGGTGCTCCGCAGCCGCTGGGGACTGAGGGCCATGGGTTAATTGTAGGAGTTATGAGGGAGGTAGTGGCCGAATACTGCACCAGGTAGGCCTATTCCTGTTCTGGTGTGGGAGTGACTTTGTTGAATCTTTGTGCGCCTTCCTAATTTGGTTGCGCACCTGGACTAGTATAGTCCCACTAGCTCTCGGTGATATTTTTTTGCCGGTGTCAGGCGTGAATTCTCCATGCCTGAAAATTGTTAATTCGACCCTAACGGGACCAAAGAAATTGGTCAATTATCCAGTGTGTTGAATTAAGCAAAAGGCAGCAAGAACACTAAACATACCACAGATTCATTGAGCAGTACTTGCCCAGACTCAACCAGGTCTCCCAAACGAATATGTAACTACAAATGGCCTGTACATGCTACATGCCAAATGTTACCATAATATGGTCCTGGGTAACTCGTTCCAGTGAAGTGGACTAATTCAAAGATATGACCTTACTTAAAAACATGCACAAATGAGGTCAAATGTGGAGTTATAAAATCAAGAAAAGGGTCTCGAGTAACAGTGCTTCAATGGCTGCTCAACTACTACTTGATAAAAAAAAGTTGGGGAGATTTATAGAATGATGATGATGATATAAACTAATTTTCGAGACGGTGTTCCCGAGCGTTTGAGCTGTGGATCACTCTAGGTGGGAGGGTCCCTCATTCCAGGAATCCTCTGGCCGCGATAGCATCCCGGGCTCTGGCGACAAGACGTCGTTGTTCGTCCAGGGCCGGGGTGGAGATCTTGGCCTCCCACGTCTCGACGAGGAGGTTCACGTCTTCAGACGTTGTATGTTTAGTAACAGCGTCTTCGGGGCGCCACGGGCACTCTAGTAGCAAATTCGCCAGAGTGTCTGGCACGGCGCTGATCGGGCAGTTGTATGTGTGTAGTGTCGGGTGGATGCGATGCATGAGGATCCCATGTGTGTACGTATTGCTCTGCAGTCTTCGGAATGCGGTGCTTTCCTCTTTCGTCAGTTTTGGATGAGGTGGCGGGTACACCCTGCGTCCCAATCGGTAGTGTTGGAGGATGGCTTTATACGTGGGGGGTATTGTCTCCGTTTCCGTTGCGTCACCAGGCGGTCGGGGGTCTCGCGAGGCGTCGAAAGAGGCCCGGTTGACGTGGTCGCGGGCCGCGGCATGTGCCGCTTCGTTTCCCTCGAGCCCCTCGTGCCCTGGTACCCACGTGACGCAGGTGTAAGGGAGCGGAGTGCTTCTTTTTTGCAGAATTTTGACTGCTTCCACTGATATTCGGCCTCTCGTGTAATTGCGCACTGCGGATTGGGAGTCCGTGAAGACTGCGACCGCGTTCGTGCTCGTGGTGGTGGCGAGGGCGATCGCCGCTTCTTCCGCTGTCTCCGAGTTCCGCACCCTGACTGTGGCGGATGCCAGTTCTTTGCCTCTCGAGTCAACCACACTCAGGGCGTAAGCGGTTTTTCCCGGGTATTTGGACGCATCTACGTAGCGAGCATCTGGATCGTGCTTGTGGCGTCTTCGGATGGCGTCGACTCGAGCGAGCCGGCGTCCCCGATGATGCTCGGGATGCATGTTGCGCGGTAGTTTGCCGATGCTCAGGGATTCTCTTAAGCATGGCGATATCTTGACCTTGCGGTCCGCGTCGGAGATGTAGCGTTCTGCGTAGCCGAGGCACGCAAGGACCGATCTGCCCGTCGGCGTGAGCTTCAGGGTCTCGAGTTGGTTGGTTTTCTGGGCTTCCACCAGCTCTTGCCAGGTGTTATGAGCACCCGTTTTGAGAAGTCGGGTGGTAGATGCCACAGGTGGTAGACCCATGGCGAGCTTCGTAGCTTTGCGGATGATGACATTGAGCTTGTCGACTTCGCAATTCTTGAGAGCCAGGTACAGGGTTGCGTACGTTATTCTGCTTGTCAGTAGAGCTTGAACGACTCTCAGGGTGTCTTGCTCCTTGAGACCACTGCGTCGATTAGCTACTCTCCTTACGAGGTGTGTGAGTTGGGATATTGTGCGTTGGAGCCGTGGGAGCGTGGCGACTCCTGATCCATCTCGGTGGAGGTGCAAGCCGAGTACTCGAAGCGAGGCGACCTTCGGTATTTGGATCCCGTTGAGTGTGACGCATGGGTCTGGAGCTTCGTAGGTGGGAGGTCTACCCCTCGTGCGTGCCTTGAGTACGAGTAGCTCCGATTTCTCAGGTGCGCAGTGGAGGCCGCAGCTATCAAGGTAGTGCTCGATAACATCAACCGCTTCTTGAAGGCAACGTTCTTGCTCTCCGGTGCTCGTTCCTCGCGTCCAGAGCGTGATGTCGTCCGCGTAGAAGGCGTGACGCAGGCCTGGGATGTTTTCGAGAAGCCGGGGGAGCTTGAGGAGTGCCACGTTGAATAGGAGGGGCGACACGACGGAGCCTTGCGGCGTTCCCCTGTTCGGCAGCTTGAATTCCTTACTGCGTAAGTTGGATATCCCCACCGTGGCCGTCCGGCCGGTGAGGAAATTACGGACATAGCCGTAGGTCTTTGAACCGCAGGCGGTCTCCTCGAGGTTTCATAGTATCGCTTTGTGGCTGACATTGTCAAATGCGCCCTTCACGTCGATGGCAAGGACGCACGACTTGTTATTCTTGCTGAGGTGGTCAATGAGGTCATCCTTTAGGAGAAGAAAGACGTCTTGCGTAGAAAGAAGCTGGCGGAAGCCGAACATAGTGTCTGGATAGTGCCCATTGTCTTCGAGGTGCGATGTGAGCCGGTCGTGGACCATATGCTCAAACAGCTTACCAACGCACGAAGTGAGTGAGAGAGATTGGTCTCAGGTTCTCGAGAGCTGTGGGCTTGTTGGGCTTTGGTATCATGAGCACTTCCGAGTGCTTCCACGCGGCCGGCAGCTCTCCTTTGTCCCAGCACTCGTTGTAATACCGGAGGAGAGCCGTCAAGGCCTGTTGGGGCAGCTGTCGTAGGTGCTTGTTCACTATTCTGTCCTTGCCTGGGCTCGTGTTTCTCGTGAGCTTGGAGATGGCTGCTTGGAGCTCTGCTGGTGTGAAGGGCCGGTCCAAGTCAGCGTTGGGTCTGCCTTCATATTCTTTTAGTGGCGGGGTTGTCGCTGGTTGGGAGGGACCGCGGAGCTTGTTGCATAGTTCGCGAAGTAGGTCTTCCTCCGAGCCGTCGTAGTTGTGTGCTAATCGACGGATGTGTTGCCGTTGCTGCGTCTTGGTGGGACTTTCGTCGAGGAGAGCGCGCAGCAGGTGCCACGTTTTCTTGGTACTGAGCGTGCCCTGAAGCTTATCGCAGAAGGCGCGCCAGTTGTGTCTCGCTAGCTGTTCAGCATATTCCTGCGACTGTTCTGTCAATAGGGCGATTCTTTTCTTGAGTTGCGTGTTGAGTTTCTGCCTCTTCCATCTCTTGAGTAGCGCCCTTCTGGCCTCCCAGAGGTGGAGTAGGTGAGTGTCTATGGCGGGGTGATCGTCATCAAGTTGGATGATTTTTGTGAACCGTTCCGCGGTATCCAGGATCTGTTTGAGCCAGGCGTCGATGTCCGATATGGTAGTTTGATCGTCGAGCTCGGTTATGAAGGCATTCCATTCCGTTATTCTTGCCGTGCCAGTCCTGGCCGGTCGACGTGCGTGCTCGATGTCGAGTTGGACGATGTGGTGGTCACTACCAAGAGTGTCTGGGAGACAGGTCCAGATCGCGTTCTTCACATCCCGCGTAAAGGTAAGGTCGGGGTTGGTGTCTCTTGAGACGCTGTTTCCGACTCTCGTAGGCTGGAGCGAATCGGGGACATTTATAGAAGAAACGTTTACAAAACCTTCATTCATTTCATGTCATCCTCAAGTAGTTAAACATCATAAAGGTCAACAGAACTGAGCTCATATTTTAAGTGAATTCTACCAGGCAGAATAAGAAAGTTTTGTTTTGCTTGGCTTCACATTCAGAAGAAATAGAAGTGGCTGTCATTCTGTGACAAGCATTGGCATTTACATAATGGAGGACTTACTGTATATCAGTGAAAAAGAGAGAAGGGAAAAGCAAAAGCAGAGACATTTTAGATTTTGGTGCAGTGATCACGTGAAAGTGTGAAGGTACCAAGAAAGGTACTAAATAAAGGCAGCACACCAAGGGCTCACACTTTTGAGAAAGCTCTCTAAACAACCACATATATAGGAGCATCAAATTAAGCAGTCATTTTAATAATTTAAGAACCGCAAGATCCATAAAAATAGTATTTCTTACTATTGAAGCAAACCGGCCGGAGTCAAGAGGTGCAACTGTGGTGATCATGCACACATAAGTGTTGAGTGCACATGTTTATCACAAGCTGTATGTTTGGGTTGCGAGAAACATTCTTGCTTTATCGTGTGGCTTTAAGGCATGGCAAGACATTTACCTACCACGAGCTGAAGCCTATCACCAAAAGGATCACTTTTTCTTTACTGTTACGAACCATCAATCGATGGTGGAAGAAGCATTCACATGGAACATATTTGTAGCATATTTACGGTAAGTGTCGCCATGTATACTCAAGTCAAGTATGCAGTCTCACAAACTGGCCCAAATTTCAGCTCTTATATGTATACTCAGGCAGTGTGATTCCCACACTGGAATTGTTAGAATGCTCTTCTACTAGATAGTAGACTAAGTGGTAACTGCATAAACCATACTTTAGCCGTGATTACAATGTGGGCATTGGACAGCTTGGAAAATACGCAGCAATGTCTTGGCAAAAATATGCCAGAGAGAGGGTATTGTTGCCACTTTAAGGCATCGAAATGGCAAATTATCATTACGGAATATGTTATCGTGCATTGCTTGATATGTATTTAGACCACGTACGGTTCTTTAACCGTACGTGGTGCTAGTTTCGGCAATTGGACTGAGACTGCTGTGGCCAGGAACGCCGGCTTAATCGCAATTTAATCACCGAAGCGTGATTGCACTAGAATGGTCGAGAAAAAATGACGTCAACAAGACGAAGAAGTCAGTATGACAACGATGGCATTGCAACAATGGGATTGTGCGTCTGAAGCAATGATGATGGTAAAACATGACGACGGCATAACGGCAATGGTTTGACGACAACTGTGAGACGATGATGGCCTAACGACGACGTTATGACAGCAGTGAGATGACAAAGCTAGAAAGAGGACCATGCAGCTACCACGGTGGCAACGAATGCGTGACCACGATGACGACGCAATAACGACCATCGCATGACAGCGATATGAAGACGATGCCATGACGACGATGGCGCAACCACTACTGTATGACGAATACCATAAAGACGATGGCCTGACGACGACGGCACGATGAGAGCGTTGTTGACGAAGCTGGAATGACGGCGACAGAAAAACCACGACAGCATCACGACGATGGTATGAAGGCACTAGGATGACGATGAGTGCACAACGACGATTGTGTGACAACTCATTTGTGACAACGATGGCGGCAAGACGCGAGTCGGATGACGAAACTGGAGTGACCACGATGTACGGCCACGAAGGCATCGCGACAGTGGTATGACAACGGCTTCATGACGACGACTGTATGGCGACGACGCAATGACGACGATGGTATGCAAACGGTGTAATGGTATCACAACAAGTGCTTGACGAAGGTGGCGTGACAACTACTGTATCACGAGACTCTACAACGTCGATTGCGTGATCACCATGGAATGATGAAAGTTGGATGACAAAGCTGAGAAGGAGACGATGCAATAATCACAATGGGACATAGAGAACGTATCTGGTGGCCCAAGCTACTAGACAACATGGGGTGCTGGGTCGGCGTATATATGAAGGCGTGAAGAGGACGGCATGACGAGAATCAGATAACGAAGGTGGAATGACGACGCTGGAACACATATGATGGCGTCACGACCACGAGCACATACCTAATGACGCAAGCTGGTAGGCAGCTTGGGCCACTGGGTCGACGTAAGGCGCTAGATAGACCGAAAGCTCAAAACACCTGAAGTAGGCAAAGAACGCTGATCGCGTTAAAACATTTTGCCCGATTATTCTACGGCAGTTGCATGAAAGTTGGACAGCAGCTGACCGGTGGGAACGATTTGGATAACGCGACATTGAAAATGTAATTGCCACACCGTGAAGGAGAAAAATAAAACCTCCACCACCTCCTCCTGCGACTTTTTTTTGCAAGTCACCTTTCCTATGATTCATCAAACTCGAACCGTCACTCACCACTTTTTTTGCGGGGTCACTCTCACTTGGACCCTCAAATCTCCCATATATTTTTGCAATTCACTCCCCCACTCCATAACCCCTTGATTCACCCTTAATTTACTCTTGATTCACCCTATCACTGCTTGGTTCACCTTCATTCACTCTCTCATATCGGTTTTACTTCCATCACACTTGGTTTGCTCTATTACTCCAAATTTCCAATTTTCATCACTCTTGATTCACCCTATCACCACTTGATTCACCTTCATTCACTTTTAATTCGCTCTCATTTACTCTTCATTATCTTAGTAGTCGAGGACGGCCTAAAACTAGGTGGGGTGATGAAGTTGGGAAATTTGCAGGCGCAAGTTGGAATCAGCTAGCGCAAGACAGGGGTAATTGTAGATCACAGGGAGAGGCCTTCGTCTTGCAGTGGACATAAATATAGGCTGATTATGATGATGATGATGATCTTAGCAGTTCGTGTTTAAAAACCGCTTGCCTGTACTGGTGATCTGTGAAACGAACTTATCAACTACCTTGAGACAGTCAGGATATGAACCTTTCGTTTCAGCCACGTGTGCCTGAAGTAGTAAGGGTCTGGTTTACATTCGCAAGGACCTTACGTATTTTATCCAGCCCGTACCGCCACATAACGATAACCAATGCGTCTGGGTTACTGTGAAAACGAAGAGGCTGTCTTTTATACTTATTGGCGTCTCCCTTTCCCCAACAACCCATTTGGATAGCAAAAGACTAAAAGATATTATGGCTGCGACTCACGGTCCTTGGATAATAACAGTGGACTTCAACGCTCACCACCAGATATGGGGAAGCTCTAGGATAAATTCAAGGAACAGGTCACTCATATCCTTTCCATCAGATCAGGCCACAACCTGCGTCTTCTAAATGACGGAAGCCTGACATTTCTGCGAGGAATAACGTACAGCAGCTGCCTAGAATTAACACTGGTGTCTCGTTGCCTGACTTCGAGAGTGCAGTGATTCATTGATATCGAAACCCATGGAAGTGATCATATTCCGACCTATGTGAGAATCGATGGACTAGAAGCCACATTACCGATTGTATCTCGCCAAATTGACTGGTCAGTCTTTGAAGATCTCGTCGAAGACACTTGCAAAAACCAATCGCACGCAGGCTAGAAGACATAATTGCAGACGCAATGCAAGATTGTACGCGTTGCTTCACGCATTCATCAAAGTGTACAGAGTATGACATTGAATTGGAAAGGCTTCGTACACTACCTCGTCGAGCTGAAAGGAGGTACAGGCCCACGAACTCAATTCTTGACCTCAGATTAGCTCGGCGAATGCAAAAGAAGATACAGCACCAGTTGGATGAGCTAGAAGATCAAAGATGGAAATACTTTTGTGAGTCATTGGACCCCCGCAAGCCACTGTCCCGTGTGTGGCGTACCCTTTGCTCATGTCCCCAGCAACGACACCCCTTTAACACCCTTGCTGTCTATCAAAACCGCCAGGAGATAGACGTTGCAGATGAATTTTGTGCGAACGTCGCCGGCGGGACAGTTCTACTTCCTGACATGGTCTTAGGCGACATTCCAGGTCCACGAGATACAAGTATGGACGCTCCATTTTCTTAACGACGAGATAGAAGCTGCTATGGCGCTCTGTAGGTGTTCGTCTTCGCCAGGGCCCGATGGAATAACATATACTGCTCTGCGCCACCTGCTCAACCTTTTTAATGGGTCATGGCAAGATGGCGTCGTTCCACAGGAATGTAAACGCGGCCGCCTGGTACCGCTGGTAAAGGCAGGAAAGTCACCGCTAGAACTAGCATCATATCGGCCTATAGCACTCACCAGCTGCGTCGGAAAGTTCATGGAGCGTATGATCCTCATGCGTCTCGAATGGTACCTTGAACACCACAATATTTACCCTGACTCTATGGCGGGATTTCGACGAAGCTGCTCATAGATTGACGATTTCATCGATCTAGTGCCATCTCTTGACAGCAAAAATCTTCGAAGCGAGTATCAGTAGCACTCTTTCTTGACGTGAAAGGCGCTTACGTCAACGTTTCCCATCAAGCCATCCTAGACGCACTTTTGACATAGGAACTAGGAGGGGAGTATTTCGATGGATCCGAAACTACTTGACACAAAGATCCTTGTTTGTACGCACGGAAGATGATCCTACTACCGACCACTACACATGCAGTGGGGTTCCTCAAGGCGGTGTTCTAAGCCCCATTTTTTTTTTCAATCTCGTGCTTCTTGGGCTGCCCGATTCTCTACCGGAAACAGTGAGTGTCTCCAACTACGCCGACGACATCTGCATCTGGGCATCAGAGGTAACTCGCCTGCAGGTTCGTGCAAGGCTACAGAAGACGGCAACACAGGCATCTGGCTATCTTAGCACACAAGGACTAACCATCTCGACAGAAAAATGTGCGTTAGTCGCTTTTACGCTAAAAGCGATGTCTGGTTATCCAGTGTGCATCAATGGCCAGCGTACCTTCTACATAGAGAAATCATCCGCTTTTGGGTGTTATTGTTGACCGGGACCTTTCGTGGAGCCCTCAGGTTGCCCACTTGAACAAAAAGCTCGCATCTATTATCCACGTCTTTAAATTTCTCGCCGATAAAAAAATGGGAATCATCAGCGGGCTCCATTCTCCAGTTGTACCGAGCACTTTTTTATCGGATTCCTACGCTATAGCTCTCCGTGCTTGCGAAAACATGCTAGTCAAATCTTCGAGCCCTTCAGAGCGTGCAAGCACAGGCATTACGTGTTCGCCTCGGCCTTCCGCGGAGTGCCTCAACAGCAGGAACTGTTATCACGGCTCAAGACCATCCGATCATATTTACATGACCATCGACACGCTTACGGTCCATATTCGCGACGTTTCACGGATGCAACAAGCTCTCTTGCCCACCTGCCAGAACGACGACCACAGGCGTCATTATCCAACGTGGTCAACATTCATCGTGCCTCCCTACCATCGGGCTTCACACCCTCGGCAGGTTCAACGTCAATATTCTGTGACTGAAAGGTGGCCCTACAATGTCTTTTGTCAGCTCTTGGCCGCGGGTCCTGTGAACAACTCGTGTCGGAGATATAGGAAAGGCAGGCACCATCATATGATCGCAAAAGGACACGGCGTCGTGTTTCAGTGGCTGCCGGGTCATTGGAGTATCTCCGGCAACGACCTCGCCGACGAAGCTGCTAGGAAAGCACACGAGAGAGCAAACCTTGTTTCTGTGGCTTTATCGAGAAGTGACGCAGCCCAACACATAAGCAAGCTAGCGCACCGTATGACATTGGAGAAGTGATTAAAGGGAAAAAGTTTCCCTTTAATTACTTATCTCCACCTAGCGGATTTCCGCTGAACTATTACGTCATTGGAGAAGTGGTACACACCGAAATTCACCCAGCATTGGTTGCATTCGCTCGACCCATCTATGCAACTGCCGCGGTTACCTGGACTTTCGCGAAGTGAGGGAACAATCAGGGGCGTAGCCAGGGGGGGGGGGGGGGTTCAACCCCCCCCCCCCCACTTACCCGCCCTTTGTTCTCGTCGCTTCGCGCTGACATAATTCAAGAAAGCGGTGCTACTATCACAATTTCATTCCTGGGCGCTTCCATTTGGGTTGGTAATTTACAGCGAATCATGTCTGCATATGGAAAAAAACTGTCACGGTGTTTGTCAAGGCTCTGACACTCTGTGAGGTTTTGGGCGAGAATGTGGCGGCCGCATTCTGAAGCAACAAATGCGCAGGAAATGAAGCAACAAATGCGGCAGCCGCATTTTAGATGAAGGCGATAATGCTTGAGGCCCGTTTACTTAGATTTAGGTGCACGTTAAAGACCCCAGGTGGTCGAAATTTCCGGTATACATTTCCGCCGCTTCCCTTCAGGTGCCGGTTAGGCCGCGCTCGCACAGGATCTTAAGCTGTGTTCACACTTGGTCTCGAAGCAGTCGGAAGCGGCAAAATCTTGCAAAAATCCGCCCGCCTAGGCGGCAAAACAGGCAGAAAAACAGGCGGCGAGCCAAATCGGTCTCGGACCGATTTTTTCGCCATGGCGAAGCGGGAACGCGGCGGAAAGTCGTTCTGCTCGACTGGAAGCTACACTAGCATGTGTAGCTGGCACTACTTGGCACTAATTATGTAGCTGGCACTAATTGAACATGGCACCAAAAGTGTAGGCTGCAATGCTGATCGACTCGATCAAGAACCACCCCTTGCTCTACGACAAGAGTGGTACTAAAATGTACTGTCAGCAATACTCGCGATAGTATTCAACGTCGCGCGACCGGAGGTGCGGCAACGAATCCTTGGCGTGACCCAACTTCTCGCGCTTTTGCAAGGCCAGCGAACCCACCACCGTCGTTTCCGAGGTGTCCGAGTCTTCCATTTATTCATTGTCTAATTCTAGAAAACAAGTAGGTAGAAGTATACAAGCTATTTCTTCTTTCACTTCCATGGCAGAAAATAGTTAGGCAGATTCCTCGTTGGCGCTCCATAATTCTCCTCGCACGTGCACGGTATGTTCCAGAAGTCGCGGGGTGCTTTTCTCGTCGCGACGATATATTGGGAGCGTAGGTCTCACGTAACACGCGCAGGCTTTGGCGAGCCCCAACACAAGGGCCAGCCCGGGTTTTAGCTGTGGTGTTCCCGTTGCCCCTTTGGTGTCCTGGACGCGCCGACAATAATGCGAAATGATGAAATGTTATTACAATTTGTTAATAAAAGCCATTAAAGAAATATAATCACGCCTAGGCACCAAGCTGTGACTCAGCGCTACCGCGCCCGTGTGAGGAGAATTACGGAACGCCAACGAGGAATTTACCGAAGGTCGCAGATGACACGCGAAGTTGCGCAAAATAATCACTTTTGATGACGGTACGTGGGTCAATTAAGGAATGAACATACCGCTCGAAATAATGCGATAATGAGCGCCACCACGCCGACAAACGTACGCAGACTAGATAGATGTGGACGATAGCGGCAGCGGCGGCCGCGGCGGCAGCAAAACAAATGTGAACACCTTGGACATGCGCGGAAAAGATTTTCCGGCCGCTTTGGCCTTTCCGCCCGCTTGCCGTTTCCCAAGTGTGAATGTAGCCTTAGTCTGCGTGCGAAACGTCTCTTGTTTGCGATTGCGCCCCTACGGAATGCTGGTAATTACTGTTGTGTTGTTGAATCCCAAACCAGCAATTACGGAAGACTGGTAGTTGCTGTTGTGTTGTGGAATCCCAAACCAGCAATTTACAAACGAAGGGTTGATGACAGCAGTGAAATTCCACCAACTCGCAACAGAATGCACGAAACAGACAGCCGACAAGCATGGATTAGTGCTGTGCGCAGTACAGCGTAAGTAAACTCTTGTTGCAGGCGCTGACAGTTCTCGTCGGAGTTCACGCGTCCTGAGAAATTGATTATGTGCACTATGCACTGAACAAGGCCGGAGTTCATTCCTGCATCAATAGTACACCAATCAGTCGAGATTCTGTGAGGTACAAGCCCGCTTCCTGTTTGCACCGGTGTAAGTGACGCAGAAATGCGTTGCACGCACTATACTTAAAATGCGTACACATGCCATATCTATGCTGTGCGATGAAATATTCTGTACCTGTTGACGTAAAGGCAAATGATGGCTGCACGCTCGCACACAGCGGAAGACACAGCGGCCCATGCACTTGCCGCAGGAAACGCAACACTCTCGTATGAGGGAGCAGGGCGACGAAAGCTTCGAAAAAAAAAAAAGCATCACTTGTTTTTGCGCGTATTTTAGTTTTCTAGCGCAAAGACGCAGCGAACAAGCTATTGCTATGGGAGTAGGTATAGCCTGGTCACATGTGCATTTTCACGCGTATAGCCGTCCTTGACTTGTGAAACGCCCCGACGAGGACGACGCCGTCTGCGCTTAACGGAGATTAACAATGAATGATGCCTGCTCCGATCAGGCAGGTCGTCACAATGATGCGTTTTCGAAGACTGGTCCATTCAGTGGCGCGATGAGAGACCGTTGCTCCAAACGCCCACTGTACCTGTTGTACTTACTGTATTTACTCAGCTTACTTTACTTTTTACTTAATTCCTTCACACGCACACGCGGGGGGGGGGGGGGGGGGGGGGGTCCCATGTCTTAGATATACATGTAGAGAGTCTGCTTACTACCAATATTTAATATCGATCACATCACGTAGAGGAAAGCAGACGCTTGCCCCCCCCCCCCCCCCCCCCCCCCCCCCCCCCGCCCCCGAAAAAAAATTTCTGGCTACGCCCCTGGGAACAATGCTGTGCCGCTTACGCTTGGGTGTTGCATACACGTGTTTGATTGGAATGGCTGATAGCGCCGAGTGCAATGCCTGTGGTGTCGAGGACACCACAGAGCGCCTATTGTGCTACTGTCCATCATTTGAAAACAAAAGACATGACCTGTGCACAGCTCTAAATGAGCTGGATAAAAAACCATTCCCCTTGAACAAGGTCTTGGGACCATGGCCTCGAATATCGCAGCTATAAAAGGCCACAAAAGCGCTGCTGCGATTTTTGAAAACTACCGGATTGAGCGACCGTCTGTGATCCGGACTGAGTGACCGTCAGTGATATAGAGCAGAGATCTGTTGCTACGTCGGCGATATCCACAGCGGACTTTCTGTTCTTCTCTTAATCGTTCTCTCCCCTTTTCCCTTCCCCCAGTGTAGGGTAGCCAACCGGTATCATTCCTGGTTAACTTCCATTCCCTGCCTTTCATTTATAATTTTCTCTCTCTATCTCCCTTTCCCTATCACCCAAATAAACCCCTTTAATTCACTGTGAATTCATTCTTAATTCACCATCGGTTCACTCTTAAGTCACCTAACTGTATACCCAGTTTTTATCATTATCATTACCATTATAACCATTCTTACACCCATTACTATAATAAATTCTCAGTTCTTGGCCATTTTTCCGGCTTTTCGACCCATTTTCCCGCTTTGTCATGCGATGTATTATAATTAACTTAATGAATATCATGATCATTTATCGATATTTATATTCCTCATGTAATTGCCTATCTATTGATATATAATCTTATGGGGTTTGTAATTACGTTAAGGAGCTATAGATTTTTTGTGCATATGTTACCGATTTTTGGAACCACTTTGTCAAGGTCACCTCAAACGAGCGATATAACTATTTCGCCTAATAATGTATTTGCCCATACCAGAATAACTGTGGATGGCGTACGAGGCTGTGCAGAAATGTGAAAACCCGTACGCACCTGCCAGCCTGCAGTCGTAATGTACGTACGTAGTTTCTGTGTGTCGAGAATATCGAGAATATTGTCCAACACGTTGATGATGACGATGGTTTACTGGCATCCCCTTTGAAACCGGTTGCTTGATTTAATCAGGCATGCTATACATGTTTTTCATTCTAGCATTCTTGTATACATCTGCATAATCTTGTATTTTCTCAAACTTCTCTATATACCTTGTATCGCTAACTATGCCTGTAACGAATCCGGTCGCATCAATCTCTTCCCTGCTTTACCTCCACTAATACACTAAACGTCTCTTGTTCATCTCGACTGGTGACCGACTGACGCTTCCGTCCACATTTAAGCCCAGCGCTTCTGGAAGGTGTACCTTCTTGCCTACGGTTCTCGCTGCGTGAATCCCTTCGCATTCCAGGAAGTGCCGTATTTTTGCTGCAGCATACACATGCCTCATCTAGTTCCGAATATTTTCTCCCGTATGTTTTTCTCCTTAGACAACCGGCTCTAGTCCCAAATAGCGAGGCGCTGCCCTTTGTGTTATTGTACAGATTTTCCCGTCCAATTTCTTCCTTCTCATTTTTGTAGATCGCCATGGTCATTTTTTGTTTCCGCGTCTGCGTTTCACCTGGCGCCACCTACCAGGGAGCGAACCAAAGAGGCTACATTGGTGTCTCTCACCGCCGAGAGGTGGCAGCACCAATTACGGCGCGCCTGCGGTGAGCACGTCGCCGGTGCGGCTGCGTTTCGCTCTCCGAAGTCGCGTTCTTTCTCGCAGTTTGCCACCGCTTTGTCTGCATTACAGTGAACTAGAAGTATCCCAATATTTTCTAGTGCACTGTAGTCTGCATGGCGGCTTGCATCTTCCAGCAAGCGCCCCGAAACAAGTGCACACGGGGTATGGTCGAGTGGGCGCCGATCCCGCTGAGGCGCTGCCAACTGACAGTGTTCAGCCGCATGACTGACAAGCTATCAAGTGCATCGTGTCGACATGACGGGCTGTTGTGTTCCCAAGTGCGCCGGATTGACGCGTAAAGGACTGCGTTGTTTTCGCTTCCCCCGGGACCCAGAGCGACGGAAGAGATGGGAAGCCCAAGTAAAGCGCGATCACTGGAAGTCAACGGATAACTCCTGCATTTGCGAGGTAAGTGTCAAGAATGTTTAGACTACCGCACCGTGTTTTTCATTTAAATAAGAAAGTATTCTCTGATCCTCGCTCACGTACCTACGTTCGCTCACGAACTAAGCACTGCACCGATGCTGTCTGAGTAGCGTATGGTTTGCAAGCGCGCGTCGCATAGGCTTTTTTCGTTTTGATGGGCGCAGTCTGTACCCTTATTTTAAGGACTGACGAAGATGCTTAGCCGCGAAATAGTCTTACATTAGCTACGAATCGTCACGTAAGCCACCTATTTTCCTTTTTCACGGGAAGCACACATCGTGTGTGTTTCGTGTTTCTTTTTTTTTTCTTTTCTTTTTTCGGTACTGGTTATTTGGGACTAAAGAACGCAGTGCTTCGTCTGGGGAGAGCGGCTGTTTTGTACGTGGTAAGCGAAACATTGTGATTTTCTCTGATTTCTCAGGAGATATCTTGCGGACCTCAGGGTGTTACGTTACATAGCTGATTTTTTAGACTTGTACATATTTGTAGCGTGGTGATCGTAAGCCGATGGTCATTCGTGCTCATTCCCGATCGTAGTGGGTACTGTGACGGTCTTTAAATGCCTGTGCACGGTATGCCCAGGTGTAGTAGAGTTAAGGGGCATCATGGGACCAAAATGTTTCGGCGCTTTCTGGCATGGTGTCTGTTGTAGCCTGTGCATTTCTTCGAAACGTGTGAAGCGAGGTAATACAGCATTGCTTCTGCTAAAATTATTTTTAAGCACTGTAATGGGTTCTCTGTATTTACAAGGCAACTTTTCATATCAATAATCACTTTTGTTGTTTTACCTGTACTTAGAAACACTTTGAAGAGGACCAGTACGAGGGAAATCGACAGGATGGGCGCCGTCAGTTAAAGTCAACAGCCCTACATCATCATGGACTATATTTTCGAAGTGAAAAACATCGCTAATCTGTATTTGACTGTCTTAGTTTCATTTACGGTTTTTGTACGTGATATGTATGCAGTGTTGTTTATTTTTTCAATGTAGTTATCAGTGTTCTAATGGTTATTTATGAAATGTTCTGTACTCGCCGTCGATGTGTTTGGCTGATGCGACGTATTCGATGGTAGCTGATGTATTCTGGCTGGATATCTTGATTAATATTACCCGCGGTTGCGTTTTCTTGTTTGCATTCTTGTTTTCGATTTATATTGTGTGTAATAAGGTTGATGTACTCACTTGAACTGCCCCCCCCCCTCCCCATGTAATGGATAAATTAAAAAAAAAACTCTCACTATCCCGAATTGTGTGTCGAGCCTACCTTGCGAATTTTTTTTTATCTCGTCTTTCAACATAACCTTCAGGCGCCACACAGTACATATAATTTTTCATGTACATATCTCTTTCATGATTGATTGTACTAGACATTATAAGTAAATGTATTTTGTCCATCGTTTGATTTCTTGTGTGTACTACGCAAGATTGATACAGACAAGTTACGTTACATTTTTCTCTACAGCACTAACTAAACCTTATTTTCACATCGCAGTTATTTTTACACCAGCTTAATCCTGTCAGCACACAGTTTTGTGGGCAAAAAAAAGCAAAAATTGCGCGTAGATATCGTCAAATAATTGCAACGAACGCGAAGAGCACGCGCAACGCAAGGGAAACTAACCGCCGTGCGCGAGTGGCTGGCTACGGTAAAGGAGGCGTGACGTGTAAACCAAAATACAACAGCGAAAAAGAAAAAACTTCCACACACAGGGGATCGCAAACCTTATATACCAAGCATCGAAGCGCAAAAAAAATAGTGCGTATTTCAAACATACACACGGCATATTAAATGTAAATTGAATTAGGCAACTTGGGGCATGTTCCCGGCGCCATACATTGGCGCTGGGTTTAGAGAGGCTCGACGTAACAACGCGTGCGTCTCGGAGTAGCGCGGTTGTCGTATACACCGTAATTCGTGTTTTTTTTTTTTTTTAACGGTAAAATATAATTGGCATCCTTTTGGGGTATGGACACACAAGATATACTGCGGCATGTTTTAACGTTTTCTGTCGTTGTCAAGACCGTCGTCCGGTACCGAGCGTACGCTCGTCGTGCGGTCGTCCCGTTAGCTTCTACGCGTACAACACGTACGCGTATTGTTTCTTTCGTTGCAGCAAATCGATACTGAGATGATGTCCCGTGGAAGTTGTAAGAGGACGCTTTAGCTCGCACCCAACTCCGACTGTGCTTATTCAAATACATGAAACGCGAAGAAATGCTTTTCGGAGGTAACCCCTGGGCTGAGTTTATATAAATTTAATCCATTTGACAAAGCAAGTTCAATTCTAATGACTGTTGTAAGCGGAATTTTGATTTATTGTTTAAATTTTATACAAAAATGTATAGGAATCGGTAAGTTTGAAAGAACAGAAGCACGAAGGTCAGAAATCCGTGTAGAACAGATATCACAGTTCCGTAAATTGCATCCGTCAAAATGTGCGAAGATGACAAAGTTGATGTATTATTTATAGCGTATGTGAATTTTTCAATGTGTACAAAGGTGTTGCAAAAATCATTTTATCATTTTAGTGGAGCAACTGAACGCCATATATTATAGCACTCGTAAACGAAGATCGGTAAACAACGTTTAAATGAAAAAAAAAAGAAAGAAAATAAAAAAAATTGTTTAGTGCGGAAAAGTAAAAAAAAAAACGTTTTTCTTTTTTTTTTTTTTTTAGGCTTAGCATTCTGTTGGGCAAGTTGGTGCATAGCTTTATTGAAACAATTGTGGCGCAAAATGTGCGCATTGTTTTGTGAGCTGCGCGCTTTGCGTGTGCTCACACTAGTTTATTGTGGCCCCGAAGGTGCTTTCACACAACTTGCAATAATGTTTATTTCGATAGCAATTATATGGACACTCAAAGCGGATTTCTGCCGTTGGAGTCGCTGTCGCCGTCGCCGTGACGTTTTGTATGACGTCAAACGGCGATGAAATCCTCGCCGCGCGCCGTATGCTTTATGTGCGAGTGAAAGCGCGCGAGGGACGCACGCCAAACCAGACAAGCTACGACTGCGAACACTTATACCAGATGCACACATTGTCAGGAGTCATGCAGAGCAGACTTGCAACACCTCATTTGGAACTGTGCAGCTTTTTCACAAGGGAGATCCAATATTCAACATTTACTGCACGGAGACATTAGAACGCTAGGAATTGAAATACAGACTAACCCTGAAACACAGAAAGCCATTGCGACATATGGCAGACAAAGTGGCTTGTTTCGAGTAGTGTAGAAGGGGTCGACCAGCCTGTGCGAGAGCGGCGGAAGTGAACATGCACCTGAGTCTCCATAAAGCGGGAGATCAAAGACGGAGATGAAGATGTGCCCGAGCCAACAATACGGGAACCCACATTCCTTTCCCACCTAATCCCCAACAGCGGCCTAGAGCCGTCCCCTTCCTTAAAATAAAGGCTTTATTCATTCATTCCTCCTTTACAATCACCATATATAAAGAGCAAACGCGACTTCTTCCGTTGCGCGAAAGGCCGTGGGGAGGGAGGGAAAGGAGGCGACGTTTAGCTGCTGCACCAAATGCGTATTTATATAAAAATGTTGTGACGCGAGAAGGTGGTAAAGACTTCGGACGCTGCTCGACGAGTGTCCCGTTCTGATCTCGTCGAAAACCTCCGAGCCGACCCCAGAGGCACCGGCAACAGTCACCAGCACCGCGCGCGTTCGGTGCGAACGCGGGCAAAACGCCGAAGGCGTCGACAACAGTTCTGCGCGTTGCTGGAGCTGCTGCATGTCCAAGTTTATACACCTGATAAAACCACTATCCTTACTCCGTATAGCTCTCTACTAATTTGCTATCGCTATTGATGCTTCGCCTTTCGGGTGAAACTACAACATTTGGGTCAGCCTTATCCGACCAATGCTGAAATATGTCAACGTTTGTTTTTGTGCACTAAGAACAATATTTTTACGCTTGAAGTGAAAGCGCTGTTCAACAGACAACCATGTCTCTTCAGCGAACACACTCCTGCCGCGCCCCGATAACCGCTGCAGGAGCCACGCCGTTTGAGATGTGTTTGCATTGCCTGTCGCAGTAAGGCTCCATGCTGACTACGTGTACGAGCTCCGCAAGTTTGGGCCGGTTTGATCGCTGTTGCCCGTGACGGACGACTTGATAATTCAGGTCACCTAATTGGCGAAAAGCTTTGTAAGGACCAAAATATCTGCGAAGGAGCTTTCCAGATAGCCCGCGACGGCGCACTGGTGCCCATAGCCACACATTATTGCCTAGCTGGTACTGAACTTCTCTGCAGCGCAGGTTGTAGTAGCTTGCGTCCATAAATTTTTGCGGGCGTGCTCGGCATCGTGCCAACTCTCGAGCTTCTTCAGCTTGTTGTAGGAAGTCGTCGACGTTGTCCGGGTTGTAGGACGAAACACCACATCCGGACGTGAAAGCCACATCGGGAGGTGTTTCGATGGACGTTTTCCTTGGAATTGCTGTCGTTTTATCTCCGCTCTACGTTCATTTCCTGGGAAGGCGATGCCTGTGCTCAATGTTCAGGTGCTCAGGTGCAGAAAAACGAAAGCTGCAGTTGCCGGGAAGCCTGATAAGCAGCCAGGGATCTTTGAATGCTATCGCGTTCCACTCTTAAAGGCGAAGCTTGAGCGTCCTCCAAATTTTTCTGCACATTTATTTATTTATTTATTTATTTATTTATTTATTTATTTATTTATTTATTTATTTATTTATTTATTTATTTCCATTTCTAAATCAAGCAATGGCGGGGGCTAAGTTAAAAGCTGCGGTCAGGCAGCTTGAGGTGCCCTTGTTACATGGTGGCAGTATACAGAAACATTACATATAAATGTTACAGTACAATAATTAATCATTGCAAGAGAGTTTTCAATAGGGCAACAAGGAAATTAATTAATGGCAAGTAAAAACAATGCAGATAGTACATACAAATTACATACACTCGGCAATGCGTAAATAAAAGTGAAAATTACGTACACTGGACAATGGATAATTAAAGGTGAAAAGAAGTGGTGCCAGATTATTATTGGAATGATGAGGAGAAAGAATAGGATGAGCGAAAATTATTTCACTACAAACATTTAACAACACGTTCGTATTGTTGAATGTTAGGCCTAACGTTAAGAGACAGGAAGATAGCGGTGTGCATGAGAGAACAAACGGGGATAGCCAATATTCTAGTTGACATTAACAGAAAAAATGGAGCTGGGCAGGCCATGTAATATGTAGGATGGATAACCGGTGTACCATTAGAGTTACAGAATTCATACCAAGAGAAGGGAAGCGCAGTCGATGACGGCAGAAAACTAGGTGGGGTGATGAAGGCACGAAATTTGGAGGCGCAAGTTGGAATCAGCTTGCGCAAGACAGGGGTAATTGGAGATCACAGGAAGAGGACTTCGTCCTGCAGTGGACATAAATATAGGCTGATGATGATCGTGATGATTATGATGTAAATGTGAATACAGGTGAAAAAGAAATTATGCTTGATTCAATAATTAGGAGAAGGTTCGGATAAGTGAGAACTATTGTAACCATGTTATGTTGATATCAATGCCGGCGTCATGAAATGAATTAAGCAGTCTGGGTAACTTATTTTTGGTCATTTGCAAGCCATAGACCATATACCATCTTGAAGGCGGTATAGAACAAAATTCTCCATGACGAGTAATATAGACATAGGAACCATTGTTAAAAGCGCAAAACCACACAACACAAGATAAGACCAGACGAGCACAGGCGCAAACTGACAACTGATTTATTGAAGGCCGATCTCCAGCTATATATACCAACAGGCTGCGCAGGCGCATCGTCACAACAACCCCCTGGAAACATCAAACATATCGCGAAAGAAAATCAATTTCAGCTTTATACAGCGCAATAGAAGTGTCGCTGACACACTCTTCACCTGCCTTTCTGATTAAAAATGCTTCCAACGTTTCACGCGCCGTTTTTTGTCTGCTTCTGCCTACAATTTTTGCACATCGGAAACGTGGTTCACAATTCGGGCAGTTCATGCAGTGGTCGACAAGATGACTTCTCTCCTTGTTAATTAGATTTCTTGCGTGTTCCCTGAGCCGGTCATTGAGGCAGCGCCCCGTCTGGCCGATATATACTTTGCCGCAGGTCAGGGGAATCTCGTACACAACGTTGTTGGCACACTGAACGAAACGTCGTTCATGGTTCTTTTTACAGCCTCCCTTTTAGTAAAAGTAAAGCCGTGGAACTTTGCAAGAGCCTAGATCTTCTTAAGCTCGCCCGAGATATCACAAACAGTGATAGTGCTGCGCTGAACGTCTTTTTTAGCGTTAAGACGCATAAACCCGATGCCCCATTTCGTACCATTGTGAACGAACGGGGCACGTGGCAGCATTGCGCCAGTAAGTTTCTGCTTAAAACCCTAAATAAACTCGTGATAACTGATCCGTTCCTCACGAAAAGTTCCGCTGATGTAGTGAACTTTCTTGAAGGCAACAATGATATTGGTTTCGCGTTTTCTGTCGACGTGGAAGATCTCTTTTACGCGGTGCCCCATAGTGAACTGTTTCTCGCAGTTAAAGAATGCATTGATGAAAATGGTGCGGTTGCGTTCGAAAATGGCGCCGACATGTCTGTAGAAAACCTTCTAGCCCTTTTGGAATTTTACCTCCAGTCCACTTTTATCAAATTTGACGACCAGATTTTTCTTCAAAAGAAAGGCATCTGTATTGGTTCATGTATCGCGCCTGTGTTGTGTCATATCTTTTTATCAACCATCGATCGCTCTTTACACGATCGTTTTAATTCTTCTTACAGTGACAAGGTCCTTAAAGTTTTTCGTTATGTGGACGACTTCTTAGTTGTGTTTAACAAGTGCTCATCCTCGTATGAGCATGCGATGAAGAGTGTTCTAGAAGATTTTAGAAATCATGGAAAAGGGCTAACCTTCACCTTTGAACGTCCAGACGAAAGCAAGCTTCAGTTTTTAGATTTGCGATTGACGTTCAACGAAAGGCATGTTTGCTGGGCGTACTCTCCGCGTGCACAAAAAGAGCTCCTTCCGTACAATTCAGCTCACTCAAAAACGGTAAAGAGAGGCATCGCAACTCTCTGTTTAGATTCAGCACTTCGGAAGTCGTGCATTCACAAGGTGCAGGACAGTTTTAACCTTCAATTGGGGAGGCTGTTTTCAGCCGGCTTCCCTGGTTCGGTCGTCTTGTCTGTGGCTGAGACGCTTCTTAAGAAGATAAAGCACCGTTGCAACCCAGATGCCGCGAAGCCCCTGGAGGGCTTCCAGAGGCCAGAAGTGGTGCCGTACATACACAAGGTCACACATAGCCTGAAAAAAGTGGCTAGCCGGTTCAACGTGCCGTTGGCTTTCTCGGTCCCCCAGAAGCTCGCTCAGCTTAGCCGTCGCACCACCTGTGCCGAGGAAAAGGGAGGCTGTAAAAAGAACCATGAACGACGTTTCGTTCAGTGTGCCAACAACGTTGTGTACGAGATTCCCCTGACCTGCGGCAAAGTATATATCGGCCAGACGGGGCGCTGCCTCAATGACCGGCTCAGGGAACACGCAAGAAATCTAATTAACAAGGAGAGAAGTCATCTTGTCGACCACTGCATGAACTGCCCGAATTGTGAACCACGTTTCCGATGTGCAAAAATTGTAGGCAGAAGCAGACAAAAAACGGCGCGTGAAACGTTGGAAGCATTTTTAATCAGAAAGGCAGGTGAAGAGTGTGTCAGCGACACTTCTATTGCGCCGTATAAAGCTGAAATTGATTTTCTTTCGCGATATGTTTGATGTTTCCGGGGGGTTGTTGTGACGATGCGCCTGCGCAGCCTGTTGGTATATATAGCTGGAGATCGGCCTTCAATAAATCAGTTGTCAGTTTGCGCCTGTGCTCGTCTGGTCTTATCTTGTGTTGTGTGGTTTTGCGCTTTTAACAATGGTTCCTATGTCTAAACACCAAACTATCCCAACAGTCAACTCTTTTAGAGTAATATAGGTAGCTGTATATTTTGTAAACAACCAATTTCATCAAGTACACTGTTTTCAGAGTTTAAGTTTGAGTCTCATATACGAAGGAGACAGTGGTTGTATAGCGAGTAGATTGTGTGTATGTTGTAGTGTAGAGAGGTCTCACTGTCATTGTGATACGGCGCGTTTGCTATGATACGTATGATCTTTTTTTTTATTAAGTGTATTTTCCTGAGGTTTGATGCAGTTGTTGTGCCCCACACAAAGTGTGTATAATCAATGCGCAATGCAAATAAAGAAGCAGCCATAAAGCCGGCGTCTTATCCTTAATAAATGTTTTAGTCTGCTTATAAGAAAGGAACTAATCCTTCAGAATCTGTCAGCACTCATTGCCTGAGATTTTCTACCAGGTGCATCAGGTAACTCGAACCAAACTTTAAAACCCTAGTGGTACATGTTAGCCACTTATGCCAGTTGTGTAGTGTTTGGAGGAGTGTTGAGTGATCGAGACAATTAACTTCCACTGCGCTTCGTTGGCTAATTATTTGCGTTTATACAATATGCAAAAAAGTAGCTATTCCTTTCAGTTTAAGAGAACTTCATGTTAGGCAAGTTGGTATATATCTTCATTATATCTACATTAAGCCGCCAAAGTTCCCTTTGTGTTCTCTTGTGTGCTGTGTGTTTTGGCGCCTTAATATAGTTCTCATATTCCGTTTAGGGCACAGGTTGTTTGAGGAGATTTAGAGCGTGCTCACAAACAACCAATAAAGTTGTTTCCGCGACGTTATTTCTTATGTGGTTCTCTTTCCCGGGCTCCGAAGAAAGTGCGCGAAATGTTTGTGTTGTTCTGTATGGTCCATGTCCCTTTTTGCGCTCTTCTAATTTTACTCGATTCCCCTGAGCCACAGAGTTTCGCGCAACAAATACTAGAGGGATACAAGGGTGCCAGTAGTGCCTTCGGGAGCTGCGAGCTGGCCAGTCCAGCCAGCGTGGCAAAGGCCGTCGAGAGCTTTTGCGTCGTCCTGGTCATTGGCACATGTCTTACTAAATTATTTAGGGCCGTGGCGGATTCGACTTTCATATTGAAGGTGCTGACCCAGGCTGAACGCTTGTGGTGGGTCCCTTCTTTTATTCTTTTGCGATGGGCGAGCGGCCTCTGTGCTTTCAAGACACGACTGCCATCCAGGCGCACGAAAGTGCAGTACGTATTTTTTTTTCATATTTCTCTGTCTTTCTTCATGCAGAGCTGCGATAGAACAACAGAGTAGATAACGCCACCGAAACAACTTCACTGAGTGTTTCCGAGTATGCTGTACAACTTTTCGAGTACGAATCATGCCCTCAAACGAGTACTTAAGATTTCACATAAATAAATGTAACTAACTAGCTAACTAGCCGCACTTCCAAAATATAATCTAAGCAACTCGAGACGAGCAATATGTCATTAGTCTCATAGTGTGGTTCAAATTATACGTAAAACACCCGGTATACGAGTGTGAGCTAATATGTTCTATCGACATTATGTAAATCCAAGGCCGGCGTAATCTCGTGATTTCTTTCGGTCGATTACATACCTTTCAATCATCCAGCGCTCATGACCACCCAATCCTGGATATTTTATGTTATTTGTTTCTTTTCAAATACTGTCAAGCCCTCATTGATAATATTACAGAGCAGGTTATTACATAAGTAAAAATGAAAAAAAAAGCAATGACATAGAATATACGCATAATAAGTCAAGGTCGAGACAAGAAATTAGTATTATTTGGTTTGAAAACATATACCCAGGAAAGGAAAAGCGAGGAGCAAGGCTGACAACTGCCACCGGAACAGGGCACAACGCCTGCCTGCTCGTCAGAAAGGAGGAGACAGAAACATATAATTGGGAGATAGGAAGAAGGGTAGGAAAGAAAGAGCGAGGGTACTACGTACGCAATCAATCACTCCAACAAACGAAAAATGTCGCAGTTTCACCCGAAAGGCGAAGCATCAATTGCGATAGCAAATTAGTAGAGAGCGATACGGAGTAAGGATAGTAGCTTTATCAGCTGCATAAACTTGGACGTGCAGCAGCACCAGCAACGCGCAGAACTGTTGTCGACGGCGTCGCCGTTTTGCCCGCGTTCGCACCGAACGCGCGCGGCGCTGGTGACTGTTGCTAGGGCCTCTGGGGGAGGTACGGAGGTTTTCGACTTAATCAGAACGGGAAACTCGCCGAGCAGCGTCGGTAGTCTTTACGACTTTCTCGCCACGCAACGTTTTTATATACGCATTTGGTGTCGCAGCTGAACGCCACCTCCCCTCCCTCCCGTCCCCCACGGCCTTTTGCACGACGGAAGAAGTCGCGTTTGCTCTATATATATATATGGTGATTGCAAAAGAGGAAAGAGACGCTTATTACTGCAGCCCTTGAGGGAGCACGGCGCAGAACGCGCGTTTGTTCTCCGCGGTGCGTTCGCTCTCCGTGAAAGCGCGCGTCCTTCACGCCCTTTCACTCGCACATACAGCGTCTGGCGCGCGGCGACGATTTCATCGCCGTTGACGTCATATGGAACCTCACGGCGACGGCGACGCCGATGGAAGAAATCCTCTTTGAGTGCCCATATAATTGCTATCGCAATAATATCGCAATAAAACTTAGGAGGACGCTTAAGCTTCGCCTTCAAGAGTGGAACGCGATAGCATTCAAAGATCCTTGACTGTTTCTCACACTTCCCGGCAACTGCAGCTTATGTAACCGTAATGTTTACCGGGAAACGCTGGCGGTGAACGCTATGCACGAAGGCGCGCTTTCTGGTAGAAACGCGGCCTCTTTCGTGGGCCGGCCTTCTTATTTTGTTTGCACCTTTGATATTTCAGCCTGAGAAGATTTAGCATAAAAGGCATGCGCTGTCGGTGTTTTGTTTCTTACAATTGTTTGTGGGCTGTCACTCTCAAAGTTCAGAGGAATAACTTTGTAAAGAATGCAAGACAAAGTTTCAGCAACTTTAGTGGTAAAATATATTTGGAGGGCCTGCGTGGTTGGGGATGATTTTCTCGGCCGCGGGCGGCAATGCCGATGCCGACGCCGGATTTTCTGCGACACGGGGCCTTAAACGCTATCGCGTTAAAAACAACAAGAGTCGACCCTCAACAGATTTTTTTACCGTGTGCAGTAAACCATTCTAACGTGGATTGAGCAGCAACAGATTTATCTAAGAAATTCCCTGCTCGGATGGCTTGTGGGAAAAAGGGTAACCTAAACACTTTATTAGTACAAAATAAAATATTCTCCACTGAATTTATGCTTTTGATGCGTTCAGCTGCAAGAGTTGTAGTGGAATTCTAATGCGGGGTTCCGTCATGTAACAACAAGCACAAATTTTTTTATTTATGCACTTCAGCTCGGCTAGACTAAAGTCCCTAGAAAGCAAAAAAAAAAATCTAGGGACTTGAGGCTAGACAGTCGCGAGGCGAACGTGTTGCAGACGCTCGATCTTTGCGCGCTTGTAGCGAGTAGAAATAACCCGCAGCGCTTTCACTTCAAGCGTAAAAATATTATTGCGATAGCAATTATATGGACACTCAAAAGCAGATTTCTGCCGTCGGCGTCGCCGTCGCCGTCGCCGTCGCCGTCGCCGTGAGGTTCCTTATGACGTCATTTGGAGAAGAAATCGTCGCCGCGCGCCGAACGCTGTATGTGCGAGTGAAAGGGCGCGAGGGGCGCGTCTTTCACGGGGAGTGAACGCACGGCGGAGAACAAACGCGCGTTCTGCGCCGTGCTCGCTTAAGGGCTGCAGAAGTAGGCGTCTCTGTTCTCCTTCACAATCACCATGTATGTAGAGCAAACGCGCCTTCTTCCAACGAGCGAGAGGCCGTGGGGGAGGGGGAGGGAAGGGAGGCGACGTTTAGCTGCGGCACGCAGTGCCTATTTATATCAGAGGCTCCGGCAACAGTCACCAACGCCGCACGCATTTTGAGCGAACGCGGGCAAAACGCCGATGGCGTCGACAACAGTTCTGCGTGTTGTTGCTACCAAAGCCGCTCACCTTACTTCGTATGACATTGCTGTGTTGCTATCGCATTCATTGCTTCGCCCTTAGGGCGAAACTGTGACATTTTTGTTCTTAGTGCATGAAAACCAACGTTGGCATATTTCAGCATCGGTCGGACAAGGCTGACGTAAGCAAGATGTGTTTCATACTTAGAACCAAAATGTTGCAGTTTCACCCGAAAGGCGAAGCATCAATTGCGATAGCAAATTAGTAGAGAGCTATACGGAGTAAGGATAGTAGTTTTATCAGCTGTATAAACTTGGACATGCAGCAGCACCAGCAACGCGCAGAACTGTTGTCGACGCCATCGGCGTTTTGACCGCGTTCGCCCCGAAAGCGCGCGGCGTTGGTGACTGTTGCGGTGCCTCTGGGGTTCGCTCGGAGGTTTTCCACGAGATCAGAACGGGACACTCGCCGAGCAGCGTCCGAAGTTTTTACCACCTTCTCGCCTCGCAACATTTTATTGCGATAGCAATTATATGGACACTCAAAGAGGATTTCTGCCGTCGGCATCGTCGTCACCGTCGCCGTGAGGTTCCGTATGACGTCAACGGCGATGAAATCATCGCCGAGCGCCGGACGCTGTATGTGTGAGTGAAAGGGCGCGAGGGACGTGCGCTTTCACGGGGAGCGAACCCACGGCAGAGAACAAACGCGCGTTCTGTGCCGTGGTTCCTGAAGGGCTGCAGAATTAAACGTCTCTTTCCTCCTTTACAATCACCATATATATAGAGCAAACGCGACGTCTTCCGTCGCGTGCAAGGCCGCGGGGGTCGGGAGGGAGGAAGGGAGGAGGGGAGGCGACGTTTAGCTGCGGCACCAAATGATGATGATGATAAGTGGTTCTTGAGGGAAAGGGAAAGGTTGGCGCTATCTTCTGCAGCCTTTGAGGGAACACGGCTCAGCGCCAACGGGGAGGGGTAAGTGGGAGCGAAAGAAGGGATAGAATGCGTATTTATATAAAAACGTTGCGAGGCGAGAAGGTGGGAAAGTCTTCCGACGCTGCTCGACGAGTTTCCCCGCTCTGATCTCGTCGAAAACCTCCGAGCCGCCCCCAGAGGCCCTGGCAACAGTCACCAACGCCGCGCGCGTTTGGTGCGAACGCGGTCAAAACGGCGACGGCGTCGACAACAGTTCTGCGCGTTGCTGGTGCTGCTGCATGTACAAGTGAATACAGCTGATAAAACTACTATCCTTCCTCCGTATAGCTCTCTGCTCAGTTGCTATCGCAATTTGTGCTTCGCCTTTCGGGTGAAACTGCGACGTTTTCTATATAAATACGCATTTGGTGCCGCAGCTAAACCTCCCCTCCCCTCCCTCCCTCCCGTCCCACCACGGCGTTTCGCCCGACGGAAGAAGTCGCGTTTGCTCTATATATATGGGGATTGTAAAGGAGGAAAGAGACGCTTAATTCTGCAGCCCTTCAGGGAGCACGGCGCAGAACGCGCGTTTGCTCTCCGCAGTGCGTTCGCTCCCCGTGATAGCGTGCGTCCCTCGCGCACATTCACTCGCACATAAGGCATACGGCGCGCGGCGACGATTTCATCGCCGTTTGACGTCATACGGAAGCTCACAGCGACGGCGATAGCGACGGCGACGCCGACGGCAGAAATGCGCTTTGAGTGTCCATATAATTGTTATCGCAATAATAAGCGAACGTTTAAAAAGGAGAACTGACCAAGGTGGAGCACCGCTCGGAGCAATGACGGAATACAGTAACAGAAAATAGTTAATATAAGTTTGTTACTTAATCCCGGCTCAAGACTCCATTTTCGGGAGTGCAACGTAGATTCCTTGATCTTTCTCAAGCGTCTGAGATTATGCTGCGCGAGCTTCCTCTTAGCTTTGGTATTGGCTAAATGGCAGTATGTCATTTGGCAGTATGTCATGAAAAAAAAAATGTTCTTTGCAAGCGAGATCAATATGTGACTTTTCAAGATAGTGATTTGTCTTTGTTCATCCTTTGCAAGATGAATTCACAGTGCGCTTCTGAGACCGTTTCTCTTTGTCACTTTCTTAAGCGATTTCTGCATTTCATTCACTCACCTGTTAGGTCCGTCGCAGATGACAGTGTACCTCTTTGGATTGATGGTACCTCCGAACGCCGACATATTGTTGCCTAGGGGATTGCTCTTGCTAAGGGATAATAGAAATTTCCTTTAGTGCAAGACATCGAATGGTTGTCATTACAGCGACCAGCTCTTCAATCACTTCTTCGCTCAACATCTCCGAGATAGACGATTCTCTCGCAGCGGATTATGCATGCGAGAAAGCGCAGCCACAGGCACGCCGTGCGTTTTGCGGGATCGACGACTGTGCGAGAAAATTGGAAGGCCGTTTCTACTGCGACATAGGAAAAAAGTAATATTTATTAGTTTTTAATAAATTCTCTTTACGGTGGCATGAAAGTAGAGGGATCTCTTATTGCTATGACAATAACTATCCAGAATCATAAGCCTCGGGTAACTACGGGTCTGACGCGTTTTTTCAACCATCAAACTGACTTGTACGACAAACTGAAGCACCAACCGCACAATTGACTAAAAAAGTTTACGGACCAAGGGATCTGACAAAAAAGCTTAATATCTCTGCAGCCTCAAAACGCAGCCTGGTATTCCAATTTCCAGCCTCTATGGTATATGCGAACAACATTGTGATGTACGGTTTTACTGGCTACTTTTAAAGGCTGCTCGGATATTTAGCGTTTTCGGAGATCCCGTGGTCCATAAACTATTTTGGTCGATAGGGCATTTAGGGGCAAGATATAAAAATGTATGTAAGACTCTTTAGACACAGCTGCATATTTTTAGGCTAAGCTTCTTCAGCTCGAAGGTGAGGGGACTTGATGGAAATTCCAGTGCCATATGGAAAACCTTAACGTACGCCGTCAATAACGATGCTCTAACGCATGTAATTGCTATATGTATCAAAAATGTTCCCCATTTGGATCACGTTGGTAATTGTGACGCTTTTAACAGAAACTTTGCCAAAATAGCTGCCTCTCTTCCTTCATCTTCTTATTGCATGACCATCAAAAAGTGCGCGCACTTCATTTTTTAGTGCCTGTAGTTACCCCCATAAAGTAAACAAGTTAATGCAATCACTAAAAAGTACTAATTCTTCTGGACAAGTCGGATTCTCAGTGTTGTCACTAAACAGACTTTTATCTTTGTTATGCGAGATGAGTTACGTTATGCGAGTGGATGTGTGTGTGGCCTTCTAGTTCTTGATATTTTGCGATATTGGTCGTTTACTGCGAATCAGAACCAACTAGCCCACCAACAATCCTTAACAAAGCTTTTATGCGAAGCCTTTTTGCAAACTATATCAATACTGCTATTTCTGAAATGGGCATTTTTGATATGACATTGGTATGACAAAGTAATACCAGTATTTAGAAAAGGAGACAAAATGGCGTTAAACAATTAACTGCCCACCGCCATACTGTCCCATTTTGCCGGAGATGTCGGAGAATTGTCTACACGATTGATTTATTTTTCTACGAGGTACAACGTCTATAGAATGCACGATTATGGTTACATAACGGTCAAGTCCAGAGTAATTGAGCTGCAGAACAGCGTAGGGAAAAGACACAGACAATGACTGCGCCTAAGCAGCTCCACTACAATGCACTTCTTCACACGAGCCAGTAACCCCAGTCATGCTGACACAGACAGTGCTCAAGATTACACTGCGCACTGCAGTTCGGGCTATTGGGGACATGGTGAAATTTGTAGTCCTCATTTCCGCGACATGCTTGAGTCAGTGAGAGAAATGATGCGGGAAAAGCAGGGAGCTTAACCAGGCTGATATCCCGGTTGGCTAGTCTGCATTGGGGGAAGGAGAAAGGGGACTGAAAGAGGACGAAAGAAGTTTACACAGACACAGAAGGCTTAATGAGACACAGTGTCTGTGCATCTCAAGAAGCGCAGCAGCGCTTTTGTGGCTTTGCACATCGCAGACGCACGAGGTCCCAAGATATCTTGTGTAAAAGGTTAGTCATATATGCGCCTGCCCAAAGGGCAAACCGATCGTATTCTGGGCCTTGAGTAGGAGCTCCATATATGTACACCTGAATGACGTAACATACAGGGATTGTGAAAGCTGCGGATTTTTGCGCGGGGATTTTGGCATGCACGGAAGCATACGGGCTGTGTACTTTTCAGGTGGGGTAGATCTTGCAGGCGAGCGCCCAGGCAAGCAGCATGGCGGTGTGGAATACGTCTCTGAAACCATGGATAATACTCTTCGGCACTCTACGCGTGATGTTGCAGCGTATGCATTTGCTCTTTGCAGGATAATTTACGCTTTTCTTCAATCACAATTTGGTTTCAATCAGAACTTCTTTTTTCGGGGGGGGGGGGGGGGTAGCTGGTTTTATTGCAATGGGGTGGTGGCGTTACTTGTTTTATTTGCCTGTGTGGTAACAGCAGGGAAATTGATTTATTCGTTGGAACATAACTCATGAAGTCGAAGTTTGGATGGATTCCCGTCTGGTCGGAAGGCATCATGAAGAAGGGTGAAAACAAGGACTCAGTCGTAGTGAAAAGCTAAGAACAATATTGGGCATTACTTAGCTAAATTTCGCGGTAGGCAGTAATCTGCCTGAGTGACAGGACAATCCCACGATCTTGAGCCAAGAATGATTGGATTGAAGAAGCCGAAGTCTCTGTTTAATAAATAGATCAATTAACTTGTGGGATTGCACGTGCCGGAATCACAATGTGATTGTGAAGCATGCCCTAGTAGGTGACTCCGGATTTATTTTGACCACCCGGCGTTCTTTAACGTGCATCTTAAGTACACTATCGTTTTCACATTTCGCCCCCATCGAAATGCGACCGCTACGGCGGGCAATCCGACCCGCGACTACGTGCTTAGCAGTGCCTAGCCACTAAGCGCTCTGGTAATTGCTTGATCTTCGCTCGCTTAGTTTAAACTAAAACTGCTACGTGACACTCCAAGAAGATAGCTGCCACTGAAAATGTCCTATAGTTTTGAATAACCGCACAAGAACACAAGTGTGGACCACAGCGCTATGAACGCTCTGATTCCCCTGTTCTTGCGCTGTCAACCAAACTATAACTCAAGTTTTACCAACAAGCCCATCCTACGCCGTTCTTAATTTCACTGAAGATGATGGTGCACGTTTCTTTCTGCACATGTGCTGCCTTCCATATTGACCAGTACTTGCTGATACCAGGTTTGTGAATATACCGCGCGAATTGTTTCTCGCCTACTCTATTTCCACGTGGCAGTGTAAATAATAAGACAATGCCATCTTCCTAGATTTCGCAAAAGATTTTGACAAAGTTCCTCATGAGCGTCTACTACTAAAACTTGCCGCGTTACATCTTAATGCCGATATCTTAGCATGGATTAAAGAATTCTTAAGTAACCGTTCACAATCAGTCTATGTCAACAATCAGATATCTAATTCTATCCCCGTAACCTCAGGCGTCCCTCAAGGGTCCGTCCTTGGTCCACTTCTATTTCTAATTTACATTAATGACTTACCAATGCATGTATCTTCTAAAATCCGTATGTTTGCAGATGACTGCGTATTTTATCGTAAAATTAACAGCGTTTCCGATAACACGTCTCTCCAGAACGACCTGGGAAGTGGGCAAGAATGGTGCAATATTTGGCTAATGGAACTAAACCCTAATAAATGTAAGACTGTCTCCTTCCACCGCCGTAAAAATCCACTTGTTTTCTCGTACCAAATTGCTGGCGCCTACCTTGAACTAGTTCCTTCCTACAAATATCTCGGAGTAACCCTTTGTAGTGGTTTAACCTGGGCAACGCACATTGCGAACATCTTTTCATCTGCTAACAAAACGCTCGGTTTTTTAAAACGCCATTTGCGCCACTCCCCTCAATATGTAAAATTACTAGCCTATAGTCTCTCGTCAGGACGAAACTAGAATACGCATCCCCCTTTTGGAACCCGCATCAAGTATATCTCATCAATCAACTGGAATCGCTTCAAAATCGAGCTGCAAGATTTATTCATTCTAAGTACTCTTACGAAGTCAGCATATCGGCACTGAAAACAAAATCCGGTTTATCATTGCTTGCATCTCGTCGCCGCATTGCTAGTCTGTCTTTTTCACAAGTTCTTTTGCAGCTCGCTCGGCAAGCCACCATATATTCTCCCCCCAGCACGCATCTCCAGTCGCACCGGTCACCCGCAACAAGTCGCGCGCCCGCGTACGCGCACCGTCACTTTTTCATCTTCATTCTTTTTCCGGGCAGCAACAGGCTGAAATGGCCTTTCTAATGAAATCACAGTCATAACCTGTCCGTCCACATTTTTGAACTCCGTAATAAATTGCCTTGCATTGTAATAAAATATGGCTTTCAATTTTTTTATGTATGTACCCACCCCTTATGTAATACCCCTTCAATGGGGTCTTTAAGGTAATAAAATGAAATGAACGAGAAATTTCATGTTTTGAAGCGCTTTCTCTGCGAGCCTTCCCGACCTCTGGTTGTCTCGGTTCTATACGGTGGTGCGATCGAACGTCGCTTCCACAGCATGCACACAGACGGTGGCGCCAACTGTGATCGCTACGTGTTGCGTAGCACGGGTGCGCAACGTATCCGAGCCAAGTAACGGGATGCGGCTATGAACTTAACCAGGTTTCAGCACTCTTTTATGCATTGCTGTATGCAGACAAGGTGCGTTGAATCTGCCGGATATTTTTTACGCAGTATCCTTTATTTGACCAGTTGAGACGATTGTGTAGAGCACAGCAAGACTGCAAGGTAATTTTTCTCATTCCAGGATTGGAGGATATGACGCGGAGAAGTGTTGCTTGCGCTGTTTGTCCTTTGGTAGTCTGAAGGCTTAATCGCGACCTCGAAAGAAACAATATTATGGTTTCTCATGATTTCTTTAATAAGACCCGTTAAAACCATCTGCGAGCATGAAGAGTAAGTGCCCACACAGCAGCTATGCCTCGACACACATGAAACATGGTTGTGCAGCAGTGCTAGAGAATCGCTACAAAGCTGCGGTGGTTAGAGCCCAAGTAAATTTGTCAGCTATATATTATTTGATTTTACTTTCCAAAGCTTCGAGCCTGTTCTTAAAAGCACCGTGATGTTACAAGAAACCGTGATGGTACATGATGGACGCCGAGCTCCGACCTGCTTTAACGTGAACGAGACATTCCTCACCATCGGAATTTTCACCAACTTGAATGAAGCTATAAACGTGCGTCACATTGTGTATCGGTAACGAAAAAACAAGACTACGGCTCACTCCGAGAAAGACTAACTAATTAGCTGCGTAATGAATATCAGTATGTCTATTCAAAGAGAAACGAATTTGGAAAAGCAGCATTGAACACGTTTCACGAGGTTATATACATATTAGCTTCATATTATTATTCATTCATTGACCTGCTATTCGGCCTGTCAGATGAAGGGCTTGCAGAGGAAACAATTTTTTTTTTTACATAAATGAAAAACAACCTTACAAAAATGCCAATAAATATATAGAAAAGTCTCTACCCGGTTACATGAAAACCACATTTTAGTAACTAAAAATGAAAGCAAGTTTAATATTTTGCGACAAAGAACTTGACGAGCACAAATAGTGTAACAAATAATGGCTCTGTTTCAAAGACGGTCAACGACGCAAAATTTCTGTCCGTTTGGACACTCAGTTGCCATAGCTCACATGCGCCTGAAGTACGCTTTAAGGTTGCAAATGATACTAGTAAAATACACCAACTAAAGAACCTATTCCCTCTACGCACAAGTTTTAACCCTGAGTCATTCCATCGCAAGCGTACCAGATGGTTTGTCAGCGATTTTCGATTGCTTTGAAAAAAATTTACGGTGTATCACCTGAGCGTGTAAACTACTTCTTCGAGATATTTTTTTATTTAAACAATTGTTTTTGATGACATTACGGCTTTTAGAACTTTGCGCACTGAGCTAAAACTACGTTGTGCACAATAATTTTTAAAAAACTCTTGTTCATACCAACTACTGCGAAACGTATTCTATGTTATGTGGAGACGCTATTCTTTTATTAATATTATTACACCTAATTAGTTTATTGTATTTTTTTTTATCTTCTGCCACTAGAAAAAAATTCAAACTGCAGCAAATTATAAATTTTATGTTAAATAATTCAGTGGGGATTTAGCAGTAAATGCCAGTGAAATTTGTGAGAATTACGTAGCACCTCTTTGTTGCCCCGCATCCATGATGCGAACCGTGTTTACCACATTGCTTGCTCACCCGACACACGGCCTGCCTCTTCGAAGAGCGAAGTGCAACTGACGGTGGTATACGGAGTAGACCACCGTCACGCCCAATATCATATCATATAATGGGAAGCCAACAAACATAGACACCAAGGACAGCACAGGGGAAATTGTACTTACTAAGCAAATTAAAGCAATGCTAGATGAATTGAAACTAAAGTGGATGAAAAAACAACTTGCCGCAGGTGGGGAACGATCCCACGTCTTCGCATTACGAAAAAATGGCATTACGAAAAACGGTGCCGCCGTTAGTCAATGGCACGAGCATCGCACAGCATAACGTTGCTATTAACAACAGCGTCTGCCATTGCGTCCTACTCTTAAAGAAGTGTGTATCTTAAAGAAAGATGGAAGCGGATGTGCTTTCGAGACAGAAAGGTCACCCTAAGAAAGCACTTTCATGGGCTAAAAGCAAAACTAGGCATACATATATGCACGAGAGACAGAAATGGAATTTATAAGTGCTATAAAATGAGCGCTAAACCACTCCGTAACTCACTGTTCATACAGCACAACGCGGCGGTCGTGACGTGTGGGCACAAATGGGCATTTGCCTACATTCCGGTCACTACAAAATTGACGCTTTTAATACATCAATCGCCCTTTTAATCTCATGTTAACACCGCTCTTGACTCACATGCACAGAAAAAAAAATGAAATTTACTCGTTTCAGAAAAAAGCCTGGCGTCACATTGCAAATGTTCCCTACGATGCACCTTCACACCATCTGATTCACACATACAGAATTCTTCTAGTTCATGTAGTATGTAACTACCGCTTGCTAGTTCGATACAAAATTAGTGTACAGTTTAATAACGTAAATTTTTATCAATTTGGCAACTGAAGCTGTGTACCAGAAAGGTCAAACAGTTTACGCTTCAAGTCTACGTCGTTGGTTCCTTTCCGTAAAACATACCATGGCTAACAGCATGGTATTTAAAATCTTCGCCATTTCGTACGCACGCTTTCGTCAGCCGAGTGGAACACCCTAGATTTATTAAGGCGTGCCAGACTATTCAGGAACTTAACCATTCGCTGCAACTCTGACCTCAGTCGAGGTCCATACCGCTATAAGGCAGAACTTCTGTGCTGGTGGTGGTGGTTTGTAGTTGCCTTCACTAAGCCTTACACTAGACTAATTGATATGAGCCGCAGTAGTGTGTGCAATATGTGCGGCATTGAAGAGAACATGGAGCATCTATTGTGCCACTTTCCTCAATTTGAATCACAAATACAAACACTCTCCAACGCATTGCGTCAACTGGACGATCGACTGCCATTTGTGCTTGCGCTACTCGCACATCGCTTACGGGAAAGCACTTTTGTGCTTCGTCAGGGCGACTGGCCTCTGTGAAAGCCTTTGATTGCGTCGGTGCGCGTGCACAAAATCACCGCGCCCCTCTTTGTCTGCCCTTTTTCCATTTCCCCAGTTTAGGGTAGCCAACCTTACGCTGTACTGGCTAACATCCCTGCCTTCTCTCTTTTTTCTCCTTCTCTTCCCTAGCGGGTCCGATGCCCGCCACATTAGTGACGGATGTAAAAGTGCTCGCGAACCGCGGTCAACGCCCGCGAGAAAAAAAAAAAAAAAAAGCTTGAAGTACGCAACACCTAATCTGCAGCCCTTCGCTGCGGCGACCCTCGTAGCTAGCACCTCAGCTTTGACACGTAAAGATTGAGACACACACGCAAATAATAAATAAATCAGTCAAAAATAAGTAAATAAATAAATATATTTCTCAGGCTGTGTTACTCGCGCCACCATATATTACAAACTTACGAACATAAAATATTTTAGATTTCCTCTATAGGAGCGCACGAAGTTTTTCTTTTGGATAACGTTCATTTCCAGCAACACGCGCAGGAAGTAACCCTGCTTCCGGCCGAGAAATCGAGAGGGTGGGTAAAGGAGGGGGGGGGGGGGGGGGGAGGAGGATGGCTAAATTCTTTGTCAGCGCAGAAGAACCGATAGGAGTGGGGAGGGAGTGAGAAACGGCCTCTCCCACCCACCTTTCAGATCCGCCAGTGAGTATAGCACCACTTACAGTCTGCGACGTCACCTCGTGGATGTAACGAGTGCACACCGACGAGTAGAGGCACCACTAACAGCCCGTATTGAACACGGGCACTCGCGAGCGAGCTGGTGGCGACACCTCGGCCCTGGCGGCCGCAGCGCGCGTAGCCAGAGCGCGCGCGCCAGTGTGCGCCCGACTGCCGTGGGCGGCGCCAGCGTCGTCCGTCGAGTGCGGCGTGTGCAGCCCGTGAATGGGGCCCAGTGCCGCGCGCGCCGTGCACGTGCTCCTTGCTCGCCGCCCAGCGCCCGAATGCGCCTACGAAGCTATGGTCACGTTCAGTGCCGCACTGTCCGCCCGCAAGAGGCCGCAGGTGAGCTGCTTTTGTCCTGCCACAAGGCGCGCGTGTAGCTGTCAATTAATTACGTGCCTGTGTTTTCTCACTCCTCATCGCTCGTTGTCCGCGGCTGACCGTCCACGGTAGGTTAGAGATGTCAGAGTGGTTTTTTAAGTCATCGATAATTAGTTTTTGATCACCGTGTACCGTTGGCCAAATGCGCCCCTACAAATTTTTATTCCTGAAACTTGTTTCTTCCGCGTCACTACTCGACCTAGGTAACGCACTCCTCCAGAAAAGCTGACTTCAAATTCCGGTCTTCATGACACGAAGCTGCAGGGAGACTTGATAAGACAGAGTAAAAATATGACATTATTATGACATTATTAAGCGTATTATTTATTACTTTGCTACTTAAAACTGCACTATTCATTAATCACGAATGCGACTCGTATAGTTCGCCAACTGGCTTTGGCGCAGTCTTATTATGTCCTCAAGCTCTGACTGGTGCCTTTGGGCGTGTGACGTCAGCTTAGCTAGGTCGCTTAGCTTGTTTGCCGTAAAGGCCGACTCTTCCGTTGTGCTCTTAAGAAGCGCTCTACTTCGCCACCCACGTAGACTGCGTCCAGCGGGACGATGAAGCTGCAGATTGGGCGCGCTTTGTGCCAAGCTTGGTCGCTGTGTAGGTTGCATTGTTATGGGAAAAGTATTTCGGTGACAATTTATTAAGTTCTCACGTCCTGTATCACTTAGTATTAGTACACTGTATTCGTATTCCTTTTTAATTGGCCTGTCTAACGGTTCTGTACGGGATCAGACAGCTCTAGTAATAACTGTGGTTCTGCGTATTTCTGCTCGACATCTAAGTTTAATTGATCACGAAAACTGCGATATGCCTCGGATAGGAGTACCCAAGAACAGTGCACTAAATATATAAAGTTAGTGTGCAGCGATGACCTGTATCAGGAATTTATTATTGCGAACCTTCCAACAGCTCTTGGTGACAAATCACCAAGGGCGCACTCGTCCGCCGTCCAAAATGAGGATGCAATCCATCCGGCTTTTGGTCCTTTCCTTGTGCAGCGGGCTCATTATGTGTGTGAGACTTGTGGAGCAATGCTAATAAGCAGAAGCAGAAAAGTTTGTCCAACGTGCACGCCATGAATATGCTATATGGCGAACTGTCAACCTCCCTTGACGTAGGGTGCCACTCTTGAAACTGTTGGCGTAATAAATTTTCACTTTTAGTTTTGGCAATGCCTCCATTCATCATCTTTGGCAAAGAACTGGTCCCTTAATCTTCTACCTTTTCCTGGTATATATATATATATATATATATATATATATATATATATATATGAACGAGAAGAAAGGGAACCAAGGGGCCCGATTTTTATTAATCATAGCATTAGAAGCCAACAAATATTGACACCAAGAACAACATAGGGGAAATTACTTGCACACACTAATTGAATTAAAGAAATGATAAATTAATGGAAATGAAAACGGATGAAAAAACAACTGTCCGCAGGTGAGGAACGAACCCACGTCTTCGCATTACGCGTGCGATACTCTCACCATTGAGCTACCGCGGAGCCGTTTTCCCATCCGCTTTCTGGGGTATTTATGTTTTTTTTTTTACAACTGAGGTGAGAGCATCGCACGCGTAATGCGAAGACGTGGGTTCGTTCCCCACCTGCGGACAGTTGTTTTTTCATCCGTTTTCATTTCCATTAATTTATCATTTCTTTAATTCAATTAGTGTGTGCAAGTAATTTCCCCTATGTTGTTCTTGGTGTCAATGTTTGTTGGCTTCTAATGATATGATTAATAAAAATCGGGCCCCTCGGTTCCCTTTCTTCTCGTTCATTACATAACGAGGGCTCGAATCCGGCAACATTGATGCCTTCAGGGAGCATATGTGGGTTTATTGACCAGTTGCCATCACCCAAAAAAGATCACGTGCTCGTGACGCCAGCGGCAGAAAGGATGTTCCACATCCGCCCCTAGGCTTGTGAGTGGTGACGCTGGCTAACACTCCCAGAGTTCTAGTTGTAAAAAAAAACATAAATACCCCAGAAAGCGGATGGGAAAACGGCTCCGCGGTAGCTCAATGGTGAGAGCATCGCACGCGTAATGCGAAGACGTGGGTTCGTTCCCCACCTGCGGACAGTTGTTTTTTCATCCGATTTCATTTCCATTAATTATCATTTCTTTAATTCAATTAGTGTGTGCAAGTAATTTCCCCTATGTTGTTCTTGGCATCAATGTTTGTTGGCTTCTAATGATATGATTTATATATATATATATATATATATATATATATATATATATATATGCGAATTCAGATGTGTGCTTCGATCCAGTGAGTTCAAGTGCTTGACTGATAGGGCGCACAAAACGTGCACATTTAATTTTTTTCCCGACGTTTGGGCGGCGGTCCTGATGAAGGCCGGATCCCAGCTGAGAAATCCGAAAATACTATGTTTATGTTTCGTGCGCTCCAGCATTCAAGCACTTGTAAGGTGCGCTTTGTATGTACAGGTCTTTAACTTATGGTTGCTGCATACTAGGCGTTCTACGTAGTAACCGTTGCTTGCTCCCTTGCCCACACGTTGTTTTCGAGGTATTCGGCAAGTGCGTTCATGTGTTTTCGCTCCTGTTATGCTGTGGCCATACCGAGACCCATTCTCGCCCTAGAACTACGACTCCCAACAGTTCTGACAGTGGAGCGGACTGTCAAAATAAAATATTACGGCACCTGCAAGGAGCTGCAAATGACAGTCGGCAATGCTCACTAGAGGCCAATCAGATTTACTGACCGCCTTCTATGATATCAATCAAGCACGGCAATCCTTCGACTCAACACTCGCATCCGGTGACGGACCGAAAATTGAAGCCAGGCTTGCTTGCGATCGACACTATTGAGCGTGATCTACAGATCGTTCAAGAAGCGATTACTTGCATCACGCAGCAAAATGACGACGAGCGCTCTCGGGTTGACCTTGAGGACAGGGCTCGTCGTGACAACCCGGTTTTCTACGGTCTTTCTCAGACAGCGTCGAGGCGTGGAGTTATGGGCCTACTCCCACAGAACGTTTATCAGAATTTAGCGAATGATATCATTGAGCGAGCACACCGGCTGGGCGGTCGATACAAAGAAAACAAATGTAGGTGAATAATTGTTGAGTTAAGTAGAGTGCAAATCCGTGAGCGCATTTTCCACGAGCGCAATGAACGAAATGAAAATAACATAACGGCTGCGGAAGTCTCCGGCGGCGCGCCATGCTAGAGAAAGGCTGATCACACGTTCGCGCAGGCCTTCAAACTTGGCCACGACATGAATGACATGTGCTACATTCATGATACGCGAAGTGATAATGGAGCAACCACACCGGTTCTCGCCACGTCCTAACCGCGATACAGACGCTCGAAGTGAACGTGCGTCGCGCAATCAGTAGAGCGAACTCGTCGACATCGTGTCTTCAAGTGTCCGGACATTAGCAGCGTGGTGGATGAGTGGCATCGGCTCTCCGGTGAGGGGCTGTCTTGCACATACTAACATAATCATGGTTAAGATGGAAAGTATCGAGTAACGAAAGCTGTCACAAATATTACCATGTGCATCGTTACGATCGGCAGGGTAGACGTGGTGGCGGCACGTTGATTGCCGTTTTGAAATGCGATTCCCTCATTTAGCGTACCTGTCGCGTGTGCGGGTGGGCATTTCACTTAAACATAAAGCGGTCATGTTAGGAGCGCGCTACCGCCCTTCCAACACGCCCGCTACGTTTGTTGACGAGTTGCATGACGTCATTGCCGATGTTGTCTCGTGCTTTTCTGCCTGGCCGGTCATGCTCTCGAGAGACTTCATATGTTTTCGTGGTCGGGTGTTTCCCTCGGGTAAACTGTGCTTCTGTTTAGTGTCATTAATTGTTAAGCATGGCCACTTGCTATCATTTCACACAGCTAGTGACCAGACCTACATGAATTACGCCTGATTCGTCTAATACTCTCAATTTAATTTTTTCAGCCCACCGAGAATTTGTAACTTACATAACCTACTCTCCAGGTCTTAGTGAACATCCCCTCACCTATTTTAACACTACCATTTCCTCCATACGTGTCCAACGTAAACACAAGAAAATTCGTGATTACAGAAGGGCTAATTTAGACCTCATTAACGAGAAACAGAGCAAATTTCTGGACTTTTATGTTGATCATTTCGATCTTGGAGACCATCAGAGAAACTCGAAATTGTTTACATCAACTAAATGAACTCATTGAAGCATATGTACAGCTGCCACGCAAATAGCATCTTACAATAATGCCGCCATGGTTTACTGACACTCTTAAACGGCTCTGCAATAAAGAACGGTGTCTTTTTCGCGTAGGAAAGCTACGGAACACTTCTGAACGGCGAGCATTAAAACTGAGATCCTAATGCCGTCCTTGTAGCAAAGCAGTCTTTCTATAACTGTAGCATACCTAACTTACTGACACGTGTACTTTCTCGGGTACCCGCGTTTCGCTCAGCGCAGCGCAAACATTCTTGAATGTTGGAAAAGGTGGACAAAGCGATGGGATTACCCTGAACGATGACTCAGGTGAACCCATACCGCCTGATAAGTGACCTTTAATATTTAACATATTCTCTAACAACTTTTGCTCTCATCACCCAAAGGATTCTTGTGCCATCTTGTGTCGGAATTTTGTCCCGGTGTCTCCTCGGGACATCACACACAGTACACAAGAGAAGACAACGGTCTCGAAAAGGAAATGGGAAGGAATCGCCACCAACAGCCGCCGAGCCCAGACTGCTCAATCGCCACTTGTAAGAGTAAACAACAGACATGCTGCATGAAATGTGCTTACAGCGGCCAAAGCAGCTCGCGTCAACAGGCGCTATATCACGTGGCCGCGTCACGACTCCGATAGTTCGCAGAACAGTTCTAACGGGTCGTATAAAAAACAGCATCCGAAAATGAAAAAAAAAGTTCTGCATTCATGATTTCAATTAAAGCCACAAACGCGCATGCGTGCCATCCTAGCAATAAACGCTCCTCCTCGTCTTCTCCCATCTCGCAAAGAAGTACTTTGAACAGGAACTGAGCTCCCCCAAAAAGTTTTTGCTTCACAGGTAACATTATTGGTAGCTCAAAGATATGAATACTATTAATTTACCTATTTGTAGTATACCTTAGAGTACATAAAGGCAGGTTGAAGAATCAACAGCTTGCCTAATCGCCCCTCATTCCATGAATCCAATCAAGAAAGCCTCACGCAGTCACGTGATCTTGCCTAAGATCGCTTGAATGCCACATCACTGAGGTAGGTTAAGACGTACCGCACAGTGAAATTAGGTGCTCCTCGAAATCATTTTATGCCTCCAAATTTACCTAAGGTCGCTTCTCACTTCACATTAGTTCGATTCCAACAAACGGCTGTGACACGGCGTTGTACCTTTACTTTCCTAAACCTTAAAATTGCCCGAACGGGTCGCATTTAAAGTAGCATCAAAAATATTAAACCGATTTCGTAATTGAAATTAATCCTTAAATTCATTGTGAAATGGCTAAATGTGAGGCACCGTATTCATCGCCATAACGAAAAGAAAAAGAAAAACCAGACGGAAGATCAAGAGCTTGGTCTTTCATCGGCTCTCTATTTCTTTCGAATGGTGCGTTAGAAACCATGCCTCAACTTCGGAACCAACTAGCTAAACCAGAAGCTCATCTATGAAAAAATGTGCTACGCCATCAAGCGCACAGTGCGCAAGAGCAAACTCCAAATCTTCAGAGGTGTTAAGGAGAGCGCGACCACGTGAAGGTTGCCTCGACGTCGCTCGCCTCGTACCTTACGCGTATATATGACACACACCGCTTGCCTCCGTGCAATCCGAACACCCCTTGGGAAAATCCGCGGCCCTCATGACCTGTTCTGTATGCTCTGTTCTTGAGGTGAATATTTTTGGAGGAGTTCTGCCTGGCTCATGTATATGAGTGACCCGAGAAGTACAAATTTCACAAAATCAGAGTCCGCGGAAGAAAATAGGTGTTTTTGTTGTCAACAGAAAATGCGCAAGGTGTTTTCTTTCCTTAAAAAATTAAAATGAATTGAAAAAAAAAAACATTCTACCACGTGTTCAGACTCTTTGCCACAGAGGAGTCGTTAGTTAATTGGCCACTGTTTCAAGTATAATTCTGTAAAGCAAAATACAATCAAGAGGGTTATCCTAGTGGAAATATTTAGAAATGTTCTTTAGTGACCCCTCTGAGTGACGGTGTCAGTCAATGGAGTGCACGGTGTGGGACTTTTGTTTTTATTTACGCAAAGCGATTGAAGCCAGTGCCACATGCTGGAGTGACGCTGGGCAGAACAAGCACGCTGACACCTCGATGGTGTACGAGGCGTGAGCGCAAAGTGAAATAACGGGGTGCTCATGCGCACAGCTGAAGCGGCAGTGAACGTGAGCCCCTCATATTCTGGTGCTTAGAGCAGAAACAACGGATAGCAGGTGCCTCCTCTGTCCGTTGTTATTGAAGCCTGGTGGAAGATGACGTCGAACTGCAGCTGAAGGCAGAACGCTGCTCCGGCAACCGGGCACGTCACGGTGTGTCCTCCACTGTAGCTTCGCCCCGTCGTTTTGTATCCAAATGCATTCCGCGTCACGCTCTCACCCGCTGCCCCGGCGCGTAGGCGAAAATGCATGTCAGGGGTGGCGGTCGCATAATTGCTATCACGATAATAATAATAATAATAATAATAATAATAATAATAATAATAATAATAATAATAATAATAATAATAATAATAATAATAATAATGACTATTATTATTATTATTATTATTATTATTATTATTATTATTATTATTATTATTGTTGTTGTTGTTATTATTCTCTGTATCGCAGAGTTCTAAAAGCTCTTCGTACAATTTCGTCCAAGTTGCAGGGGGGGGGCACGACGCAACAAGAGTTGCTCAAGGCAACCCTCACACCCGGAACTTCCAGGCAATGGCTCCAGAGAAAGAAGGAAAGAAAAATTACCCACCACGGGTAGCCCACAGGCAATGGCGTTGCGTTGCTGAGCTCGAAGCAGTGAAAGCAATCCCGGCCGCGGTCGCATTCCGATGGTCGTGTGGGTGGTATGCAAGAAATCACGGCACAACCCTTCTCACTATATGAATGTCGACCTTAATACGATTAGCACTGCACCAGTGTAGCGACACAACGTCGCAAAGACGGGTCAGCTGGGCTCCTCTCTCCTCTTTCTCAACACGCTACGTCATCTAGCGGCGGCGCCATTGAGTAGTGTGCGTTGCGTGTGTGCGCACATATATATGCAGCCACGATTGTCTAATATGTAGCGTCTGTTCGATTGCGCCCAGCACTGGAGAAATGCTATTGAAAAGCAGCGCAGTGACTCACGTGCAGTGGCCAAGTTGGTTTCGTTCCCCTAGCGCAGCAGCCAAATGCTCTGCACATTGAACAACCCAAGTTGACGGTAAAATGGTTAGAGCCTGACAGGCAGAAAGACACGAAGAATTAATGCTGATCGCATTAAAACGCCCGTGTGCTGTGCATGGCTGCACGATCAAGAACCCCAGGTGGTCAAAATTAATCCGGAGCCCCCCACTAGAGCTTGCCTAATAATCGCATCGTGGTTCTGGCCCGTAGTACACCAGAGCTTACTAAATAAAATATGAAATAAAATATAACGCGCAGAGTTCTAAAACTCTATTGGAAAACTAACAAGCAAACAGTAGAAACTGTGCACAACACATTTGAAGGCAAAAAAAAAAAAGAAGTAGCTTAGCACAACGGCAAAAATGCATGAGACAGCGACACAGTATCACGCTTCAACTATAACGGAACAAAAAGAACGCATATACGAGTGCAGAAGGGTGCAAAACAGTAGAAACATAGCTTACTTTGTCAATAATCTTCAATGGTTTCTGACCAAAGTCCATTTTCTCTCTCTAATTTTTTTCTTCTTTTTCTGAACGTTGCGTTATACGTCCCTTAGGGGTCCCCTCACCAGGCTACGTATCAAATTTAGCTTATACGCTGGAAATTGTGATGGGCCCTCTGAGGAGCGTTCTACCGCAAGAATTTTTCAAGTTGATTCATAATTAGCAGGGATAGAAATGTTTCAGGTGTCGCAAACCCATGATTTCAGGAGACGAACTTCACTGCTAACACTCTCTATACTTGCCCCCGCCTAGCCTCCGCAAGCAAAGTTTCTTCCGTGCGTTCTCCCATACCAGAGCAGGAAGATCGCGTCACGTACACTCAATGTCCGCGCTTTGTTTTTTTTTATTGCGATAGCAATTATATGGACACTCAAAAGCAGATTTCTGCCGTCGGCGTCGCCGTCGCCGTGAGGTTCCGTATGACGTCAATGGAGATGAAATCGTCGCCGCGCGCCGCCGAACGCTGTATGTGCGAGTGAAAGGGTGCGAGGGGCGCGCGCTTTCACGGGGAGTGAACGCACGGCGGAGAACAAACGCGCGTTCTGCGCCGTGCTCCCTTAAGGGCTGCAGAAGTAGGCGTCTCTTTCCTCCTTTACAATCACCATATATGTAGAGCAAACTCGCCTTCTTCCGACGCGCGAGAGGCCGTGGGGGAGGGGGGGGGGAGGGGAGGGAAGGGAGGCGACGTTTAGCTGCGGCACCAAGTGCCTATTTATATCAGAGGCTCCGGCAACAGTCACCAACGCCGCACGCATTTTGAGCGAACGCGGGCAAAACGCCGACGGCGTCGACAACAGTTCTGCGCGTTGCCGGTGCGGCTGCATGTCCAAGTTTATACAGCTGATAAAGCTAATATCATTACTCCGTATAGCTCTCTACAAATTTGCTCTCGCAATTGATGCTTCGCCTTTAAGGTGAAACTGCGACAACTTTTTCTTGTTTTTTTTTTTCGAGCGAAGCTATCTATGTCTCACTGATTCGTCTGTGAGTGCCGAAAACGCACTGCAGGAAAGCCAACTTACACAATGGAACTATCTGCGAATCAGCGCACACAATCGCACACCACTACAGTTTACATTCGCAGTTGAACCGATAAGAACAATGGGAACTGCAACGCCACGCTACCCAGACGAACTGTATATATCTGCATTGCATTACCCGCGTCACGCAATGCATTCCCGGCCGTCACCATGGGTAGGCCGCGGGTGCAGCGCACGGCAGAAGAAGAGGCTGCCGTACGCTAACGTAAGCGCGAGCGCGATCGTGCCCGTAAGGCCGATCCCGTGTATCGGCAATGGCATGCAGTCCGTGAAAGTGTGAGCGTGTAATCAACGGCTATACATGATCTAAAATAAAGGCTATGCAACTTAACGAAATGTGTCTTCATTCAACTTCAACGTTCAAAAAATACAATACTAAACAAGGAATCAAATTACATATGCATCGCATCGGGTCATTCAGCATTCCTTGGGTTCGCTACACGGTCATTGGCTTTGACTTTCATTCAATTTCAATGTGCGAAAGCTTCGCGTTCACCCATCTTTCTTGAAGGCTTTCATTTTTTTTTCTCGCGCGTTCTTGCCGTGCGGCGCACTTCCGGTGACGGTCACGAGTCCGCGAGCGCGTTTCGTTTCCCTTCGTGCACGAGGTCTTGCGAGCTGTGCACGAGAACACCGGCGTTGTTATTTCTGCGAACTGGATCCCCCAGTGCGCGCGCGTTTCGAGATGCTGGTACAGTGTACTAGCATTATTCTAGTACGCTGTAATGCTGGCCCGGCTCATGGATCCTTTTACCACGATACACCGCGTCGTTGTACCGCTGGCATGCACAGACTAGTGGTATGATAAGTCAGTGCCACATGAACATCACATGAATGCATCAACATGAAAACACGAGCGGATCAAAGAGCACGACCGCGCTCTGGAACACGAGTGAAGATGACATAGTTTCTTCCTCTGCGCGTGTCACTGCACGACGGTAGTTTAGTTTGTTAGTCTAGTTAATATAGTAAGTAATTTAAGAAATGAGTTAGTAGTTAGTAATCTGTTACTAACTACTAACACACGTTCGAACACTTCGTTCACTTGCGCATGCTTCCTTAACTCGCGTGTGGCATGGTAGAGCTGACATCAGCTGCATTGCTTCTATATTGAGATGTCCCGTGCAGTTGAGTTCGCTCTCGGTTGCTGATGCGAAATCGCTTGGCAACCAGCAGCGCTTTCGTCGTAGTAGGCATTCCTCCCCACTGTTTTCGATGTTGTCCGACGAACGCGATCCGTTTGGCTCTAAGATGTTTGCATCACCCACTTAGTTACTTTGCCGCTCGTATATTGAAAAGCCGTGCACCCATGACTTGCCTCCATGGCCGTCGGTGATATTTAAGAAGTGTCATCATCATAATCAGCCTATCTCCACTAAACCTGTCTTGCGCTAGCTGATTCCAACTTGCGCCTGAAAATTTCCTAACTTCTTCACCCCACCTATTTTTCTGCCGTCCTCGACTGCGCTTCCCTTCTCTTGGTATCCATTTTGTAACTCTAATGGGCCACCGATTATCCACCGTGTGATTGCTTTAGTGTTGCCCACGACAACCGAATTTGTGTTCTCCGGTGGTAGATCGAGCCCTGCGTCTTTAAGAAATCTGGCTGCAGCGTCTGTCACGTTTTGAAGGTCAAGGTAACCTTGAGAGCTCGTATGTATAGCGTGCTCAATCATTTGACCAAGGTTACTTCGGAATATCATGTGTCGCAAATTTCAAAGTAACGCAGAAACTTGTGCGAACGTGCAAGTCACCAATATGTATTTTCTCTTTGCAGTCGCGATGACGTCGCAACCCACCAACGAATCCGAGCTGCAGTTGTACAGGGTCCTCCAGCGAGCCAACCTTCTATCATACTACGATACCTTTATTTGTCAAGGTAAGCGACAGAGGCTCGGGGTAATCATGTGGCTGATCTCCCGCTATTTATTCTGCAGTTGTGAGGCCGTACTCTTTGCCGCGCCATAAACCAAGCCTTCTGTCAGCAAGCATGTTATGCTTTGCACCAATAATATGAAAATAAAAAAGGCGCATTCGTACGCAATAATTTCATTAGGTAAGAGCTCTTGACTTGGTCCTTTGCTTGCTGAAAAATAAATAGTTGAATTATACAAGGGAACCTTAGGTGCGCACTCCCAGTTTGTCTGCGGTTGAGCGAATAACGCACTGCGCGACTACACGGCGCGTCGACCGCCGCTGCATGCATTGCTGCTGTCACGATGGCGCACCTTGAGACCTAAGTACTGGGCACGCACGTGAATGAAGAATAATGCTCAAAAGGTCGGTATGAAGAGTCGTCAGACGCCAACGAAATATGACAGCGTGATTTTATAACCACCTCAAGCCAACAGTTACGGAAACCAAGGAATGCATTCGGGAAATTATTTGTAGTTTTAATTCACGTGTAGGTATGATAAGCTAGTAGGAAATAAAGGTGCACGAAAGAACAACTTGCCACACGTGGGGGACCAACACGCAGCCTCCGCATTACGTTGCCCCACCAATTGGGCTGCAGCTGTTCGGCGCTCGATATTCTTGGGCATTTATGTGCAAGATTTAACCCTGAGAGCCAGCACCACTCATTGTCATGGCGTTACATGTGGAACATCATTTTGACCGACAACGTAACGTGGTACTTACGTGAATTTTTATAGGCAGGCAGCTGACCAATAAACTCTCGTATGCTTGCTGAAGGCATCAATCCTGCATGCCGGAGTCGAAACCCATCGACCTTCTGCAATGAATGACTTGAAAGGGAGAGATTGCTTTTTTTCTTGTTATTTGCACAGTGAGAGTCGCGACTCCGGCACTTATGCCTGAGCTATTCGTTCTCACCATCGAGCAACAAAAACGTCGCTTTAAAGACAGATCAATCTGAGCCTATTTAACCATGCATCATAATTTAAGTATTTCTCAGAGCACAGCTAGCACTAACTTTTGTATGCCGGTGTACTGCCAATCTGTAGCTTGCAGCATCTTGTCCGGCCAGAATTCGTGACGACTTCGGGCTGAAGGGAGCGCATGCTGTCCTCGAGTTCCGAAGTAGTGAACAGTCGAATGTGTTTTATTGCTTCCGCGCACTTTCCACACAAACGATCGATGGCCGGCCAATGTGCTTTTCATCGTGCTCATCATCGCATCGCCTGAAAATACCGGTGCTCATGACGTCTGCATTTTTCATCTTCTTGGCGTGCAGAACATTATTGCTTCATCAACTTCGCTTTCGGAAGGAGAATACCGGAGCACCCATCGCCTCTTTAGGATTGCGCAACAAATGCTTCTCATAAGGCGTTCGTCGCGCTCAAACGGAATTCGTGCCAGTGCAAGCACGTGTTATCTCTGACACACACACAGTGCTGTGTCTGTGCCAAATGTACACTACAGTTGTCCCTGTCGTTCAGCTTGCGCTACAACGAATAGAAGATGCACTGGGGCGACAACCTTTCTTTGACGTCAACTATTATATCGCCTTCCAATTTTTTGTCGTCGATTGTCCTCGTCAGTGATCATCAGCACAGTCATCACATACCCATTGGGCCCAGGAGCGCTTACCCAGTAACGGCACATACCAAGTGGCATCATCATCGTCATCATCAGCCTCTATCCGCTGTAAGGCCTCCAGGGATGCAATTGATCGCATGAATTGATCAGTGAAATTGACCACAATTGACTCCTGTCTTTCGGTAGTAATTCTAACTCTGTCCTGCAAATTTCCTAATTTCATCACCTCACTTAATTTTCGGCCATCCCCTTCTGTAACTGTAATTGTCCATCGGTTATCTGCCCTATGCATTACATGGCCTGCCCAGCTCCATTTCTTTCTCATAATGTCAACTAAAATATTGACTATCCCCGTTTGCTCTCCGATTCACACCGCTCTCTTCCTGTCCCTTAGCGTTACGCCTAACATTTTTCGTTCCATCGTTCTTTCCTGACTGGCACGCTTCCAGTGTTTCCTGACTGGAATCCTGACTGGCAAACTCCCTGGAAGGATTCGGCAATGCCTGCCGTATGCACCCCAACCCAATTTTATTCTTCTGCAAGTTTTCTTCTCATGATCAGGGTCCCCTGTGAGTAATTTACCAAGGTCAACGTACTCCTGCACAAACTCTACAGTCTGATTGGCGATCGTGAAGTCTTGTTCCCTCGCCAGGATATTAAACATTACCTCTGTCTTTTGGCTAATAGTCTTCAAGCATACTCTCACACTTTCTCGGTTAAGGTCCTCAATTATTTGTTGCCATTCATGCCCAATGTCGCTGAACGGGACAGTGTCCTCTGCAAACCGAAGGTTGTTGAGATATTCGCCGTTGATCCTCACTCCTAAGCCTTACCAGTCCAATAGGTTGGATACTCTTTCTAAGCATGCAATGAATTGCATTGGAGAAATTGTGTCTCCTTGATTGGCCCCTTTATTGATAGGTAATTTTCTAGTTTTCTTGTAGAGGAAGGAGGTGGCTGTGGAATCTTTGTAGATGTTTCCCAAGGTATTCACGTATGCCTCCTGCACTCCTTAATTACGCAGTGCCTCCATTAGTGTTGGTATCTCTACTGAATCAAATGACTTTTCAGTGGTCCATACCGAAGCGTCATTACACACCGAGTGGTGGTTCCAGGGGCACCCAGTGGACCATAGATCCCAGTGGTTGTTGTGGCACTTATATTTAGACATCACCATTTCCGGTATCAGCCCACGAAGGAGGTTAGAAACTTACATTCCCCATACGCAAAACTAAGGGTAACTCGCCAAGAAAGATTTCGCATTTAACAGTTTCTGTTATATGAGAATTAATAGCTACACATTAGTTAGCAATTCTGCTGCGCAGGCAGGGGTTACTTACTGATTTCAGTAGCTGACAGCGGGAGAAAAAGTCGCAGTTTCGCCTGGAAGGAGAAGCATTAATTGCGGTAGGAAAATATTAGACAGATATGCGCAAGATGGTTGGTGGTTTCATCAGCTGTAAACATTAGCTGAAATTAACAAGCATGCTGTCACGCGTGCACAGGCAAAGAGGAACGCATGTCACTCTTTTTCTTTACTAGCTCGCAGAACGCTGGTGTGAAGAAGAGCGTCGGCAGCGGCGAGTGAATTCGTGCTGCCCCTCGCTCAACACGAACCTGGCGTGCGAGAACACAGCGCACATGAAGCATTAAACTATCTAAACCACCACAGGTTACCTGAAATATAGGACGCGCGCCAGGCGCCGTCGCAGCCGGAGTAGAAACGGAGGCGTGCGCTGCCCCCTCGTGGCGCGCACGCACCTCCCCGCTTTCCTCCCTTGCGCGCGGGAGAACCAAACCACCATCCTTCTCACCTGACGTTGTATGTCTCACCTACAGCATACGGCGCGTGGCCGCAATCTTATCGCACTGGGACTTTATATGGAATCTCAAGGTGACAGGTCTGTGTCAATTTCAGGTGCCTATTAACTGACTATATGCAAACAAGGATTCTGTCTAGATTTATTGTTTAATAACGTATAACACAGAGGAACCCACTGGCACTCTAATATATAAGTCGAAACACCGTGGTTATATATATAAGAAGGTTCGAGGGCATGACGAAGTAGGCAGCTCGAGCAGTGTTTGTGTGTATGCCGTGCGTTGGTGTTGGCGTTGCGGTGTTGTGACATTGCCGTGTCGAACGGATATTGCAGAACAAAATGTCGCGCTCTCTTTTTTTTGCTAGAGTTACTGTATATATGCAAGGGAGCGTATATACAGTAACTCCAGCAAAAAATACAGTTACTTCCTTTAGAGAGCCAGAGTTCCGCTTCTGGCTGAACGCGTGCCACTATTGGCCAAACGCGGTCACATGCGCAGAAAACATCTTCCTTCTCGGAAAGCGAACTTCACCGCGGCTGGCCGCACCGCCCGTTCGCCGCAGTCTTGAGGTGTCGTGAGGCTGGTCGTATCGCTATTTCGCAGTCTGGTCAAATAGCAGTGGAGCAGGATCGTGCGTGTACCTTCTCTGTCCTTCGGTGTATTTTTAAAGATATCAAGTCGGTGCTTTCCAGCGCCTCTGAGTCGCAGATATATGACTGGGTGCTGCGCACAAAATTGGTCCAACCAGCCAGAAAATGGCAAGGCATTCTTCTCGATTCCATGTGGAAGATCCGCCTCCATCTACGCCTTCAGTGGCTGCTGCGTATAGGAAATTGGGTCCCTCTCGTTAATCAGAAGATTGTGATTACTCTCGAACGACACGCAGCTGTCCATATATATCACAGCTCTTTATTCGGCAAAGATGAACAATAGGTGTTTCTTATGTTTCAAACGTCCCTATGCACTTGTTATTTCACCCGCTAATTAAGGCGTGCGAGCAAAGCGGCATGCGGCAGGTATAGCGTGAAGAAAATATAAATATAGCGCTGCTGTGAACATTTCTTGGATGCACAACAATAATGACCCGGCTTGATGCCATGCTGCAGAATTTCTTTATCGTGTGCTTACCCAGCCTCTGTCACATTCCGGTGACGGTAAAGAACAAGGCAGTGCGAAAACTCAGTCACAAATTTATTACCGGTGTCCGACGGTCACTTTCAATCGTGATCGGGCTCGATCCGGATTGAGTCCTTCCTGTAACTTGCGCAAAGGAACCAGTCGCGATCTAAAGTGCGCCGTGTGACACCCATATAACTTCATGTGGCGAACGTATGCCACACAAACAACTGCCAAAAGCGCGGCGAGCATGGTTGTCCAAATCGGCTGTATTGCGTTGCTATTCATACATGATTCGTATACATTCCAGCATGTTTCAGCAATGTGCACCACCATTCACGTCGAGCTCTCTGATTAGAATTGATTTGATGTATGGAATCGGCAACAACATTCTGGACAGTTTCAGTACATGCACGCACGTCTTGCACCAAGCGATATCATTGCAGTAGTCGTTACCCGGTGCAATGTGGTCGACAAAAACAGATAAAAGCAGGGAAAAACAGACAAAGAAGTTGCACAAGGCGATTTCCAAAGATGCACCCAACAGATCTAGCATGGAAGCATAATTTATTTAGTCAAATCGCGCAGTATAAAAGTTGGCAGTCTTTCCCGCGTCTAGTGCGCGCGAACTGCCTCCATCTAATCAAAATTCTCGTGGTTTTGATTATTGATCAAATACGAATCGCAGCCAACTTGTAGCGCTTGCTTTTGGGGAATCATTGTTTGCCCAAGGCTTCCTATTTTAAATTTGAAACCGTAGTGTTGCTATCGTGCAATAGTGTTGCTATCGGCAACGACATGAAACGCACCTTCGCCGCTGACCCGAGCGCCTCTGCTGCAGTTAGGAAGAGTGGCTTTCCAGCATAGTGTGAATGCTTAAAACGAAGCTCGGCTCATCGTCATCGTTAGCCCATATTTATGTCCACTGCAGCCTCTACCTGCGATCTCCAATTACGCCTGGTTTGCGCTAGCTGATTCCAATTTCCGCCTGCAAATTTCCTATCTTCATCACCTCACCTAGTTTTCTGCCGTCCTCGACTGCGCTTCCCTTCTCTGGGTATCCATTCTGTAACCTTAATGGTCCACCGGTTATCCATCCTACGCATTACATGGCCTGCCCAGCTCCATTTCTTCCGCTTAATGTCAACTAGAATATCGGCTATCCCCGTTTGCTCTCCGATCCACGCCGCTCTCTTCCTGTCTTGTAACGTTAGGCCTAACATTTTTCGTTCCATCGCTCTTTGTGCGGTCCTTAACTTGTTCTCGAGATTCTTTGTTAACCTCCAAGTTTCTGCCTTATATGTTAGCACCGGGAGAATGCAATGATTGTACACTTTTCTTTTCAACGACAGTGGTAAGCTCCCAGTCAAAATTTGGCAAAGTCTGCCGTATGCACTCCAACCCAATTTTATTCTTCTGTACATTTCTTTCTCATGATCAGGGTCCCCTGTGAGCAATTGACCTAGATAAAATTACTCCTTTACAGACAATAGAGGCTGACTGGCGATGCTGAATTCTTGTTCCCTTGCCAGGCTATTGAACATTATCTTTGTCTTCTGCATATTCATCTTCAACCCCACTCTTACGCTTTCTCGGTTAAGGTCCTCAATCATTTGCTGTAATTCGTCGCCATTGTTGCTGAATCGGACAATGTCATCGGCAAACCGAAGGTTGCTGAGATATTCGCCGTTGATCCTGACTCCTGAGCCTTCCCACTCTAAAAGCTTGAATACTACTTCTAAGCATGCAGTGAATACTATCGGAGAGATTACCCCTTTTTTGATAGGTAACTTTCTACTTTTCTTGTGGAAGACCAAGGTAGCTGTGGAATTCCTGTAGATATTTGCCAAGATCTTAACCAAGTTCTCGGGTGCTCCTATCTAAATACATGTAAAAGGAGAATTAGTTTTTCTCGGCAACCACTGCACCAGATTAGACAAGGTCTGTTGCGTTTAAACGAAAACTTAAAATCTGGTGACCGTTGGTTTCTAATATTTGATTTAGGTTGCCATTTTGTTTTTAATTGCCAAAATCGAAAATTTTCAGGAAACGAAACTATCAAATTTACAACTCTGTAACTAAGCACTGTAACTTTGACGAAGATAGGTCCTCCTATCGAAACGTTGGCCAGCCTTTCTGAGGCACCTTATCCCTGTTTATAATCCTTATTCCTCGTAAGCAATAAAAATGATATCACAATTCGGTGCTTTCCACTTAATGATACATCTAAAGCGGACAAAATTGGTATATTCCACATGAATCTCATTGAATTTAGCAATACAGCTTTTGCAGAACTCTTGTACACAACGTAACGAATTCGGGTAAAGTATAAATTGACAAATTAAATTTGTGCGCTTGGAATTATCTAATGGACGCCGTTTACAGAACCGCGATAGCTGTTCTTTCTGCAGAGCTATTAATTTGCAAACTTCGAGCTTTCGAATATTTAAAAATTATTTAACAAATGCAGGTCCTAAATTGAAATTCCGCTTCCAACAGTCACTAGAATTTAATTTTCTCTCTCAGATGCAAGAAAATTCATTAAAATCGGTCGAGGGGTTATCTCAGAAAAGCGTTTCTGCGTTTTACATGTATTTGAGTGGGCCGCATCGTAGTTGGGCCCGAGCTAAAGCTTCCTCTTAAGCGTGCAAGAAGGCGTAACGTGGCATTGCAGATAACGTGGAATTGCGGATAACGTGGCATTGCGGAAACAGGTAGTCATGTATCGACTACGCCTTAGTCTCAGAAACGGTCTACGACGAACTAAACCAAATGATGATAGACGAACATGGAAAAAAAAAACTGCTGGCTCTCCGGTAATCGAGAGTAGTTGTACACTCTAAGAAAAATGCCGGGGAAAACGGGAGTAACTAGGCTGTTAGTCCTAAAAACGGCGCTTTCGTCCCTCAAAGGACTACCTGCAGGAGTGTGCGTGTCGTGTGCAAATTTTGAGAAGTAAGTGTTTAGTCCCTGGTCAAAAATAACGCAATGGAAGGACGAACGGCAACAGTTACTTCCCATGCACGTCGCTGTTTTCATCCGTGTCGTGGAGTGGTGCGCCGAAAACGGTACTGTCTATAAATCGTGAATAATTTGAAGTTCCTGCACTGTGTATTGAACTACGTGGAAAGCAGCACTTTATCTCTTCGTGAGAAAACTGCGTGAAACTTACAATGTGGAGTGTGAAGAACCATGCAAGTCAAGTGCAAGCCATAAGTGAACGATACACACTAAACGCGCAAGCCATTGATGGACTGCCAGATGTTTTTAGTCAGTGTACCTAAGTTCCTTCCGTTCCAAGGATATTACATATTTAAGCGAAGCGATATGTAGCTCAAACGGGGCACGCTAAGCGACAGATAAGTTCGCCTTCTCTGTCGTCTTGCGTGTCCCGTATGCGCTCTCTACACGCACGTACATCGCGTAATGTCTCATCGCGTTATCGGGCAGCTTTCTTTTTGCAGTCGCATGGTTGCAAGTACACGCAGCGTTAAACTCTCTCCGCATAGCATACACAAAATGCCGAGTCTCTTGCATTGCTGCACCTGCGTTTCGATGCTTAACGTCGTCTCAGTATCCGGTCTCGTCAAGCGAGCTGTGCCGTGGTGTAGTGGGTAGGGTACCTGATTTGTGAGCGCGAGGACGTGAGTTCGAGTCCTACTTTGGAGCCCTTTGTTCTTTTTTACAGCGTAAGCTGTTATGGGCTCATTCCAATAGCCGTTTCGGTTCGTGATGATGCCGGTGTTTGGCCGTAACCGCTATCGCCGGAAAGGCGAAAAAAAGTATCCGCTCTCCGCCGGGAGCGGGTACTAACCCAGGCCGTATACTTTACCACTGAGCCACGCAAGCGCTTGCTATCAGACACCAGAAATATTCCCTTTAAACGCGCCCTATAGGCAGGCGCGCAGGCGCAGACGACCCGAGACTCCGCCAGTATGATGGCGCCATCTAGTTAAAGTGTCTGCAACAGCCGCGCGGGCAGGCGCAGGCGACGACATGCGATTCAGACGAGGTGCGCAATCAACGCTATCCCGATGTTAGATGTGCGCCACGTATTCTGGGTGCCTCTTCGGTACACGTTATGGTGTCTCCTCGCAAGGCACGAACCGCTGCTGAAGAAGCGAAAACGCAAGACATGAACTAATAGCATAAGCATTAAAAAAAAAGAATGAAAGGCAAATAATAGACATCGCAATAAACATAGAGAAGAAAATAGGGGCGTTTCCTACAACGGTGACGGGACAATATAATACACTGATAGACGTTGTGCAGCAGCAAATAAGACAGCCGCGGCTAATAATAATAATAATAATAATAATAATAAGACTGTTAGATTGAAAAGAGAAAACCACGTAAGTGGTAGAAGAAGGAAATAAAGCAAGCTGTAGAAGGCGTAAACATGGGCCAAGGGATCATCGAGAAGCCAAAACGTTGGGGTTACGTTAAGAAGAGGTGTTCCTTTGACGGAACAAATACCGAGAAAAGAAAAAATGTCACAGTTTCGCCCTAAGGGCGAATCAATGAATGCGATAGCAACACAGCAATGTCATACGAAGTAAGGTGAGCGGCCTTGGTAGCAATATGAATTGTAGTAAACATGAGCTGATTAAGTAAGCAGGTGTGCTGCGGCGTAAGTAGACCGACATGAAGAGAGACTCGATGACCACGAGAAGGCGCGTGTGAAACGGTGGTGTTGATGAGAAGCGCTTCCCGTGGGCAGCGCGTGCGAAGGGACACACCTGTAGTGCTGCACTGCCGATCTGGGCAGCATTGCATGTGTAGCGTGCGTTGGAAAATGTGGCCCGACTAGTACTAACTGAATGAACAAGCGTGGAGTGAGCGCGCACAAACAAACATGAATAGATCACACTGAATGACTGCAGCCAACGACTGTCAAAACGCTGGCAGCGGGCGAAGGTACGTGCGGTCTATCGCTTCAACGGAAACTGAGCGGCGAAATAAAGGTCAGAGCCGTGTGGAGATAAGAGACTGCAAAAGAGACAAAGGCGCACCAGAAAGAATCTGGAACCATATGGTGTTTTAGTCTTCGTTCTTTTTTTGGCAAATATTTTGAAGCAGCGGCTTGTTACGTTTCTGACTCGGTAAGGTTCCTCGGTGTGGGCACTATCTGATAATTTTCTGCCTAATCGCTCGTGGGTGTGCTCAGTTCCGTTATATTTGTTCTTGCTGAGCACAAGACTTGAAACGTAGCTGTTCTGTACATTGTAATACCTTGTAGCAAATGCGTATTATCGTTAGTAACTCGCTTACTCTTGTGGACCGTCACGAAACATTCAGCTTCGGCCATTCGTGCGCTATCGGTGTAGTACCGTCACTTATTGTGCGTATAATGTGCGCATATATTCATGTGTGCGCCCATTCACTTATTCTTGACACGTTGGCGAAAGAGTGGGTGTAAGTTTCCGTGCTGGTTGGGGTAGATATGTGTAGATACTGTGCGCGAAACCTCGAGCGGTACTCACTCTTGCCCACGTACCGGGGCCTTTCTTTGAAGGTTAGCTATACAACACTGGCGGATGAGCAGATTTGTGTATCCTCGAGGAAAGCCGTACATCTCGAAGTACCGGAAACATTTACTAATGCACACGTCTACAATCCACATGATTCAAACCAGCATGGAATGGAGCACAGTGCGTTAGCGAAAACTCAGTTGCATTTCCGACAGCTGATCGCACAGAAGCAAGGTAGAAGCGGTAATGGTTTCGTATTCGTAATTACGTAGAAGCGGTAATGGTTTCGCCGTAAGCGCCATCTCGTTTCTCTAGAACAAACTGCTCCGCGAAAAGGGTCAATATATGGGAAAGACTCCATCGGGTGATGCGGAAGGTTGCCTCAGGCAGCGGCATTCTTTCGGAATTACTTTAGTGCTGGCTGCGTTATTAAACGCAAGTAAATTGAAGGCGTCGTCAGGAATTGCCTTCAGGACGGGGCCGGGCAGTTATATCGCTCTCAGACATGTGGTCGACGGCTTTGCGACAAAGAGCCAACGTCGAGAGTGTAAGACAAATAAAGCGTGATAGCATTGCAGAGGGCTGATGATCAAACGGGCTGCCGAAAAGTTATGGAGGTATTGTTTTTTTAAAGTGGCCTACTAGTCCCCTCGTGTGAATTCACAACCGTGGGGTGCCGCCGAAGTAAACCAGTACTTTTGCGAGCGTTGTATTCCTGTTGTCATGGTGCCTTCACAAACTCCCGGTCACTCGGCCAAATTACGGCTATACGTACAGGAGCCCATATATAGAAGCTCCTGGCCAAATATGCGTGGGTATTGTGGAATTTATCGCCACCGTCTGCTCTCGTCGTGCGAATGGCATAAACCCGCAGGAAACAACGAAAATCGACGGAACATATATGAAGCGCGATCATGAACTCGGCTGAGTGCAGTGTTACGTGTTTCTTCTATAACTGAATGCAACGCGGGTTCATTTAAAAAAATAACTTTTTACTAAGCCTACAGTTGGTGTTTCTTTTCTAAATGGCAAGGCCCACGGTTAATTACTTGGTTATTTTTTAACGCGAACCTTCCTTCGGCTTTGCTTCAAGGGAATGCCACGGTTGAGTTCCTTTCGCTTCCGTCCGTTTATAAAGATTTGTGCACATTTTGTCGCTAGCAAGGCAACTCGGACGTTGTGTGTCTCTGTATAGTGCCTCTTCCTTCTGCGTTCAGCAGCATTCACTAATCACGTGTTAACGGAAGCCGTATCCTCGTGGGGCACGGATTGATTAGAGAAGTGTCGTGTGGTTTCAGTGAAAGGAGCCAATGGTGTGACGCATGCGCAGGAGGCGATGATGTGCAGCAATTGTGCGAGGCGGGCGAAGAAGAGTTCCTCGAGATCATGGCCCTCGTGGGCATGGCCAGCAAGCCTCTTCACGTTAGAAGGTTGCAGAAGGCGCTGCAGGAGTGGGTCAACAACCCAGGTAATGCTTTCTTGTGCACGGAAGCTGTCTGCACGCATTGCATGAACCTCATTGGATATCGACCCTTCTTATATATGTTGCGGCGTTCGCTGTCGGAATCGCATTTCTTTACCAGAAATGGCTCACACAGAGACAAAGGAGGAAACTAACCTTTACCAAGTCAGTGTACCGACAACTATACGTAATTGTTCTACACCTATCGCCGCGCATTATTGGCTGGTCCTGAAACGTTGCAGGGTTCCATGTGCGGCATCGTTAAAGCCTTGCTTCCTGAGGCGCGTTACACGCTTTCGGTTTACTGTATGCGAATACATTTCTGGTTATTCTGCAAACACCATTTTTGTGAATCCGCAAGGTTCTAGAACAAGTGCATTCTCGGGAACATGTTACACAAGCTTGTACATTAGAAAGCACTGCACTAATTCCTTCACCCGTTTCTTTTTCTTCTTTTTTTCGGGCACAGAGAGGATTAATTTAGTTTTTCAACAAACAACTATACAGCAGAAATTATTATTACATGGAGGCTAAATGCGAGCACCCACTGCGTTTGCGCAGAAGTACTTACCCGAGACTGATCACGAACAGAGTGATCATTCAGCGTGTTGGGTGACTAGTTAATGCGTTTTCCTTCTCTGTGTGATTAGGACCATCAGAGTGGACAGAGGCTAACAACCAACATCAGTTATATACAATTCCTTTCCCGTACAGAATTGTTTGCTTGTATACCTCAAGTTTATAACCGTTTGTGGGTGCTCTGTCTTTAAACGGTTCCTCCAAGTGGAGGTGAACATCGTTCGTGTCTGAAAACACTGAATCTCGATTCCTATAGTCTGACCAGCAATGCTGTTTCGCCATGGATGAGGGGAAGAAGTGTTCTTGTCTATAAGGATTCGTACGTACTCTGGATTTTACGGCATGAGCACTGCGAAACAAAAGTCGAAATCCACTTCTGCGTGCCTCAAATTGTCGGCGAACAGTTTGCGAGCGCACAGAAAGAAATTGTTTGTGGCTGAGCGCCACAAAGAAGGCGACAGGAATAAGCGATTGCAATGACGATCCTGTCATCGATTTATTTTGTTGCCTGAACACTTCTTACCATGGACACACGAACAAAAAATAAATTAACATCTCAATACACGGCTTCAAGTGGAAAAGAAGGACTTCCGTTTATTTGCAACTGTGCGCAAGGCAGATGGGGACAATGTTCAGGGAGCGTGTACTTTTCAGTTTCTACACCTACAAAAACTGGATTCTGAGAGTTAGTCACTATCGGAATCGGGGATTTTCTAGTGTCTTTGTATGGATTATCCGATAACGCAATTTTACCTTATCTCACTTCTCCTTGTATTTTGCGTTGTTCGCTGCAGACGACATTCCATATTATCTGTAGAATTTCCGTTACAAAAATAATTAATTCTATTGCTTAATTTGTAGCACATCAACAGATAACGGCACTTCTGAGTATGCGCGTCGCTGCGTAACACCCCTCACGCGAAAATATTTCAAATATTCCAAGTAATCACTTTGTTTGCGATCGTGGAGCCACCAATGGTAGGAATCATGAGTGGATTGAGTGTTGCGGTCCAATATATTTGCAATAAAAATTGCTTCCGATACTTTACATCATTGTGGGATTCGTGAAAGGCTTTACAAATAATGCGATCTTATTTATCACACAGAAAGCAAGTGGCTCAGTTAGCTAATACATGTTCTGCAGTTAAATCAATCCAAACTGGTGTACCACTATAGGTAGCATACTTGGGCCTCTCCTCTTTAATCTGTACCTTAATGATATTATAAATATAAACCCTGAAGTAAAATTTATTATTTATGCGGATGATGATACTATCTTCTTCTCAGGGAAAATTATTTCAGAAATTATATCCGCATGTAACGAAACCTTGAATGCGCTGGGAAAATGAGCAACATCAAACTCCATGCGTCTAAATGAAAAGAAAACTAAGGCAGTAATCTTCCGACCAATAAACAAAATAATTCTGCCGCACCAACCCATAGTACTGACCTCCCGTAATATAGATCAAATGTCTTGGCGTAGTTCTTTCTTGTCATATGTCTTGGGAGGATCATGTAAACTATCTAACCACGAAGTTAGCTCCAATCACCGGCATAGAGGGCCGAATAAAATATCAACTATCAACACGAACTAAATTGCTTCTTTATAACACGCTTTTTTATTCTCACCTCAACTACCGCCAACTAGTATGGGGAGCCTCAGCTCCCTCTAGCTTGCAACGCATTCATCTTATACAGAAAAAATACATTCGTCATGTTTATAATGCACCATACCGATCCCACACATCTCAACTTTTTCTCAATGCCAGAGTAATCAGTATACACAACATGTATAAATACAGACTGAGCGTGAAGTTCAAAACAGAGATAAGAGAAAACCTCAGTAGTCTACAAATTCTTGCAAATTTCGAAAATAAATTACCATGCTACCCAACTAGATATGCAGAAAGCTGTTTAGTTCATACTCCTCGTCTTAATACCGGACAACAGCGTTTATCTTCCACGTTACCCTGTCTTTTGCACGCCTACGAATTAGATGGCTTTGATTGATTTTCTTGTTCTTATCGGTACCTCCGCATAATGTACAGTCCTTAATTTTGCACACTTCCTTTCGCGGTGATTTCATGTTGTTCCGTGGTTTTTATTGTTAATAGAATCTGTTTCTGTTCAAGACACCATCGTTACCCTGTTTCTTACATTTCACTTACTGTGCCAATTTTGTGTGTACTTTTATGCGTTGATATGCTGCTTCTGCCATAATAAACAAATCAGGGGCTGTGGGCTGGTCAAGCTGCATGTGAGCAGCTTTTTTCCCTTCGTCCTCCCATCTAATATGTATGTAGGCCAAAATAAACTTTTATTGTTATTATTATTATTAATCAAAGAACGCACAAAGCCAGATGGCCTTGGCGCGCTGCACGCAAAGCTGTAGCCGCTGCATTCCCAGTTGTGTTAGTAATAAAGTGCACGGCGGAGAGAAGCGGTTTTGGTCAGTTACTATATACTCGCAAACACGGCGCACAATGTGGCAACGATGGGAATGCGTGGTAATATGCGGCAATCAATGAGGAATACTAAAATAGTGGAAGCGAGGGTAGGGGCAACAATGATTGTGATATTGGTAACGTGGCTGTTTCACATTGAACTGATTCGACGAAATTTATAAGGTGCGAATATCCTATAGCTAATGCGTACTGCACATCTGATTTGGCGAGTTATTCTTTTATAAGGAAGAGTGACGGGTAAGTGAAGCGGCGTTTGTTCTCCTCCACGGAAGCTTTGTACACAATGAGTGCGAATTGAGAAGAGCGCACGATGAGGTGCGCTCCATATATCACGTGCTGCGCATGCATGGCCGCATATATACGAAATGCGGAAGGGAGAGACGGCCCGTGCAATCAGTGTGAACGTTTTCTTTTCTGTAGGCGTGAGCTCGGCGCGTCATCAATAGAGCATTGTGCGTAACATTCTACTTTCTCACATCGTTATATAGGATGGTCTAGGTTTTCGATGACGTTCAGTCTCCGCACGGCATCTTCTGCACGCACAACTTCGGGAAGCTCACGAACCTCTGAACAGCTCTGTCTCGCGGTCCGTCATACTTTGCGTCACGTTGCGCATTTGGGATGTGCGCCGTGACGTGTGCAGCTCAACTGTCGTGCCAACCTTGGCCATCAGCGAATTGAAGGATGTCCCGACCGGCGCTGTCCAGATCGCTCTTCTCGCTTGCGGGATGCCGGTCGACCATACGGAACATCACCGCTCCCTCTATTTCATCAATCATATAACCATGCTTTGTTTAAAGTGGTTCATCACTTGTATTGTGAACAGGCGCTAGTATATTGTACGATACAATTATTATTCCGTGTATACATGCTCTAGCTTTGTTGCCTGTACCACTCAGCCGGTCATCACGAGAGTATTTGAGTAAACAAATGCATTCACAAAGGCGCGGTATTACTCTCTTGCCTGTACACGCTTGCTCAGTAGAATGGTGAATTTCGTTTTGAACCGCTATGCCGGTTTCCACAGCCAGTCTTGGGTGCAAAACCAGACTAATTTGCTCACGCTGGTATAACCTTTGAACACTGGTGGTAACAACATCAAAAATAGTGGATTACAGCAAATTGGTGTCGCTAAGAAATGCTTCGCTCAACGAGGCGAGAGACATACTAAAAAATCAACATCAGATGAGGCGCGAGCTACTCAGGTATTGTCACGCTGTAATTAAGTGAAACAATTGTTATTACGCGTAAATGTTCTTGCTGCGGCTTTCGTTTTCTTGCTCCCTATTTCTCGCGTATCCTGATAGAATTGCGCTTTTAGTATTAGGTGTGAGACAGCACGGTCGCATTCCCAGTGGGCGGTTTGGCGTAAGTAGAATACGGTCTCGGTACGTGCGTCAGGCCGTAGCAGCGAGTTAGCTTGTGCTATGACGTCACTCCTGGGCGTCCCTTCTGCACACGCGCTTTTTTCGTCTCTGCGAGCTTTGCCCTGCCTGGGAGCCGATGAGGCAGCGTGCGCGAACCGCCCTTTTTCTTTTTTTCCCCTGTGCCCACTGTCCGTCGAGGCTGCTGTGGTTTACGCGATCCCAGCGTGCGTGACAAACGCTCCGCCTCTCACCCGCTTGTATATTCCTTTTCCTTCTTCTTCTTTTTTTGTTTTGTTCCTTCTTGATAGAAACGAACGTAGCAAAAAAAAAAAAAAAAATGTGCTTGGAGCCGCGCGGCTCAAAGCAGCGCGGCTCCAAGCACATTTTACAGTACAGCTCTCAGTAACGCGGAAGGGATTTTTGGTGGAACAGCCGAAGCAACCAAACTGCAGCAACGCTCTGCCTAGCCTTTTCAGTGGTGGTCTGCTCCTTCTCTTCTTTTTGCCAAAAATCTAAATAAAAAAGAGGCAAGGTACGGTGACAGGGCGGGAAAAAGCTTTAAAGCAGCGAAGAGGGGTGGAGAGGTAAGCCGTCACGTGACCGTCCTGGGAGCAAACCGCCCTTCTCACCTCGGCTCCCGCATTTCCTCCTCCCATGGCCGCCTTTTTTCCCATTTTTTCTCCCTTCCGTGCAGTGACGGTGGCATGGAACCACCATCCGTCTTCTTAAAACCTCCCCCCTTTATTCTTCTGTCTCCCTGTGGGGAGCTTCTTTCTTTCTTTTTTTCCTTTTTTTTCGGTGCATTTTTTTTTCTCTCTCGCTCTTTTCGGTCAATGTTTGTCGCCGGGTGCCGTTCTGCAAATCCGTTCTTTATCTCGCGCTGGGAGGAGGGGCTTGGTCGACCGTCCGTCGTTATTTATACTTTACCGCTTCTAGATTCTCCTCCGATCTCACCTTGTTCTTAAAAACGTCCCCGAATTGAATGGGCGGAGTTTACCCCCTTGGGTGCGCATTTTATTTTTCTCCATCACTCCTCGAGCAAGCTAGAAAGACAAGCGCTGAAAAGGACAAGCAAAAAACGCTGTCGCACCGAACAGCAGGGCTTCCAGCACGCGGGAGGTGTGAGGCTGTCTTTGTATCCGCCTTGGAAATATTCGATTGGATTTTGGCGCGTGCGACGTTTAATCTCCCTCCACTTTTTTCTGTAGTTGCTCTCGGTGGTCTGCATTCACTTTTTTTTTTTCAGCTGACGTTCGTGTCGCGTGTTTATCTGTGCCAGCCTGTATTCTTAACTGACGCCGCGCCGCCATATTTGCTCCCTCGCCCAATCAGAAGTCGCCATCTTTGTACCCTCTCCCGGCTCGGGGGTGTAGCTGGCGGCCATTGTTCCCAACTCGTGGTGCGGAACGCTTCTCTAACTGGCAACCGAGCGCCAATCACGAAAGTCCGTGCTCGCACCGGAAAAAGCTGCCTGCACACATTAAGGCCGCGAGCTTCTTGCAGCTTCTCATATGTTCTGTGAGCATTGAGGGTGTACTTCCTCTAGCCGTTGCCATGGCAAACGAATGTGCACAATACTCTTTGTTGTATGCTGAGCGAAGTGAGCTAAGACAAACCCTTCGATATCGCCCGGTTGTCCGCGGTAGTTCACGCATAACCGAAGGAATATTCTACCGAGAAGTGAGAGACAAGCTTCCGGTTTCAGACGATACATTTGCATACGTCATAGTTACACTAAAGGCACCTCCGTCAGATATTCTTTCCAAATGTCTCTGTATGTATAATTTCCGAACAATTAGACAAATGGTGGCTGTGCCGTTTCTGACGTTTCGGAATACAGACCTATATGTTTAACTGTAACGCTGTACGCTCCTGAAACACGTGACCTTTCCCGCATCAATGATATTTTCTTTTTTTTCACTGATGAATGCCATTATGGCTCAATAATTTCATGCGAAACTGGAATATTTTAATTCACCGCTACTTGCACCTTCATATGGATTCCCTGTTAAAACTTATGATTTTATACATTTTTGACAGCGCCTGCGTTATTCGCATTTGTATTATACAAATTATGTACTAATGTATTCCCACCCCTTATGTAATACCCCTGTCAAGGGGTCTTTAAGGTATTAAAATGAAATGAAATGAAATTCAACCGATCATTCATGCCGCTTTCTCGATCTGCCTGTTTTGTTATGCATTGAGTGCCTTCTTTTAAATCGCAAGCAATATCATCACCAACCTCTTTCACCACCAACCACCATCACCACCAACCAACAATTTAATGTGTGAACACGGCGCTTACAATACACGGTGGGCCCCCCAAAAAAACTGTAACCTCAAACTTGAAGCTTCAAAATGATCCCCTGTAAGGAAAGAACGATGCAAACCGGCGGAGGAAATAGTTTGATCGGGATGTGTTTAGCTGAGAGTAAAAAAACGAATACGCATCTCTTCGAGAGCTATGAGGCAGAGATTGACCACGTATTGTCACATTGCAGTGATGCTGAAGAGCACAGTAGTAAGAACATTGAGTCGCGAAACTAATTCTTTATTGGGCGTGCCCACAATACAAGTGACACTCAGGCAGAGCAAGACTGGGACGAGCACAAGCGTCGGTCTTCGACAAACGGATCGGCCGGTCAGTTGCGCTTCAGTTTTTATGAATGACTCGTACAAGCTTCCAGCGTAATCGCTGGTGGGAGTCGCATGCCTTGTTCCAGAAAGCACAACACTATTCGCATTGCGCATGCAGTCTGACTGTGCACGGTTCGGCGACAGCGTAGTCAGCATATAGAATATTCGAGTAAGTTCCGAATCGTGCAGACGCCTCTTGCGTTGAGCGACAACTTCAAGTTGTTAGCGGGTAAGTTGCGGTCCTCGGAAAAAGGATAAACAATTAACTAGACGTGTCAGTATTAAATAAATCAAATAATACATTATACTGGGTAAGGTAGTGCATAAAATTAGACACAACTTGTTAGAAAAAAATAAAATAAAAAGATTTAATGGCGCATTAAAGTGGAGGAGGAAATAAGATCAGCTCTGGTCTTCCCAGGTGTGAGACCGCGGGAAACTAATGCCGGCTCAATAAATTCATGTCATTGGCCTAACCAATATGATCCTATTGGAACATTCATATCTGTTGGTTGCAGTGCATTGAATTTGTAGAGGAGATATAATAGGCTTGCGAAAGAGAATATATTGCCGGGCTTTCCGTTGCGCAAAAATCCAGATTTTATTACATAACTTACAGTCTCTTACATGACTAACAAGCACAAGAAGTTTTGGCTAGCAATTTCACTTACAATGCACTACAGAATGATCTGGCAGTCCGATTGGCCAAGACAAATGTGCTCATGAATTTAACAATTCCTTTATTTTTATCTTTACACTGAAAGATCATTCCAATGTACCGGCTAATAACGATTTAAACTGTGGAAGGCATCACATCTTTAATCATTTTAAGGTAACAACTAGTACTGGTACAGATAATATCAACACAAAATTTAGTAATTAACTTTAGCTCCTAGCTGCTAATTCATGTGCATGTCTTTCAGCTGTTTTAATCTACTGGCATCGTTCCGCATGATGGGAGAATTGACAAAATCATCCCTGTTTACAAATCTGGAAATAAAATTAACATAAATAACTACCCTCCGATATCGCTATAGTTTGCACCTAATAATGTATAATGGAACACGTCGTATACCCACATAATTCATTTCCTAGACCCGATCCAGATTGCTGGTTCATCAGAGCATGGGCATCGCAAGGGATTGTCGTGTGAAAGCCAGCTGACAAACCTACTTCACGACTTACACTCAAATCTCGATCGTAACCTGCAGACGAAAGCTATTCTTTATATTTTTCAACGGCATTTGAGGAAATATCACATACACTAGTAATACTAAAGCTTAGTCATTTCAACATACGTCCTGACATTCTTGCATGGATCAAATAATTCCTGTCTAACCGTTCCCAAATTGCTTTTATTAACAACCACAACTCCACTTCCCTCCCCGTAACATCATGTGTCCCACGAGGATCCGTTCTAGGGCCCCTTCTGCTCTTGATCCTTCTGCTTCTGTTCCTGATCTTGATCAAAGTGGTGGAGGCGCGTCAAGATCCCGACGTCCTCGTGCGTTCCCGCCCTACCTGGAGCTACGGTCCGGTCGACGCCTGCGCCCGGCCACCCAAACAGCTATGGCCACCCCTACGGCGGCCGCTGGCACTATCGCTACCCCTAACGCTCCCACACCCACGACATCGGCTGCACTGACATCGTGCACCATTACCAGTCATCAACGCGATCCACCAGTCTTTGCGGGTCTCCGCGGGGATGACGTCGACGACTGGCTCGACAATTACAACCGCGTGAGTTCGGCCAATGGGTGAACCGACAGACAGAAGTTGACTAATGTCGCGTTCTATCTGACCGGCGTTGCGAAGACGTTGTATTTTAACCACGAAACTGACGTCGCCGACTGGAGAGCTTTTACAACCAGCTTGCGGCAAATCTTCTCTTCTGGATCTGGCCGTTCAGAAGTCGCCAAACAGAAGCTCGCTGCGCGTGTTCAACTTCCACATGAGTCATATACTTCGTACATCGAAGATGTCCTGGCTCTATGCCTCCGCGCCAACATTGAAATGACGAAAGCCGAACGCATTCGCCACATTCCTAAAGGGATTGGTTCCATCGCATCCAACGCCTTAGCTGTTCACAATCCTGCGTCAGTCCAAGAAATTACATCGACCTGCCAGCGCTTGGACGAGCTTCAGTCCCTCCGTCTTCACCATGAGAGCCTCCTCATTCCGATTTACGTGCTCTTATCCGCGCTATTATTCGCGAAGAACTTCATGATAAGCCACAGAGGCTATCCACTGTTGCTTCCGCCCCATCCCCAACGTTCGAATTGTGCCACCTTGTGAAGCAGGAGTTGGCAGCCATGACGACACCGACAACGTCTGTTGCCCCAGCAGCGTTCCAGATGCCCACATACGCGGATGTCGCTGCAATACCACCTGCCGCTGTCCCATCTGGGCCTCCTGACCTTACCTGCGGCCATTTGGCCTCTATGGGCTCCACAGTACCTGCTGAACGTTCGTATCCTAAGTGGCGTCCACCTCGATCGGTCTGCTTTTACTGCGGTATACAGGGCCACATATCGCTTACTGCCGTCGCCGCCAGCGGTATGCACGCCGAGGCTATGCCGATGTCGAGTGAGACGAGATCTGATGACACGATGCTTACTACCCAGCACCTCCAACACTTTTAAAGACGAAAGACAACCAGGACAGGCAGCACTAGCAGATCCGTTTATTCCGCAGGCACGGCCCAGGTTCAAGCTCGAAGAAGAAGAACAGGGATGAATATGGCTATGTACAAATGAGAACGATGAAACGTTAGTGGTGGTGCGAGATAACGCAGTCGTCAGCAAACATGCGTATGTGGGAGGAGAGGTGTAGAGTCTGATCGTTCATACATTATATATATATATATATATATATATATATATATATATATATATATATATATATATATATATATATATATACATAACACTTGCCGTGGTGGCGAAGTCAGCTAAGGCGTTGCGCTGCTGAGCAGCGGATCGCGGGATGAAATCCCGGCCGCGGCGGCCGCACTTCAGTAGAGGCGAAATGCAAAAACGCCTGTGTGCTTGCGTTGTAGTGCACGTTAAAGAAGCCCCGGTGGTCAAAATTGACAAGGAGCCCTCCACTACGGCGTGCCTCATAATCAGAACTGGTTGTGTCACGTAAAATCCCAGAAAGAAGACATATATATATATATATATATATATATATATATATATATATATATATATATATATATATATATATTGTAAGCACATTTACCGTACTTGACTCCTCCCTCATCACTCCGACAATTAATCCATGGCTCAGTGGTTGCAGAGCATCTGACCAAGGCGGCGGTCAGACCTGCTACGCGGCAGAGGGTGCTAAGGATCTCTGGGTCCGGACAGGCCGCCAATGGAAACTGAACCTGGCAATGTTCAACACGCGCACCCTCTCGAGGGAAGCTAGCTTAGCAGGACTATTTGAAGAATTATCAGGCATTGCCTGGGATATTATTGGCCTTAGTGAGGTTAGAAGAACTGGTGAGGCTTACACAGTGCTAACTAATGGCCACGTCCTCTGCTACAGAGGCCTTCCAGATAAGAGAGAATCCGGGGTAGGATTTCTAGTCCATAACAACATAGCAGTCAGCATTGATGAATTCTACAGCATTAATGAGAGCGTAGCAGTCGTCAATAAAGCTGAATAGGAGGTACAAAATGAAGGTAGTTCAAGCCTACGCCTCAACCTCTAGTCACGATGATGAATAAATAGAACAGTTTTATGAAGATGTTGAATTAGCAATGAGAAAGGTGCAAACTCAATATACTGTAGTCATGGGCGACTTCAATGCAAAAGTGGGGAAAAAGCAGGTTGGTGAGCAAGCAATTGGCAACTACGGTATCGATTCTAGGAATGCAAGAGGAGAGATGTTAGTAGACTTCACGGAAAGGAATAGGCTCCGAATAATGAATACCTTCTTCAGGAAGCGCAGCAATAGGAAGTGGACCTGGAAAAGCCCTAATGGAGAAACAAGGAATGAAATAGATTTCATACTCTCTGCCAATCCAAGCATAGTGCAGGATGTAGAAGTGTTAGGTAAGGTAAAGTGCAGTGACCATAGGTTAGTGAGGTCCAGTATTTCTCTCAATTTGAAGAGAGAACGAGTGAAATTAGTCAAGAGGAAACAGGCCAGCCTAGAGGCAGTAAGGGTAAAAGCAGACTAATTCAGGCTGGTGCTCGCAAACAAATATGCAGCTTTAGAAAAGGAAGGTAATGAATGAAACCGTAACTGGGTTGATCTCAGAAGCAGCAATTGAAGTGGGAGGTAAGGCACCAAGGCAACCAGTAGGTAAGCTCTCCCAAGAAACAAAGGACCTAATAAAGAAACGACAAAACATGAAAATGTCCAACTCAAGATATCAGATAGAATTCGCTGAACTGTCAAAACTGATCAACAAGAAGAAAGTAAGGGATATTCGACATTATAACGTGGGAAAGATTGAGGCAGCCGTAAAATATGGACGCCGCATTAAATTTGTAAGAAGAAAGCTTCGCATACGACAAGGCAAGATGTATGCACTGAAAGATAAGCATGGTAATATCATCAGCAATTTCGATGACATTGTAAAAGCAGCGGAAGAATTCTATACTGACCTGTACAGTGCCCAAAACAGCCAAGCTACTTTCATTCGAAATAATGATGAACCGGATGCAGGGGCTCCTTCTATCACTAGCGATTAAGTTAGAAGGGCCTTGAAAGACATGACCACGGGAAGAGCTGCTAGAGAAGATAGAATAACAGTAGATTTAATCAAAGATGGAGGCGATATCATGCTTGAAAAGCTTGCGGCCCTTCATACGCAATGCCTCACAACTTCTAGTGTACCAGCGAGCTGGAAGAACGCCGACATTATACTAATCCATAAGAGGGAGACGTTAAAGAATTTAAGAATTACAGACCCATTAGCTTGTTTTCAGTATTGTATATAATATTCACCAAGATAATTTCCAATAGAATCAGGGCAACACTTGACTTCAGCCAACCAAGAGAACTGGTTGGCTTCAGGAAGGAATATTCTACGATGGATCATATCCATGTCATCAATCATGTAATCGAGAAATCTGCGGACTACAATCAACTATATGACTTTCATAGATTATGAAAAGGCATTTTATTCAGTAGAGATACCAGCAGTCATAGAGGCATTGCGTAATCAAGGAGTACAGTAGGCATACGTGAATGTCTTGGCAAATATCTACAAGCATTGCAAAGCAAGCTTGGTTCTCCACAAGAAAAGTAGAAAGTTACCTATCTAGAAAGGGGTCAGGCAAGGAGACACAATCTCTCCAATGCTATTCACTGCATGCTTAGAAGAAGTATTCAAGCTCTTAGACTGGGAAGGCTTAGGAGTGAGGATCAACGGCGAATATCTCAGCAACCTTCGGTTTGCAGATGACATTGTCCTATTCAGCAACAATGGAGACGAATTACAGCAAATGATTGAGGACCTTAATCGAGAAAGTGTAAGAATTGGGTTGAAGATGAATATGCAGAAGACAACGATAATGTTCAATAGCCTGGCAAGGGAACAAGAATTCAGGATCGCCAGTCAGCCTCTAGAATCAGTAAAGCAGTACGTTTACCTAGGTCAATTACTCACAGGGGACCCTGATCACGAAAACGAAATTTACAGAAGAATAAAATTGGGTTGTAGTGCATACGGCAGGCATTGCCAAATCCTGACTGGGAGCTTACCACTGTCGTTGAAAAGAAAAGTGTGCAATGATTGCATTCTACCGATGCTAACATATGGGGCGGAAACTTGGAGGTTATCAAAGAAGCTCGAGAACAAGTCAAGGACCGCACAAAGAGCGATGGAACGAAAAATCTTAGGACTAACGTTAAGGGACAGGAAGAGAGTGGTGTGGATCAGAGAACAATCGGGGATAGCCGATATTGTAGTTGACATTAAGTGGAAGAAATGGAGCTGGGCAGGCCATGTAATGCGTAGGATGGATAACCGATGGACCATTGGTGTTACAGAATGCATACCAAGGGAAGGGAAGTGCAGTCGAGGTCGGCAGAAAACCAGATGGGATGATGAAGTTAGTAAATTTGCAGGCCCAAGTGAGAATACGCTCGCGCAAGACAGGGGCAATTGGAGATTACAGGGAGAGGCCTTCGTCCTGCAGTGGACATAAAATATAGGCTGATGATGATGATAACTGGTGTTATTGCGCAATTGCAGGCTTTGTAATAACTAAAGCGTGTTCTTGTTGTTGCATTTAGCCTTTGTCCCATAACGCCTGTTTCTTTGTTTTAGTTTGCTTCATATCATATGTACTCTGTATTATTTAAATACGTAAGCCTTTCTGTGCCTACCCAACGAGGAAACCCGCCCGTCCGTCACGCAAGACCATCGCTTTCACAACAACAGAATCTTCGTGCTGCTTCTCGCTTCAACTGAGCGGCGAGAACGCAGCAGCGCACACAAAGCTATCAGCATCCTGTCCCAATCGCAGATTGCTTTCAATTTCAATTGTCCCAATTCGCAGATTGGCCGCGCAGCCGCCATAGTAAAACACGGTTTTGACGCGGATGCACAGGGCGCTAAAGAGCGATAACGGCTTATGATGATCGGAACGTCATCAGCGCACCTGGCGTCGTCAATGCAACTTGCGCCGCCGTTCGCAGCAGTTTGTGTCGCCGCAGCGCTGTCGTTTTTGCTGGTCACATCAAGTTTCACGGCACTGATATAATGACACGGGCTGCGTGGCACAATTAAATCCCAGAGGAGAAGTTGCTGCGTGAATTTGTTTTACAATGTCCCCCCTCACACAATACTCCGAGTAAAAGCCCTCGAAGAATATGTAAATAAATAAATAAATAAATAAATAAATAAATAAATAAATAAATAAATAAATAAATAAATAAATAAATAAATAAATAAATAAATAAATAAATAAGGAGATCGCTAAAATCACTGGGTCAACGAAAATAGGTCCCTCTAAGATATGAAGGTAAATTTCGTTGATATAGGCACCTGGCGGTTTCTCGTGCGACAGCTTTCGCTATAGTTTCTTAGCCGGGTCGGTGCGATGTCTGTTTAGGTTAACATAACATTCATTGGCTGACTGAATCAGGGGCGTAGCCAGGAATTTTTTTCGGGGGGGGTTCACCGGCCCGACCGGGGGGGGGGGGGGGGGGTAGGGGGCAAGCTTCTGCTTTCCTCTAGGTCACGTGATAAATGTCGGTAGTTTAAGCACACACTCTACATGTATATCAAAGACATGGGACCCCCCCCCCCCCCCTCCTTGCGTGTGCTTGTGACGAAATTAAGTAAAAAGTAAAGTAAGCTCAGTAAATACAGTAAGTACGACAGGTACAGTGGGCGTTTGGAGCAACGGTCTCTCATCGCGCCACTGAATGGACCCGTCTTCAAAAACGCATCATTGAGACGACCCGTGCGATCGGAGAATACATCATTAATTGTTAATTTCCGTTAAGCGTAGATGGCGTCGTCCTCGTCGGGGCGAAGTGCGTTTCACAAGTCAAGGATGCTATACGCGTGAAAATGCACGTGTGACCAGGCTATACCTACTCCCATAGCAATAGCTTATTCGCTGCGTCTTTGCGCTAGAAAACTTAAATACGCGCAAAAACGCGTAAGGCTTTTTTTTTTCGAAGCTTTCGTCGCCCTGCTCCCTCATACGAGAGGGTTGCATTTCCTGCGGAAAGTGCATGGGCCGCTGTGACTTCCGCTGTGTGCGAGCGTGCAGCCGTCATTTGCCTTTACGTCAACAGATTCAGAATTGTGCAGAATATTTCACCGCACAGCATAGATATGGCATGTGTACGCATTTTAAGTAGTGCGTGCAACTCATTTCTGCTTCACTTACGCCGGTGCAAACCGGAAGCGGCTTTGTACCTCACAGAATCTCGACTGATTGGTGCACTAGTGATGCAGGAATGAACTCCGCTATTGTTCAGTACATAGTGCACATAATCAATTTCTCAGGACGCGTGAACTCCGACGAGAACTGTCAGTGCCTGCAACAAGAGTTTACTTACGCTGTACTGCGCACAGCAGTAATTCATGCTTGTCGGCTGTCTGTTTTGTGCATTCTATTGCGAGTCGGTGGAATTTCACTGCTGTCATCAACCCCTACGTGTGTACATATTGCTGGTTTGGGATTCCGCAACTGAAACCGCAACTACCAGCCTTCCGTAATTGCTGGTTTGTGATTCAACAACACAACAGTAATTACCAGCCTTCCGTAGGGGCGCAATCGCAAACAAGAGACGTTTCTCGCACAGACTAAGCCTACGTTCACACTTGGGAAGCGGCAAGCGGGCGGAAAGGCCAAAGCGGCCGGAAAATTTTTTCCGCGCCTGTCCAAGTTCACATTTCTTTTGCTACCGCCGCGGCCGCCGCTGCCGTTTTCGTCCAGATCCATCTCGTCTGCGTACGTTTGTCGGCGTGGTGGCGCTCATTATCGCATTATGTCTAGCGGTATGTTCATTCTTTGACCCACGTACCGTCATCAAAAGTGATCATTTTACGCAACTTCGCGTGTCATCTGCGACCTTCGGTAAATTCCTCGTTGGCGTACCGTAATTATCCGCACACGGGCGCGGTAGCGCTGAGTCACAGGTTGGTGCCTAGGCGTGAGAATATTTCTTTAATAGCTTTTATTTACAAGTTGTAATAACATTTCATCATTTGGTATTGTCGGCGCCTCCAGGACACCAAAGGGGCAACGGGAACACCACAGCTGAAACCCGAGCTGGCCCTTGTGTTGGGGCTCGCCAAAGCCTGCGCGTCCTACGTGAGACCTACGCTCCCAATCTATCGTCGCGACGAGAAAAGCACCCCGAGACTTCTGCAACATACCGTACACGTGCGAGGAGAATTATGGAGCGCCAATGAGGAATCTGCCTAACTATTGTCTGCCGTGGAAGTGGAAGAAGAAATGGCTCTTATACTTCTACCTACTTGTTTTCTAGAAATGGACAATGAATAAACGGAAGACGCGGAAACCTCTGAAACGGCGGTGGTGGCTACGCCTGGCTTTGCAAAAGCGCGAGAAGTTGGCTCACGCCAAGGCTTCGTTGCCGCACCTCCGGTCGCGCGACATTGAATACTATCGCGAGTATTGCTGACAGTACGTTTTAGTGCCACTCTTGTCGTAGAGCAAGGGATGGTTCTTGATCGCGTCGATCAGCATTACAGCCTACACTTCTGGTGCCATATTAAATTTTACGACCAGTTGTTTACATGCTAGTGTAGCTTGCAGTGAAGCAGAACGACTTTCCGCCGCGTTTCCGCTTCGCCATGGCGAAAAAATCGGCCCGAGACTGATTTGGCTCGCAGCCTGTTTTTCTGCCTGTTTTGCCGCCTAGGCGGGCGGATTTTTGCAAGATTTTGCCGCTTCCTACAGCTTCGAGACCAAGTGTAAACGTAGCCTAAGATCCTGCGCGAGCGCGGCCTAACCAGCACCTGAAGGGAAGCGGCGGAAATGTATACCGGAGATTTCGACCACCTGGGGTCTTTAACGTGCACCTAAATCTAAGTAAACGGGCCTCGAGCGTTTTCGCCATCATCTAAAATGCGGCTGCCGCATTTGTTGCTTCATTTGTTGCACATTTGTTGCTTCAGAATGCGGCCGCCACATTCTCGCCCCAAACTTCACAGAGTGTCAAAGCCTTGACAAACACCGTGACAGTTTTTTCCATATGCAGACATGATTCGCTATAAATTACCAACCAAACGGAAGCGCCCAGGAATGAAATTGTGATAGTAGCACCGGTTTCATGAATTATGTCAGCGCGAAGCGACGAAAACAAAGGGCGGGTAAGTAGGGGGGGGGGGGGGGGGTTGCGTAAAAAATTTCGGGGGGGGGTAAACCCCCCCTTGGCTACGCCACTGGACTGAATTATGATCGCCTTCTTATTATACATGCGCTGTCGTATATATATATAGGCCTGGTGTATGGTGTTTTGTGGGTAGCTTCTTTCAGTTTGTCTCGCCCCAAGATGGCGGACGTAATCACAGTCGTAGCTACAGAACGTTCTTCTGCGTTTCGTTGCCCGAAAAAGATTCGGCGTTTCCTGAGTCGCGGGTGGTGACTAGTACAGAGTTAATATCCGTAGGGTTTCTGTAGAGTATCGTTTTCAGTTTTACCTGTGCAGCGTAAACTGAAGTATTGTGGATATTAATTTGGCTTGCAGAATGGCGCATGGTATATACTTAATGTTAGAGTGAAAGTGGTTAAAGTGGCTAATGAAGGAACATCATCTACGGAGTAAAGGCTCGAGCTCTGAATTACGCGAAATGGGTTTAGCAGTAGTTATTGTCAGTATTTGAACATTATCCTTCGCTTGGTTGATCCATCACTTGGTTGATTTGGAATTGGACGACGTAACAAAAAAAAAAAAAAAAAAAAAAAAACGACCCACGAATAGCCCCACACGTATAGCGGCAAAGCACCGACTGGCAGCTGTTTACGGTCGCTTTCGCGTGGCCATATAAATCAGGCTCAGAAAGCATGAAGAAAACGACCGACCCTTTAGAGTTATTGGGTTGTATAGTTTTCAGTGCTACCTCCTTTGCTCTAATTTTATCAAAAATAATGTATAGTGAACTTGCTTGGTTGGCAGTGACTTTTGCGGTCGTGGAAGGCGTTTCCGCTCACCCTTTTGCTATTGGCCGCTAGATCGAGTGGAGTTGCCGCCTGGCGGACACTGGCTGAACCCCGCGATAGCATGGATGTCGTGGGTCTGCTGTAGCTGCGACTTGTGTACATGTGCGCGGCGCTCGTATCTTTTAAAGTATATACCTCTGTTTCGTGGCTGTAGCGCGGTCGTATAAATGGGGGTAGGAATTTTTTGAGGATGCAGAGACTCATTTGACTTTGCGCTGTAGTCGTTGCACCGTAATAAAATCAGTGACTACGTATATGTCTTGAGCGCGCGATGTGTGATCGTCGCGCCCGTCATTCGCCAGAATCATTAAAATGTTATTGCCGCATTGTGATTCAAGCACTTCACAAAAAGGATTTGGCGTTGTTTTAAACAAATGAAGTGGTCGCCGCGATACATGAACGCAGCGTTTTAGAGATTCTTTTTAGCGATGTGTTGATCATTCCACAATTTTTGTGATACCACGAAACATCAACGAAGTGGCATGATATCATTAAGCAGTAGGAAAGAAAATCTTGAGCCCTCATATGATGTCGCAGTGTACAGTTGACCTTAGGCGTATGATTGCATGACTGTGGTTACGCGACCATCCTTAGCTGTTTCTGAGGTGCCCTTCTATTATGTGGATATTCCACTATGCAAAGAAATAATTTGCCTCGCAAGTGAATTTTGGCGCTGTGGTACGTTTATTATCTGCTACAAAAGAGAAGCGGAAATGCTGTCGCTAGACGCAGGACTTGGTAAAACTGAGTTGCTGGCAGCTAATTTAATGCGCTCTTTGTGTGCGGTTAGCTTGACGGAAGGTAGCGGCCATTATTTTCACAAAGAAAGAAAGTAACGCAATAAGGTTGTCACTAGAGTTGAGTTGCGCAACAGCAGCACCAACAGGATAGGCTGAACGCAAGGCGAACGCCAACAAAAAGCACCATGAATGCACCATGGACCGGAGCAGAAACTGAGTTTTTCACTGTGGTTCCGTGCTTTTCGTGCAAAAATGTGGCATTGGAGGGCATCAGTTGACAGCAGTCATTACCAAACAATCAACCCAAATCGCTCACCACCCCGGTAACAGTCAACCGATTCTTTACCGCGTGACTGGCCGGCCACTCAGGCCTTCTATAGCCACGATCAGCTCTCTCGTGGTGATCTCGCCGCTTCGCGCCGTTATACAAGGCGCTGACTGGCCGATCAGTCGCGCGGTAAGAAATCGGTCGACTGTACACATTATTTCAACGTGCGCGGCCCCTAACGCGGCGACGGTGCTGCCACCTATCTCGCGGCCACCACACAAACGCATGTCGACAATCACCCATTGCGCCGGGCTTCAATTAGTCATGCTGTAAGCGTGCGCGTTCTTACGTGTCGCGTTAATGCGTCGTGAACATCGTTCTCTGCGTCAAATAGTAACTTGTATGTGACAGGACTGCAGACTACTAATTTGTTTGCCGGCATTATCCAACACTGGGTCCTCGTTGCCGTTGTTCGCAATTCTCATAAACCTCGCAACAAGACATAAAACGTTAGACACTTTTATTGATACTGTGATGCAGTTCTTGCATGTAAGGTTTTATTGATGGCTCTTGCTTACCTGATTCATTAATTCTATGCCAACTTTTGTTTGATGCTTGCAGCAAAAATATAATTTTTCTGCTTCTGAAGTTATTAGAAGTGGTCGGTGGCCACAGTTTTCCAGTTTCTTAATATGGTATTTCACAGAAGCCCCTATTGTACAATGGTGTGTATCACATCCTGGGTGATGCTTGGCAGTGCAACCCCCGTGTCACAAATATCACCTGTATCAATGGGTTGCTTCCTTTTCTTGGCACTTGATCGATCGATATGCCAAACACGCGTAGCTAAAAAGGTTAAGTCGAATGTTAAAAATTTCACGGTGCACGCTTCTTCTGGATCATTAACCGTTTTTTTTTTTCGTTTTTTAGATTATCGCTCGTAAACTTTCTTCGCTGCTTTCGGTGGTAGTGGTTAGATTGCGCGAAGGCATTAATGTCTAAAAAGCGTGCTGCTCAGCACTAGGCTAGCCTCTTGCATTGCGTTCTTCTCTCGTCCTTCGTTTACGCTGCAAGGATTAGTGGGCGCTTCAAAATACAATGGCTCATCTGGTCACTCGTCTGCAAAGAATTAGAGGGGAAAAAAAGCGAATGTGAAGGAAATTGTCGCGGGAAACAAGTTACAACAAAAGTTGTTTAAATTCTTAACTTACAACCCCCCCACCTCTTTCGCCCCACTTTTGTTTCTGGTATTGTTTTTCTTCTTAAATATGCTTTCTAGGCCATTTTAGGGTGAGTGTTTACGAATTGTAGTGTTTTTTTATTCGCTCTGATCACCACTGAGAAACCCACTGCTGCGTTGGCTCGGTGCAATGTTCGGATTCTGGGGAAAACAAAGACCGTGGCTGCGCACGACACCGGAGAAAAATCTTCCCCGCTTAGGAAACGTCCTTTTGTCTCGTTCAGGCCGTTTCAAAAACGGTGACAACGCGCAAAAGATCCCGCTTAAACGTACTCAAAAAAATAAAAAAAATAAAAACAAATAAACACATTTAAACCACGTTCTCGGAGCTCAGGGTCGACAAAAGAAAAGCCCCTTCGCCCCCGCCCACTGTAAACCCATTGCGCATGCGTACGCCAGGATGGTTTCTGCGCTCTTGCACGCGCTGAAAGATGCCTCCTTATTGTCTTTTTTGTTTTCCTTTGTTGTCTTCCAGGCGTCGTCTTTTGCCGAAGTCTTGTAAGCAATCTTGTCTTTTTAGATTTTCCCTTCCGCTGCACCCTTTTTGCTTAGTGCTGCTCTCTGCACTTTAGCCGCTCCCTCCGGTTTCGCTGTCTGCTGCTTTTATGCCATTGATTCGCCCGTCGGCTGATGCTGTCCAGGCAGCGCGCCGCGGCGGCTCGCCTCCCTCGGCCCCTCTCGGCGCTACGCTGCACTCGTCCATTTGCCCGACTTTTATTTTTTGCTATTTCTCGGCTCTGTTCTTTTTTTTCCTGGTTGCCCTTACCGCTGCGGAGGAGGGACGCTGCGTCGCATAAAAAGCGCCAACTCCTCTCTCCCCGCAAAAAGCAAAACGGGTGAAAGGAAGGAAACACAAAATTGCAAAATGGAGAGGAGGGGGCAGCAGCCAATCCGCGACGACATCCTCCGCTCGCGACAAGGGAGGGGCCAGTGGGGGCCCTGCGCGTTTAAATGACTGCATTCAGCGACACGCAAAACAGAATGAGTGAGAAAAAACGTGCGCTCGTGTAGCGACCCTTTTTGCGGTTTCTTACTTTTCTGCAGCCATCCCTGTGGCGTTGTTTTTCTCCTACACCGGCTGTATGCAGCGACGACGCTGTCTGAATATTACAAAGCTTCAGATGAGCTACAATTTCGCCGGTTTGAGTTCAAAATATTGGAAATTAATATGAAAATGGGATAAACGTGCGATTAGCTACTCTTAGCGGAGGGAAATTGAAATGGAAGTTAAAAGAAGAAAGCACAACGGGCACGAGCCGAACCCAGAATTTGAGCACTGCGGCACGTGTCCACTATCTCGGGTTTCCAGAGACAAAGTTCCGGGATAATCGGGAAGAAACAATCAACCTAGCAACAGTGGACTACTGCTCGGAAAATAAGATCAGGCAGCGTGAGGTACTTCACAGAAATGGCTTCCCTGACCGCACTCAAAGCCGCAACTGCGTGGCAAACTCTCACAAAATGTGCCAAGCTCTCACAAAATATGTCATAAAAATATTACGTGAAAGTGTCCAGTTCCAGCCATAAGGTCCAATTGCTTTGTCAAGTAGAATAACTAGGATTCAAAATTATAGCATTGCAAAGACTGAGTGATAGAGGGGACACGTTCAGTAAGAAGAGCCTTGCCAGTTGAAAGACGAGGTGCATGCAGTCCAAATTAACATAAAGTGGTCAATATCATCAGCAATATCGGCAACATAATTTGGGTGGCATGCGCAATCAAGTGTCCATGCAGAACAGCCACGTGACCAGAATGAGTGGAAAGGAAGACACAACATTCATGTCACGGGGACGCAATAACCTGTGCAGGTGGTAGCAGATCACTTGAACACCTCGCGTGGGAACACATTTCGGGACAGGCGGCTCAAAGAGTACTTAGTGTGATCTCCCATTCCTCTTAGCCATTTCTCAAAACAGGCCTCGCGCAAATAATTGCAGCATGTTATACTTTGATGTTATATTTATGTCAACGGGCAGGTTAAGATGGGACATTCTATGGCTGTGTTCCAATACTCGCCGTAGACGGCTAAGCGGACAGCGGCCATCTTAAGTCTCGTTCCAGTTCTCACGAAGACGTCAGAGTAGACAGCTTCGCGAAGACAACATCGAAGTGAAAAACGATGCAGGCTACTTTCCTATCCGAACAAGATGGCACCTGAGCAGGACGCTTGCAAAACCCGCAGGAAGGTTGTCTGCGTAGAAGAAAACGTGGACCCGCTTTCATATAATATGCCCTTAATGTAAGTCGCATCATAGGTTTTATTTGTTTGTCCATACTGTGAGCCCTTTTCGGGCTGTTACAGGGTTCGCAGGCACAACGACTTAAAATACAGAAATAATGTGTGCTCTACTTTTTCTTGTCGCCGCGAGGTGGAGTCACGTCGCAGAAGCTTCTAGGGTGCCTCGAAGCCAGCGCCGCCGTTCAGGGTGGAGACAACCCCGCTGGAGCCGCCATATTGAATCACACGAGCTCAGACTCAGCTACGCTTGCGTTCATAAATAGTGTTACCCGCGGCGCGCTTCCAAGTGCTTTGCCTTGATGAGCATTTTTTATCGGTATCGCATCTGCACCTCTTCATAACCAAACAGCCGTTAACTCTTCGAGGGTCGAAGACTTAAATGTATGGTGCCTGGAGCATGTCCGAAGTTGCCTAATTCAATCACATTTTTTTTGCAGTGTGTATGTTTGAAAGACGCACCATTTTCTCAGCGCTTCGTTGCTCGGTATATAAAGTTTGCAACCACCTGAGTATGGAAGTCGTTTTTATTTTACGCTGTTGTATTTTGGTTTAAGCGTCATGCCTCCTTTACCGTAGCCAGCTACTCGCGCATGGTGGTTCGTTTCATTGGCGTTGCGTGTGCTCTTTGCGTTGGTTGCAATTATTTGACAATGTCTATGCGCAATTTTCTTTCTTTGCCGACAAAACTGTGTGCTAACAGGATTAAGCTTGTGTAAAATAACTGCGATGTGAAAATAAGGTTTAATTAGTGCTGTAGAGAATCATGTAACGCAACTTGTCAGTGTCAATCTTGCGTAGTACACACAAGAAACCAAACGATGCACAAAATACATTTACTTATTAATGTCTGGCACAGTCAATCATGAAATAGATATGTACATGAAAAATTATATGTACAGTTTGGCGCCTGAAGGTTATGTTGAAAGACGATATAAAAAAAATCGCCAGGTAGGCTCGACACACACAAAGCGGAATAGGGAGCTTTTTAAATTTTTTTATTCATTACATGCGGGCGGGGGGGGGGGGGAGAGGGGGCATTTCAAATGAGTACATCAACTTTATTACAAAAAATATAAATAGAAAACAAGAATACAAACAAGAAAACGCAACCGCGGGTAATATTAATCAAGATATCCAGCCCGAATACATCAGTCACCATCGCAGACATCACATCAGCCAAACACATGGATGGCGAGTACAGAGCATTTTATTAAATAACCATTAGAACACTGATATTAACCACATTGAAAAAATAAACAACACTGCGTACATATCGCGCACGAAAACCGTTAATGAAACTAAGACAGTCAAATATAGATGAGCAATGTTTTTACTTCGAAAATAGTCCATGATGTATAGAGATGCAACAGGCCTTTCTCCTGCTGTGGACTCCAACATGCTGATGGCGACGATAATGTCATGTGTGGTGTAACCTGCAAAGCAAGTCACTTTACGGCAAGTTGACGCCAGCCACAGTCTTGCTGCCATAAACATCGTCTGAATCATCAGGCTCGTTTAGCCAGCGCGGGTGGATACGCAGTCGCATGACGACAAAACGGCACATCAATTTTCGCATTACGCTTGGGTGGTCAGTGCACTGTCGATTTCCGTCGATTTCCCTCCTACTGGTCCTCTTCAAAGTGTTTCTAAGTACAAGTAAAACAACAAAAGTGATTATTGACTTTTAAATTGATATGAAAAGATGCGTTGTAAAAAAAAGGAGCACCCATTAGAGTGCTTAAAAATAAATTGTTGCAGAAGTAATGCTGTATTACTTCGCCTCACACGTTTCGCAGAAATGCACAGGCTACAACAGACACCATGCCAGAAAGCGCCGAAACATTTTGGTCCCATGATGCCCCTTAACTCTACTACACCTGGGCATACCGTGCAAAGGCATTTAAAGACCATCACAATACCCACTACGATCGGGAATGAGCATGAATGACCATCGGCTTACGAACACCACGCTACCAATATATATACAAGTCTAAAAAATCAGCTATGTAATGTAACACCCTGAGATCCGCAAGATATCTGCTGCGAATTCAGAGAAAATCACAATGCTTTGCTCGCCACGTACACAACAGCCGCTCTCCCCAGACGAAGCACTGCGTTTTTTAGTCACAAATAACCAGTATCGAAAAAAAAGAAAAGAAAAAAAAAAAAAACGAGAGACACACACGATGTGTGCTTCCCGTTAAAAAGTAACATAGGTGGTTTACGTGACGATTCATAGCTAATGTAAGTTTATTTCGCGCCTAAGCATCTTCGTCAGTCCTTAAAGTCAGGGTACTACTCGCATAGACTGCGCCGATTAAAACGAAAAAATCCTATGCGACGCGCGCTCGCAAACCACACGCTACTCAGACAGCATCGGCGCAGTGCTTAGTTCGTGAGCGAACGTAGACACGTGAGCGAGGATCAAAGAATACATTTTTATTTAAATGAAAAACACGGTGTAGTAGACTAAACTTTCTTGACACTTACCTCACAAATGTAAGAGCTATCCGTTGCCTTCAAGTGACCCCGCTTTACTTGGGCTTCCCATCTCTTCCTTCGCTCTGGGTCCCGGAGGAAGCGTAAACAACGAAGCCCATTACGCGTCGATCCGGCGCACTTGGAAACACAACAGCCCGTTATGTCTACTCGATGCACTTGACAAGCATTGTCAGTCATGCGGCTGAACGCTGTCCAGCAAGTAGAACCGTCAGCGAAGCATCCGCGCACACTGTGCCTCGAACTAAGCACTGGCACCAAGCAATCGCAACCGCTCGCTGTGATTCAAGATGGCGTCGCAGCGAGAAAGCGGCGGCGCGGGGGCGGTCAGTGGATGGCATAGAGTTTCACACTATAAAACCTAGAGGGAAATGTGGCGCTGCTGCGCCGTGGTATGCAAGGGAATGCCGGTATATTTTGGATTCGGATTGGCATCGTTCTTTCAGAGCCAGAACGCCTTGAAGACGCGCCTGGCTAGCACCGTTCCGTCTGTCACAATGATTCTTTTTCTGATAAAACAGGACCTAAAAAACTACTTTAGCTTTATTATTACGCAAAAAACATGTTTTGTTTAATTTTGAGGACATACTATTGGATGCACAATTCTATGACACGTAAAAAAAATCACAGCATATCCACGGGGTGAATGATGATGAGTGGGTGAAGCTCCGGAGGGAATCATCGGATCTCCCGCTTAAGGGGACGCTAGCACAAACGCGTTAGAAACGTGCAGTACTCTCTAGTAAGGGGGAGCGGCCACAGCGTCTTACGCAGCCATTTACACATGCCGGAACGTGCACCGCGTTTGCCGACGCCATCACATGACTGCTGAGAGAGTATAACCCCCGTATTCATAAACGCTCCTCGACTTGAACTTGACTTGCCACCGCTTTGGGCAGCGCGTTCGAAACGCGTTGAAGGTAAAGCGGAGAGGCCACAGCGTCTTACACCAGCTTCTTACACGGGCCGTAACGCGCTAGCACAAACGCGTTAGAAACGCGCTAGAAACGCGGCCTTTCGTTAATGTTGGGTATTTATTGCCATCGTGGTGCGTGTGTCCATGTCCGCTTCGTGGCGTAGTGGGCTAACGCCGCGCGCTCGGAAGCGAGGGGTCCCTGGTTCGATTCCGCGCTACGGACACAACTTCGGAATTTTTTTTCTCATTTTTCTCAGACTGGTTACACACTACTACTACGACGACGACGACGGGGACGAACGGGTGCCGCTATAAGGAGCTTCGCCCCTAAAAGTGTCAGCTGGCCGCTTAAGTTGGAGGGCAGACGACAAGATTCTCGCTCGCTTTGGAACAACTTGTCATCTGTTCTTGCTTTTCTTCGCTTGATGCTGCATTGTATGTGAGTAAACTTTATCGAGAGATGTAATATGGCTGAATGAAAGCCTTTTATGTAGATTTTATTTTAAGAACGCGTTATTTGTGTAGCCATATCCACGTTTTAGATGAAGCCCCGTACAACACCAGCCAACACAAGCCTCGCAGACACATATCCCGTCATTCCCATGAGGGCACGGCAGCCCTTTAAGAAACTCGCATAGACGGTGCCGCCAGTTTACCCTCTAGGTGTTATAGTGAGAAACTCTATGATGGATGGCACCACCCTGAACGGCAGCGCTGGCATCGAGGCACCCTATAGAAGCTTCCGTTACATGGCCTCGAAGCTGTCTCGGTTGTCTCCTTGGCTGTCTTCGTAGACTGTCTCCGATGCTGGCAAAAAGATGGCTGATGCGCTATTCGAAAAAATTCCGACCTTGCGACGAAAATGTTTCGTAAGTGCACGTGGACCAGAGACTGTGAAGAATTTGAGTGTTATAGTGCAATTAGCTCGCTTTTTGTGTTGCTCAAGATCTTCACTAGGAAAACTGGGCGAGCTGGCATTCGCTCATTTATAGGAGGCGCGTATTGCCAATGATGGCGGGTCACGTGATCCGAGTGAAAAGGAGTGTGTCTGTCCGCGGGTGGCGCGCTCGCTGCTTGAGTGTGTACTACACACGATGCGGCTGCTGCGCCGTTTCGGTAACTCTCTTCTTTTTTTGTATACTAATTTCGAATGTATAGCCGGTGCTACAGCACACAACTGCTAAAGAACAGGCTTTCTTTGGGTAACGAAGGAAAGCATGCATAACATCGGTCAAGTAATCGAAGCCTCTATAGGTAGCGAGAAGGAGTTCGATTCAGCAGATGTGCCGGCTCTCATGGAGGTATTGACACGTCAAGCAGTCGATGAAGCATCTTGGGTAATATCTAGAAAATTCCACAAGTACAATAATTCATCACCCCAATCGCAAAAGCCCCAACTCCCCCTTAAACGAAATGCCTGATATAATCATTACCGTCCAGGGAATACATAACCGAATTAATGGACTCAAGCTATCATCTGCTGGCTGCGACCACATTAACAACAAGCTTCTTAAAAATACTAATTCACCATCAGCCAAAATTTTGAACTGAATATTTACGCAATCATTAAACTCAGGAGACGTCCCCGACGACTGGAGAAAAGCGGAAATAATCCCTATTTTCAAAGCAGGTGACCGCACTAACGTTAGTAATTACCGGCCGATTTCCCTGACAAGCATTTTTTTCCAAACTACCGGAACACATAATAACGTCTAATTTAATGACTCACCTAGAATCAATTTATTTATTTTACTCCAACCAGCCGAAACATCCGAAAGTGTTTATCATGCGATAGTCAGCTCGCCGAGTTCACTCATGACCTTTTACATTACATGAACCTTCACGTACAAGTAGACGCCACATTTTTAGGCTTGTCGAAGGCATTCGATCGTGTAATTCATTCTCTACTGCTTAGTAAACTCTGCACCCTCGGCTTACCACGGAACCTAATCTCAATGGACGCAAGCAATTCACTTGAGCTAATAACAATCGCTCGCCGCTAACCGACGTCGCTTCAGGAGTACCCCAGGGCGCTGGGTTATCACCACGGTTATTTTTCATATATATTAACGACTTACCGGCTAACCTTACTACAAAACTACGGCTATTTGCTGATGACTGACAATCCAACAGGGCTATAGTTCTCAGCATGAAGGTTGAGGCTCGACTGCTGTTCGCGAGGGGCGCGACATTTGGTGGCGGCAGCCGCTGACCGACGATCGCTTGCGCAATGTCCTCGGTGAGGAAACCGATCGTGGCACGCACACCTTCTGGCGCGCAGTCACGAAGTGCTCGCTCGGCTGACCTCATTAGGCGCCCCCTGAACCGCTAATTCAGCCATGCCGCGGAGGCCGGCCACTCCCCCGTCGTCACGGCAATCGCTCATCTATATACCTCAGCTCGAAGCTTACCTTGCATCTCTCGGCAGACGCACTAGCACTGTAGAACCACCTGTTAGTCAACTCAAACCCGCCATGGCATTCCCGCGGTTTAGATGAGTTTGCAGCCGTAGCGGCCGCATTCCGCGACTGGTACGGAATGCAACGCTATTCGCCTACGCGCTTCGGCTGCAGATTGAAGAAGCTCACGAGTTTAACGTTAATCAGGAACCTGTGTGCTCCTATAGCTGTTAAACCCATCAGTTCAACATGGTTCGCTGCTCGCGTCAACTAAAGTAATGCAGGATCACATTTTCCAATTCTCCTAAACTAATCTTCACCCTCACTCATACTTTACACTTCACTCATCCTGCTACTTTCATCTTCGTCCGTCTCTTCTTTGTAGTCTTCTTCAGCTTCTTCACATTCTTCCCTATATGCTTCACACATCTCTTCAACTTCTTCCCTTTGTTCAGGCAGCGGCTCAACTTCAATGGTATTTGCAGGTAGCAAATGCTCTGCAGCCACGGACACCGGGCGCGTTCGGTGAGAACGCGGGGAAACGCGGTCGGCGTCGGCAGCAGCTATACGCGTCCCACTACCACCTGCCTCACTCCTCCTCTCTGCCTCGCATCCCCTATGCTGCGCGATGCTATTTTTATACTCTGCTTTCACTCCATCTCAGCCCTCTATCCCCGAGCTCGGCGAAGCTGCAGACGACGGAACGATCATTATAGCGAGGTTCTAACAGCTCCGCTGTAAAATTCACTGACGATTGCGATACTCCCTAATGCGAAATTTGAGCGCAGTTATATACGTGTTTTAATTTCGCGATATATTAGAGAGTTTGAGAATTGGGGCCCCAACCGCATTGGGGCCTCAAGAAGATAGCGGGCCACAAGTGAGCATGAGCAGAACGCTATAGGCAGCTTTGGGTCATTGTGTGAGCGTCAACCCAAATACCTTAAACTCGAGAAATAGCGTGGGCTCCCAAGCCGCCTCGGGTGGCTTGCGCGGGCGACGAGCATTTGCGTGATAGCCAAGAAAGACATACGAGCCGCAGCTATCCAAATCTCGTATCGCCCAGTCAAGTTGGTTGCAGTGCAAGCTTGCCGTGTTCCGGGTGATTTTCGGTGTTTTTAGAGACAAGAGACTCAGGGCAACTCAAGAGGACGCTAGCTGCGCTCAGGTCTGCGTCCTATGAGCCCCCCTACTCCATTTGGCTTAAAAATGGCAGAAACAAGTCTTACAAATACTAACATAATCATTATTTTTATTACAAACATTGCCAAGCCTTCTTGAATTAAGGATGTGTTCCTCTACGTTTCGCTTTTAAAAGGAGTCCTTGTTTTATTGCTTGCAAGCGCCATCTATTTTCACCAGTGCGGCGTCCCGAGCGCGCAACCTAACACTGCTCTTGTCCCAATTCTAAAAGCCTTATACTCCTCCGAACCCAAGAGCAACCAACGCAACGCGGCTTGGCGCCCCAAGGTCTTAGGGCCCGAATTCTAAAACCCTGTATTGGCTGGCGCGGAAAATCTACCTCGTGCGACACGTTGCAAACGGAGGGAAGTGTGGGATCGGGAGATTGCGAGAGGCAGCGCTTGGGCGACGCGTGGGTGCTCTTCACATCAGACCGACCTCCGCTCATGTTTCCATATCTATCGGTGAACAGACGATGCACGCTACTCATGGCGCCATCGTCGCCACAGACTTTTCTTATCACGCTTTCGCCATACCCTCCTCCCCCGCCTTCCTCCTTGCGCTCTTTTCGCTATCGCTGTCTTTCATGCCCCACTGTGCTCCGCGTTCGCTCTTTCATCCTTCGCTCGCCCACGCTCGCCGCGGGAACGCTCGCCTAAGAGCTCCGCTCTAAAAACATGTACGATATCCTCAGCGCAGCGCTCCAAGTATCTTCGTTTCAATCGCTGAGCACTTTACTTAAAGCCGGACGAAAGAAATCACAAGACTCGGGAAGCTTGTATAACTTCTCTGGCTAATCTGGCCATCTTCCCCGATATTTTGTTCCTGGATGCCTGCTCATTGCGGATACTTCAGGGTTGTGAAGCTTGACTATACATTGACAACGGCAGCGATGGTTCATGACCAAGTGTCCAGATGGCGCGTCAATTTGGGAAGAGAACTCGCTCGGTATGTGGGAAGCACCAGACCAAGTCGCCAGGAAGCGTTCTTCGTCCGGTGTTCTTTCGAGCAGCCTTTGTCGGCCACCCCTGAGTTCACACGGAGGTATACATCGAATGTGCCATGCTTTTTGGAGAACATGACGCCGTCGCTGGCAGTAATCAGCTAGATGCGCCCCAACCGTTAAATTCTTAGCTGTCTTCTTTTCGTGCTGCCGTCCCTATTGGTGCCTAGCGTGCTCACGTCATGCAAGAAACCTGAAATGGCTGCCAGCAAAGGTCACACGACGCAAACACCTTCAAAGTCTGAAGCAACACGAGCGCTATAGCTTGCTACTAAGCATACTTAGGAAAACCATCGATATGCCAAGTTTTCACACATAGGTACGTCAAGCCTAATATCAGATTTCTTTTTAAACTTTTTTTACGTTGCCTATCTTTTCATCGCCACTACGTATACATTTAGCTTGGCCACTGTTGCTTTGATATCGGATGGCAGTGTCACGCTCAGAACGAAGAGATGAACGACTGCAAATGCTACCAAACCAGTGAAGCGATGAAGGACACGAAAAACGGCAGCAGCTTCGTTCCTCTTCGACTGCGAACACCGCCATCTTATTTTTGCTTTACTCTTTTCTTTCCCTCAAATAAATGTGCTCGCACTCTACGGATGAATGGGTAATTAACGCTTCTAGCCTTCTCGGTTTCGGCAAGGGGATCGTAGGAAAATAAAAAGTAAGAATTTGAAAACATGTAATACTCATGGACCATTTGCAGTATAATTAGAAATTGGGTGGAAGTAAACAAGAAAATTTTAGTTTCGATAAATAAGTCGTGACTTGTCACACTAAAATGTCACACTAAATGTCACACTAAAACTAAAGGTCAACTCAGAAACACAGCAACTTAAAGTTCAGTCACATAGGTACGCTAAAGGAAACACAAAGTATGGTCACGTAACTGTACTAAAATCAGAGCACATAAGAAAGCACGGATTAGATTCAAATGAAGGTTCATGAACCCAGGTGTTGAATTGACCAAAATCAGGTAAATTAAAAAAAATTCCATAGAGTGAGCTTATCACATATAAACACTCTTTTCAATAGTTTCTGAGAATACTGCTCCCTTCTATTTCTATAAATCTTTGGAGGGCCATTATAACGCTCGTCTTTGCAATTAATATGTTGGCCAAGAACCTATGATCTTCCTCAGGCTGAAGGGCCGATGATCTAATGCCACTAAATCACGTGGTAAATGTTGTCTGTGTGTGTCGTATAGCGGACATTATACCAGAAGATGCTTTGCATCCTCATTCGCAGGGCCACAAGTATATTCCGGACTATCAGATCTTGAAATTTTTTGTAGAAAATATTTTGTGTACGAGTTACCGAGCCGCTGACGGTGAATGAGCGTTTCAAAGGCTCTGGTAGTAACCGACGTTTACGGGATTTTGAATTGAAGCGCAGGGTCAATGTGAAATAAATCTAAAGATTTCGAGTTCTGATCAAACCATGTCGCTTTGCAACCACGGACTGAGATCTGTCCTAGTATATGCCGCAATGGCCTTGCGTTAGAGGGAGACCATATGTAGCGTTAATAATATGCGCTTGTCCAGCTGCATTGTCAGCTGCAACATTCGCAGGAATATTGCAGTGGCCAGGTATCCATTGGAACAGTATTGTGCTTTTTTTTTACTTGCCTTTGTGAGTTCCTTTAGTGTCTCATAAACTAACACCATGTTTTGAGAATTGCTGATATCACCACGAAATGAAGACAAAGCTGCCTGCGAGTAACAAAGGATGACCCATTGGTTCCCTTTTTTATTGAATTTATGTGTCGTAACAAAGACAATATTGCAAAAAGCTCTGCTGTGGTTTATGATGTGAGGTGAGATAGTTCTCACGTCTGTATTCGATTCCATTCTGGAATCACAAAGGCAGCTGTAGAAGAATGTGTGTGAGAAGAACGATCCGTATACGCTTGAATATAGCCAGGGTACCGAACGTGTATCTGGTATAACGGTAGTTGTTGTGCTGCTAGCATAAACATGTCCCGTTTGCGAACAATTCCCTCAACCGAAAGTTCAATTTTTGGGGCGACATGTCGCCATGGTGGGTAGGAAATATCCGAGATCCAAAATTCGTGATGTGGTAGTAGATTTCTGTGCAACTGAATCACAGTATTGATTTTCGCCCTGCCTTTCTCAATAAGAATTGCCAGTGGGTGCCTTTTGTGCTGCACTGAAACGCGAAAGTAGTGTCGACAGGTTTCAACCGTCCTCATAATAGAGAATGAAGGATGACGTGCCTCTGCAATTACTAAGGAACTTGAGGTTGCTCGACGTTGAAGTCGCCCTTCAGATGAACGGGAAATTCCATGCAGAAAAGGTGAAGAATAAGTTATCTTTTTCTTTATAAGTGCATTATGTACTGACCCCATCTCGTGCATGCTACGCGGCGAAGAACATTTATTGTTGAGTTTATTTGTTCTTGGAGTGCTTTAATGTGAAAATTCCAAGAAAGTTGTCTGTCTAATATAACTCCTAGAAATGTGTGTTGTTTTACTATGTCTAAACGTTGTCCCTCAAGGCACAGCTGAAAGTCTTTCAGATATCCTCTGGTGAAGGGTAGCACAGCCGTCTTACTGTAATACAGCTCCATTCCTCTTGCCTTTAAGAATTTGTCCACAATGTTTAGACCTTCCTGAAATGTTGATTGAACATGGCCGGCACATGAACCAGAGGCTCAAATACAAATATCATCCGAATATATAGAGTAGTTTAGTGCAGGTGGAAGTCTCCGCGGTAAATCCACCATCACACAATTAAAGAGAAACGGACTTAAGACACTGCCTTGTGGGAATCCTTGAATAAGATTATGAGAGGAAGTTTTTTCCTTCGCTTGTTTGAATAAATATTGGTCTGCCATTCAAGAAGTTGGATATCCACCGTAGCGCCCTTCCAGAGACTCCCAGTTCTAGCAGACCTTCTCTCTGTGTGCGTCTTTGCCGTTCCTGCCATGCATTGTCCGCTACTGTGTGGCGTTTAGCACATTCTCGTGCCTTCGCACGAGTGCGTTTTATTTTTAAATCTATCCGCGTCTTCCGATCGTTGCCCTTCAACCGTTTGTGTTGCGAGTACAGAGCGAATGTCGTCGCAGTTGTGGCAATGTCTGATGCTCGACCATCTCATGCAGCCATGTTCCAGACTCCGCTGGTGCCGTCGCTGGGCCCTCCGCCCCCCGGTCACCACCCTCCGCCCCCCCACCTGCAGCAGCAGCAGCACGGCGTGTCCCCGGTGGCGCGCCCCATGGGCCTGGCGCCCCCGCTGCGGCCGCCCGTCAGCGCCTCGCCGGGCCTCAGGGAGCCGCCGCCCAGGATTCACCACGCGCCACCACCGCCACCGCCACCGCCGCCGCCACCGCCGCCAGTCTCGGCGCCGCAACCGCCCTTCGGCCAGGTGCGTGATTCTCGTCGCGAGCGAGGTGCCGCCGCTGCTCGTTCAGACGCATGGAAACCCTCCCCTGTGGCGCTCGCTCAGTCATTCGAACCACGTTGGTGGTGGTCTTAAAGCAATATCTTAAAAATGGCGCTAAACTTTGTGAATAAGTTGAGGAAATTTCGAAGCTGTTGGTAACCTAGCCCCAAGAATTTTGGAAGGAGTGACGGCGCAGCGAAGCAGATATCGCAGGTTAGTAGGGAGAAACCAGAACGTCACAGATCATTCCTGCGAAAGGCCGCAAGGTGGAGAGCGTTTTGTCAACTTGTCTTTGTTCCTTCGGTTCCAATGTGAGCAGGAGGCTCTAGCAGATCGCCCCGCTTCCTGTAATCGCTAACGACCTCGCCCAGGCCTGGGTGTGTATGGCCAACCAAAGTAGTTGGCTACAACGTATGTTCCTCGCAAGCTGCGATTCGTGCTTCTTCAGAGTAGGCTGTTCGCGCCTTATTCGCTGTTTCCTTTTCTGGCGCATTTGCTTCACGAATCCTCTACTGTTTTCTTTTGACGTTATTTATGCATTCATCATTTTAGTTAACTTACACAGTAGTGCAGCCCCGTAAAAGGATTATTGCAGGAGGTATTAGTCTGTATTATTTAGGCTGTATTAGGTATAAAGGGTACAGCATACATAATAAAGCATACAAGCACGGTGATTAATTCAATAGTGAACAATATTGAAACTAATTAACGCAGCGGTGGCCTAGAACTATAAAGCATCTTGCTCGGATGTGGCATAGTTACCGGATTCGAATGCCGGTGCTGCCGGAAACCCAGCGGCTGTTCTAATTGGTAAAAAATGTACCTCGGCCTGATGCTTTGTGGCGGTTCTCGTCTAGAAAAGGCATAGAGACGGCAGGTGCTCCTTGTTCAATTACAGACGGCCTTGTGGCAGAGCATCCACCGCACTGGCTTACTATATAGAGCCAATACTGGATCTGAGCGCTTGGAAAACGACTTTACACGAGGGCGACCCCGCCTCAATTGCTGGTTCCTAAGCGGCTATGAGATGTATATTGCTTTGTTTTTGTGCCTGCACAAGCAACCATAGCGCCCTTTGCTTATCTCTCCCAAGCAGCGGACTCCCACTAATACATCTCCTATGGCATTATTGCACCTAGTACAATTCTTTCAATAATAAAAAAGAACGTTATCTACACCAAAATAATCAGCGGAACGTAGAAGTAACACACCAACCATGAAAGGCAGTATATGAAACCTAAACTATACAAAGCTAAACTACACTTAACTAAATGGTATGCTTCTATGGCATGGAAGACAGCTACGACGGACTGGATATTCGGTTACTATTCCACCGTGTGGCACACTCCCGTGTAATTGCTACACTGCATCACTTAACCTAGATTTTCGGACATTATCTTGGCTATGAAATTTTCCGTCCTTTCGTAAGCAGTTCAAATGTGGTAATAGAGTGTTTTAGAGTAGGATGTCCAAGCGTTGGGGGACGCAAGCCGCTGGGCGCACAAAAGAACGCAATGCCAGCACATAAAGCGAGCAAATGGCACACACTGGAGGTTGCGTCGCCCAAAGATTGGGTGTGGTTTGGGCACCCTATTCTAAAACTCTCTAATAACTGATCCTCTCCCCTTTCTGACGTTACCTCTGATGGCCCACAAGGTAATGCGCTAGGCCTATTGTTATTCCACATATGTATGAAGGACCTTCCATCCAATATAACATCAAGCATAAGTTTCTTCGTTGATGACTGCATTATATACTGTAAACGTTTGACTGCTGCTGATAATCTCGCTCTCTAACGGAATATCAAATTAGTGCTCGAGGTAGCAAATGTCGTTCACACCGAGAAGTGTAAGCTAATGACATTCCGCTGAATCTCATCGCCGTAACGCCCGCTACAAGTACCTCTCTCTTCCCTTTACATCAGACCCTTCCTGTGCAACTCACTAGTTTTTGTATTATAGAGAAGGCGCCCTGTGATGGTTTAGTTATAAATACCCAGTGTACATTTTGCCTTACTAAGGCACCACTTTACTCATGACTTTACATAAACTGTTTCCTAAACAACTTAAGTCGATAATATTATTGCGGCCGTAATAACAATCAATCAATATAAGATCACTAATTTAGTTAATGTGCCGAAGAACAACAATGAGGCCTGGGTACTAGTGGACAGAAAAAAAAAGATCACGAAAGAAGTAAAAATGTAAAACTACGAATAAATTAGAGGGTAACAAAATCGACTGAGAAAATAAAAACAAGAACTGGATAAACAGCTACATGATGAACAACGATGCTGCGATGACGAGAGGCGGAGAGCGTGTGCGGAAGGAGAGAGACATGAAGGGAAGATAGGAGAGGAGCGCAGCTAGAAAGAGAAATGGCGAAGCTCGGTACAGAAAGCACGTTTCGAAACATGTTCAGATGAAGGAAGTGACAGTTGTAAAGATTTTACATTAGAGGCGATTGTCTGTTGAAAGAGGCAGGAATTTTCGGAGGAATCCGCAGTCAAACAGAGGCTACTATACCTGACCATGTAATAATTCCATGAATTATTGTGTATAAAAAGAGGACGTCGGTACGACTACATCTGCAGCTAAGTGTCAGAATGTAGGATGATTATTGCTAATTCAAAAGTTGTTGGTGCGTCAGGTCAGGAAACGATGTTTGTATAGTATATTCCTAAACGCTCAACCAAAATGCTACTTGAATTGTCTGTGCCATTCCACACCACTGACGCATATTCTGGTAATGGTCAGAGACAGACGGATGTAAACAGTTTGAGGAAAGGAGGTGTGGCACGGAAATATCTTGTTACTGCAGACGGAACCGGGCGCACGCAGGCCTCCCGATGCTATACGTGTTTATCTGAGTGCACGGGCGGAGAAGCATAGCGTGTACTGTCAAAAAAAAAAAAAAAAAAGCACACCGAAGTCGCTTACTTCAACAACCCTCGTCAACGCTGCACGATCAACAGACTAACGGCAGGCTACAAATATTATGGGTCTTGCGAGAATATGTGGCACAATGTTGGTTTTCGGTGAATATAAATGGCACCATTTGGAGAATGAGAACAGGTCGGACTCCTGTGCGCGGTAGTCCTGTATACTGGGTATCTCCTTAAATATTGTGATTTTGAGGTGATTACCGAGGGAGGCGCAATTATCCTTTTCATTACTTAGGCTTTCTTGTGGGCACGCTCCTTACGCAGTTCCAATTTCTGCAGAGAACCATTGGGGGAATTGACATCGTTTGGACTTGTGCGGGGCTGTGTTGTCATGCGTACATAGTGCGGGCAGCATACAAAGCAAAGTTTGCAGGTAAAATAGCCCGGAAGAACGCATCATTTTCTCATGCAGTGTATATAACAACAGAATCAAAGCAAAACGCCCTGTTTTGGAGAAATAATCACGGCAAACAATTATGTGCCATATCATCATCAGCAGCAGCAGCAGCATCAACAGCCTATATTATGTCCACTGCAGGACGAAGGCCTCTCCGTGTGATCTCCAATTACCCCTGTCTTGCGCTAGCTGATTCCAAATTGAGCCTGCAAATTTCCTAACTTCATCACCCCACCTGCCGTGCTCGACTGCGCTTCCTTTCTCTTGGTATCCATTCTGTAATGGTCCCCCGGTTATCCATCCGACGCATTGCATGACCTGCCCAGCTCCATTTCCTCCGTTTAATGTGCGCCATGTGATGCAATGCGAAACGTAGCGGCCGCCGGCGCCTGGCATGTGATCCAACTTAGCACGAAAGGTTGCGCCATGCCACTACGGTAGAGTTGCTCCGTGCAGGCGAACACGTTCACCAAAGCGCTGTCAAATATACCGGCAGCGCAACCGCAGCGACGATCGCTGTGCACGTCAGTGAAATGAAGTGTTCGTGGCACGAGCGAATCGCCTCTTGCTCTTCTGAACATGATGGCAACATCTCCGGAAGGCTGTCAGAAATGTTACAGGGCAGGAACGAAAGGCTCGCAATACATCGAGACTTTTCTATAATATGCAACCTCGTATGACAGCGCTTGAATTGACCTGCACCGTTGTTCAATCTAATTTCTATTTCGTTCTGATCTACACTTCTTATCTAAAGGCGTTTCTCATGTATTCGATAAAAAATATTATGCTCTACAAAATTCGTTAGGCGGAACAACATAATATTGCGTTGTCATGCATACGGTTATGGCTAATATACGACAGATATTTACGAACAAGTTTTCAACTGAATGCCCACTCGCTGGTCGCCACGTGTCACAGAATCACTTCTGAAGGGCGGTCGCGTCAGGTTATACTAACAGTATTAGAAGTGATTGTTCGAAAACTGAAAGACCAGTCATTTTACATTATGGATGTTCCAATTATAGTGTGAGCCATTCGTGAAAGAACTTTCAACTGCAACTTGCATCAATGCGTGCTCCGCCATGAAGCTACGTTACGTCTTCATGGATGGCGTCCGCCATAAGTGGGAGGCCTAGTGAACGACTCTGGCCGCTCGGCTAACGAATTTCTCGCCGGGATCCTCTTCAGCCTGAATGTCGTACGACTAGACGTAACTTTTTTTAACCTTAATGCAAAAAGCCTCAACAGCTTTTCGCCTGCTTGGTTGATTGATATAATCTCATTCCCCACATTTAGATTGTGTAACTAAAAGCTAGCTTGAAATTACTCCATATGGCGACGTACGTTCAGATCGAAAATTTGGCATAGGTTGCCCTTCGGTTTGGTCCACTTTGATCGACCGTCGTTTCTGGGATCCACCTGATTATGGGCGAGTTTAACATGCCGCACATTCACTGACCTTCGTTTTCATATCGCCGCTGGTTAAGTAGGATGACGAAATAAACTTTAATTTTCGAGACAGTGTTTAAGTACGGAACATAATTTTATCTCTCTTTCGGACTCGCACGAGTGGCGCTGCCAGACTAAAAGCACCACTAGACATAGCGTACCCACCGTGTTGATATAGAGTGAAAATACTTATGACATTTCTGACCGCAAAGTAAACCAGTGTTTCTTACACTAACTGGCCTGTCGGGGCTCCATTGGGAGTGTTGAAATTAAAATGTTTGTTTTTGTTTACTCATCCTGACAATTCAACTAATATTTTTACCATTGGTGGTAATTCAATCGTAAATACACTGCCACCCGCCTCGCTGGGTCAATGTTCTTCTGTTGCAAATAGGTCGTGGGTTCAATTGTGTGCCACCTAAGTCCACACTCCGATGGGGCGGAATGCGAAACAACGCCCACGTACCGTGTACGTTACAACAACCCCTGGGAGCCCTTCACTCATAGCCACTCTTTTTCGGGACGGTAAAACACAGGATTACTGGTCCGTTAGCTGGGAAAAGGCGTAAAGCTAAGGTTTCACCGCTCGGTTAGGATAAAACGTAAGAAACAAAATCCTTAATTTGTCACAAAGTGGCTTATTATGACATAAAACACACGGACAAGAAGAGTAGGTCGTGACGACACGAGTGCCGACTTCCCTGAAGTGATGTTGAGGGATGCGTAATTTACACGTGTGGTTCAACACGCGGGATTTAAACAATGCTTCGCAAGAGCCAACTAGTTCAAAACCCAACACCACAACAAACACATATCTATCAGAAGCATCCAAACACACCGGCACATCTTCCCTTCAGTCAATCACGCGACACGTTCTGCACAGGTATTCTTTTTCCCTCAAGGGAGACGGCTGACTGACACAAGTGTCTCTCAATATTTTAATGTGGAGCGCCTTTGTTATTTCCTTGTTATTTTGTTGGCTGTCTTTTGATAAAATACTCCGAATTGAAAGGAATGAAATGAATAGACGCGTCCCACATTAAAAAAGGAGGTGGGACATGCTCGATAAAATGCACGCGAGAAATCAAGACAAAAAAGGCAAGAAAGAAACCAAGAGCGATGATCTGTACGTTAACAAAAGGGTGTAGTGCCTTGCTATTTCAAGATCGAACTGGCTGGTTGAGGACAAAAACATACCGGAATAAATATTCGGAACAGGGTGAGGCACGTCGCTGCGTTAGCGCGAGTCCGGAGATGTCTCAGCGAATATTAATGGCATGCAGGAGACCTTGGACAACCGCTGGGTTTCAAAATGAATGGAAGCATTAAATGGTCATCAGTTCACATAAACAAGATATGTTTAGAGTGTAAGAAACGTACGGAAGTAGGAAATATAGAGAATATAAAGAGCGAAATATAGAGATAAAAGACTTAGGAAGGTGCAAGTTGGAATAAGCTAGCGCATGACAGGTGTAATTGGAGATCGCAGGGAGAGGCCTTCGTCCTGCAGTGGACATAAATATAGGCTGATGATGCTGATGATGATATATAATACACGATTAGCTCCAGTAGACTAGGTCGCCACCCATTTCGAAGGTGATGCCAATATAAATCATCATCCTCGTCATCATTCTTGCATAAATTAGAATTTCTTCAATAAAGGAATGTGCAGAAACCATCAAGGACGATTGTCAATGATCAAGCGAAATAGTCGAGCGATCGAGACAGAGCGAATAAAGCAGCGCTTTCCTCGCCGACCGACCAACCACGCAGGCCGCCGAAAGAGCCAAAGCAAGTTTAAAACACATCAAGTAGTCTCGTTGGGTTTGGCGTTCAGGCTTACCTGCTATTGATTCATAATCATCACCATTTATAAACTATGGCGGAAATATAAAGGATCTGGTCCGCACGTCTAATGTATCTAACAAAGTATTCAGTGAGTCTGCGCATACGGTTTTTATTTAACTCCTACTTTTGATCAATATCCATCAGATACCATTTTCGATGGTAACGTTAGTGTCAATCGTATTGCTTTATAGATACTGCTGTCTCCGAAAAGAGGCATACGAGGTGTGGGTACAAAAAGAACAATACCAAAAAATAAAACCAAAGCCACAAATCGCATAATTGCAAGCAACATTTGCTACAAAGCAATTACGAGCGCAAACAGTAGCTTATAAAATCGACAACTAGCCTACAAGGTGTTGTAAAACCTCTTGTGCGAACTCTTTAGGTAGCTTATATCTAAGCGAAACATCTAGTTTGATCCACACTTCTGTGTTTGGAGGGAGAAATGAACACTTAAAGCAGATGACATGTGACTTAACTGGGACAATGTTTAGTGGATAAGTTCGACGTGCAATGTGAGCGGAGAGCAACGCCATTAGCGCATCAATGACAGAGCAATCTTGTGCAGCTGATGAGCGCCAAAGGCTGTACAGCAAGACTATGAGCGCGCGATGACGGCGATCATATCGGCTGAATTATTTTCTTCTGAACGGGTGATTCAAGTTGTTTCGTGTCAAAGGAATGGTGAGGGGACTAAAACCAATTAAGCATACTTTAGAATTGCGCTTACTAATGTGCAATTAATTTACATTTGGTTGTTGAATGCTTTAGAGTGCGTTTTAGCTAATCAAGCTTGCGAACTGCATCCAAGCAGACCAAGTCCCTGTGCCACATTAAGCTAGAAGTGGAAGTCACTTCAAGGTATTCAAGTTCCGTAACACGCATCACGCGGTTTTTGATTGGTATAAGTAAATTTAAAATGATAATTTTTGTTAGTGAAGTTCATAAAGGCTGTCTTGTGTTAATAATTTCGCATTTGACAAATTTCACTCAATTCGCAGAATCTAGAAAAAAGACACTGTCAATTTCCTATTGGTCACGATAACCATCGATGTTTAAATAAAGAGCACAATCATCAGCGTATAGTCGTAAGTTTTCCTCCGTGCCATTGGTGACGTTTATAACATTATTAACGTAAATAATAAATAACAGCGGCCCCAAAACATGCTCTTGAGGCACGCCTGAAGTAACCGGGATTAAGCGTGATTTACTAGAGCTAAATGAAACAAACTGAGACTGTGATTTTGGGATCCACGCGACCAGTGAATTACTCTTGAAAGAAGAAGTGAGAAGTACTTGGAGTCAAGGGACTCTGCGGTATTCCTAAATAAATATAGGATTCTAAGTTTGAGTTTCAGAATGAGCTTGCTATGACAAGCGATTATTTTACGCGTAGTTTGGTATGATTCGGACTTGTTTACCCTAGTTGCTACAGGTTATTATTGTTATTATTATTATTACTACTATCATTATTAGTATTACTATTATATGCCAAAATTCTTTCTTCCTCCTTTCCTATAGTTGTAATTACCGAAACTTAGCTGAGCAGTGACATACACTTTTGGAATTTTTTTTCCCACCTCAATACAATGTCTCACACAGTGACCGAGAGTTTAGTGGACCCAAAGGGAAAGGCGTCGGCGCATTGACTGGCGTGCTGAGTTCCTTGAAATGTGTTCGGCACACGAATATTGACACCATGCCCGAATATGTGTGGGTTATGATCAGCCTAGATTGTTGGTGTCAGGCTGTTGGCACTGATGATGCATCCTTGGTCCTCCCCCCCGTGTCGGTCATTATCCCACTGTACTCACGCCGTTGTAGTCACACTCTCGTCGTTTTACCATCGAGCGATTTACGAATCGTCACTTCATTGTCGTAATGGCGTCGTCATCACCCCGCCGTTGTCGTTCCGTCATTCTATCATCATCACTGCGGCAGCATCGTACAGTTGTCGCTATGCTCATGGGCGAGCTCGGTAAGCGAGAGCCATGGCCAAATCGGATGATACCGAATATAGCGGAAGCAACACGAGCCTCAGGACTATAAGTAAACCATACGGTGTGTCGCTAATCGCATTACCGTGGGCAGTCAAGGTAAGATGAGTTCTGGCATAATTTTTGATTGCGCTGTGAGTGGTTTTTAAAGATGTCGCTTTACTGGCATCACGCTTTTTGACTACTCCTTAGTTTACATTTCAATTCAGGGCCGAGTTCAGGGCATTTCGGTCGCATTTGGGGCATTTCGGCCAATTGCCGCACAGTCACTATATCGTGGTATTTTGTTGAAGGTACTGTGTTGTAGAACTATTTATTATTGCGGTAATTTTATTGACAGAATTTTATCGACGGTCATTTAATAGCAGGGCATAAAATTAGGTATGAATGAGGAAGACGCACACATGTCGCTTCTGTTCGTCCCTCGTTCTAGGCGCTCCTATTGGATGATCAGTGAACGAGCAGTGAGCGCAGCTTCCCACTGTATTTGATTCCAAGGAAATCAAAGCAAAGCGGGGCCTAGGATTACGTTTCGCAAGTGGCAGGCAAGACGAAACAAGGATCACGGAAGAAAGGCCCTGTTATTGTTTTATGATAACATTTTAATTGAGATCTGTCGCGTCAATAGAGTGCATATCAGCGTTTTGCATCTTTATGAGACGAGGAAGTTTGGCAGCCAGCCAATCGGTGTTGATCTATGAGGCCACTGTTTTTCTATTAGACTGGAATAATCGACTGCGAGCAGCGGTACACTTATTGCTCGCTCCCAGCATTTAATATTCTACGAGGCGTTTGTGCGCCATAGCAGCGCCAATCCAAGCGAACGCCGGCAGGATCGTACCTTGTTGAAGGTACTGTGTGCCCTGAAAAAAAAAAAAGTGTGCAAGATTGCGGTCATTTGTCCCATCCACTTTCAGTCATTTGCTTCTCTCTAACGCGGATATTATAGCGGTGTCACATTGTTTATGCCAGGACTGTAACGGAAATGCTTCCGCCTCATTGCCAGATGTCGAAAACCTGTTTATTGTTAACGCAGTGACATAATCGAGGGAAGCCTTCTCAAGGCACAGGGGTCGTACACTGCGCTACCGCTGTCGTGTGTTCGGCTACGCTATCAGCCAAAACTGTCATTTGCCGTGAGCGCTGCTCAGCACATTGTGGACTCTCTATGCGAACTTGAGTTCCGTGCGCGAACCTTTTTTTTTTTTTTTTTTCATCACTGCGAACACCGTTCATGCGCTGACCCTGCGACATCCGTGCTTGGCCGTTGAACTCTGCGCTCGTTCGTCAAAAAACTGCCTTTCTACCACCCGTTCTTTTCCCGTCTCGTCATCGCATGGCCGCGGTTCAGAAAGGCCCGCCAAGAAAGCGGGCGCCTGCATGCTCTCTCTCTTTCATTCGCGGTGTATGTGGCGCACTTGTGACGTGGACATCCACAATTGCCAGGCTGTTCTACAAAAGCTCTCGGTTGTCCGTGGGGACCGCTTAAGATGTCGCACACAATAGCCGCTCCTCCGACCCCGATGCCATTGTGATCTCCGCGGTACGAAAGAGTTCACCCTCGCCAGGGGCGGCAATGCATTTTGTGTATTTCCTTCGATTGCATTTTACCTGTGTCACGCGGGGCTCACGTAAATCTGTTTGCCTGTTTACAGTAGAGGATTGCGCATGCGGATCTTCAATGGCGAGGCTTTTTTCTGCTCCTCCGCCGTCGTCCTATCTCTTGCGCAAGAGAAAAAATTCACCTGAAACAAACGCATTCAGAAGTGCGTATGCTAATTCGCTTTCTATGTGCATCACTGTTTTCTGCTCTAGGCCGTCGACGTTTTTTTTTTTTTTTTTTGTTTTTTTTTTAGGGGTGGGGTCCATGGATTGCTTTTTTTTTTCTTTATGGTGTAGCTCTTGTGTCTATATCCATCCTTGGCCTTTGTACCTGGTGCGCCCTGGATGTTTTAAATCGCCCTTTCTAGGTGTTGTTGTGTTGGCGCCGCCAGTAACACGCACGTGCGTCGGTGCACCGAGAGGGAAGTACATAATCTCTCGCAGCACACAATGACGGCCGGGATTCTTGACCTCCGAGGCGGCTTTGTTTACCTCCGTCGCAGGAAGGGTGCAGCAGCGCTCGGTGCAGAACAAAGATAGAAAGGGTCAACCTTTTTTACTCACTTCTTTCTCCACACTTTTTAAGCTGCTCGCACGCTCCTACAGCATTTATGTGCGTTTGATTTGCACCATCGCGCGGCCTCACGACCGGTCGGCATCGTGTGGGAACCACCGTTAACTGACCGAGTTCACTGACATCCATCTTTAGGGGACCAAAGATGTTGCGTTGCTAGCTCTTCTCCTCCCCGCCCGGCCAGCGGTCGCCCCGCAAGCCCTTTTGTCTTCTTGCTCGCCAAGGACCGTTCTGAAGGACTCGCTCAAGATTGTCGCCCTCTTTGTCGGCAATCCAAACTGTCTCTCTTCGTCCCTTTTGTTTCGTTCCTTCACGCACACGCTTGAGGCTGTTTCGTGCAAGGGTATCCTTATTTTCTTTTTTCAGCCGCGATACGTGTTTTTTGCCGATGCTTTGTCACCGGTCAGATGTAGGTTCGAGCTGCTTATGGCTAGAAGGCGTAACTCCATCCGCGGAGGAAACATTCATAAGCCGATGGCCACCATCTCTCTCTTTTGGGCGTGGAAGAAAGCATAGAGCGTGATGCTGGCGTTTGGGGACGCAGTATTCCTTGTGTTCATACATGCATGCCTGGTGTTTGCATTATCGGACACGTTATCTGCTCTACGCGTGTGATCTGGCCATGTGCAGTTCTCTCGACTAATATCAATTCTCCTCGTTTGCACTTATCAATTCTCCTTCCGTCGTTCGTCGCATGCTGCTTCGCATTAGCGCCCATGTTTCCACCAAACTGCCTCAAGTTGCACTCTTTGAAGATATACCCTGACACAGTCGCAAACCTATTGAACCAATCAGCGACATAGGAGCAGGACGTTCTTATGCGCTGACATCTATATTACCTGGTGATCAAGGTGTGAACGCACGTGAGCGTCATCAATCGCGAGACATTCCGGTGTGGCGACAGGCAGGGTGCCGGTGTAAATATCGATGGCCGTGAGTCGCTCGCTGGTCGCCAGTCGCGGTCACTCGCGCGACCTGTGTCCATCGCGAGTGTAAATGCGCTGTTACTGCGACAGGCTGACCGAGGGATGCTTTCGCAAGGGTGTATTTTCGTCGCTCAGTGATGCGGTTTGACCAACATTAATGCTCAAGGCTGGTGAAGTTGGACATTGACATTGTGTCACATGGTTGCAGCGCGACTCTGGATGTCCAGCGCTCGTCCAGTTAAGCCTTCACCTAAACACAAGACCATTCTATCAATTCTTAACAGTGACACATCTGGACTGCAAAACACAGCTTGACATTCGCCCTAATTCAGTGCTGATTTCATGACCGTTTGCAGGACACTAAGTGCCGCCCGATGAGTGCGTGGCACACATACATATCATATTCATCTGTTAATTCTTCTCCCCACTTTTTCTCGCGGGGGGGGGGGGGGGGTTCTCTCCTTCCTCGTTACTGATGATGTCTATCTCTTACTCTCTAGTTTTCTTCACTCACTATTCTTTTCTATGCACCTTTACCATTCGCATTCCTGCATGCGAACGGCCACAAAAGCTCTTCTTCAGTTCTTGAAGGAGACTGGACTATATAAACGCTTGTGACAGTGGACCTCCCTTTGCGACTGACTGTGTGAATGACTGACTCTTTATGATTATTTATATTCTCCCTCCTTATCTATTCTCCCCCCTTCCCTCTCCCTAAGCGTAGGGTAGCCAACCGGCACGTCCTTGGTTAACCTCCCTACCTTTCCCTTCTCGTTTATTTCTCTCCCTCTTTTTTTACTGTTCTAAAGCCGGAAGGCGTTTGTGCTTCTAGGTGGCAGTTGCCTATTCGCTCTCTTTCCCCTTTCTGTAGCTGTTTTGTTTTTACAAACAAATTAATAGTAATAATAATAATAATAGTAATAGTAATAGTAAGCTTTGTTTACGTGCCCACAAACAACCTGGTGGTCTTGGTGCTGGCACACGTTAGAAATGGTATGAAATACATAATACATCCACAAAGAGGAATAAAATTGGCACATTCTATACTGTATTGCAATATATAACGCTACATAGCAGAACACAACATAGTATAAAACGGCATAAGATAACAAATATAACATATAAAAGAAAAAAGAAACATTCATTGAGATTTGTGGAAGTCTGGACGCCCTTCACATGGAGCAAGGCGGACACGTACACTCAACAAAAAGAATATTAAGAGCACACATGTCATACACAAAGTGCCCACAGCATAACATACAAAAAAACAAAAAAAAAACATTGTCATTGTCAAACATTGATTAGAGTGCTCCTTGGAAAGTGGGCGAATGTCTGTTGAACATGTACATTTCGTGTGAGTGTTGATTGCAGGCCTGCAGATCCTGGCCAAGAGGTTATTTGAGGCGCCATAAGTAGATACATGAAGAGGTCTAGACACCAACGTTATTATTACATTATTTTTGTAAGTTATTATTGCAACAACGTTGTTCAATATTTCTGTGCGACCATTTACAAGCTTGAACGAGAAAGTTACGGCAACTTTCGTGCGTTTGCAGTCTTCAGAGCGAGCAAGTACTGAGCGCGAGGCTGTCCACCAGGAGCACCAATATCGATGTATAGCGACAAATTTTCTCTCAACTCTGTCTACTCGTTCTTTGTTAGAATGGCAAGTACTGTTCCAAACGACAGCGGCATATTGCACCAGAGGTCGGCACAGCTTAAGAAACACACCTGCATTTCTGAATGACCACGAAATTTGACCTCGAGAGTACGCAGGCAGCGCTAAAGGCCCGTTTATAGTCCGACGTTATCGGCGCGCGGGCCAACGTCCCCTAAGTGGTTAGGGAAACTGAACTCGTCTTTTATGCGCGTCTATGACATATGACATTACTTTCGTATTTTGGTCGTTGAGCATTAGTTCGTTTAGCGCGCACCAATCGGCAAAGGTGGATACGTCGTGTTCAAGTAGAGCGTAGTCACAAAGGCTGCACATTTCTTTGAATATATTTATGTCATCCGCATAAAGCAAGAAAGACGAGTTGTTTATCACTTTGGATACATCATTTACAAAGAGACAGAAGAGAAGCGGTCCTGTGACACGCCACTGGTAGAACTGGCACGCGCTCCGTTGGAGGTGACGTAGCAATGTCGGTCTGACAGGTAGTCCCGCAGCAAGGGCATTAAAGGAGCAGAAACAGCGGTTTCGTAGAGTTTTGGGAGCAACATGGGGTGACGGACTACATCAGGTGACAGTAAGCAGTGTCAACTTTACTTCTGTTCTCGACCACTTCCGATGCGTGGGCCATAAAGCTGACGAGGTTTGTTGTTGTTCACCGGCCCGGTATAAACGCCGGTTCATTATGCATTGGGCTGTTTCGTACGCTGCATGCAATTAATGTGTGTAGGATAGACTTAGATTTTCGAGCCAGAGCATATAGGACAGACATCAGATTTTCGAGCAACATTTGTGGACGGGAATGACACGAGGGCGTAGGAAATTTTCGTGTTTTGAGGCAGGTGTTGTGTATGTAAGTTAGGATTGAACTAAGCGCATCACTGAATGATTTAATTAAGGACATAGGAATGCCGTCATGGGCAAGTGATAGCGATGGTGTTGTGCTGTGAAGGCTTTTGCCGATAAGTTCTCCGTTAAAATAAACAGTGCTTGGCGCATCATAAATTCGTAAACTCATGACCGCGGTGACCGAAGGGGGGCCACCGCCCCACTCAAAACTGATTGAATGTGTTGTGCAAACGCCTCTTAAACGTCCTCGATAGTTTCATGATTGCTTGCTAACAGAGATATATTATCTGTTTGACTTGGCGTCGTTTTCAGTTGCACATATTTCCAGACATTTCTAGTTTTTTAGCAAGATCATTTTCGACTAAGCTTATGTAGTTATTATGGTCACGGTCGTACAGTTTCTTACAAACATATTGCCACTCCTTGAATTCAGCTTTCCATTCTTCACATCCGCCCTTCGCTCTTTACTGGGCATTTTAGTGATTTACGAAGCTCAGTCGAAAATCAAAATTGATAGTGTGAATTGCGACTTTGTTTTAGGGGAACGTACGTACGCATCCCCGCCTGTAGAATGTCGTTGAAATAATAAACTTCATTATTTGCATTATTTGACTTTATTATAAGGGGCCAGTCTACCTGATTGTAGTAAATACTGACGTAATACGCAGCGGTGAAATTATACTGTGGATAGTCCGATGCTTTTGGTGCATTTCCTTTCAAGCCTTGTCTGAGTGATGTCACAATTGAAAGACAAGGGTGGCACTTGTCTGCTCGCACCGATTTTCGGTCATCATAGGAGAGCACGCACGATTTCTGTGTTCGAGAAACATAATTAAAATATGCTGCCGTACGAGTTCGGCACGTGGTTCAGCTATAAAATGTTGAAAGGAAATACAATCAGAGAGTGGATCCTTTCTGAGTAATACGGTGAGATTTCGACAGATTGTTCCATTGTATTCCAGGTGCGTTAAAATCTAAGCATGTAAATATATGGAAATTGGCTGGGAAGTGATGATATTCTGAATTGATGCTCGTGGAATTAACATGGATTGGTCGAAGGTGATATGCACATGTATCTACCTCGCCGCTAGGTCACACAGATTCGGGCCACACTCACAACCCAAGCGTACCAACGATCAGGACTCCTCCTCCGATGCTGTTACCCCCATTACTGGCTCTGCGGTAGAGGTTATAGTTAGGCGGCAACTATTCTGCTGAGGATATATCGGAATAAAGCCACGTCTCAGTAAGAACTGATATATAAGCGGATGAGAAGGGATTTTGCCTGAGACCGCGAACATTCTTATATTAAAAATTAAGATTTCTATTCGTGATCATTATTGGTAAGGCTGCCTAACTCACTTGCGTGATGCAAACTATCGCGGAGAGGTGCTTCAAACGCTTAAATAAACAGTTTTAACAGCGCAGCTGTTTAGGCCAACCGCCAGTCAGTCCGTCGTCGGAAAAAGATGTGGGCCGATCCTGGTGGCAGTGCTGAAAGCGCAATAGCACATGCTACCCCTGTGAACTAGCAAAGCTGAGCCTGGCAAAGTCTAGCGAAGCATGGTTGGTACTACTTAAGCTTAGTCAGTCATCGATAACCTATCAATAACTAATCTATAATCGATCAATAATCAATAAATTCCGGGAAGTGCTGTGGATGACATGGTAGTGCTTAGCCTAGCCCAAACGCCTGAACTAGCTAGGTGCTCATCAGCTCCGGTGTGTCTTCAGCATTGCGCCTCCAGTGCAAGCTACGCATTTTTTTTTGCCACACAGGGGGTCCTGCAGGCGTAGAAATGTTCCTTCAGCCGTGAAACGAGGTGCCATGCTTCTTGAGACGTTTGCAGGCAATGGGCGGTGCGAAGTCAGTTGAGCAGACGAGGTTTCAGGAGAGAGCGTGAGCACAAAAATGGCTTTCAGTCGCGGGGCGCTTGTAATCACCGACATTCCCTTGCTTTCCCCAAGGCCGACGTGTTGCCTCGTCAACGGCGGGAGAATTCGGCGAAGCTCTCCGGACGGTTGAAGTGTACGTTGTATAGAAGACCAGCAACGCAGCTGTAGAAATGGGCGAACACGGCTGGCGCTGCTCGAGTGCCGAACCTAGGGAGCCTACATGCAAGAAACAGCGCTTGCATGTAGCGGCTCCCTAGCCGAGCTCATCCAGCAGGGAAACGCACCTACAGCACCACCCGGCGGATGCCAGCGCGTTTTCCCTGCGCAGACGCTCGTTGTCACTTCACAGCCGCGCCACGTTATCGCTGAGGTGTTGTGGGCCGATGGGAAAGCAGCGGGCGTCGTCGCTAAGCCTGACTGTGCAAGAAATTGTCTCCTCCGCTCCCCTTTCAACATTTCCACTTGTCCTTCAAAGTTCCATTTCATTTCAGCCTGGGCTCACATGAAAGTTATTGTTTACAGTTTCTTCTCCTCCTTCTAGCGATTTGTGCTTACATTTCTGCCTGATTCTATTTGTGCTTGATTTGTGCTTGCAGGTCCATTTGTGCGATTTGTCCTAGCGATTTATGTTTTATTGCCTTTGTTAATTTTAAACGAAATTTCATAGTTGTTCTGTGGATAATTCCAAATGACGTGTCACCAATCTGCATTTTGCTATGTATTTGTATTTTTTGTATTTGAATGTTAATATTTCCCTCCTACACTAATTCCCCACAAGGGCGCTGTAGGTATTGTAAATAAATAAATAAATAAATATACAGTAGGAATGTCGGCGTTACACGTGACGGCACTCGCACCAGACTCGTCGGGCCTTGAAATAGACACGTGCGCACGTTTCTCGCTTGAAGAACAGCGACGAAACTGCTCGTTGCCGTAAAATGGCTAGAAGCACAGAATACAAGCGTCCGGACAAAGCGCCATTTCTCGTATAATAATAATAATAATAATAATAATAATAATAATAATAATAATAATAATAATAATAATAATAATAATAATAATAATAATAATAATAATAATAATGACGATAATAGCTTGGCATCGTACGCATGTTTCACAATTGTTAAAGTAGTCTGCCGCACTGGCGCTTTGCAGTTCTTTGCTGTGGGATTCAGCCGCTGCTCCAAGGTTAAGCAATTGCTTGAACAGAAGCTCGAATAGAGGACTTTTAGTAAAGGACGAGCGCAGTACTATGTCCCATGGCACCACCTGGAAAGCAAATATATAAGGTCAGACTGCCTACAAAGCGTGCGTATATTTCTCTGCAAAAGTTGTTTGTGAGGCACTTTCTGAGAAGAATGCTTCTTAACCGAAGAGAAAATGTTTGTTACAATCACGTTACAATCACCCAGAATCACGTTTTAGGAGAGTGCGTTGCTGGGCCTGTTGGTAAGTCGTGTAATTAAAAACTGAGGAATCAACTTAGAAAATACAACAACCGTATCGGTCACAAGGGGTCTTCACAAAAACAGATCTTGAGCCAATATATTACGTATGTGCCAGACCGACTCTGACCTAAATTTTAGGCGGTGCATTAGGTATCTAAACTACGCATTTAGTAGTGAGTAACGCAGGCGTAGCACTCGTTCCACAGTCATCCTCCTCAAAAGTCAATTGGGACGAAATTTCACTTTGGCTGAGTTAGAAATAGATCGCATATGCCAATGAAGCAATCTCGGCAAAGCGGCATGCCCGGTGATTGCTTAGTGTTGTTATTAGCAGATCTTGAACCTCAGCAGACGAAGCGTCCACCTGGTCGCTATGACGTAAGTCGTGGCATGCCGCGGGCGCCACCTTGGCGAGGTCATTTCGAGCAGGCGCGCACTCTGGCTCATGCGTCGCTTCCGGCGAGCGGTAATGGCGGCGTTCTTTCCAGTGTGACAAGCGAGATATTCGAGATTTCCTGCGAGATTGCCATGACACTCGTAGTTGAAGCGTCAGATTTTGCATGGAACTCCACCATATCTTCAATATCTTAAACTGGGCCTTTTACGCGGTTCAAAGTTTTTTGTATGTTGGCCTTTGAATTGGCTGTGTTATCTAGATCTCCACATTTTACAGAAGCTCTCGCCCCAGATAACGTCCTGACAAGGTCACGAATAATAACATGCAACCGCGCGATGGCCTATAGTCGAGGCGCTTCGTGAGGAACCGTGCATACACACCTGATGCAACACTTGGTCCGGCGTCTTTTTACGCTATACTCACGTTGAACTTCCTTCGCGCAGACTTGCAAGTACGTGCGCTTTTCAGCTGTCCGCGAAAGGGCCGCACGGAATTTGTTGTTTAAGCGGCTCTTGGGGCACAAATGCGCGGCGAGAGGAGGAAAACTGCTCACGCTGAAAATGACTGCTTCTTTTTGGGCTCTTCTTGAGGAGAGCTCAGAAGGGCCTTCTCTCAGGCCGGGGTTTCTTCTTTCGAGGAACATTGAACTCACTCTTGTGTTGGGCGCCGCTATAAAGCTAATAGGAGCAATTAAAGAGCTTCCGTACATCTGTGCTGGCTCGCTAAGTGCTGGGAGAAAGGAAGCTGCGGCGTAATTGCTCCCAGTTTGTCGTCCCAGCAGGGGATGGAGCACAGCGAGTGCCAACAGCGGTGCTCAAGAGTCGCTTCGTGGGCGCACTGAGCCATTCGAGCAGCCTTCGCTGCACTCGGCCGCGCCCAGGGGTGCAGCGGAGCATTCCGATGCAAGAGGATGAGGGGACGCTTCTTTATTGCCACGGTGGACTAGTCACGTGATGCGTGCTTTTAAGTGACGTTACAATGTCCGAAAAACTCACCACTGACGAAATCCAGTAACGAAAAGAAAGCGATCAATATTTTATAGGGGTGCGTTTCACTAGAATGGCTAAAGTTGTAATGCTATTATGGCTGGTTGGCTGTGTATGTTGAAGGGAATTGTAATACTGGGCTAAAAAAAAGGAACCACAAAAAAGGCATACATGGCACCCTGACAAACGTAGCGCAATCAGCACGTATATAAGTTCACTGATGTAAAAAAGAAGAGACGTGTTGCAACATAAAACGAACTGTGAAAAATAAAACAGACTACGAAAGCAAGCTATCGAACACTGCATTAAAAAAGTCGCAGTTTTGCCCGAAAAGCGAAGCATATATTGCGATATGAAATTAGTAGAGAGCTATACGAAGAAAGGATAGTAGTATAATGGATCATATAAAGACCGATGGCGTCTTCATGCGTCGCCTAGCAACGCTTCGCCCCAGCTGCACCGAGCCTCGCCACAGCTTCGTGAGCCGTGACGTCATCGCGCGCGCCGCGTCGCTTCGGTTAACTTTACCGAGCCATGAAGTCACCACGCCGTGCGGAGTGGTTGCCGCGGCTGCGCAGAGGCGCAGCTAACCCGTGACGTCACTACGCCGACCCACGGCATATGTGGCTCCGCGTCGCCTGCCGCGGCGACACAAAAGCCCCGCCGTCTCCGCGCCGAGCACATCGCCGCGGAAATGGGGCGGCTGAAGATGAGCGTAACTTCCGAAGAAGAGGAAGCACGGCGCGAAAGCCGCCGCGCCGCTACTCAAGAGAGAGTGAGACGACTTCGGTCCGATCCCGAGTGTCGCGCCACCGAAGCGGCGGCGATTTGCAGAAGATCCGGAGTTACCAGTCCGCGAAACCGAGAAAAAGCGTTTGAGCGACCAGAAGCGTCGAGATACTTTTATGACCGAGTGTTCGCTGCTCCTTGGGCTGTCGATGATTCCGGGGTGATCTTGCGCAAAACGTGGCCCAGTCTTAAAGCATAACCTCACAAAAACTTGGCCGAACCGAAATAAAGCTAGGTGTGGTGTCACCTTCTACTCGCTTGGGAGGCGGAGAGTTGCGTACATGCGCTACTCGATGGAGGAGACACGGCTGGCAGCACAGCAAACAAGGATTTAATATGTACAAGGACGATAAAAGCACGCGGCACACAAAACTCAAATCATAACTCAATCAAAAATACTCACTGACTAGAAACTACAAAGCTCTGACTAAATATAAAACTACTGAAAAAGAGCTATCTCATTTCCGGCGCCTAACTCCGCCTTACAAGTCTCTAAGTCAGTCCTAGCTCTGACTCGTCAAAGTCTGACCACCCTGGCCCCGGCCTAACTACGTCGCAAATCAGAAACGTGGGCTCTTACGGACCGTCGACTTGAAGTTCCTCTCGTCGGGTCCAAGTCGTATTCATTCGGGGTGTCGTTGCTGCCGTAGATACCGACGACTCGCGGTTCCGTTGACCTGGCCGAGTACGTGGCTGGAGCTCCGGTAGCCGCCGCTGACGTGTCACTTGTCGGGTTAGGCCTCGCGTCCTGTTCGTTCGGGTTGTCTCTGATGCCGTAAATTGCCGACGACTCGCGGTTCCTTTGACCTGGCCGAGTGCGTGGCTGGAGCTCCGGTAGCCGCCGCTGACGTGTCACTTGCCTAATGAAGCGTTCTACGCCCTCCGACGATCTACGAGGTGGCCCGGTAGCACGGTGATTATCGGTTGAACGGGCTTGGTCGAAGAAGAGGTATTCTCGAGAAGAAGACCGGAACCACCGTGAGCAGCAGTGGCCGGTCCCAGGAGCTTCGTCCGGACGTCTCCGAGGACTACAGCTACACCTGGGCCTTGCCAGTCTCACGACTTCGTGGCCGGGTCCTCCGCTCTCCCGTCGTCAGAGCATGGCTGACGACGCGACCTTCCAGCTCAAGAGCCACGTCGATAATACTGTTCCGTCGCTTCTCCCTCGCGGATTACGCCTCGGTTCGCGTGCCTCGAGCGCTCGCGCCGTTCGGAACGCTCCGCGAACTTCTTCGTCCTCTTCTCTCGCCACGGGCGGCCTCTTACATGTGACACGTTCGAAATCAAGCTAGGTGTGGTCGCCAGTTTCGCTGTTTGCCCAGTCTTCGCACCACTAGTGCGAAGCTGCGCCTAATTTTTTTATTTTACTTGATGCACTCACTTTATACACCCATGGCGTGGCGCCATTGGCTGCGTCACCACGTGCCCAACGACGCACGCATTAGGCCATATGTTTAGAAAGCCAGATGACTGCGACGTGACGTGTGCATTGACGCATGCACTATACTCGCGGACAACTTTCTGTGGCAATGAAGGGAAAGCTATGGAAGCAACGCGCGCACAAGTGAGAGTGCTTCTGAAAAGAGTCCCGCGTTTAGCTCCATGTTAGTGTAGGCTGTGGAAGAGAAAACAGAGACCTTACTAGCAACAGTGAAATAAGACAGAACACACCACTGAGTGTACAACTTTACTTATTTTGTGGCCTTTCCCTTCCGCGCCTGGGCAAACGCGAAACCGTCGCACGTGGACGCTGCGTCGATTCAACGTCTGTTGCGAGCAACCAAAAGCACTGTCAAACGCTGCCGGACTACTTGGTGCGGTAACACATGTGCAGCAGCCAAGCGCCCATAGCTTTCCCTTCATTGCCACAGAAAGTTGTCCGCGAGTATAGGCACAACTTTCATCAACCGGAACCCGCCGTTGCTTCGGGGCTCGCACCCCGGAGGTTGGATTCCCACCCAGATTATATTTTCAAAGCCATTAGTTCCTGAGAAATTTGACGGCAATGCGAGAATTTTTTGCGTGTTCTTATTGTTTGCGGTGTAGGTCATTCGGTCACGCCGCCGACTACACTGGGGCATGAAATGTGTTCTCATTAAAAGACACAGGCGGCACAAAGACAGGCCGACATAAACAGACAAAGCTAAATATTGGATCGAAAGCGCTCAGATAAAGTTCAAAGTGGCGCGTGGCACGTCACAACACCAAATTTGCACAGCAAGTAATGGGAATTAGGAATATAGAACATTCACTTCTAAGTCAATTACACTGCTGGCTGCCGTGCAATATATGCAAGCTTACGCCACAGGCCGCAACGAAACCAAGATCAAAGACACTTCGCTAAAACAATAAAATGTCATGCATAAAAACAGCAAATAATTACTATGCTCTAGTAATTATCTGCAGTTCTCGTCACTTCCGGTAATTCTTTTAAGGTGCGAACTGCGGATTTTTGCAGTTGAATTGTTGGGTATGGCCCTATAATATTTTCCCCACGGGGTGGTCGTTTGTACTAAGCACATAATTTATCTCTTGATTTTATTGCATGCTGAGCATGAATACTGCAGTGCTACAAGAGGTGTTCAATATCTCCTTCCGAGCGGGGGCACTGGCTCGTCCTATTCTATGTGGGAAACACTTTGTGTACGTTGTGCCTCGACACAATCGGTGCATTACTAATTCGAGAGAGCTGAATACTTCGCTGCATTTCGGGGTTAATCTAAAATAAAACGATGTTTGGACCACCGTTTTCAAACCAGCGATCTCTCGATAATTGGACTGAAAGTTGTCATAAACTGTTGCGCGCATGGCTATGACATACTGGTATCAGATGAGTCTCACTTTCAGCATGCGCCGCTTGTGCTAAACTTTCTGCCTCTGTGTTGTCTGGAATTCCACAGTGACTTGGAAAGCTCTGAAATAAAATTTCATGTTACAAGTCTACCGCCTTTTATATATATATATATATATATATATATATATATATATATATATATATATATTGCACTTGATAAACTAGACCGTGATCAATTTTGTTCACGCTTGGAGAAATAACGATTATAAACTGGTATTATATTACTGGTATTTCCAGTCGTTTTCTGTGTACTCTATTTAACCAGTCTTTATCATCAGGCGAGCTGCCTGTGGATTGGAAAATGGTAAGGTAGTTCCTCTATTTAAATCTGGTGACAGACACTCACCCCGTAATTATCGTCCAATTTCACTAACTTGCATATGCTGCAAATTTCTTGAACACATTATAGCTTCTCATATCTACGATCACCTTGAATCAATTAACTTTATTTTCCCTAATCAACATGGCTTCAGAAAAGGCTATTCATGTGACACTCAGTTATTCGAATTCACAACTGACCTTCACTTCAACATGAACACTAACGATCAAACCGATTGCCTCTTCCTCGATTTCGCTAAGGCGTTCGATACTGTACCTCATTGCCGTTTAATCTCCAAATTGTCTGCCCTTTCTATAGATTCTTTAACACTGTCTTGGCTTCGTAACTTCTTGTCTTCACGTCAGCAATTTACAGTGGTCAATAACATTTCGTCTAACCTTTGCGACGTCACGTCCGGTGTCCCCCAAGGCAGTGTGCTAGGTCCATTAATTTTTTTAATATACATCAACGACTTGCCCGCTAACCTTTCATCATCCGTTAGGTTGTTCGCTGACGACTGCGTCATCTACCGCAATATTAAATGTATCGACGATCATTCTAAACTGCAAAATGACCTTGACCTAACCAACAGATGGTGCGTAACTTGGCAGATGTCCCTTAACGCCTCAAAATGTAAGTTAATTTCGTTTAGTAAAAAGCGCACTAACTCGGTATTTCACTATTCCATTGATGATACCATAATTTCGGCTACCCCATCGTACAAATATCTCGGCGTTCACCTTTCATCGGATTTATCCTGGACAACGCATATAGCAGCTGTCTCATCGAAAGCTTCTCAATCTCTCGGCTATCTGCGCAGAAACTTGCGCAACGCACCTTATGATGTACGTAAATTAGCATACCTTACTTATGTTCGCCCACAATTAGAATACGCTTCATCCACATGGTCACCATATCAAGATTATCTAATCCGTATGTTGGAAGGTGTTCAAAATAGGCCAGCCAGATTCATATCTGGCAACTACGACTATCATTCAAGTGTTACCCGAATAAAGCAGGACCTTACATTTCAGTCATTGGAAGATCGCCGTGTCATCGCTCTTTTATGTCTTTTTCACAGGTACATTTATAGTAATACATTTCACTTTTTGCCGCTTCATGCATCTATGCGCACATCTCGACGCATTCACAATGCACTTAGTTTTGCACGCATTCATGGTCTAACGAAGCCATTTAACTCATCACCATTACCTCGAGCTATTGCACATTGGAATAGTCTTCCGGATCACATTGCATCCATCTCTAATCGCGAAACATTCCGTGATAACTTGAATTCGTGGCGTATTAATATTGTATAAAGATGTTGTTCTTTGCTTTTTGTAATATTTGTATTGTTGCCTTTTTTTTCGTCTGTATCTTTGTTTTTTATTTATTTTTTTGTATCTTTTTTTAACTTGTAATTACTGTTGCCCCCCTTACTCAATGCCCTTCTATGGGCCTGTAAGGTATTTTGAATAAATAAATTTGAATAAATAAAGATGATTGAAAAATCACACAGGATGACCCGTTTGAGCGTTTGTGGTTGTGAGCATGTGAAGGTCAAAGCAGACACTACGGCATGAAGTTTTGCGGTGTAGAGGTAGTGATGCCTCGTAATTTGAACTTCCTCATTTTTCTCATCGAGGCTATGAGAATGCAGACCGGAAACTTTCTATTTGACTCGAGCCATCTTTGTAAATCTGTATATAATCCCTGTAGGTAGGGTAAGTATTCCACAGCGGTAACTGTTTTACAGCTATTTCCGGTAGGTCACGGAGCTGGGCAGATAGCTCCATTTTTCCGCTTAAAGTCAACTAGAATATCGGTTATCACCGTTTATTCTCTGATCCACAACGCTCTCTTCCTGTCTCTTAACGTTAGGCCTAACATTTGTCCTTCCATCGCTCTTTGTGCAGTCCTTAACTTGTTCTCGAGCTTCTCTGTTAACCTCCAAGTTTCTGCCCCATCTGTTAGCACCAGTAGAATGCAATGATTGTACACTTTTCATCTCAACCACAGTGGTAAGCTCCCACTCAGAATTTGGCAATGCCTGCCGTATCCACTCCAACCCAATTTTATTCTTCTGTAAACTTCTTTTCGTGATCAGGGTCCCCTGTGAGTAATTGACCTAGATAAACGTACTCATTTAAAGACTCTAGAGGCTGACTGGTGATCCTGAATTCTTGTTCTCTTGCCATGGTATAGAACATCATGTTCGTCTTCCGCATATTAATCTTCAACCCCACTCTTACACTTTCTCGGTTAAGGTCCTCAATCATTTGCTATAATTCTTCCCCATTGTTGTTGAATAGGACAATGTCATCTGCAAACCGAATGTTGCTCAGATATTCGCCGTTGATCCTCACTCATAAGCCTTCCCAGTCCAAGTACTTGAATACTTCTTCTAAGCATGCAGTGAATACATTGGAGCGATTGTGTCTTTTTGCCTGACCCCTTTCTTGATATGTATCTTGCTACTTTTTCTTGTCGAGAACCAAGCTTGCTGTGCAATGCTTGTAGATATTTGCAAAGATATTCACGTATGCCTCCTGTACTCCTTGATTACGCAATGCCTCTTTATTACGTCATAGGTAATCCAAAGTACGAAGAACGAAGGGCCCAGTGCTAGAAAGGAATACGATCGGCCCAATTTGCTGCTGCTGACCATTTTTTTTTTCTGGGGAAAAAATTGAGTTTCCTACTTTGCGACGCGCTGCGAAAATCGTAGGGGAAAGTATGGAAAGCGTGATGGCGTGCCGATTGTTTGGCTACACTTGATCCAGAAGCGGTGAGAAATACCGGCATTAAAAACGCGGACAGCGAACAAGACCCATCAGAGATATTCCTTGCTGTCCCTATTTCTTTCTCCTCTTCTAGGTATGCTAGAAAACGAGTGAAAACTACCTTGATGTTTGGGCTCAAAGCAACATAAAAAGGTGCAATCTCTTAGTTGCTTTCTGTTTGTTTTTGCGAAAATTTTAACAGCGCCAAACATTTTCTCACGGACACTAGGCAATCACGAGAAGGGGGGTACAATTGGCGGCGACGAGCATGTTGAGCACGTGATGCACCCCTTGTTGTGAGGGGTTAAGTTTGGTTAGTTCCTTCGGTGTTCGACATCCTATTTTGTTTAGTAGAAGAACTGAAAGCTCGAAGATTTCCTACCTATTTATATGCGTAATTTGGGTTTCACACGAACGAAGGAACGACACGAGCTCGACATCTTGTTTAGCTTTATTAGGGTATACACCGCTACCATTCTTGTCAGTAAGATTTCGCAATTATCACACATAAAAACAAACTTGATAGGGGTTTCGGAGCCGCCTCTTTCGAAGATTGAAAGCGCAACAGTGTAACAGGGGCATACGTGCAACAGGGGCAGAATCATCAAGTCGCTGCTGAAACAAAGAAATCAGGTGGCGTTGCTACCACCATCCGCGACACGTTCGTCGTAGAAAATTTAATGCATTAAATAACGCACCCGTTGCACCGAAGGGTTCGAAGCCCCAGGCAACAATGTGGATGCACCCTTCTCCCCAGGGTCTGTTAGTTAGTACATGTATATAGTTGAAGAAACGAAAATTACATATGTTTAATGTTAATAGCTTAACACAAACCATTAAACATGCGATTTTCGTGAGTGTGCCCCTTCGTTTCTCTATCTGCCTATGCACCACGGGACCTACAGAACATTTTTCTTGAAATATATATATAGAAAAGCGCCTTGAAGTCATCTGAAACGAATTCGGAGCGCTAGCCGTCATGGCCGCAGCTGTCGTTTCTTTCCTATTTTGGTTATTGCTTATTTCAGCCATCGAAGCGAGCGAGAGAAAAAAAAGCCACTGCTGCTGCATTGCGATAACTTCTGGCATCGCTGATCGCACCCATGGCCTTTCACTGCACCTGTCCCAATGAAGTTCCGTAGTTGGCGTGGCAAATCGTTTCATCACAACCGCCATAATGACGTCACGCGGGAGCATTCGTTGTGATTGTCAGCCGTTTCGAACCATCCATCACTGGTGTAGTCTGACGCGTGCTTTCTTAACTTGCACTTGTACTGTAAACAACAAGCCAACGGGTGCTGTAGAGCGGACGAATGCACAATTGGCTGTCTACATACGCCAAGTTCCTTCTTTTCTTTTTTTCCGGCGCTGACAAAAAGCCCAAGTGCGCAGGGTTCACCGTCTTTTGAGTGAGTAGGGAAGGGGGCTAAGAAAAACGGCTCTGATCGATTTCGCACACCCTGTCAAGGCGACACTGAAAGTAGCCCTGCTGCGGGGTGCGCCATTGTTGGCGCTGACACCGGTGTGCCGATGCAGCCCGTGGGGATGCTAATCGCTCGAACAACTGACAGCAGGCCTATTGTCGGGCTCAAGCTGGCTCTTGGGAGTCCGCTTGGCTGCAGTCGTAACACGCAAAGTGCCCTACGCTTTTCTGATCGATACACGAAACGGCCGCGAACAACGTTCTTTCGTCAGAAAACACTGTTTTGAGCAACGACGTAATGTTATGAGCTCGCGTTGAAAAAGAGGCTTTACGGGCCGTTTTTCACGGCAGCCGATTGATGATAACTCTGCCTTCCCGGAGCTCACTGGCTTTAACGCGCATAAGCACAACGGAAGCCTGTTGATTAATCATCATACCGTATTGGTGAAGCAGTGCACCGACCGGGACAAAGTGGAGAGACACAAGAAAACACGACGCTCGCTGCACTCGCAACTGCTTTACTTTGGAACCAACGCTTCATCCTAATATACCTGCGCACCCTGCGACCCTGAGTTACATTTGAGAAAGACAGGCCACATAGGAGGCCTATAGGGCAAGAGACCCGAGCCATTACTCTGCTAGGGACGATGACAAAATGTCAAGTGCCTGGCGGACTTATGCTCCAGATGCAGTGACGATTTCCGTTTTCTTGCGATGCATCGCTGTGTGGCCTTAGCCAATCGCTCTGCTTAACTGTTGCCTCGCCCGCGAATTGCTCGAATCCTTGCGGCACTTTGGTGTACAACTCTGGCTTTCTCGCAGGCCAACCTGGCTGAGTGGACGCCTCGGTCAACGCCGTCCAGCCAGGAACCTCTCTCCGCTCCTCCGGTGAGTCAACATATGGACGCCCTTGGCAGTAAAAAAAAAAACGATCGAGTAGATCAACCAACTCAGCATAAACACGGCATGCACGCCTGGCCGATGGGCATAACATAAAGTCCTGAAAAACTGCGCGCTTCGCATGCTGTACGAGTTGCTAGAGACAAGGTTGCCTATTTGACCAAGTTGAAAACCATCGAACAAGGTGCACGCTGAGCGATTGATCCGCCAATCGTCCTGTGTACTCCTTGTTTCTTGTGCGTGCGTTCCTTTCGCTAGTTTTCATCTTAGTTCAACATCTACAAACTCGCACGCTACTCAGCCTTGTTGCATCCCTGTTTGAACTACGTTGATCGGGTGTCAAGGGCCTGAAAACCCTGTTCCTTTGAAGAGCTATAAAATGGGCTACCTTGGTCAGCTAGTGCACTTCCCGGTACGTAAGTAAGTAAACTAGCTAACTAACTAATAAACTAACATAACTTACACCTCAACTAATCACTAATCTAATTACCTGACTAAATTTAAACTCGCTAATAACTAGCTTAACTAACCTATCTAACCAAATATAAGTATATATAAATAATTACTAAAATAATTATCAAACTAATAATTACCTTAACTAACTAATCTAACACAACTTAAAGTTAACTAACTCCATTCACTAACACAACTTAAAAATTAACCAAACTAATTTGATAACTAATAACTGAGCTAACTTAAGGGTTAACTAACTCAATAATAATTAACGTGACAAACTGCTTTAACAAAGCTAACTGATTAAATTACATAATAATCGCTAAGTAGTTAGATAACTACATGAACTAAATAAATAAGCTTACCGAACTAATGACTTAACTAACTGGCTAAAAATAAGTATTTAAATTAAATGATGAATCAACGAATCGAACTAACAAAACTAACATACTAAGTTATCTAACTAAACTAACAGAATTATTCGCTGAACTGATAACTTACTAACTATAATAACTAGAGGCCGGATCTCTAGGCATTAAATAAGCGCGTTTTAGGTGTCAAAAATAGGCAGGTAAAACAACGTTTTAGGCCTCCAACGTCATAAATATAGGCACAATACAGTTTTACATAAATGCAAATAATTTCAAACGAAGACGTGCGCGGCCTATTCTACGATAGGAAAACAAGGAATGGTATTGTCTATGATGGCACAATGGCGCCGACAGTTGAACATAGCCGTTCAGGTTGAGGCACTCGCTCAGAGTCCCATAAAACTGCTAGACTAATGACGATCAATTGGCTTCATTCAATAAGCACACTGCTCATAATCATGTTCAATGGCCACTGTACTCGAGCGTCGCATATAGTGAAACAGGCACGAAAAAGAATACTTGAAAGCTGGGAATACTGATTAAAAAACCGATACTTTATGTCTGCTTGACGCAAATAAATTAAGACACAACAAAAACAGACAAATAACAAATGCAAGGGAGACTACGATTTATTAAGAAATTAGCATGTTCTTACATGAGGACTGTTAGCAACTCTTGGCAATTTTCTCATATACAATGACGTTATCCGAATTGTACAGGCCAGACGTCCCAACACTGCCAAATACACTTCCGCCCATTTGAAGAAATATGTTTGGAGAGCACGCGGAACGTAGTCTAAGAATCACTGTAAAAATTGTGGAAACAATTGCAAAGTACCACCATCTCCAGATTTTTGGATTCAAAATTGTGCCTCTTGTCACTGAGAATGATCTCGTATGCTGAGAAGGAACACCCGATGGCGGTGAACACCTTAAAAAGTAAATTACAAGCAAAACAAAAGCCGCGTGCACATCACATTTTTTTTTTCTTCTTTTGCTCTTCACTCTCCTTTCCCCTGACGGCTCTCCGCGGTTTCGCATGCGCCAACCGCTCGCGCAATGTCAGCGAGGCGGCGTTTGCTGGCCGGCGCGTCCCATTTCAATGCTGCTAGCAGTTGTTTTCCGGGAGTTGGTTGAACTAAAAGGACTAGGTTAGAGTTCCGAACAGTCAATGTTGCCCGGTAACATGAATAACGGTCTCTAATTGCACTCGAAAGCGAAACTTGAGGCTAAATAATGTTCATATAGGCGCCGATATTGAAAATAGGCATTTATAGGCATTTAGGCACAAACGCGAAAATAGGCATTTATAGGCACTATAAAAAACACAATAAAAGCCCTTCTTAACCCGTAATTCAATTCTCATATAGGAAAGTGGGGTGATAGGAGCGCAAGGAACAGAAAGGCATTTGCCTAAAATCCGGTCTCTAATAATAACTAACCAAATATAATGAACTTAGAACTAAATTAACTAATAAACTTATAACTAATTTACTGAAGTAGCTAACGAAATATAACCAACTTAACTAAGTATAATTGGTGACAACCTAAGAAGTAAATGTTATGTGTAGGCTCTACAACGCGAACACAATTTGCATAGGTGCACTTGCCACTTAGGTTCGCCTGACGTCAAGCGTTTTCGCATGTTTAAAAGCAGTGCTTTCTCCGTACAGATCAATCTTTGTGTCACTGGTTGCAGGATGAAACCTGAATGTCTAGGGCAAATTTTGAGGGTCATCCTGATATATCTGCTCAGCTCAGCCAAAGCTAACGTTTTAACGTGAAGCAACTAGCTTTTATTTTACAATTAGCTTAGTGTTTACATTAGCAGAGCAAAGTCATCAAGCGGAATCCAGCAGGTTGAGGCTCAGAGATGAAGTGCAGGTGCCTTTTATTTGCGGTAGCAATTATGTGGACACTCCAGGCCACCGTCGCCCTGATGTTCCGTATGAAGTCCAAGTGCGATAACATTGTCGCCGCGTGCCATATGCTGTACATGTGAGTGAAAGCCTGCGAGGGTGAGCCGACGATGGTGGCAAGGCAAGAAAGCGGGGAGGAAGAGGTGACCCGTAAAATAGCGAGGGATTCTGGGAAGCGCCGTCTGCTAGCTGTTTCCGGTTCGAGTCAACGCCACCGCCGCTTCGCTGTTCAAGTCCATTGATGAGCTTGCAGTCCGTTCTTCTTTATGGGGTTTTACGTGCCAAAACCAGTTCTGATCATAAGGCACGCCGTAGCGGATGGCTCCGGAATAATTTTGACCACTTCGCGTTCGTTAACATGCACTACAACGCAAGCACACAGGCGTTTTCGCATTTCGCCTCCATCGAAATGCGGCCGCCGCGGCAGGGATTCGATCCCGCGAGCTCGTGCTCAGCGGCGCAACGCCTCAGCTGACTGAGCCACTTGCGCTTGCAGTCCGGTTTTGTCCCACTCGAAGATTACGCGGTTGCAGGTGCCTAGCAAAGCTATCGTCGGCTGTTCAGCCGTTGGCTGCTCAAATTCAAGCGTTAAAGGTGAACGCATGTAACTACTGCCTTGCAGCAACCCTTGCTGAGTCAGCTGTGCACAAGCATCAGAGGAATGGCTGCTACTTCCTAAACTGTAACAAGGCAGAGACCATCCGTGAACAAAAAGAAAATGAACGTAGAGTGCCACTTATCAGGCGGCGATTACCTGTGTAAGGGCCGACACGGAATGATTCCCCAAGATATTTCTTTCTCTAACATTTATTCAGGCAACCAGAACTATTTCAGTACTCGCATGAACATATAGATGTACTATGAAACGACGTTTTTACGGCGCGAATTTAAGCGAGACACAATGAGATACATACATAATACTCGTAACCTAGCCCACCTTAGCTCCTTCAGCACATATAGAGATAATGCGTAGCCGTAATATAACGGCGATACGGCCATTGTCGACAAAAAAAGCGAGAGCGTCGAACTACGTACCACTTCAAATGAACCTAGAGATTTAACCGAGAAATGCCGTTGACAGCGCGCAAAGTTATCATTTTCAGCGTTGGCTGCGCCGTTATACCGATGATATCGGTTTTTAGCTACGATCACAGAGCAGCATGCACCGCTGTAGCCATCGCCTCAGCACCCTATTTTCTAAGTAATGCTTCTATACGCTTGATAAATTATCGGATAAGGATAACTTTTTCACCTGTCTGACTGACCCGTAGGCAGAGCAGTCAGTGACGGTGCGTCCAAGCAACGGCGAATGTCGTAGAGCTAAACCTCGCAGAAACAAAAAAGCCGCCGAAACGAAAACCGAAGTTGCTTTATGAATAAAATCTTATCCTTGCCTTTCTTGGCGCGTCATCGTCGCGCCCAGAGTGAAGTGAAACCTAGAAATCAGCTGCATGTTGGTACAAGATTTATGGTCGACAAAGCGGACGAAAAGCTTCGCACCACTGACAGTTGAAACGGCGTAGAAAAACAGGTGCGCCTGGCATGCCGCCGATGCCGCCGCGTCGTCCGTCGAACCGGAAGCTGCTAGCAGACGGCGCGCCCCACAATTACCTGGGATTGCTCGTTTTACGGGTCACCTAGTGCGCCGTCTTTCATCGTGCGCAAGGGGAGATTCTATAGACGGTTTCATCCAGCGCCACCGCGCTCTGGCAACGCTGTGCGCCGGCATCCGGCGCCCCTCGGAAACTTCCGGTAGCCGTTCCTTTTGCTCGTTTTGGCTGGTATTTGTTCGCTCGCGCGCTCGTCCTATGCATATTCAGTGTTATTTTTCGGGTATATCGATATAAGTGCGACTTGTGGCATTCAGTGTGTTGCGTGACGGCGAGTAGCTTATGGAGCATCGACTGTTTTCATTACGTTTACTCCTCAACGGTGTTTTTCAAATCTGGGAGCCTACCAAGAGCTCCCAGATTTGCTCTGCTCAATTCATCCAAGGTACGTTACTACGTGGAGTAGCCGGACTGCTATAATGCTGAATAATAAAAGTGCTACTGCACGATTGTTCTGGCCGTATGTCGTGTAACTCACGCGAGAGCAGCTCGACTCTCGCCCCGAGTTTGCCCGCTCGTCCAGTTTCTTGCCTCGGCGTGGATCGCCATGCTACGAACATGAGTTAAAAATATTGTTTAGCGGGTGCCATGCTGCCTCCGTTTTATTTGAATGTTTTTCGTATCTAGGGCACAAGTGCACTTCTGCAGCTTTACTACCTAGGTACATGTGCGCACTGGCTTATCATGTTTAACGTCCCAAAGTGACTCAGGCTATGACGGGCGCCGCAGTGGAGGGCTCCGGATAATTTCGACCACCTGTGGTTCTTTAACGTGCACTGACATCACACAGTACGCGGACCTCTAGCATTTCGTCTCGATCGAAATGCGACAGCCGGAGGGGGGGGGGGGGGGGGGGGGCGTCTTTCAGGTTAGCAACCGGGCACCGTAACCGCTGAGCCACCGCGGCGGCATGTGAGCATTCGTATCGGTATCGCAGAGCAGAATCACAGAAAAGTTAGTGATTTCCGTGCATGCATGTAGGAAGTTTCGGCCACATTCTAAAAGCATTTACGAATTAACGGAGGCCAATTATGGATTGCAATCTCGTGCCCAACACTACAGGTTTCATTTTGTTATAAGTGTGGTAAATTCGTGAGCATTTAAAAATGTTAGTCCCATTTGCGATTGATATTGAGGGGTTATAGCCTCCAACGCGTTCGGCGTCGACAAACAGCAGCGTTCTTGACACTGGGCCAACCTTGGTTTGCGTGCCTGCGTTTGTTGCATGCCAAGAACGCTGTCGCTTGCCGACGCCGAACGCGTTGGCGACATTTCGCGTGACTAGCGCTGGACGCGTCGGCGCCCAGGAGCGACAGCGTTCCTAGCATGCCACAAACGCAGGCACGCAAACCAAGGTTGGCCCAGTGTCAAGAACGCTGCTGTTTGTCGACGCCGAACGCGTTGGAGGCTATAACCCCTCGATATCAATCGGCCAGCTTCGCTGTGTCTTGAGCTTTGCGCGACCTAGTGCAAGCTTTCTCTTTTTTTTTTCTCCTGGCTCAGGACGCTGCGGAGAGAAGAGGGGCGGGGGTCGGGAAAGCAGAGAGCTGGCGAGGAGGAGACCGCGTGCGCACGCACGTGGTCCCCTCCTCCGGGTTGCCATGGCTACGGCGCGGCAGTTTCTTGGCACGCCCCACAAATTACGGCTGGCTTAAACAGCATCGCTGTTAATATATATTTTGCTTGTTGTCTATACTGAAACACGTAGCACCAGCAGCAGCCGTGCTCGCTAGTGTGCACTTCGGTGTATGCCCCTGTCTGGAAATCTATGATACCGAGCAAAGCTGCACCATTTGCCATGGCCGGAGTACGGTGGCTAGATTGGTAGGTGTGCCGACCAGCGTAGTTCACTTCTTCTCCGTGTCTTGACAGCAGGAGTGGCGCTGCGGTCGGAGGTCTGCCGCGAAGTGCGCGCCGTCTGCTACTCCTGTTATTGCGCGCCTGTAAGATTTCAAATACTTTGTTTTTGTTTTTTTCCAACGAAAACTTGAAATAAAGTTGGAAATATGCGCTGAAAGACACTCTAAACGTGTGATGTTTCTTGTTTTAATCAGTTGCCCTCAAAAACGGTCATTCTATCGTCTGCTAAAAGGTAGACGGCACGCTGAGCTGCACTCGCAGCCGTGATATTGCACCGTACTTTTATTGCTCACTGTTTAGGCAGTGGAATGGACATCGTGGATAACACTCGTCAGTGTCAAGCTCCTTAGGATCCAGGACCGAGTGAAAATGTCGCTACGCCAAAGAAAATCAGGAGGACACCACTTGCTTTGCGCCCTATATTGTATGTCCGGCTACAAACATGCGAGCCAAGGGCAGAAGATATCGCTTTAACGACGCTTTTTGCGACGCCGCGTGACCCAGAACAGTTCAAAAGATGGTAGCGTGCACCTCACCTCGCTGACAAAGAACTTCAACCGCATTCGGTAGTGTGCGAGCGCCACTTTGAGGACGAGTTCGTTGAGCGTCACTACACTCATGGGATAGGCGGGAAGGTTGTACAGATTCCGAGGGCATATCCGCGGCTAAGGCCCGGATTCTGAAACGCTCCTTTACTTACTAAGCACGTCTTACACGCTGTAAGGCGACCTGGCGTCAATTCTGGAACGTCCCTTACTAAGGGGCACTAAGTTAGGGCCTCCTTGGTGCTTCCTCACGCTTAGGAAGCCGGCATGCTACCTTCATGCTTCCTAACCGTGCTCCTCTACCTGAACGTATGCTTCTCCGCAGGACTTTGCACGCGGTATGCTCGGCTTGGATAAGTGCCGTGCGCAGCCAACGCCGCGGCAGCCAGCTGCCGTGTATTGACGTCCAGTTTGGCTCCGCAGACTGGACTTTGTGCCATTTCTTTTGTGATTCCGTTTTTCAGTGAAAAGCGAGCGGCGAGAATGACGGCCTTGCGATATTTATCCGAAGACGATAGCTTCGAAAGCTATGCAAGGTTTCTTCGGCGTGCAAGTGAACTTCTTTACGGGACTGTGTACAAGCCTCCGCCGTTGACTCCAATCTGGCATGTGATTGACAGGCATTATCCACTGGAACACTACAACGAAGTGGAGTTTCTAGCCCGGTGTCGTTTTTCTAAGCGAGCTGTTGCAACCATACTGACAGAGCTGCAACTGCTTTGCAACACTGACAACAGAGGAGCGCCGCTACCTGCTCTGTTGAAGGTCCTCATCGCACTGCGTTTTTACGGAACGGGTGCCATGCAAACTGTTGTAGGGGACCTTGTGTGTGTATCCCAACCCTCTATATGCCGACGCATTTGAGATAAGACACAGCTGATATGCCTACGTCTGTATCCCAAGTACGTTCGGGTGCCAAACGCCAGGGAAGTGAGGTCAGTCATGACTAGGTTCTATGCCATTGGAGGATTCCCCGGGGTTACTGGGTGCATAGATTGTACTTAAATACCCATTAAAAGCCCCGGTGTAGACGACGCAGAAGAGACGGAGCAAGAACGAGCCGCACGCCTCGAGAAGCGTCGTAAGTACGAAGTGGCCAGGCGAGTGGATTCAGATGAGGATAGCACCCGAAACGTGTTCAAGTCACTGGACGACAACCTCTTATCCTCCCGCCTCACCGACCATCGGGCCGTCTTTGTGGCAATTGAGAAACAACAAGATGAAGACTTTCACAATAAATACGTTACCATTTAACAATGTCTAGTCTTTAATATAGCCATAACTTAACGAGAGGTAACATCCAAACCTAAACATTCAGACCTACGAAGCTAAATGAAAAAGACGTAACTGTAGAGAGAACCAAGCTAAACAATAATATTAACCGTACCTCTAGCTACGCACACCCAGGCATAACTGAGTTAAGCCACAGATAATTTTTCTTCCTCCGTGAAATAAGTTTTGCCCGGCATGGAAAATACACACACACACGCACGAAACAAAACGCAGGCCAAAAAGAAAAAGAAAGCGACGCCTGACGAACCGAACTGTCAGATGCTGCCAAAGTTGCTAGGCTGAGCTTGCTTTCCTGCCATGTGCATCATTTTTGAGCTATTTTTACGTCATTGACGAAAGAAATGGCATTTATGCCCTTATATAGAAGTAGAAATGCAATTCTAACAGCGCCGGAAGTTTACTTTGGCAATTCATTAGAAATATTTTGCATATTTTCGTAAGTAATCTCAAAACCAGAAGCCTGTAACGTTCCACTTCCTTTGGTGAGGCGTAAAGTCCCTAGATTTTAAGCAAAAAAAATATCTAGGGACTTTAGTGAGGCGCTCCTTCCGCAGGGAAGGTAAAAGAAGCTTTTAGAATTCGCGATGGCCTTCTGAGGGCGCCTAACGTTTAGGTAGCATGAAGGACTCCTTGCGTAAGGTAGGGAAACGGTCTAAGGTTAGGAGCATTTCTTAATCCGGGCCTAAGAAGCGACGCTGTTCCATCAATACTGCCCGGCGCGCCTGCTTACCTATCAAAGACCATTCCCGCAAAGATAAGAAGCAAGACTTCGGCGGGATGTCCGCCGGTAAAATACGCGAAAAAAGAAAGCGTGCCTGAACTTTGTCAGATTTTCACCGAATCACTTAATTGCCAATGAAAGCAGCGCTTGTTGTCATCAGCCTGTTGTAACCACTAGAAAAAAAAAAAAAAAAGAGATGGCCACAGCATTACCCTAGTAAAGGTTGTCCTTGTACAATTTTGGTACTGAAGAAGACTTTGCACACAATTGGGGAAATGAGCGTACTCCTGATGAACGTGGACAAAATGGTCCTGTGTAAAGGAATTAAAGCCAGTGGGAAGCTTGAAGATGTGCTGGCAAGAACGACAGTAAATACAAAGAGCCATGGCAGCAGAAAATTCAGCTTGAAGTGCAGTGGCATAGCTTCCCAAGAAAACGATTGCTGCATGCACTGCTGCTACACCAGAAAGCTGCTGCAGAATCAGCTCTCATATAGACGAAGGAAGAATACAGGTACTGGCAACTGCACATACAGATACAAGCTTACAGTCCAAAAACTGAAAAGGGCGAAGGCAAAGATCGTCACCGCAGAAGCAACGCTCAAGTGTATGGGGGGGGGGGGGGGGGGGACCGTAAACTGAGAGATGACACTTTGAAATCAAAGACAAAAGATTTGTCATTGAAGCAGCAGCTACAGGTCATGGCGTGTTTCAACGCCTGCAAGCGCAGAAGCACCAAAGGTATGAAGGCTGAGTGGATACTTGAATGCTCGTTGATGCGCATGAAAAGCAAACGCCTCTATGAGCACCTACGCAAGAAAGGAATCGTGCTGCTTCCTGGACGGACCTGCCTGCAGAGGTACCTGCGCTCATTTAGAAGTGGTTTCGGCTTCAACAGAAGAGTCAGCGCTGAAAGAATAATGCTGTGAAATGCTTGAGCATCAGCGTCATGGTGGCAGATTGCTAGACGAAATGAAGCTGTCTCAAAATCTGTCCGTGCACGGGCAAGTTAATGGACTCGTCGATCTGGGGCCATTTTCGACAGACAGTGCGAGTTCTGTCATGGCAGACCACGCTTTAGTAGTGATATACCAGCCGTTTACAGTTAAATGTCACAAAGTGCTAGGTGTCTTTGCGTCAAAAGGAAATGTAAACGCCAATCTACTTGGTAATATCATCCTTGAGTTCCTTATATTGGCCGAGAAATCTGGTCTTTTCGTCAACTTTGTCACGACTGATGCTGCAAGCTGTAATCGATCCATGTGGCGTATTTTTCGCATTACAGGAAAACTAGAGCGAGTTGTCTGTAAGACATCACACCCTGTTTACTCCAAACGCCAGTTGCACTTTGTGATGAAAATGATGATTATGATGTTAGATTGGTGATGGACTGTAATGAGGTTTGGGCCCAGGACCACTCACCAAGGAACGCAATCGACCACTCGAGTGCACACAAACACAGAATGTATATTAACAGCACAAAGACGTACAGACATCACGATGGACACGTACTTAAGTTTGTTAATGCATGCAGTCCCGAAGCTGCTACTAGAGTGTCCTGTTATATATTCTAAAGTCTCTCGCCGTGCGTTCCTTTTGCGTGGAGCCCGTTGACGCGTAGAGGCCGATGTCGGTCCCGAAGGGTCGGCTGACGGCTGGACGACGTCACCATGGGCCTACCCACGGCATCATGGGATTTGCAGCTGCAGCAGGGACGGTAGCAGACACAGCCGTGGTAGCCGTGCAACAGCTCTCGCTACTGCTCTCGCCTCCGGCAGCAGGCTGGTCGTGGCAGTGGCCCGGGAAAGCGACCCCCTCGCCTGGCTCCCTGGACCGGTTGTTCAGCAGGAACACAGGCCCTTCAGGCTCCCTGGACCGGTTGTCCCGCTCGCCTGGCTCTCTCGAACGGTTGCCCCGCTCGCCTGGCTCTCTGGACCGCGGTTGCCCCGCTCACCTGGCTCCCTGGACCGGTTGCCCAGCAGGAACGCAGGTCACCGGCATCCGAGAACGAGTTACCTCGTTCGCCTGGCTCCCTGGACCGGTTGCCCAGCAGGAACACAGGTCCTTTGCGTCCAAGGACGGCGCAGTGGGCGTTCTGGGTTCTCTGGACCGGGCGTCCAGCGAGAACCGGCTGGCCTTCAACGCCGAGCAGCTCCGAACACTTGCACGCACCACGCGCCACGCGCCACACGATCACACCACTTCGTCATCGCCCCCGCACGGCGAACACGGCAATGTCTTTTTGTTTTTCGCGCGCTTCCGTCCATATCATGACAACCCCCGGTTTTAAGAAAGTTGTTTACAACTTTTCTAATGGGGAAGAAGGCGGAAAACAAAGGCCAACGTGTTGCGCGGAGGTACACTTTCACGAGTCCACTACATATACAACTGTTGCTTTAAAAGTAAAGTCGGTAATTGTCTTCTTGTCCTTTAGCAATCCAAAGGTTAAAAATTTTAACTCTATGGTAATATACACTTGTTCGTTCAGCGATTTAGACACGGCTCAGGTAATCTGCTCCGATGTTATCCTACTCTTTGTCATGTTGAATGCTTGTAGAATGGGAGCATTGCCGAGCTTATTCTTGAAAATGCTGAACGCTTGATCTTGAGCTGGTCCCCACGCGAGACTGTTGTTTGGTCCTTCCCGTGTGAGGTCTGTCGAAGGCTTGGTGATCTCTGTTATGGCAGAGACCTGCTGCACTTGTAAAGGTTCGCGTTCCTCATATTTCTTGAGCATATTGATGTGAAATATTTTTCTTTTTCCACTCATGTTCAAAACATAGTCGACTTCATTCTTCCGTTCGACAACTTCAAATGGACCTTTCCACTGCATTAGTAATTTGTTCGAATCAGTCGGTAGTAGAAGAAGTACTTTATCGCCAACGTTTAACTTGCGAGGACGGCTCTTCCGGTCAAAGTAGGTTTTCTGCTTTGCGCGTGCCTTCTCCAACTCATCATGGGCGAGTTTGCATGTTTCCTCAAGACGATTTCGAAGATCGACAAGATAGGTGTATGTTGTGCGAGTTTCGCCGTCGATATCTTCATTGGTCCACAGCTCCTTGAACACTGTCAGTGGTCCCCGTACGTGTCGGCCATAAATCAATTGAAAAGGCGAGAAGCCCAGGCTTGCTTGCGGCACCTCTCTGTAGGCGAAGAGCAGTGGAGCAAGGTACCTGTCCCATGATCGAGGTTTGTCCTGGCACATCCTCTTCAGCATGGTCTTCAGGGTACCGTTGAACTTCTCCACGAGCCCATTCGCCATGGCATGATAGGGAGTTGTTCCTAGAAACCTGATGGCAAGTAGACGGCCCACCTCTTCCATGAGTTCTGCTGTGAAGCTTGTTCCTTGGTCGCTTACGATCTCTTTGGGTAGACCAATGCGAGAGAAGATCTCAATCATTCCCTCTGCCACGTGCACAGCATCAATTGCGGGGAGAGCAATGGCATCCGCATATCGTGTGGCAAAATCGATGAGGGTCAGAATATAGCGGTTGCCACGGTCCGATTTCGGTGAAAAAGGACCAATTAAATCGACCGCAACGCGCTCAAAAGGTGTACGTATTATAGGCATGTTGCCCAGAGGCGCAACACCTATTTTGCCTTTTGGTGTTGTTCGCTGGCACTTATCGCAGGACTTGACGAAACGTTTCACGTCGCCATGCAGATCCGGCCAGTAAAAATCCGCCAAGACTCGATCAGTCGTGCGCCGAATGCCTTGATGTCCGGCCATAAGACCTTCGTGTGCGACTTCAAGTATAGGTCTTCTAAACATCTTCGGCACGACAAGCTGGTTAAATGTCCTGCCGGTAGCAAGACAGTACTGTCGGTAGAGAAGCCCACCTTTTTCAAGGAACGAGTAGCAGTGGCCTTTTGGTGACTTGCACTTTCTGTCGACTTTAGCAAACAGAGATTTCAACGTTTTGTCTTTCTGCTGTTCCTCTGCAAACTGGTCTTTGTTAACGTCACACCACTTTATCTTTGGTGCGCACAATGGAGTCGTCTTATCCTCTTGTGGCTTGACCATGGCGGAAACATAGTGAGAGTGCTCTACAGGTACCAATTGCACACTCGAGTTCAGCGACGCAGTGTCTCTTTGGTCGGCTGTAGCATGCTTCCAGTTAATATCTGGCTCCTGAGGTCCTCTGATACCCGGTAGGTTTCCGAGCACAAGATCGTAAAGTGGCTTGTCCATACATAAGGCTGTGATTTCTCCAGTAAAGTAGGGTGTATTTACGTGGAGTCTGGCTTCTGGCACATCAATTACAGAGCCATCAATAAGCAGGACTCTGCTCCTCTTTCCGGTCAAACGCTGATCGGGAACTATGTCTCTTCGGATAATTGCAGTATTGCTGCCCGTATCACGAAGAACCCTAATTGTTCGACCGAGAACTTGCCCTTCAACTACTGGCATTCCTTCCACCAGAAAAATGGGTTTTCTTTGATCCGGTTTTTTGTCAAAAGTGTCACTATTTTTCCCTTTCTTGTGTTTTCCAGTTGGGTGACACAAAGAAAAATCATAGCGGTTCTCGTTGACCACGCAGGCTGAACTTTTCTCCTTGTGCGCCTTCGTGCTCCAGCAGTCGTCGCTCTTGTGACCAACCTTCCCACAGAACTTGCACTTTGTCACTTCTTTAGCTTGGTTGCGACATTCATGAGCTTGATGCCCCAGGCGCTTACAAAGCAAACACCTTGGTGGTGGTTTTCTTGGAGCGCTGGTAGGATTCCTTGTGACGTCTTTTGCGTCCTCCGTAACCTTCCCGAGATTCGATAGGTTCTGAGCTTCAATGAACCGATCAGCCGCATCAGCTAGCTCTTGGAGTGACTTGCATTCTCGTTCTTTCAGGAATATAGTAAGCTTTGGATGGCAACACCGGATAAACTGTTCGGCGACCATGTGGTCTCGAAGGCTGTCGAACGTTCTGGACACGTTAGCCATGTCAATCCAGTGGTCGAAGTACCCTGAAAGCCTAGCAGCTAACTGTCTCCCCGTTTCTCCATCCTCTGCCCTTGCCTTGCGAAATTTCTCCTGGTAACCTTGCGCAGTGAATCGAAACCTCTGCAGCAAAGCTTTCTTTACTTTCTCGTAGTTTAATGAATCAGCGGCAGTCATTCGGCCAATTACTGTGAGTGCTTCACCACTCAAACACATGCTCACAGCTAATGCCCACTTCTCTTGTGGCCAATCCTGTCCTGTTGCCACGCGCTCGAACCTTTGCAAGTACGCATGCAAATCATCGCGTCGCTCATCGAACAACGGAAGCAACTTTTGCGGGTTGAGAACTGAAGAGGCGGCACTCGGAAGAGACATCGAATCAGTGTTGATTCGTGCGGATTCACTCTGAGCTCCTTCTTGGAGCTTCAATTTGAGCTCAAGAATTTGTCGAGTTCTTTCGTCGGCTTCCTTACTTGCTTCTCTCTCCGCAGCTCGTTCCGCTCTTTGTTTTGCCTGTTAATTCTCAATCCACGTACGCAATTCCACACCGGACAGTCCTAGCTGTGATCCAATAGTGGCTAATCTTTCTGTATCCATCGTTTCGTTTCTGTACGTGAGCGTGCACTCGAGGGAGGATAATTTCCTTCGATTATTTTACGAGCGGTATCCTGGCAGGCTCGCCAGATTGTGATGAAAATGATGATTATGATGTTAGATTGGTGATGGACTGTAATGAGGTTTGGGCCCAGGACCACTCACCAAGGAACGCAATCGACCACTCGAGTGCACACAAACACAGAATGTATATTAACAGCACAAAGACGTACAGACATCACGATGGACACGTACTTAAGTTTGTTAATGCATGCAGTCCCGAAGCTGCTACTAGAGTGTCCTGTTATATATTCTAAAGTCTCTCGCCGTGCGTTCCTTTTGCGTGGAGCCCGTTGACGCGTAGAGGCCGATGTCGGTCCCGAAGGGTCGGCTGACGGCTGGACGACGTCACCATGGGCCTACCCACGGCATCATGGGATTTGCAGCTGCAGCAGGGACGGTAGCAGACACAGCCGTGGTAGCCGTGCAACAGCTCTCGCTACTGCTCTCGCCTCCGGCAGCAGGCTGGTCGTGGCAGTGGCCCGGGAAAGCGACCCCCTCGCCTGGCTCCCTGGACCGGTTGTTCAGCAGGAACACAGGCCCTTCAGGCTCCCTGGACCGGTTGTCCCGCTCGCCTGGCTCTCTCGAACGGTTGCCCCGCTCGCCTGGCTCTCTGGACCGCGGTTGCCCCGCTCACCTGGCTCCCTGGACCGGTTGCCCAGCAGGAACGCAGGTCACCGGCATCCGAGAACGAGTTACCTCGTTCGCCTGGCTCCCTGGACCGGTTGCCCAGCAGGAACACAGGTCCTTTGCGTCCAAGGACGGCGCAGTGGGCGTTCTGGGTTCTCTGGACCGGGCGTCCAGCGAGAACCGGCTGGCCTTCAACGCCGAGCAGCTCCGAACACTTGCACGCACCACGCGCCACGCGCCACACGATCACACCACTTCGTCATCGCCCCCGCACGGCGAACACGGCAATGTCTTTTTGTTTTTCGCGCGCTTCCGTCCATATCATGACACACTTCATATCAGACTTTCCACACTTGGTAAAGAACATGAGGAACAGCTTCCTGCATCATCCATTCGCGTCGCCCGAGGGAACCGCCACTGTCAAACACATTGAGGTTACGTGGGAATATGACCAGCAAGGAAGCATCTCATTGAAAGCAGTGCCTGTGAAATTGACCACAGCTCCATGGCAAAAGAACAGTGAGGCCAGGCAGATCCTGTATGTGGCCGGCTATGTGGCCAGGAAGTTCATGGCAAAGGGAAGGTGTACAGAATGTTCTACTGCTTTGTTCACGCCAATAGTACAACCCCTTCCTCTAGAGTCATCACTGACCGTTCACGTGAACATGGGTGGGCTGACATTTCCTTCCGATAGTCTGAAGAAGATGGTGACATTCCTAGAAAATACGTTCAAGCACTGTTTCAGTGCAAATGCGCTGACGCGTGCAAGCCTAGCGGATTTTTCATCCTACATCCAGCTGAAGCCTCCAGGAATGGTCGGCTGTGAGCAACACAAACTTGAACTTACAAACAAAATTATCGAATTTTATTCTATAACGCGCCTTCACTTTCTTGTGAAGAGCAGGAACTTGGCGTCTGGGCGCACACGGGAAAAGAAAAAGCACATGAAATTGCGACATGTCTTGTGGCCGGAGCGATGCAATGCTGTACTTCCTAAACCTTGTTTGCTGTCATCGCTTTTTTTTCGTAGTGTTGTTTGTGCGTGTGTTTGCTCGAAGCATGAGTAATACATGAAAATATACTTATATGATGATCAAGAGGCATGAGTATTTTTATTTCATTCTATAACCGCCAGCTAGTGTACTCATGACATAGAATTTTATTACTCTCGTATACCTACCTCGTGCAATAACTTCATCATCATCATCACCCTCATCAGCCTATTTATGTCCACTGCAGGACGAAGGCCTCTCCCTGTGATCTCCTATTTCCCCAATAACATACAACAGTGCAAACAAATTACACTAGAAGGTCTGGTTGTTTGAATTTTAATATTTGTTCGACGGTGTTCTACGTTCATTAAAAGAAAAAAACAACCCTCCGACGCGGTCTCGAGAAACCACATTTCGTGCGCAAATGACGCCGCCACACGCCGCTCTAGGGCTCCTGTATATGTGCTGTCTCGAAATACGAATTTTCGTCTGTCTCGCCTTAAAACTTCCGCAAAGCTATTCCTCTGATTCACAATTAGTGTCCTTATGACTTATGTGAAAGATTTTTACAATTGTCAACGCAGGTTATATATTTTACCTCTCAATCCTGGGAAGAGCCAGCTGATGGGCGACTCAAATACGATACTTTCGCCATTAAAATACCTGACATGCATTGATAAAATTCGTAACTGCCTCTGATGTCACTTAAAGACAGCTTCCAGTTTAAATACACGGATAAGTGCACCGAAGTTCCACTGCAAAACGGCCGCAGCAGCAGACGACGCGCGCCGCCTACGACAAACCTCCGACCGCAGCCCCAATTTTGTCGTCATGATGCGGAGAAGCGCTGAACTACTCTTCGTGCCCGGCGGACGGCACACTTACCCATCTATAGCCACGTAGCCGGAGCACATGCAAGCGATCGGCTGCTTGGGACGAGGCACTCGCGGACGGCTACGCCGGAAGCTCGCTTTGTATATGGCTTTCGAGCTCGCTTACATGACGCAACGCGCCGCCTCGGAGGCCATAGTTTGTTTGCCTCTTGCCTTTACCGCCACTTTCGCCGTCGGCGCTGCAGTATGGCATGCTCGGTTAGGGCGCCGAGCGAGCGTGAACTGCCGGCGCATTGTTCTCAATGTCGCCGACCGCCGCCGTGGTACGCCGGTTGGCGCCGACGCCGAAAATCCGCCGAAGATTTCTTCGTTCTGGTTGGGCCTTAAATTCCTGTACTCTTTCGGACCCGTCTCAAGCATGGCTGATCAATAAACTAGAAAAAAATTCATAACAGAGCAGCCAGGTTCGTCTTAGGTACGGTAGAAACTACAGTTGCACTGAAATGGGAAAAAAAGGAAAGTGTTGAATTTGGAATCGCTTTCGTCTTGCCTAAAAACATTGCAGTTACAACCTACGTGCTAAATATTTAATAACAAAACTGTAATTAATAGCGAAAGTTACTTAAAACAGTCAAATTATATATCTGGACAGGCTAACTACAAGTACAAAATTAGGGAATACCAGGCCAGGACGAACCTTTGTGCAATTTTTTTTTTGTGTGTGTGAGAACCTATCGCTCAGTGGAATCGACTGACATCTGAGAAAGTATGCAGTGTGAATCAATATCTTTTTTTTACTGCTGTTGTTGTTGTTTTCAAGCTTTTAAGCCCCCTGCTGTAACGCCTTCGGGCTAAGCGGGGAAATGTATAAATAAAGAAAATTAAGAAATGTGCACCCTGCAAACATACTGAAATAAATGTGCAAAGGACGCCTTTCCTCGTGCAACATTTGCATGATCGCGCAGCCCAGTCATCCGGCGTAGCAAATTGTTCCTCTTCTACCTACGCCAGCGCGTCTGGTGCGACCGTCTGTCCCTTTATGAAAGTTCCGAGGAAGTTTTGTGACCAGTACGAAATTATAGAAAGGACCCTGGTAGTACGGTTGCAAAGATATAAACTATGATTTTATAACGTGCTTTCGTTACATGCGGTTTTGGTTTGATTTGATTTGAGTCGCAATTTTCTTTCAGCATGTGCTCTTGTGCTAAAGTTGTTGTCGGTTTGTAGCATATAACGTTTAAAAATGACGTATTTCTTCGCACTACTTGGAGACTAATCGAGCGTTATTTGACTAACTTAAGTTGCAGTGAAACTCGTTAACAGATTCCATGTCGGTGGCGACGCCGGCACTAGCCACCTGCTATAGTTGTGAAGTTGCCTTTCAACAGAGCGTTTAAGTGTAAGGCTATAGGTGCGGTGTCACACTGGCTGTCACGCACTTTCGAGTACACATTCACGCTCAGAAACAGCTGCTCTCGTAAACTGCACTTTGCAGACTTGACGGCGGTGCTTATTTCCAAAGCAGACTTGCATGTCCTGTTTGTTCCTTGCGGTCTTCAATGCGAAACACAAGGAAGAGCAAAGTGAGCACATTCGCAGCGCACCACAGTTGCTGTCTCGACCTCCGCTCATCGTTCTTGCGTAACTTTTGCGCTTCATTCCAACAACCTTCGCTGGTGAGTATTTGTTCTGGATTCTTTGTTTCACCACCGACTGGCGTGTAATTTTGACGGTGCGCTATTTGGGTTATGCGCGCGTCCGCCCTTTCTTAATTTCCTTCTTCCTTTTGTCTTTCAGAACGCTTTGCTGCACCTCGCGCTGCTGTCTTTCTTGTTTTTGGGGCCCCTTCTCTTCAATCCCCTTGATTGGGGACCTCCGCTGCTTTAGAAGCTTCTATGATGATTTTTTTTTTTTTGCACACGTTTAACGTGAACCGTGTTTCTTTACTTAGTATTTTTACGTTGTTTTTCGCTGCTGCTTGACTCCTTTCCATTTTCCTTCCTTCCCCGATGTATCCTTTATTTCCTCTGGCCATTCCATGCTCTTCTTTATGCTTTACGTTCTCGCGGTAGAACGGCGCTGCGAACACGAGACGCTCGAGCGAGAAAAATCATGGCGACTACAAAAGAGAAAAGTTGCTTTTGCACACGGCAGTCTCTTCGTCATGGTCAGTCGAGCGACTTGAATTTTCTTTTTCCTCCTTTTTCCATCGTGTGCAATCTTCCATTTGTATATTCAGGGATGTTGTTTGGCATTGGCAGATCCATTTCATTAAGCGGGGGCAAGAAGCAGTCAAAGAGTGCGCAGCTGTCGAGGCGCACATGCAAAAATAATCGTCACACAAAAGTTAGCTTGAAATTGAACCGACAAACGAGCACAGGGTTTTTTTTTTTCATTTTTATTTTATTTGATAATACCTCACAGGCCCCGTAAGAGGCATAGGGTGAGGGGGGGGGGGGGAGCATACAGTACAATTCAATACATTGTATATGAAGATTTCCACATAGCACAAATTACAGGGCAGTAGAATATTAACAGATAACTATACGTGCAAACTATTCGTGCAGGAGTAATATAATACGAATTACAGCCACAATACACAATATAACACAGTCACCATACAATTGCGTCATTATACATTTGTAGTCAAAAACAAAAAAATGTGCGACAGTGGTACGAAAAGACAGACGCCATCAGTTTGAAAAGTACCCTTGCAATAGCTAAATTAAGGATACTATGCGCCGTTAAGAATACTGACACGTACACATGTTTATCTTTCACCGGTGGCCGCTTTCCACCGGCTAACGAATGTTAAACGTTATCGTTCGGCGCAGGACGCGCCTGTATCGGAAGTTTCTAGAACGTTATCGATGCTTCTTTCCATTGCGTGTTTTCAGCGACGCTTATGTTATCTGATTGTGTGACGGACGCGAATTGTCTAGAACTTTCTGGAAGACACGCGGGCATCATGGATTAATCTGGAACCTTCGATGACTCAGGTATAAAAGCCGACGCGTCGCGCCGCTGATCAGATTTTCGACGATCGCCGACTGTGTTCGCCGCTATCGTTGTGCTTTGAGTGTACCTTGCTTTTGTGGGCACAGGTTCGCCCAATAAACAACCAGTTTCGTTGTACACAGTTTCACGACTGTTTTCTTCAGCGTCACTACTACGTGACAATACTAAGCGCAGTGTGTGGAAGTTTGTTTAACTGAACACAATAAGCGTCATGGTCTCTAAGTGAAGCAATGTCGTCTGGTAAGCTGTTCCAGAGACGGATAGCGCGAGGTAGTGGAGAAGAATTAAATGATTGCGTCGCACCATATAGGCGGGCGTAACTGAGCGCGTTGTGCAATCTTCGCGATGTATAGACTTGATTATTCAAACAGGGTAGTGATAAATCGTCAGAGTGAATGACCTTATGGAACAATGACAGCAATGCAATATTACGGCGGGTACTTAACGTTGGTAATGATAGTTTGCTTTTGATTTGCGTGATACTAGACAGTGCACTATAGTTGCGAGCAATGAAACGGCTTGCCGTTTCAGATCCCCATGCTTGGGGATCTGGCGAAAGGGAGCAGATAAAAGAACAGAAAAGCAAAAGGTTATCGTGGCTGCAATGTCGTCCGACAGACGGTAGCGCTGGCATCACGCGCAGCCCTCGACTGCGCCCCGGGAGAAGTTATATAACGCGAGCCGTGTCCACGCAGGGGATGCTGGGTTCCGGCGGGGATTCATCGGATGCGGGCGTGCGCCCAGTGACGCCGCCAACGCCCGTGCTGGTCGAGGCCCAGATCCGACGACTGGCCGAGTCGGCGGAGCTCCTCGTACGCTCGCTCCCTCCGCACGCCTTCGTCGACCCCAGACCGCACGGCCGAAGGATGTGTAAGGACCTAGAGGTAGGTAGGCCGTGCAGTGCCTGTTGGGCCTCCATACGGGCGCCTCGCGACCGCTGTCTGCGCGATGGCTTACCGTAACAACAGCATTAACCTTTCTCGTTTTTTCATGGGGTTCGCCACTGATTTCCACTGCTGGCTCAGAAAAGTCGCACTACTGCATTGGGGCCGTAATGCTCTATTTAAAGGCGGCAAAGGCAACAGTCCTGTTCTCATGCCGAAGGCTGCGCCACCAGACGCAGCGCAATGCGAGGTATTCAGCAACGAACATGTAGACGCTGGAAATTGCCGGCCACCTTTAGAGTGAATCCACGAGAAAGCCTCGCAAGCCAGAGACCGCTGGCGAGCGTGCAAGTTCATTGATCGTCGCCTCCGCAATTTCCAAGGACGCCAGAAAACTATATTGTCCCGCACCGTTCGCGTTTGTGCTAGCGTGTGTAGTCACGTGGTAGACCACTTGGCTCTGTCTAATATAGAGTTCTGCGCCGGGCACAAAATGTATCCTCTAACGGAAACGTCGTCCAGGCCACTCAGGTCGCATCGTGTACCCGTGCGTAGAGAGTTTTCTGCGAGCTCCGAAGCATTGTAGCCGCGGATGTCGAGGAAAGACAGCGTACAGTAAAGGGCAGCTGGCCGTTGCGGGCGATCGGCGACTGGCCTCTGTGTGATAACGTATGCAGAACAATCAACACGTACGTGGAACATTTCAGGAATAATTGAATCATTGAGAAATGCGAAATCCACAAATGAAAATCACCTACAACAGTGGATATTGCATCACACTGAATCTCAATAGTTCCCTGCAGTACTGTGGAGGCTAGAACGTGTTCGTATAGACTGACGGTCAAGTGCTTGCAACACACACTGTAGCGCGTGGTGCGGGAATAGCACGCGTTCCGCGCTATTCCTGCATGTCCCGGCGTGACGCATGTGCCGGAACGAAGAGGGGGTACACAAAATCCTAGCACCCGAAGAATATCCACACTCCACCGTCCGTTTCCAAATCGCCTTTATTGGCACGCTACAGGGGAACCAGGATACGATATCCTCTCCCACTCACGAGGGCGGAGGCCATCGATTGGACCACACCTTCCAGCAAAACAATAAATCAACTTAGACTGATAAAGTATGCTTCGAAAACACTGCTCTCGTTAATTACACTGCAATAGGTCAATTATTAGAAGAGAAAATGAAGTTCAAAGTTAATTGTTTTGAATTTCGCGCGGAAACCCCAACGTTGTATCAGATGTGACACGTTGGGAAGTCAGCAACAAAGAACGTTTATTAACAAGACGAGGTGGGTTTATATAGTGCCCTGCACGATAAGCACGTGAGGTCTTTATCTGTAGCTCGCTCGCATGGTGGCAGCGGCGCATGCGCTCGCGTGGCAGGCGAGCCTTGCACGATACAAACGTCAGCACTTCTGCTTGACGACGCGACTTCTAAAGTAATTTTTCGTATTTGGGCCACGTTAGCTCAGTAAAAGTTCGCGAAACTAGCCATATTCAGTCTTGGGCTCCTTTAGAACACCATGTAATCAATCTTTACCGCTAAATGATTAACTGAGACCTAGAAGACGCTGTCAAAATCCATGACATGACGGGGAGCTGGTGCGGGAACTTGAAGGTGGCGTCGCCACTCGCCTTCCGTGTTTTTCGGTTTTTCTGGCTTACCAAGCGGCTTCTCGCGGTAAGAGTGGTGTTTTCGGTATTGTGGAAGGGCAATCTACTGATACAGAAGAAATCATTTTTCCCTTGACTGGCCCTTTAAGCCTATTCAGTAAAATGTGCCCCACCAGATACGCAGTTAACTGCCCGGGCTGCGGTCAAAAGGCCACCTTGTACGGTGCCAAATGGTAATGCCAACTGACAACAGCAGTCCCCGAAATCATAAATCCAATTGTGAAGCCATAGGAGGCACTGCTGGCCAGCGACTGCTGTGAGGACCACGTTGGTCTCGTGCAGCGAGCACGCCGGGCAGCTGAGCCCGTTGGCGAACTAGACAAAGGGCCCCACGCCCGACCACCAAGAAGACCCTGACGGACTACCACGAAATACCCTGTAAATAGCGACCAATAAATGTTTTAGAAGGGGATGATTATGAACAGCTCGCGTGCCGATCATGTGCCGTCGATACCGTCGGCCAACGGGATAACGTATCTCGAGTGTAATCATGGCCAGACGCGCTGCCAAATGCGACGCAATTTCACGTTGGATGAGTTTGTCGTAGTATCGAGGTGAATCAATCTTGGCAAAGCCGCAGGGCTAGTGACTTTCCTGTTAGCAGTCATAAAGAGACGAGGTGCGTGTGGTGGTCGCCATGCATGACTACAGAAACATCGTTTATTCGCTAAAACATACAAATGGATTTTACTCGCTGGTTGTAAGGGCAGTGTGCCAAAGCACTTGAGCGGGTGTCTCGGAGGTCATGCCGAGGATGTTCTACGAGCTTCAATGGCGCAGTTTCTTTTCTTTTCCTTTTGATATTAACAGCGGCTATTATTGTGAGCGCTGTGTGACGCTTCCGCTCGTAGTTGAAAAGTCAAAATGTTCGTGGTTGGGAGTGCGCATGCGTTGGCGTTGTCTTTACGTCGCCAGTGTTATGGGGAAAGTCACACTGCGTGAACTGGCAATCTTTCAACTTGCTTCACTAAAAAGAAGGGAAATTCTCACAGTCGCCTCCAAAGCGATGTGCATACCGATTATTATTTGCTGTCGTCACTCTCTGGGTGCGTGCAATATATTTCGGCGAATATGAGCCAAAACATCACTGTTATCATCATCTGTTATCAACTACCACACCACAGAACAAAAGCAGCGACAACGCGGCATTACTTACCGAAATATTCTGCCCCTTTATTACGTGGCCTGCAGTGTTGTCTCCGTGCACATGCTTGAGTACCCAGTCAGCATCTCGAATACGAAGGTACATACGTTCTGCGGATGTCTACGGTTTAAGCTTTCGTGCGAGTGGCTGCCGTCTTCTCGGCTTCCTTCCATCTACTACACACCAGAAAAGTGGCTTGCAGAGTCCAGGGCATTCCAATGCTACTTTGTTTCTTTGCATTCGTTCTTCCATCAACTCCTAAACACAATTTTCTTTTTTCATTTTGCGAACTTGGCATGCACCTATTTAGCTTTGTGGCACTCGCCTTTTCGGCATTGACCTGTAGGTTCCAGGCCAAAGGGACATGTGTTTAACGCTTGTTACTTTTCAAATTTTAAGATGTACTCAATCGTTAAATGGGTCATCTCTTTCTGCTAAACCCAATCCTCTTTTCATCGTGCGTGTTTGCTCTATCGGTGAGTATTTTTTTATCTTCTTCTGCCTTCTCACTCATTCCTGTATTTAGTATTCTTTTTTTCAGGATCGGGCGTTAAGTTTCCCCATTCTTGGTTTATCACCCATGAATACGTTTGAGGCTCTCCATCGTCTCGATAAACCCACGTCACCGCTTGTAATGTTGAGGATTGTGGTATTTGTGTATTTCTACAATAGCCGCGAATCTGTGATTGTTTAACTAAATGTAGAAACAGCGCATAGGAGAAAACAATGAATGGACAGCGCTTACTCCTTTCATTCTCTATGTCTTTTTCCATGCATAACGCGAACCAACCAGCACAACGTTTGACTTATTTGTGCTTCTTTGATGATGAAGAATTGGGAGTGTCCTTGGATGTGTGTTAGCAGCACCTCCGGCGGCTGTCCGCCAGCCATTTTTTGACATCCCTGCCTGTCAGCGGCCCCCGGGGGACGTGTCCGCACAGATGCGCCCGTGCGCTGTTTACTGCGAGCTTCGCAGAGGCGCACTTTTTCTGCACCACAAATTTCCCTGCATCCAGTTTTCTGCCCCGGCTTAAAAGCTAATGACAGAGTAAACGAGAGCCGTAATATGAAATAAAAAAGAAAGGAGCGCCTTTGTAGCAAGCAGCCGAACCGGTCTCTTAGCTGGACATGTACAACACTTTGCACTCACTCGTAAAGAGGACTTAATTTTTCAAGAACATCTGCTAAAATGTCACCGAAGTGTTTAAGTGCTTTCAGGTGCCTTTTTGCATCTTTATACCTGCTTACTTATCCGTCTAAACGCAAAGCTCCGGAAATTTGCTGTCGCGTCGGAGGTCATTGTTTATATTATACCAAGTTGAAGACTAGGTTGATTTGCCTACACCCATTGGGCCAAAGTACTTTACGCTAGGCGTTTCACCGACCTGACCCTACATAACGTGGCTCACAACAGCACACTGAAAACGAAGACGAACAAAGGCCTGCACGCATCACGAGCGCTCGTGTTTTGTCTATATATACGCCTTGCTTCGTCTTGGTTTTGGGAGCGCCGTTTAGCCATTTATCAATACTAAGTGGGCCAGATATATCGATTCTAGATAACATGCAAAGAAAATGCAGTAAGTACGCCGTCAGAAGGCGTGTCCACTGAACCCGCCTCGACGTAGTCTTGATTCCAAGCTGTCGCATTTAAGGGCATTAAAGAGTCAACTTTCAGAGGAGCAAATGCCTCTGTCGTTCTCAAGTGAGTGGTGGTCATATAATTGGACAAGAATGTGGCGCTTTATGGCCGGCGTAGCACCCTGAGAGTCGCGCTAACTGACCTCGCACCAGACCCGCAAGTAGATGAGCGCATGCATGTATCCTTCTATATGTATATAGTCCAACTTCTTTTGGCGCCGTTCACTCGCCACGAGCGCACCGCACTGCGCGGTGGACGTGGCGGCGTGTTCTATATGCACACGCCATTTCTCGGCTTTTCGGTTGGAGAAATATCCAAGCGCAATTATTATTGTCTGCATTTTTACAGCCAAGCAGTTAGTGTGACAGAGGTGCTCGAAAACGTTATATGCGGGCTTTCACGGTGTCCTGAGAGAGCTAGATGATTTACGAATTTTATATTTAGTATGAACGTGGGCGCGTCAGCGGTGATGCGCGTCTAAGTATCCAAGTGTGTGAGCTAATTAGGAAGTCAATGTTAATCTCTAAACTGATGCTTTGTCCTAGTTGGGAAGCGTTAAATGAAAGTTTCTTACCGTATTCCATGTCACAAACCAAACTGCCAAAAGCTGAAAGTTAGGGTTTGCAATATCCTGATCTTCTATGGAATTAAATTATTGAAAATTGCAAACTCATCTGCATATACCTTAACCGATATACATGAATATAGAGACTGAACGAGATCATCAATGTAAATATCAAACAAGGCAGGTCCCAGGACGGATCCCTGTGGTACACATATATACACATCGAGGTGCCGAGAACTAGAACGTATTGTTGGCGATTGCGTAGGTGTGATTCCACCCAGTTATTGATATAGGTAGAATTTCCTATTATTTCAATTTTCGATAAGAGTTTTCTGTGTAGAATCTCATCGAACGTCCACATATCGCTGTGTGTGTCTGCTTCTGTTCGTCCTGTCTACTGGGTGACGTAGCCACACCCATAGAATTATATTACAGATAATTATCTTAAAAGATACACACACAGGCGCCTGTATATGTGTGCCTTTTTTAGTCAGTGTTCAGTTCGCGTTTTTCTTTAACCGTTTTAATGCTAGTGTTTGTAAGCGTTATCGGCAAATGTCAGCTGTGTTTCGCAATATTTGTACGTTACACAGAGTTCACATATAGAGAAAATGTGGGAAATGGTATGCGTAATGTGCGGGGAATTACTTTAACGTTTCTGACCTCATAACGATGTTTGCAAATATTTACTGATTGCTTGTTTTCTCCCTGTTTACATGAGTTCCACGAGACACGTATAGTACGGTTCTCCTATATTCTCGCAACACTGTGAGGTACTTGATGTTTATTACGCGTAATGTGCAGGAAAACTTCATAGCGTATGGGTCCATTGCTACATTTGTGGTAAACTACGTATGCAAGCGCTCCGGAGCATTAGAAGTGTGTTTTATGAACGACACATAATTTCGCCCGCTGTGCTAGGGGAATTATAATTGTTACCGAGATCCACTTAAAGAAAATTGGTTCAGAATCAGTGCCGATTGGCATGCGAAGGTAAATGTGTGTGCAATAATTGCAGCCTATGTAAAAAAAATATTCTCAAAGGGCTCGAAAACGTTGTATCAATGTTAACAATTGCACCCCATGTCAAAAGAAAAAAAAAACTCAGTGGCCTCCAAAGCGTTATATCAATGTTAACCGTTATCACCAATGCTTACCAGTGTCCTAAGGCGTGACACTGAATTGGCGTTCGGACAAAGCAGGAGGAATGTAAAGGCGGGTGATGAGCGTAGTTTAGCGCTTCTGTCCTAATTACGAATGTTGAAATAAATACCGAGACTTCAATTTTTCGTGTATATTGATGGAATATACGAGGTGCCCATGGTGTCCTCGGAGAACTTATTGAGTCGCCTTGTTAAAATGTCACGCAAATAGGGGACATGTTATGTGCAATGTGTAGAAAAGCATTAAAGTGTTTGGGTTAATTTGAGTCCTTGTAGTAAATTTATAACTCAAGCGCTGAGGTGCAGTAAAAGTGCACTTTGAGAAGGGTGTATAATGTAGCCTTCGGTAGCGGGCGAACTGTACAGCAGCCGCCAAGAGCGGCTGATGTGTAGGCCGAGTGTGTGGGCCAAGTATGCCAAAAGCTGTTCTCAATGGAAAGTTCCAACAATGATTCAAACGGGTCTGAAGGCGTCTAACGTTATAAAGTGTTGGGTTTAATTACAGGCAACTGAAATTTGCAACTGCTCGCAAGAAATAGCTTCGCTGGATTCTTCACAGTCGCACAAGTCTGCTGTGCGTTAATATGAAATTGTCATAGATGAGATGGCAGGATCTCAGAGTAGCGTTTAGTTAACGAGGTTTGGTATTTATGTCAAGAGCTCAAAAAACACTAACCTCGTTTAAGAAGGCGTTGTTGAAGATTGGCGATTAGGAATAGTGAAGTTGCCGCTTCTGGTGACTTTATCCTAATGCCATTGAATCATTTACACAGTTTCGAATAATAAGAAATTTCTTGTTAGACTGCGAAATATTGTCAATATATACGCGACTTTTCACGACCTCGAAAAAGGCGCGACTTTTTTCGTGCGCAGTCTCGAAAGTTCACGCATTCCTCTTATAACGTGAACAGTGTTAAAAATAATAAGCAAGGATAGGGGGGAATAATTTCTTCTTTGTTTCTTTCTTCTTTTTTGTGTGTGTGTGTCTGTGTGCGTGCACGTTTGGGAGGAGCACGAGATGCATGCTGCTTCTGCACTTTTTGTTTATATTTTGCGGGTTCTCTCCACAAGGTGAACAAGAAAAAATATCACCAGTTTCGAGGGCTCATTGCAGTTTCAGGCTTCGCGGGAGAACGTCGTGAGGAGGGTGCCACCTGAAGTCGGCGATCCGAGTAGACTGCAGCTGATGGCCCCGTGCCAGAATTTGTCGCGTTTTTTCCGGGGACGACGAATACTGAATGATGAAGTAACTTTACGCTGTCCTTGCTCACACCACAGCAACAACTTTCGCTCAAGTTGGACGGAGGTTTAGGTTCAGTTCTCTTCTGACTTTTTTTGTTTTTGTAAACTCGCCGCCGCAGCCATCGCGGTAAGCACCCATGGCTGGAGCTATAACCGAGAACCGTTAAAGAAAAAGGAATCCACAAATAAGCAACACCGTTGGCATGTCAGCCGACATTTGAACGTCGCGCAGGGACTCGATGCAGGTCGTTGCACGCACGTTTCACTCCGTTCGTGTGTCAGCAAAACAGTGCCTTTCTCTGGTGCCTGCTACCGAAGTGAGCTCCCGTTTCTGAATGGCTTCTCTCAGCAGGGCAACTGTATCTGCGTGTGTCTAGGCAGTGAAAGTTGTCTATTGGTATATTTTTATGGGTCCTACTTAAAGAAAATTGGCGTTTTTAGTGCAGCCAAAACTCCTGCGACGATCAATGCTGCTTGGAATGGAGTTTTGTTATATAACTCAACGAAAACCATGGGGTTCCGGCACGCCTAATCCCTGCCGTCTGTGTCTTCCTTCGTCTGGTGCCCCGTCTTATTGCGGTGTTTTCGAATCCCAAGTAGTGCCCACAATTGGCGAATGGCTCGAGGTGGATTGTGAGCCTAGCAAACACAGTGTTGCTGCAGGGCAGCAAGCGGCAAATATTTGGTCTTTAAAATGCTGATCGAGCCGTTCTTTCGCTGCGAGTTACTGCTATATTTTTCCACACACGAGACGGTGTGGCTAGCGCGCGCACAGAAGATGCGAAGCGCGGCCATTGGCTGCCGAGTGAGGGGGGAGGAGTGTGCTCTAATTTTATTGATGACCGAGACTGCGCTTAATACACGGCGGCGCTCATCTCACTGCAAAGCCGAGACGCGAGAAAAAAAGAGTTTGTGGAGAAGACGGCGCGCGTGATAAATGGTGTCTCGGTTCGCCTGATGAATGACGACCCGCGCACGATTTCTTTAATTATGTTTCGCTCGGTGCACATGCGGCCGCACCCAAATGTTTGCCGACCCCTTCGCGTAAACTGACTCATGTCGTCTCCAACAGTTGCGCGTCGCGATCGCTTGGCCGCGACATGGTGGATGCTCGTCAGAGAAAACAGCGTTGTGCTCCCAGTGGAAGGCTCGTCCGAGCGAGTGTATCGATTTAATTATTACGTGTTGCCGAACAGTCCTTGAACGTGTCTCAGTTTGTTGCAGTGGACGGCCCTTTCTGCGCTGCGCGTTCTGGCCACGTGGAGGAGGGCTGCTGTCGTCCCAATTTTCAAACTGTTCGCTATGATGGCGGTATCTATTTTCAATTCGGCAACATTCGGTACAAGTTTGTGCACGTGTCTGGCACCGTGGTTCCCGTGAATGTGTGTAGCCATCTGTGGCAACAGAGTTCGCGCAGCCAGCGTGTGCCTTGTCCGGGACGAGCTTCCGTTACGTGGTGCCGTTTCCGCGTGCCTCTGGGCCCCGCCGAGCGGCGGCGTGAGAGAGTGCGTGATCGGGCACGGCCTCTTTGTTCGTTCGCGCCCTCACTTTGCCCCTTTGTGAGAGCGCTGCTTTTCTGTTTGTCTGCTTTTGTTGCGCGGGGCACGAGTGGACAAAAAAGAGCCGCCCCTGTTAGTTGTTTTTTCATCGGCGTTTCGTGCCGGCTGCAGCTGCGGATCTTGAGACCCCGATGCTCGCCCCGAGTGCTGTCACGGGGCAGGGGAAGCGTTTTTACGCCTTTTCACGCGCTCACTTCGAGCGTGCTCTAGAAAAAGAAAGAAATTAGAGGGAAAGGAAAGAGAAAAAAAGAATTAGGGAAACAACAAACATGGGTGGGAGAGGCTGCAAAGGTGCGTCGTGAAAGGGCACGGACGAGGCTTGCCATTGCTCGCGTAGTGAAAACAGCCTCCTCGGGCCACAAGGGGTCGCTGTCACCCGTTGCGTAGCGCGTAAAAAAACAAAACAAAGAGAGAAAGCCATCGCGGAAGAGATGCCAACATGCCATTCAACACGGGGTCATAAAGCACCTTTGGAAGCCATAGTAGTTCTCTTACCCCGTTCTGCACGAAACCTCAAAGCATTGATTTTTCGGTGGTCGGAAGGCTTCCGTTACATTACATTTGTATTAACGTTTCATTTCAACTCTTTGGTTGCCGTGCCTATAGAATTCGATCAATCTGGTGGACAGTTTTTTTTTTTCTATACGTTGCAAAACATTTTCGTTGAAATTATTTTACTAGCAACACCGTGAACCGTCTGAAATGACGACTGTACTTCAACTATTTGTCAGATTTGACAATTTCTAGCAGACTAGGGCGTCTGGAAGAAATAAAACTGCGACTGTAGGTATCATCAAAACTAGCCTCCAGTGCTCCTAGCACTTCTTTAATAATAATAAAAAAAAGACGTGAAATATGTGTTTTAGTTGACTCGGCAACATAATTTTTTTTTAAATCACAGAAGCAGTGAAGAGACACAAACTGCTCTCGGATTGTCGATATTTCGATCCAATGTGTAGGCTCTCCTAATGATGCCTCAAACAACGGCTCATGAGTACGCGTTATCTTTGTAATTCTGTTCGACTGATATCAAGGGCCGCTTTATTTTCCCCACCGTGGGTTTACGTTTATACATTAGCGCTTGGACAGCCTATGTACAAATTATTGCGAGCAATCCTTCTCTGTGTGGGAAATTTTCACTCAAGAGCACGCAGTCGATTTCAGACCGACTTTCGACTGAAGCTTTACTAGCTGTCTAAATCTCACATTTGGACACAACCTATGGAAGTTCCCTTTTTTTCATTACTTTAAAATATAGTACAGCACTCGATGCTACTGTACAGCACTGCGTAAAGGAACCGAACAAAGCACGTCCAGCGCCTGTTGAACGCACACCTTGCTTGCAAGCAAGGTTGTTATGTAGATGCTTGCTTCGAAATAAGACACTGTTTTAAGTCTACTCTTAGACTCTTCTCTGTCCTCGTCTTGTGCGCTTAAAGTTCTGTCATGTCTTTGCCCAAACCTTGCAATATGAGGCTTCCTGGCCTGACAACCACCACTCTATGGAATGGAGTAAAAAAAAAAAAAAAAGAAACCGCTGCAACGATTAAACTGTAATTTACCACTTTTCAAAAGTGCCAAGTTACCGCACAGTGTGAGCATCATTATGTGTAATATTAAAGCCAGCAAATCTTCATAATAAGTATTTTCTGTGATCTGAATTACAAAAGTTGGGAACTAGAAATGAGGTGCGTGTTTTGCATATTTCTCTCTTTTTCAGTACTTATGCTAAAAATAGCAAATATTACTTTAGTACGTGTTCGTTGAGGTGCTTCTTTGTAATTTCACGCAGGTATTCTCAAAAATTTTCTCAACAATTATTACTACTATATATCCGTTTAAAATACCAGGGATCAGGTTATAGTTTTATTTACGTACCCGCGCAATTAAATCAACTGCAGAAGTGCGTAAATAGAGATACAGTTATATCGCGCACGCTATTGCGCGATATCTTTGTCTTTGTTGAATTTCACTTGACTGCTTAAAACTTGTAAATTAGTTTGTGTCCATGCCTGTTCAGAATGTACTCATCAGATGTGTATTCATTTCATTTCTTGTAAGTTGCACGTGCACATTATTTACTGTTGCTTAACTTCCTTTTAATTGTTGCTTTTATTAATATTCCTTTTTAAAAGTGTAACAGTATATATTCCCCTGGCGCTAATGGTATTTATTCAAATTTCAATGCGCTCGTAATGAGTATACATTTATGTAGATGTATTCATTCCCAGGGAAGTGGATATATACCACGTGTTGCATTAATGAACCTACTTACGAAAGTTTATTGTATGTATTGGGGATGTGCGCGCTGCTGCTGTTGCCTGGTGGTGACCCCCTGGCCTCGTGAAGCTGGATGTTTACAGCTTCCTTGCCAGGGTGGCCACTGTACTTTGTGCATCTTGTAAATAAACGTGACTTGATTTATCGCGCAGTATACGTTGCCACTACTACGCCTTGAAATAAAACAATAAAACATAAAAGCACAGAATATGAACACATTTCTTGCGGTCAAGAAGGAGTTAATTCAAAGTCAGCTAAACACAAAGGATTATTTTCAATTTTCAATAAGTACAAGTACAGTTTTACCACGGGACATGGTCACATTAAGCCTACCGAACTTTTTTCGCCCACTGCGCAGTGTTTTTTTTTTTTTTTTTACAGCGAGGCCTATGTCTCACTGATTCGTCTGTGAGTGCCGAAAACGCACTGCAGGAAAGCCAGCTTACACAATGGAACTATCTGCGAATCAGCGCACACAATCGCACACCACTACAGTTTACATTCGCAGTTGTACCGATAAGAACAATGGGAACTGCAACGCCACGCTACCCAGACGAACTGTACATATCTGCATAGGCTCGCGAATGAACGTGGCGTGACGCAGTGCACCCGCGTGACGCAGTGCATTCCCGGCCGTCACCATGGGCAGGCCGCGGGTGCAGCGCACGGCAGAAGAAGAGGCTGCCGTAAGCTAATGTAAGCGCGAGCGCGGTCGTGCCCGTAAGGCCGATCCCGTGTATCGGCAATGGCATGCAGTCCGTGAAAGTGTGAGCGTGTAATCAACGGCTATACATGATCTAAAATAAAGGCTATGCAACTTAACGAAATGTGTCTTCATTCAACTTCAACGTTCAAAAAATACAATACTAAACAAGGAATCAAATTACATATGCATCGCATCGGGTCGCTCAGCATTCCTTGGGTTGTTTTTTTTTTTCACCCTTTTTCATGCACGGTGGTTTTGTGATAGTAGGAACGCAGACGCAGTGAAGTAAGCAAGAAGAACGCGGATGTCCGTCGTGCATGTGGCGAAGGCCATCGCTGCATGGTTTCAACCCACCGGCGCGCACCACAGCGGCCACCAAGCGCGCTTTTCTGGAACATTGTTGGGTGAGGCGAGCTGCGTAACATGGACATACGACAAACGCTAACGGCTACACGCGCGAAGCAATCCAAACGGAAGGGCTTCCGTCGCTGACCAATTTTGTTGAACCCGTTGACAACAGTTGTGCTAATCCATGCCAACGAGCGCGATAGAAGTTGTTGACCGATGTCCAGCGCCTTGTTATTTGCTGCCTCGAACTTTGTCCGGCAGTGACTCGTTTCTTATCAAGACCGCTAGGACCACTGATGATGCGTCTCATATTTTTAAAAATCAATTGAATCGTATATTGCATTCCGACAGTTAAGTGTCTAATCGAGCCACGTTCATTCGCGAGCCTATGAACTCGTGATCAGCATAATGAACTGTAGAGCAAAAGCTCCTCCATAGCGGCCATGCATTGAAATCGGTAATCGCGGGGGCGCCGCCATGTTGGTGTAGGCCCGCAGGTGCAGACCACGCGATGCCGTCCTCGGTACGGTGGCGCCTTCCATATAGTTCAGCTGCCTGCAAACGCAGCCTTTCACGCACCGCAAATTTTACATAGAAATTTTACAACTAGCTTAGAATCTTTCTCAAAAATATACGGATTGTACTTTCCATATGTAGTACGTACTGCGTGTACATGCTTTTTATTGCATTATATTTTGATTGTCTTTAGTTTTACAAAAGTGAGAGGGCCGCGGCTTTGCGGTTGCCACTTTTTTCACCCAGCTTTTCCTCTATTGACGTAGTATAGTAACTCCAGGTTGTTCAGCATAGGTGCACACCTTAAAGTGAATGGTATAGGAATTGTTCTCTCTTTGTTAAAGAAGGTATAAGTAAAGAATAAATTGACTGTGCTTGGATAAATTAAACAATTAACAGAGGTGTTCGGACATGAAATGTGAAGGAAGTTGCGAAGAAGTCTTGCTTTCAAGAAGAGGTAAAAATATGCTAGTTCCAAACGTGGTGCTTGGGATTTGGTGCTTCAGTTATGTTCACTAGGCGAGGCGGCAACATGCTTGCCGGGGAGGTGCTATATTGTATTGATTCATTCTGTATTCTTCTTTCCCGTCGGTCATCCCGGTGTCGGCCACTCGGTGACATGAATGATCAGAAAACGAACGGAATTAGGAGAAGAAAGGTGGGTCAGAGCGTTTCACCGATACCTGCACATCTACACCTCGAAGTCCGCCTTTAATGCTATTTGCGAAATGCGTCGTCTCTGAATGTCGTTACGTGTATCTTGTTTTTTTCTATCATATTTCAGATGATAGAAATATACCACGCCTATAATTTAGTGAAAGCACCCTACGGCGTCGTCTGCTCCATCCACTGCAGTTAAAATGCATGCCGTGCCGTTAGCCAAGCTTTTTCTGAGTGATATGCTTAATTATGCACGTTTGTTTGGAAGCTTGAGACACTGTATGAAAGAGACCCTATGACAACTAGTACTGCCACTCTGCCGCTGTATTTTTTTTAAAGGCGGGTAACGTATTTGTGCCGCGCGCTACCGCGATACATTACTGGTGCTGCTTTTTACCCTCTTTTGCGGTCTCGATCGTCGTGTGCTTGCTACGATCGATATGAGCACAATAAATATATTTTCTATGTTTTGTACGCAGTGAAAGCTCCTGCGTGTTTAGGTAAGATTCTGACACGGAGGAACTATGAGCAGCATTTACTTCATACTGACGACGGGCACACTCAGCAACATAAGTGTGGGCCAGTGCAGTGTGCACCAGATAGAAGCATTGTACATTTTATATTGCGTGAGCAACATGGGCTCAATTACTTTTCTCCCTCGAAGTCAATAGCGAGCACACAATAATTTGTGTATCCATATGATACACAGATTATTGATACACGATGAAGGAGGACACCATCTCTGTTAGGTACGACTGACGATGCTTGTCGTGTAGCTGAGAGTGTGAGCATCGCACTATTATAGCAGTTCAAGCACCCATAAATTGCGCGAAAAACAAAAAGATCCACTGAGGTATTGACGTGTGCACAATAAACATGGTATATGTGTTATACGTGACTCGCTTCGACTGTGGCAACGCGGTGTGTCGGTGCACTTTAATCATCGCTTCGACTTTCGTCGTGAGATCGGTATTGCGGATTTTAAATGCGTAAGCATTTCTATTCTTACCCAGCGACAAAACTGCCCGTCCATCCCGTAAAGGCTCATTCACACTAGGCCGACACCGATGTTGGTCTGCCGACTGTTGGCGACGGCGTTTTCCTTCCTTTACACCGTTGGCCAGAGCGTCTGCTATCGCCAACATTCGGCAGACCAAAATCGGTGTCGGCCTAGTGTGAATGAGCCTTAAGAGGATCGCTTTCAAGATAGAGCCCGCAGCCGTAGAGAAAGATATTAAACGAGAGCGGACACTGTCATAGAGCCCAGCAGCCGAATTGTCTGCAGCGCACCAAGCCGACGGCATCAATACCTGAACCACACATCCGGTTTCGATTCTGGGCGCGCCCGTTTTGAGCGCTATATAGCTGGCACGCGTTATATTTGGGGGAACACCTGCTGCCCCAGCAGCGCGCCAGGTGTTGCTTGAGGCACGGCCGCAGGATAAAAAAAAATCACAGCATATCCACGGGGTGAATGATGATGAGTGGGCGAAGCTCCGGAGGGAATCATCGGATCTCCCGCTTAAGGGGACGCTAGCACAAACGCGTTAGAAACGTGCAGTACTCTCTAGTAAGGGGGAGCGGCCACAGCGTCTTACGCAGCCATTTACACATGCCGGAACGTGCACCGCGTTTGCCGACGCCATCACATGACTGCTGAGAGAGTATACCCCCCGTATTCATAAACGCTCCTCGACTTGAACTTGACTTGCCACCGCTTTGGGCAGCGCGTTCGAAACGCGTTGAAGGTAAGGCGGAGAGGCCACAGCGTCTTACACCAGCTTCTTACACGGGCCGTAACGCGCTAGCACAAACGCGTTAGAAACGCGCTAGAAACGCGGCCTTTCGTTAATGTTGGGTATTTATTGCCATCGTGGTGCGTGTGTCCATGTCCGCTTCGTGGCGTAGTGGGCTAACGCCGCGCGCTCGGAAACGAGGGGTCCCTGGTTCGATTCCGCGCTAGCGGACACAACTTAGGATTTTTTTTCTCATTTTTCTCAGACTGGTTACACACTACTGGTTACACACTACTACTACGACGACGGGGACGGAACGGGTGCCGCTATAAGGAGCTTCGCCCCTAAAAAAAGGTGCAGCCTGCCGCGTGCATCGAAAACGGTGTGATCCGCCGCGGCGCCACTCGTCGGGGGCTGTTGTCTGGCATCGGCATAGCAAATGCTTCAGGAACGCGCTTGGAACGCCATCGCGCGTGCCAGCCGACGGCGCGTTCCATCGCCGATGACTAGCGCCGTTCGGCCCAGCCAAGCGGCCGACAATGCAACTACGGCTGTCACATTCGCTCCCATTGCAACGCGCCCGACGCGGCAGGCCGCACCTGTTTTATTGCGATAGCAATTATATGGACACTCAAAAGCAGATTTCTGCCGTCGGCGTCGCCGTCGCCGTCGCCGTGAGGTTCCGTATGACGTCATTTGGAGAAGAAATCGTCGCCGCGCGCCGAACGCTGTATGTGCGAGTGAAAGGGCGCGAGGGGCGCGTCTTTCACGGGGAGTGAACGCACGGCGGAGAACAAACGCGCGTTCTGCGCCGTGTTCGCTTAAGGGCTGCAGAAGTAGGCGTCTCTGTTCTCCTTCACAATCACCATGTATGTAGAGCAAACGCGCCTTCTTCCGACGAGCGAGAGGCCGTGGGGGAGGGGGAGGGAAGGGAGGCGACGTTTAGCTGCGGCACCAAGTGCCTATTTATACCAGAGGCTCCGGCAACAGTCACCAACGCCGCACGCATTTTGAGCGAACGCGGGCAAAACGCCGATGGCGTCGACAACAGTTCTGCGTGTTGCCGATGCTGCTGCATGTCCAAGTTTATACAGCTGATAAAGCTAATATCATTACTTCGTATAGCTCTCTACAAGTTTGCTATCGCAATTGATGCTTCGCCTTTCAGGTGAAACTGCGACAACTTTTTTCATCCAGCGGCCGTGCTTTAGGTGACGCCCTTGCTCTCGGAAGCCTGCACTGTCGGCGCGTTCCTTGTCCGCGCAAGCCTACGTTCTGATTGCGCCTCGGTAAGGTCAACTCAAAACGCGCCAAGCGTCTCAACGTGCTCGCTTGCCCGCGAGGAGTTCACGGACCGCTCAGCGGCGTTCAATTAGACATTAATGCTTTCGCATTCACAGCTCAAGTGCTTAGGCGTCCTCGAATTTTTATTCCTTTTGCCACTAGATATTCGTTGCAAAAGTCACCAGTAGATTTGTGGCATTTAATAACTGATTTGACGGAATGTCTGTCAACAGCTTTCAGTGACGACCTTAGAAAGCATGCTCAAGTTCAGGAACTTAAGCTAGTGAATGCGCAAAGACGTGGCCATTCTGTACAGAATCCTTGGATTAGCAGCACTTTTCACTTCATCGACACGTGTGTTCCGAAAGAAATGCATTGATATTGTCACGCGGTTGCACGACCATGTGAACAAGATGACAAGGTCCGTTCAGTCGGATCCTCTACTTTCTTGCCTTCTCTGCGCGTTTTCTCCCAAAAACGGTAGATGGCATTAGTCCCCTCCTTCTGAAAACATCCACTCGATGCCACGCCGACACAAGAGCTACTGTGTGAAGTACGGCTTCAGCCGTATGACATGCCCGATTTCGGACCGAAGCTGTCCACGCGAAGACAAGACGCCGTCCGGAAATACCTCGTGTGTAATGTCACTGACAAGTTTCAGAACCTTGTACGGTCCGAAATAGCGGCTTAAAACGTTTTCAGAGAAGTCTGACGTCGAATAGGGGTCCACACCAAGACACGGTCGCGGGGGCGATAGGCGACGTTTCGACGGCGGAGGTTGTAACGTCGTGCATCGGCACCTTGCTGGTAACTGATGTTGACGCGAGCCAGTTGGCGGGCTTCTTTGGCGTACTGAGTGTAGTGCTCGGCGTCTGGAGCAAGTTCATCGGTTTTGTCGCACGGAAGCATAGCGCTGAGCATGGTTTGCACGTTGCGTCCGTAAACAAGACGGAAAGGCTAAAATCGCGTTGTTTCCTGTATTGCCGTATTGTAGGCAAACGTGATGTACGGAAGAATCTCGTCCCAAGTTTTATGCTGCACGTCCACGTACATTAACATGCAGCATGCCTGCTATGGTTTTGTTTAACCTCTCCGTCAGTCCATTCGTTTGTGGATGGTAGGCGGTTGTTTTTCGATTACTCTTGCAGCTCAGTCATTTGTGCTGTAAAAGACGTCGCCTGTCCATGATCACACACAACGGGGTACCATGCCCCAGGACGATCTGGTGTAGGAAGAACTTCGGAAGTCGTGTCGCAGGGCAGTGCTTTTGTCTCGGCATAACCAGTCAGGTAATTCGTTGCAACGATAATCCATTTGTTTCCAGTGGACGACGAAGGTAAGGGTCCTATAAGGTCCATTCCCACGAGGTCGAACGGTGTCCTAGGGGGTAAAATTGGTTGGAGTAGGCCCGCAAGTTTCACAGGTGGTGTCTTGCGGTGCTGACACTCGCGGCAGCCTTTCACAGAGCGGTATACGCTAGACAAAAGTCGGGGACTGTAGTACTGACGGGGCCAGTCGGGGCCAGTAGCCCAAGTGTCCTAACGTGTGTTCGTTGTGGCATTCAAAGAGGATGTTGTCATGCATGTCAGTAGGCACAACGAGGAGAAAGGCTTTGTCACTGCCACGGGCATTTTTCTTGTACAGGATGCCCATTCTGAGAGAAAAGGTGGATAACTCGCGAGCAATATTCCGAGGAAGTTGAGATTTTCGGCCCTCCAGGTAGCCGATAACAGGCTGTAATTCTTTGTCTGCTCGCTGCCCGAACGGGAAGCCAGAATCAGAAACGGCCCCGAGGAAACCATCGTCATCCTCAGAGTTCAGAGCAGGGTGTCCCAAAGGTGCGCGCGAAAGTGCATTGGCGTCTTCGTGTTTGCGCCCGGACCTGTACACAATCGTGATGTCAAGCACAAACTCCACCGAGCAAGACGGCCAGACGGATCTCTGAGATTTTCCAGCCAGCACAGCGAGTCGTGATCAGTCACGACTTTGAAGGGACGGCCGTAGAGGTAAGGCCGGAATTTGGTCGTCGCCCACACGACTGCGAGACATTCTTTCTCTGAAGTAGAGTCCTCGGCTCGAGAGAGTGTACGACTGGCGTAAGCTATGACGTGGTCAACGCGGCCATGTTGTTGTACAAGGACAGCCCAAAGTCCGACGATGCTAGCATCTGTGTGGACCTCTGTATCTGCCTCCTCATCAGAATGGGCACGTACAGGTGCTGTCTTATGCGCTGTCATAGCTCTGCGAAATCCGTCTCGTGCTCTGTGGTCCAGGCAAAAGGCACATCATCTTGGGTGAGTCGCGTGAGTGGTTCGGCTATCTTGGCGAAGTTGGCAATAAATCCACGATAGTACGCGCACAAGCCAAGGAAACATCGCACTGCTGATGCCTGATCATTTGAGCATTTTGCCTGATGCAACACGAAAAGCGGTGACGGCCGCAGTTTTGTCTGGATCGGGGCGAATTCCATCTGCACTCACGACATGGAATTTTACAGTGAAGCTTTCTATGTCTCACTGATTCGTCCGTGAGCGCCGAAAACGCACTGCAGAAAAGCCAACTTACACAATGGAACAATCCGCGCATCTGAGAAGAATGGCGCACGACATACGTATCGCAGAACACTACAGTTTAACTTGGCAGTTGTACGGATAAGAACATTGGGAACTTCAACGCCACGCTACCCAGACGAACTGTATATATCTGCATTGCATTACCCGCGTCACGCAACGCATTCCCGGCCGTCACCATGGGTAGGCCGCGGGTGCAGCGCACGGCAGAAGAAGAGGCTGCCGTACGCTAACGTAAGCGCGAGCGCGATCGTGCTCGTAAGGCCGATCCCGTGTATCGGCAATGGCATGCAGTCGGTGAAAGTGTGTGCGTGTAATCAATGGCTACATGATCTAAAATAAAGGCTATGCAGCTTCACGAAATGTGTTTTCATTGAACTTGCACGTTCAAAAAATACAATCCTAAATAAGCAATCAAATCACATATGCATCACATCGGGTCGCTCAGCATTTCTTGGGTTCGTTGGGCGGTCGTTGGCTTTGCACTTTGATTCAATTTGCATGGGAGAAAGCTTCGCGTTCAACAATCTTTCTTTAAGAAAGGGGCTTTGGTTTTGTTTCTCTTGGGGTTATACTTCGGTGGCTTGTTGGATGTTTAACAATAAGCGCGAGGCTGATGCAAAACCGGAGACATCTCTAAGGAACACCGATCTCAAGGCGCATGCAAAGTGTTCATGGCTTGAGCACTGATTTGCGTCACTTCCTTAGCTGAAAAATAAATTTTAAGACTTGAGTAGCGTATTTTCGGTTATTAAAAAGTTGCACGTTAGAAAGCAATTGCTGGTCTGCGCCGGCATCACGTGAAAATAATTGTACGCGCAAGCTTAGATGAAATGATGCTTGTCGCGGCGAGGGAAGCGAGAATCGCGCCCTTTCCGTTTGTGCTTCGACGCCGCGGGGCTCGCTGTGCATGTTGTCCGCACGCTTTCGCCTAACCCGCGTTCACCATTTCATCACTACTGCACTCTTACATCTGCGCTCTTATGTCTGCACTCTTAAGAGTCATTCGACGAAACTCGCCCTGTCGCAAACTGGACTGGTATAGCAGCGACTTTCTTGAATCTTTTACGTTCATTTTTTATATAGTGTCGCTGCTTTTTGGTTAAAATCGGCTTGGCATTCTGCCTGTATCGATTGCATACTCGATGTGCGCCTCGCTAGCACAGCAGCGATTGGGCGCGGCGCTTCCTTCGTACGCACTTGCGACGCTCGAAAAAGACTAATGCGCCAGACAGAAGGTTGAAAGGCACGTGAATTGCATTCTCTTCTTTCATGGGGCCGCCATTTGCCACAGCTCTTTTAATTAGAATGCGATTGCAAGAAGAAAACAACACGAAAAAAAAAAGGGGGGGAGGCGGAAAGAACGTACAGCTCCTGCCATAAAAAGAAGTAACAAATACGTACGTGGATGCTTGCACGGAAGAAGAAAGTTGCAAAGGAAAGCAAGAGCTGCTGGGAACTCTTTCTGCGGCACCGTGTCTCATCAGGTTTCAAAATCAGTTCAAGCCCCCGCGAACAGCAAAAACGTGCGAAAGAGAAAGAATCCTGCACGAAAAATGAAGTTTCTATGTATTTACATTAACAGAGAAAAGAAGGCCCAGCTGGAAGCGTACGTAGTTAAAGGGTAAGAAAAGAATGAAACGCTCATCTGTTTCTATGCGCCTGAGAATATTTACATATACATAAAAAAGTTCAGCCGAGCACGATCCGTCCACCCGTTCTTGACAGTTTTTTTCCCCTCTTTCTTTCCCGCTAGTTCTTTCTTTTTTGTCTGAGTGCGTACTCTTTCACATGGGCTGTTGTATTTCTTTTGCGTCTCCACATGGAATAACAACAACAAGGACGCTTGAGGAAATAAAATGATGGGGTGCGGTGCGAAGGAGGCGCCGCTATGTCCGAGAGAATCGATACCGGCAGAAGGGTGGCCTGGAGCGCCAACACGACGCAACGGCGAAAGGCAGGTGCTCGCCAGAAGCGCCCTGGACTGAACGGCATTCCGCCAGCAGAGCAGCGACTCGCTGCCGTGGTGAAGCTGTGCTTCGAGCTCTCGACCCGCACACGGGAAGGTGGAGGCCGCCCTTCTTCAATAAGTGTGCATTCAAAGAGCAGATTGTGTCCAGCATAGAAGCCATCAGTTTTCACTTGACTCTCATTTATTACGTCTCCCAACAAGCTTAGAATGTTACCTCAAGTTGAAGCTTCCGCAGAGAACGGAGTACGAATCCATTTACCATTTATCGCAGTTTTCCAACTATTCACTACAGAATATGTAGGCAACACGGGACATAATTTTGAAGGGTTCAATTTATTGTCTCTGTAACTCCACTTTGCCTTTCCAAATTAAGCGCTAATAAAAGCTGATGTTATCAAAACTGCAGAGAACGCTGCAGTCACTGCCTAGCACATAGAGCTTGTTCTTTCTGATGCAAGCAGTGACGAAGCCTTTTACTTGGCACTGCTCGAGACTTCACACTTGGTCATATTTCTTGCCGTGCAGGGGCACAGGTCATCGTCGATCACTTCTGCTAACATCTGCAAGAGAATGTCATTACAGGTTCCTTGTTCGCGAATCACAAAGCCGGCGAGAATGAAAAAAAAAAGACAAATTTTTGCCCGGAAAGCGAAGTGTTTGTAGTGATAGCAAACTGTCACACAACTACACGACTACTGTTCTGAATTTTATTGGCCTTATAAGTTACAATAAGTATTCGCTTACTAATTATTGTACAAACATGGTGTCCCGCGAGCACACACATACATGGAACAGATTTGACTCAATGACCGCGAAGACTCGCTGTCAGAACGCGAGCGCAGAGCAAACACTTCTACTGCCTCTGGTAGTTGGTATTATGGTATAACGGGTAGTTGTTGTTAGAAGTATCCTCTCGTTTAATTCAACACATTGCTTTATCCTTAATCTTAATCCTTAAACATGGTCATTTGTTCTTTATTGGCACGGGTGATTCTCTCTGTTTACTTTTCGTTACCTTTTACATGCAGATATTCGCTTATAGTTGCTACAGGGAAACTCTTTCGCCGTTGCACCTTATTCTCTTGCTTAGGAGACCTAAATCCTTTATTTCATAATTAGCCAGAGTTCATTGCGGCCCTTATTTGGTCTCCGATGCACTGTCGAGAATCACCCTGCTGTGGACGAGTGCGCGCGAGTCGCCCTCCAGGAAAGATGCATCCTTTACTCCCCGAAGGCGCCCTGATTTCTGTTCGCCAGGGAGTGCGAACCGTTAGAAGCACTGAGAAGCGCAGCAAGAGTCCTGCGAACAAAAATACCAGCTGCGCCATTTAAAACATGACTGACGCATTGAGAAAATTACGAAAGATAATGCGAATGAAATTTCTTCGGTAGAATAAAAATAACTTGAGTGGTAGAAAAAAAAAGGGGAAAGAAAGCCAGGACAGCATTTCTCGTGCTCGTTTTTGTGCTTGTCACGCGCAGACCTCTCATTTGCATCTCGATTGTGCCGGCAGCTGGCGCTGGTAGACCGGCCAGTGATCGGTGGCCCGCCCACGCTCGCTGAGAAGAGTGCGTTGAGTCACGGTTGCCATTGAGCGCTGCACTCTGTACACAGTGCACACATGCTGCTGCTTTCTGGGGCTTTACGTTCCAAAACCAGTTCAGATTACGAGGCGCGCCGTAGTGGAGGGCTCCGGATCAATTTTGACCTCCTGGGGTTCTTTAACGTGCACTACAACGCAAGCACGCGGGCGTTTCTGCATTTCGCCTCCATCGAAATGCGGCCGCCGGGGCCGGGATTCGATCCCACGACCTCGTGCTCAGCAGCGCAACGCCTTAGCTGACTGAGCCACCCCGGCGGGTAGTGCACACATGCGCAGCACGTTTTGCTGTGCCGTGTCTCGATGGTATACAGTGAGAGAAGGCTTCCGCGAATTGCGCTTATTTCATCATCATCGTCGCCACCACCTGGGTCAACCACCCCGTCTTTTCACCTTGCTGGAGCCATCATACCGTCTCATGTTTACTGTTATGGAAAAATAGAAGAACAACAAAACGCCAAGGGGAAAAAAACACACAAACAGTATCAAATTTCGCATACATGTTGCAAATCTGAAAGTGAAATGAACATAGGCAGCACTCACGATTACACAAAGGGGGCAACACAACGAGTAATCAGAAAGCAGCCTTCTATGACCATGTGTCTTGCAACGTTTACTCACAAGAAAACTTGTACTGTAACAAACAGACCAACTTTAATTGCACTGCAGCGAACAAATCTGGCAAAGAGCTCCATGATCTTAAATGACTCTGCTGGCTGTGCAAATTTTGTGTGTTATGACATACAGTGTGAACTTTATGCGAACTTTGCGTTGCCGCTTTCGGATCTTCATTTACCTTTTATATTGACAATTTATCTGGTTTGTGTGTTTGATTTAGTCGGCCTATCTTTGATACGTACTGCTTCGCAACTAGCGAAGGAGTAGTGGACAACACCCATGATGCCAACCTCTTCTACACACACTTTCAATAAAAATAATAAAAGAGGCGCATAAAAGACACACACAGCACTGCACTCTTGCCGGCAGGTAGGTGCTTTGTCAAAATAATACAGGCACTCACCTAAGGTTCAAAAGGAAATAAAACAAATAATGCTGTTTCGAGACCGCTACGGGTTCCTTGTCCGCAATGAAAATATGCGCAAGAGGCAGGCAATTATTTAGGCGTTTGGTGGCGCATAATGCGCATGTCGTACACCTCGGGGTGTCCGGTTGTTCGCGTTTTTAGTCGGTTGAAAATGCAAAGTATACAAGAGTAGTCTGGAAGATAGGCTCTTCTCTGTCGCGCTCGCAGAATCCCAATCGATGATGTGGTCGTGTCCGCCAATTGCCTTTCCTGACATCGCTCTCGTTCTTTTAAAATTCCCAGTTTCACCTCTGTCGATTACCCCTGGAAGCTTTTCCAAAGGGTCGTTCACACGTACAAGCTTCTGTCTTAGTTTATTGGCACGTGTGCAATTTTTACGCCGTATGTACCAAAAACTGTTGCCAGTGCCTTTCGCGTAGGGGACAGCCGCACGTTTCTGCTTCGCCTTTTCTTGTACTGTGTCATGGTTAGCAACTAAAAACCGGAATCCGGCTCCAGTTACGTGATGCCTACCAGATGGCGTTGCCCCCCGGGTGGCTAGACCGGGTTTCGCCGCTCCCCACCCACTCCCATCATCAGCAACGCATCCTCGCGGCCATGATGCTTGCCGCCACCACGTTGCGTTCTCGCTCGCGACAAACGTATAGCGTGACAGCGTGTCTGGCGTTGCACCCTTCCATGCGGTCGATGATGGTGATGATGATGTGCACTACTGAAAGCGTTCGTGCCTTTGAATGCAGCTTACTTTTTCCCTGTGCACCCGCATCGCGGCTGATGACCATTACGGGCGAGGGCGTGGCATGCTGGGGTTATGAATCGTAATTGCAGCACATAAATCGTTTGCACTGCATTGTTTTCTGAGTGGTTGTAACCGTACGCTAGGTCAGACCATGGGGAAGCTTATAGATAAGCGCATTCGTCTTCTCCTGTGAGACGGCAAAATAATTTATGCCTGTTTCGGGACAGAACATCAATTAGTGGCCACTGCGCGACCTGAACACCGCGACCTGAATAGCGCCCAGTTGACACACAAATCTGGGAGCACATATTCCTCATTCGACGTCGCATGTTGAGCGGTTCCGAAGCGGGAGGAATAACAAGCTTAATTGAAAGTCCTCATGCACAAGTGGTGGCTCAGTTAGTTAAGACGTTGCGCTGCAGAGCACGAGGTTGCGGGATCGAATCCCGGCCGCGGCGGCCGCATTTCGATGGAGGCGAAATGCAAAAACGCCCGTGTGCTTGCGTTGTAGTGCACGTTAAAGAACCCCAGGTGGTCAAAATTAATCCGGAGTCCCCCACTACTGCGTGCCTCATAATCAGAGGGTGGTTTTGGCACATAAAACCCCAGAAAGAAGAAGTGCGCTCCTTTTATTTATCTCAGATTTAGGTCATTTGCAAAGCGGATCTGAATTACCCTGTGTATAAGCGATATCCAAACCAGGTTCTGTAATGCTTGCAGCGTAAAGAGAAACCACTTTACTTCGGCAGAAGCGAACATTTCCTTGAGCGCGTCAAGCGGACTCGTCTTACAGGGTTGGACAGTCTTCAATGTTTCCAGGCATTTCTTCGCGAGAGTCACTTGACTGGAAGAACAAAGACCACCTGAGAATGATGGCGAAAGAACGTAAGAATAGGAGCATTCGTACCTTTGCTTGGTGAAGAGATAAAAGCGGTTGTTGGGGGCGCGTGTAGTAATTTATACGGCGACTGCGCTCATGTGACATTTGTCCGGGCTGCGGTTCTTCGTGCAAGCCGAATGAGGAGGCCACGGGGCGCGTCCCTTGGCCTGTAGGCGAGCGATTCATTTGCATAAAAACGCTGTCTCGCGGCGGCGCCTTCGTCCTAGGCCTAAGCCCCCCGTGGGAGCCGTAATCCTCCCTTCCTTGTGAAAAGCGTGCACTCAGGTGCTTCGCCGATCGCCTGGCCTAGGTGTCGTGGCCGTTCGTCTTGGCGAGCCTCGCGCGCACTAATCCGCCCCCGTACCGTGATAGGATTCATCGGTGAGGCTCAAAAGCAATTATTCCCAGCTTTAGGCCACTGAGCGCGCAGCATTTTCTTTTTCACTGAACATGTCGCCCGAATAGTAAAGAAGGCGTGCTTTATACTAAGATTATTTGCTTTCCTCCGCTTGAGCTTTTCCCCACCAACTTATCCCTCCGCTACCCATGCGGCGAAGGCGAGATATGATAAGGTTAAACGCCCGCACTGCGAGAGCTTGGTGTATGCGTTCTCTTGCTAGGAAACTCAAAAAAGAAAAAAAGACCTGTTCTGAATCACGTCCCTGAAAGGTGCATGGTATTAAAAAAGGACGCATATGACTGCCGTTCTGCCCACAAACCTCCGCGAGATGCATGATAAGGGAATCCACCTGATAGGATGCGGGTTTCTCAAAGTAAGGTTAGCGGTTAAAGGATAACTTTCTCTTGACCCGGGGATCTAACCAAGGACCAACGCCTTTCGGGGGCTCTGAGCTAATCTATCAGATAGCTGAGAGAGACCAAATTAATCGACAATTTGTAGCGCAGAATCAGCACGATGGAGAATTTTTCGTACCAAAAAAAAAAAAAAACAGCATTTCGTACCGCAATCGCCCTTCTTGTTGCTTTTCTTTGACCACAGGTGTTATGCTTGCTTTCTCGCCTATTAGTGGCTGTATAACCATAATATAACCGTAGTAATTCATTAAGGGTTTTATGGTAAAACGTCCCTAAAAGACATTGTGTCTTTCTCTAAGTAGCGATCAGTTTTCGTAGTCTGTGATGATGTTGTGGTGCTAGTGTCGCGGATAGCCACACGTATTATGAAACACGCCTTTTACGGCGCAGTTTGAGACGTGACACAGCGAGAGACACAAGGCAGATCAGCCACAGCTGAGAAAACCGCATTCGACTGCGTATCTCGGCAAGCAGGCTTCAACATGTGCCACGCCGTCCTGCTGTGATTGTAAGCGGAGCAGTCCTCGCTTTACGTCTCCCGTTGTCTTCTAATGAATCGGGAGCCCGCTCCCTCCTTTCCGATCTCTCCTGTTTACTTGTACCGGCTGTTGTTTGTTTTGTTTTTCTCTGTGGCAGTGGCGTGCCCAGCTGTTTTTGTGTTTTTTCGTGC